>NC_083364.1:15786666-16423333 GCF_030254825.1 Meriones unguiculatus | reverse complement strand
CCCGGAGCCGCGGGATAACCGCAGCAGCAATTGTTGCAGGCTCATCTCCCTCAGGAGGCCCAGCCTGGGCTAAAGGCCGGATATGCTCTATTGAACTCAGGAGTTTAGTTAGCCCCACGATGCTGTCCAAGTGAGCAAAGGGGCAGCAGGCAGGTGAACTCAGACTTTGTTCCCAGGGCACTGCAGAGCCACAGTAAGAAACACACAGGGCCTCTCTCCCGCACAGGATGCACCATGCGACTTCCTGTGTGTCTTACCTGGACTGCAGCCCCTTGGCCCTAGACAGTTAGGCACTGGGCCTTGAGGTGAGTCACAAAACTCCCTTCTGTGAGAGGGTAGTTGTCGTGGTCGCTTGGTTTGTTTTTGTAGAGTGTGAGTGTTTATGCAGGTCCAAGGACCCCCTCAACTGCCTTCCTCAGGAGCCATCCATTTTGCTTTTGTGTTCTTTTGACAGGGTCGCACTATGTAGACTAGGTTGGCCTAAAACTCCCAGAAATCCCCTTTGTTTCAGCCAGGCCTGCACCAGCACACCTGTCTATCTCCCCTGAGTTTGGATCTGGGTTCTCCGCGCAGGAGTGTGTGATTCTGTATCTCTGTCTCGGCCTTTCTCACCTTGCTGTCCATCCCTCCTCCTCAGGCTGCTGGAGGGTCAGCAGGGTCATCTCACCTGGACCCTCGGAGGGTCCAGTGTCAGTGTCGTTGGCCAGATGGTTTGTGTTGCAAGGACTGTCCTTTACCATGAAGACCAAAGGAGCTGGACGATGTATGGGCTAGAAGAGCCATTCGAGAGTGGCTGTGTGTCAATAAACCTTTATCAACACTGATAAACTAGATGCTGTGTGTCAATACAACTTTATTGACAAAGACAGGCTGTATACTGTTTTTTGCTCAGCCTGCTTTAGGTGCTCAAACTGTCAGCTGGCATCTTTGCTGTTCCTGGGCCTCTGTCTTTTCAGTCTAACGAGAATTGGTGATCCAGGTACCATGGTGCATGCCTGCAATTTCAGCACTCTGAGCAGGTGGATCTCTGTGAGTTCGAGACCAGCCTGGTCTACAAAGCCAAGTCCAGGATAATCAAGACTACACAGAGAGACCCTGTCTCAAAAGGAAAAAATTGCTCTCTGGCCCTTACATTCTACTCCCACCTACACACAGAAGCATGCATACATGCAAAAGAAAATATTAGAAAAGTAAGGAATATGGGAGTTGGGCATGGTGATATGTACCTTCTCTTCCTGTAGTGAGGTAAGAAGGTCACCACAAGTGCCAGGCCAGCCTGGGCTACATAGTAAGACCGAAAAATTATATTTGGTCTTTTGAAATAGGTTTTCTCCATGTAGCCCTGGCAGTCCTGGACTCACTTTGTAGACCAGGCTGCCCTCAAACTCAGCAATCTGCCTGCCTCTGCCTCTCCAAGTGCTGGTATTAAAGGGGTGTGTCACCACTGCCTGACTTTTTTATTTATAAATTTATGGAAAGTTTTAAAAATTAAAACCACAACAAAACAAACAGAACCAAAGAGAGTGAGCCAATCTGGTGGCACAAACCTGTCACCCCAGCACTCAGGAAGCAGAGGGGCAAGGTACAAGGTTATCCTTAGTTACGTAGTAAGCTTGAGGGCAGCCTGGGCTACACGAGTCCTTGTCTAAGACTCTAAGACAACAGAGAAAATGGAGGAGCAATGGTGTCAGTGGCGAGGAGGCTGGAGATGAAGCTGAGGCAGGTGCAAGCTTTGCTCAGCGTTCCCTTCTCTACGTCATTGCTGCCGACATTCCCTCGCTCTGCCTCTTTATGCATTAGTAGGTGACTCTGTCTCAAACACACACACAAAGATCAATCAGTAAATTAATTAATAAGCAAATAAAATATGAAGATGAAAATATAACCCCAATAGCGGATCAGGAGGACTTGGAGATTGGGGAACCTTTCTCTCGCTCCCCAGCCCCAATTCTCACAGGGTCCCTAGATGCCCCAGAATAAAGGCAGGAGGCCTCCTGAGTTTCTCAAGACTGTACAGGATTCTAGAGGGCTGCCGTGAGCTCGGCAGTTGAGGTGAGAACAAGATGTTCACAACTGTTCACCAAAGCGGAAGGAAATGGAGAAGCAGGGCTCTGAGCCTGCTGCCTGCACCTTTCCCTTGGCTGTGTCTTTTTCTCTTTCTTTCTTTTTTTCTTTCTCTCTTTCTTTCTCCCTTTCTTTCTTTCTTTCTTTCTTTCTTTCTTTCTTTCTTTCTTTCTTGACACAGTTTCCCTGTGTAGCCCAGGATTTCCTGGAACTCACTCTGTAGTTCAGGCTGGCCTCAAACTCACAGAGACACACCTGTCTCTGCCTCCCAAGTTCTGGGGTCTCTTCCTCCACCCCCACCCCTCACACCCTGTCTTCTGGTCACGACTCCCCTCCCTGAGGCTCCCTCCAGGGGCCATGGTACAGAGCTCCATCCTGCATCCTCAAGGTGGTTGGAATGAGCTCCTTGGGACAGAGGTAGTCAAGGCAACAGTGCCCACTCCTGTGGGGCGGCCTTGCTGACCCTGCGCCCTCCCTCCTCCTGGAGCTGCATGCAGACATCACAGTCCTGAGCACCATTGTGTATACTGAGTTCACCCAGTCTCATCTGTCTCCTCCTGCTCTTAAGGCCCCAACAGCTGCATCTGCCCAGGGGTAGATCCTACAGGCCAACTGAGCCGCCATGCTGCAGCAAGGCCAAAGCTGCAACATTGGGCCCCAAATACAGACCAGTGCGGGCCCAGCCAATGTGTGCTCTGGACTCTATCCCATAACCTATGGAGGCTGAAGTCCCCACCCTTCTTGGGGCCATGGTAGCCAACACTTTTGAGACCAGCACTTGGAAGGTGAAGGCAGGAGAATCAGGAGTTCAAGGCCATTCTCAGTCGGATAGCTATTTTAGGGCGCATATTGAATTTGAGACCAGTCTGGGCTACATGAGAACCTGTCAGCACTTTCTCTCCCCAAGGTCCCCACCATTAAAGAAGCCCAAGCCCAGCACATATCCTCCTGGGTGGTCTATAAACCCCAGACCTCAGGCTCACTCTCTGCCATTTCCCCAGTTTTTTCCAATGAAGTAGGAGCTCAATAAATGTGACAAAGGCAGCCAAGCCCAGAGCACTCCAAAGAACCAGCTTGCCTCACAAACCTGAGGTTCATGGTGGGGAAACTGAGAACAAGGGTCAAGGTGCTTGCCTGGGGCTGCCTGGCCAGGGACAGAGAGATAAGCAGAGTTGGTGACTGTCCCTGAGATGGTTTGAGGGGCAGTAGCAAAAGACATGTGTCCAGCCTGTGAGGGGCCAGATAAACTAGTAGAAAGGTGTTGAGTGAGTTTGAGCTCATAAAATGATCTTGGTTCTAAGCCTCTGGACTTTCATGAGTGGCACTCAGCACTCTTGGGGACAAAAAAAAAAAAAAAAAAAACAATAGAATCGCCTTCCCTGTTTCCCAGAATCATCTGCTCCGCCTCCTGACCACAGACCACAGCCATTCCGACTTTCTAGGCTGGACCGTTGGTGAGGGTGCCTGCTGCACCTGCGGAAATTGCCAGGGAGACGCCATCCTGCTGCAGCCATGGTGCCCAGGACAGGAGGTTGGGACTGCCTGCTGCTGACAGTGGCGGCTGCCCTGACCCAGCTCGTGGGGTCCCCTGGTAAGAACTCCAGACTGCCATTATTAACGCTACCCAAGGTGACCCTTGGTGACCCAGGCTCCTGACCAGGACCCACACCTAATCTAACTGCCGACCCAGAGGCTGTGGGTTGAGCGGCAGAACTCAGCAGGGATCTCAGCCCCAGGCACAGATTGTGGAGTGTGGGTTTTCGTGTGTATGCGGGTTTTGCCTGCGTGCCTGCCTGCCTGTGTGGTGCACGCAGTGCCTGATGGGGCCAGAGGGAGATCCCCCGGAACTTACAGAGGGTTGTGAACAACCATGTTGGTGCTGGGGTTAGGATCAGAGTCCTCTGCAAGCCCAGCCAAGGGTTTTAAGTAACGGGCCACTTATCCAAGCATCCTGCTTTCTTTTTTAATTACACTTATTTATTTTGAGAGGACACAAGTCTGTGGCTTGTCACGGCCAGTGGAAAACTTGCAGGAGTCACTTCTGCCCTGCTCCCATATAGGTCCCTGATATTGAACTCAGGTGATCAAGCTTGGTAGCAAGTGCCTTTCCTTACTGAGACATCTCTCTGGCTTAGAGGTTCTCTTATTCTTGCTCTGTTCCTTTCTATCATCTATCTGTCTGTCTGTCTATTCATCAGTCTGTCTTTGCTGTCGACCAGGCTGACCTTGAACTCACGGAGATCCTCCTGTCTCTGCTCCGAGTGCCTCCCTCAATGTTTACCCCTTCCTCTCAGTCCGGTCTCCCTCCACCCTGCTCCCCACCAGAGCTGTTCTCCATTGGTCCTGGTCTCTCATAGCCACCTCTACCCCAGGTTGCTTCGGATCCCAGATTGTTGGAGGTCATGAGGTGATTCCACATTCCCGGCCCTACATGGCCTCTGTGAGCTTCGAGGGCCATCACCACTGCGGAGGCTTCCTGCTCCGTGCCCGCTGGGTGGTGTCAGCTGCCCATTGCTTCAGGGACAGGTGACATGCTGGGGCCACTGAGGAACAAACTTAAGGCCAGCAGGAAGCCAGGATGTGACACAGGCAGGACCAACCCCACCCCTCACCCCCGCACTTCTGGTGATAACAATCAAACATTATAACTATGATCACCCTAAACACAAAGTATGTTACTGTTAGCACTCGAGTTACTGCTGGGAATGGCAGGACAGACTAGGAATTCCAGTTAGCCAGAAGGCTGAGTCAGGAGGATGGAAAATTGAAGCTCAGCTTTAGTTACAGACTGGAACCCTGCCGCTACCATAGATAGATAGATAGATAGATAGATAGATAGATAGATAGATAGATAGATAGAGATAGCTGTAGGATTGTAGTTGAACAGTAGAGCCCCTGCCCAGCCAGGGGCTGGAGTTGGCTCAGGGTGGAGCCCCACATAGACTTCCTCAATGAGGGGCTGGGGCGTGGTCAGGGGTGGAGCCTCTGTCTAGAATCCTCCAGTGAGGGGCTTTAGGACATAGTCAGGGGTCGAACACTTGCCTAGCTAGAAGCTTGAGGCTTTTAATTTCATACTCAATACTACAAAATAATATCGTGGAAGTAGGAATTATAACATAAGGCTGTACTGCGTTCAGTTTAAGTGTAGTTTTAGAGCTGTGAGTTAATATCACAAGGACTGGAGCATGCTGTGGTGGAGGAGGGCTGCAGGCCTGGAGATGGTGGGGAGTGGAGGGCCCAGGTAGCTCCTGGCCACAGCGCACTCTTGGTGAGCTTCCTCTTCTTATCTCCATGCAGGGACCCCTCGACCGGCCTGGTGGTGCTCGGGGCCCATGCCCTGCTCAGCCCAGAGCCCACACAACAGGTGTTTGGCATTGCAAATGTTGTCAGGCATCCCAGTTTCCAGCCTGCCACACAGGCCAACGACATCTGTCTGCTACAGGTGAGCTGCAGCGGGGTGGGCGCCGGTCCAGCCCACCTGACTGCTTAGCTTATTCATTTCATTTCCTTGTGGGGCTGGGGATGAACCCTTTCTTTTCTCTGAGACAGGGTCTCCTTATGTAGCTCTCACTGGCCTGGAACTTGCTCTATAGACCAGGCTGGCCTCAGAGTCCCAGAGATCCCCCTTGCCTTTGCCGGAATTAAAGCCCTGCGTCCCCACGCCCAGCCTGAATTATTTTCTTGCGTTCGAGGAAAGGGCTCTGCCATTACCTCATGCGTGGGGGTCCCTGAATTCTGTTTGAAATCGAACCCCTGAATCCTGTCATGTCTCTACTGCCCAGAACCCTCCATGGCTCCCACCTCTTTTACAACAAAAATCAAGCCCTGAGCCCCAGGATACTGTTTCTGAAGGGCATGTCTCAGAGCTGGCCTTATAGGCACCTTCGAAAGCTCTCCACCTACTGTGGGCTTCAGGGTGTGGTGCTTTCTTTGGACAAAAGGGGAGAGAATGAGGGTTTCCACAGCCAGAGGCTGAGGGTGGGTCTCCCTAGAGTCACCTGACCTCCAGTACAGGTGGGGAAACTGAGGCTGGGAAATGGGGAAACTGAGGTGAAGGTACAGCCAGGTGTGCCAGTCCTCTCTGTGGGTTCTGATTGGTTTTTTTCACACCCTCCAGCTGAGTGGCAGGAAAGTTGGTGGAGGCCCCAAGCAGCCACCCTACAGAGCCCCACTGTTAGCGGGGTTGCCCAGTAGACTCAAGGTGCCTGTTTGTACTGCAGACTTTGGGGGTCTCCTGAGGAGGAACTGAGGTTGAATGGGAAGGTACTCCCAGCTGGGGAACGCTCACAGGGCTTGGAGAGGTGGGCCAGGAACATTCACCCCAAGGACAATGGGATTTATGAGGGAGCTTAGACTCGAGGAGGAGCAAGCTGAGAGGTGATCCCTGGTCCCCAATGGAGCTGCCTGGTGGGCAGGAGGCAAAGGGTCTGAAGGTGAGCAGACCCTAACTGCATTGATTCTTGGCACAATCCACACCCTGCTGTCCCTGAAGGGGCACGAAGGTGGGAGAGGGCCATAAGCGGGGTGAGAGAGTGGGTGGTGCTGAATCCAGCATTCTCCCCTCAGCTGAATGGCTCTGCTGTCCTGGGCCCTGCCGTGAGGCCATTGCGATTGCCACGGAGAGGTGCCAGGCCACCCTCGGCAGGCACGCGTTGCCACGTATCCGGCTGGGGCTTCTTGTCTGACTCCGAGGCGCCTCCGCCCGGCCTGATGGAAGCAGACGTGCGTGTGCTGGACCTGAGCGTCTGCAACAGCTCCTGGCAAGGCCTGCTGAGTCCCGCCATGCTCTGCACCCAGAGCGGGGACCGCCGGTGGCGTGGTTTCTGCTGGGTACGAGTCCACACACCATGCTTGCTTGCCATATGGGAAAACCGAGGCCCACAGAAGGGGTCAGGGTTGGAAATAGGGTCTCACTAATGTTTGACTAGATCGAGAAACTGAGGCCCAGGGAGGAGAGGGGTGGCTGAGAGCCATAGAGAGTTGCTTTCATTTCTGCAGGCTGTACCCTGGACAGAAATGTCCTGGGGATGTATACTTAAACAAATGAGGCATGTCCATAGGGGGCAGGAAAACAGACAAGCTCTGCAGCTCGGGCTCCTAAAATACGATTCTAAATAGCAAAAATTATGGCAGTGAGACCAGTCGTTGGGGATTTTAGGGTGAGGAAACTGAAAAGAGAGGCTAGGAGCTGAGACCTGAGGAAAACATCTTGGCGAGCCACTCCAGGGGGCTGCTGGACAGAGCTACACAAGCTGTGGACTGCTCAAAGACCACAGCGCTGTCTGCTTCTAAGAGACTCGTTTGGGGCACACAAGACCCCAAGAGCAACACTTAACGTCAACTCTTTTTCACTCCAGGCGGACTCTGGGGGGCCGTTGGTCTGTGGAAGCCGGGCCCACGGCCTTGTCTCTTTCTCAGGCCTCTGGTGTGGTGACCCCAAGACCCCGGATGTCTACACTCAAGTGTCAGCATTTGTGCCCTGGATCTGGGATGTGGTTCGGGGAAGTTCCTCCCCTGGTTCTGCGGAATGATCTGTGAGGGCTCTTTGACTCTCAGCCCCCTGCTGGGACAGAGATGAACGGCAACCTGTGCCCACTGGCTCACGTCTGGAGTAGTCCATGGCTTGGCCCTAGACCCTGAGAACTTGGGCTGCAGGCTCCATGCTGAATGAACAGCTCTACTGAAGGCTGGCACGTGGCTTATGGCTTGAGGTGTCCTCCACCTCAGGAGCCCCCTTACCACACACTCACCCTCTCAGCCAAGACCCCCTACAATGCTCCCTCCTGAGGTCAAGTGACTCCTGGGCACTTGCCCTGTCTCCTTATGGGTCACAGACTAACCCCACTAGCACATAGTCGGGAAAAGTGTATATCTGCTCCTGGAACTGCGGCTTAGCCTGCCCTCCTAGCTTGAAGTTGCCTCGGCACACTGATCATTGTTTCAGCCACCATTCCTCCCGGTCTCAGTTCAAACCTTGACTCCTGCGCTCTGGACGAGCTGCCGTCCTAGTGCCATCTTGCTCCTGTACCTCCAGGAGCCCAGCAGGGCCCACCTCCTCTCCCTCCCCTCCATTTGCCTTTATGCTTTCCAGGGGCCCCTGAGCATGTCCCGTATCTGTCAGGAACCTTTCCTGGTTGGTCCCCAGGCTCAGAGGGAGGAAACGGCTGGAGGCTGGTCACCCGTGGTGGCTTTCATCATCTTTTATTTCCTTGGTGAGACGGGGCCCCAGGGTGGGAGAGGCTGCCGTAGCTCCCTGCTGAGGGTACTTTTGGGGACATTACAAGAAAGGCACAGCTGAGGACTGGAGGGTGGTAGGGAAACCCTGCAAACTTCTCCACCCCAGATCGGGGGCTGTGAACCCTCCCATGGTCTTTTGCTTGTGGCCTGACATTTTGTCTTTCTTTTTAAGTTTTTTGTTTGCTTGCTTGCTTTTCAGACAGGGTTTCTCTGTGTAGCCTTGGTGGTCCTGGACTTGTTTTGTAGATCGGGCTGGCCTCAGACTCACAGAGATCCACCTGCCTCTGTCTCCTGAGTACTGGGACCATACATGTGTGACACTGTGCCTAGCTCCTTTTTAGGGTTTTTTGTTTGTTTGTTTGTTTTGAAAGATGAAAGATAAGGTCTCATATAACCCAGGCTGGCCTTGAACTCACTGTATGGCCAAGAATGAACTTGAACTCCTCATCCCCTTGCCTATTCTTCCTGTGCTGGATGGCAGGCTGGTGTCAATACGTCTGTTTTATGTGGGTGCTAGGGAAACCCTCCCCCTGTTGGCCTACAGCTCCAGTTCCTTTGGTCTCCTGGAAGGCACATGTGGTTAGCTTTGAGTGGCTGCTGTCAGAGTGAAGGGTGAGCAGTTTTAAGGTCAGGCCCCAAACAGCACCTGACTGGTGTCACAACGTGTGGCTGGGCTTGCTGATGGCTGGGGGTGGCTGGAAACTAGGTAAAAGCTGGTGTGGGTGTCCAGGGAACGGGGCAGGAGGCGCTAGGGTGACCCTGGGATGCTCTGGGCACAGCCAGGACACCGCGTTTCCACCAGGTCCCACTCTAAATGCAGTGAACGGGGAGGAACCCAGGGCCTCTCTGGGCTGATGCTGCCCGCCCTTGGAGTGAGGCCAGGAGGCCCCGTGCGAACAGTAGTCGAGGTGGGCACACTACCATCTGTGCCCTGAGACTGCTCCAGCCTGGAAAGCAGAGGGAGAGGTCAAAGCAGAAGGCTTCCACCACGCTGCTCTCCCTGGGCAGCAGGTGTCTGGGGTCCTAACGTGATCCCAGTTCCTGGTGATGGCACATACCAACTCTTCCAAAATCTTCCTTCAGTCCTTGTGACACGTGCTCAGGATCCTAGGGGACCCCCGGGGGGTTCCAGGCCAGGTTTGGGGAATGTCCACGTGACATAAATTAGAATCTTTTCTGTGACAATAAATAGAATTGGGACGGGCTCAAATACCGGGCCCGGCGGCTGCAGCTCACACGAAGTTCTCTTCCTCCTCTGGTGGTACTTTGGGGGCACCTGCGGGAAAGGAGGGGGCAGGTGAGAGCGAGCAGCGAGCGCGGCGCACCGCCCCTTGCTGGCCCACATGCCGAAAGCCGCCCTCTCCTTACCTGTGCAGACGCCTGGGTGGCGAACTCCAATGGAGCGGCCCAGGAAGCAGGTGGCCTGGCGCAGGTGGCAGGAGGAGATATAGGTAACGTTGTTGTTGCCACAGAGCTCCTGGCCCGGGTTGGAAGGCACCGGGCAGGGCGCGGCGCGACACACCACACAGTGCGCGCTGCCGGTCTGATCCACGAGGCACGACTGGGGGCTCGGGCACACTACATGCGCGCAGGACTCTGTAGGCCCCAGAAAGGGCAGGTCAGCTGCCTGCGGCTCCTCCCTGGGAGTCCAGCTACCCTCGGACAAGGGCTCCACCTGAAAGCCCCGCTCCCGGGATGTTATAACGCACCACCACTCTTGGAGCCCCGCCCTAGGACACTAGCCCCAACCTGCTGTCAAGACGCATCCCCCGGAACGAAGACGCAGACGCAAACCCCAACTCATCTCTATCAAGCTCTCCAGCTGTCGCTGTCAAGCCCCACCCTTCGGAGGCAAGCCCCGCCCCCAGGACAGCAGCCCCACCCAGCTGTCAAACCGAGCCCCACTCTACCAAACGCCACCTAGCCGGTTGCCTGCATGGCTACACCAGCATTCCCTCCTTCCCGGTCCATCACAAGCCTCCTCCTGCGCCGCGCGGCCTCTAGCGCTCGCGTCAGCACTTGTAAGGGCACGCTGGCCCTCCGGGATTCGGAACGCTACGTGCTGCCTGCCACTCACAGCCCTGCCCCTGGACACGCCCGAGAGCTGTCGGCCGTCTGGGGGCTCAGTCTCTGAAGCCTGCCGACTCTGGCACCTACCTGACCTGACCTGCAGTTTTGCATAGCCCTGCCCCTCCCTGAGGCTGGGTGCAGGACTTAGGCAGCAACTGGACAGAGGCCTCTTACCAACGTTTGGCCTCGACTTGTGCGGGCCCCGCCCCCACCAAGGTCCTTCCCCCACCCCCAGGCCTAAGTCCCGCCCCCTCCGGGCCCTGCCCTTGCCGGAGCCCATCTCTCTTCCCAACTCAAGGCACCGCCCCTGCTTGGTCCCGCCCTTCAGTTGCCAGGACCCGCCCTCTCTAGGCTGCACCCCTCCATCTGTTTTACCTTTTCTCCGGCCCCGCCTCCCCCAGTCCTGAGGGTGCCTCCCCCGCCCTCGGTTCCCAGCCCCGCCCCTCAGGTCTCCGGGCATCTTCCATGGCCCCGCCCCCTCGGCCCCGCCCCTCCACGGCCACGGCTCGTACTTTGGCAGCGGCCACGGTACATGACGCGCAGGTCTGGGTGTCCGCGGCAGCGTGCGGCGCGCAGCTCGCACTCGTCCCGGTAGGTGGCGCCATCGGAGCCGCAGACCTGGAAGCCCACGAGAAGGCCCGCGCAGTCGGGGGCGCACTCGCAGTGTGGACGGCCCCCCAGCATGCGACACGCCTTGCCGGGGCCGCACTCCACTCCGTCGCAGGAATCTGAGGACACAGGACACGCGCGGGTGGGGTTCCCGTGTGTCACCGTGATGCACGATTAATGGGTGCGCGTGTACTGACAGTTTCCACTAGGACCTCCCCAAAAAGGCATGGGGGAGGGATTCCGCCCGCACATCTTCCTGTCTCAGGTGGGGAAACTGAGGCTCGAGTTGACGAAGCCTTGTGTTGGAATTTCCACCTAGCCCCACACTCTTCATTTGTTATTTGAGACAGGGTCTCAAGTAGCCAAGGCTAGCCTCAGACTTGCTTTGTGTCCAGCTGGCCCTACACTGCTGCTCATCCTGCCTCTCCTTCCCCAGGGTTGGGACTGTGGATCTGCACCACCACTCTGACTATACGTCCCTTTATTATCTCGTGCAGCCACCATTTTACAGACGGGGAAACTGAGGTTGTTTACAGCTGTGAGTTCCAGGGGACCCAAAACATCCTAGCTTGAGCACTTCATGCTAGACTCAGCATGGACAGCCTTCTCCCAGCTCAGCGGCTCCCGGGTGTGGAGAGCGGGTCCTGAACTCTCGGGCTGGGGCCTGGGGAGACTCACATTACAGGGTTACACGTGGGCGCCCCTACAGGGCCCACCTACTATACTTCTGGAACTGACCCTCCGGCCAGCTTCAGGAAATCAACGGAAAGGGAAGGGGGCAAATTCCCGTCCCCAGTTCCCAGGGCCAGAGGAGGCTGGCGGGGGCAGTCAGGCCCTCATGCTCAGGCCATCGGTGAGATCTGGAGGAGGGGCATTAGGAGGCGAACCCTGTCCCAAAGGCCACTGAGGGTTTGTGGCCCTGCCTCGCCTCCTCCTGGAAAAGCTGCCTGATGGCACCCCACACTCCTAGAGACGCGCCCCAGACCCAGCGCACTCCTCCCTATGGGCTCCACCCAGCAGACTCCTAATCATCTCCCAATACCCTAGATCTAATGCCCATTCCTCCAGATCCCTCCCACCCCTGCTGCTTTCTCTGGGTCTTTGCTGGCTCGGCCCTGACCACAGAGAGGCCGGGGTACCCTCCAACGAACGCTTCCCCCAAGGCAGAGGGTAGCTGCACTGTTCCTCATTCTGTTCTCGGTAGGGACACGGGGGTGGCATTGCTCGGACGAAAGCTCAGAGACCCAGGTGTCCTAAGCGTGTAAGGCCCCGTGTGGGGACGGTGGCCTGGGTGCCAGGATTCAAGGTTGAGTTCCTCTCCACCGGGGAGGCAGCGTGCAGGCTAGGGGGTCCTCTCCCCAGTGTCCCTCCCGCCGCCAGGAGCCCCCACGCCTCACCTTTGCATGGGAGGCACTGGACGAGGCCCAGGAACCCCAGCAGGCTGATTTTATTGCCCGGGTGGGTGAAGTTGGACCAGGCTGTGTTGATGTTGCCTGAAGCGCAGCACTCCTCCCGGCTGACATCCGTCTTCAACAGCAGGCTGCAGGTGGCCTCCAGGCCCTGCTGGAGCCAGCACACGCCACCTGAGTGGGAGAGGAAGAGGGTGGCTTTACACCCCAATCTCCACCTAAGAGGTACCCCGTACATGTGCCCTGTGTAGCAAACTCCTGACCAGCCCCAACACCCCAGACCTAGTGTCCCCTCCAATTCAGAGGTGTCCATAGCCATCATGGATGCCCTGTGCCCTGTACTCGGTAGAAGGGACAGAAAGCCACAGTTATGGCCCTGGCTCTGCTCTGTGTGGAACCCTCCTCCTCTGAGCCGCACCCCAGTGCTCCACCACTAGTTCCCGCAGGCCTCCAGGCCTGAGAACTGGCACCCTGCCCAGCCCCTTCAAATGCCAGGCACTCAGCATGTGAGGGTCTGTGGGCCTGCACTGGCTTCCCGCCTCTGCCCTCTGTCTAGACAGGGCCCAGGGCAGCCGAGCCCCCGGCCTGCAGCCCCCCCTCGCCTGACCCGCCTCTTACTCACTCCAACTGGGGAACATTCCCTCTGCGTGAGCTCACTCCCCTGGGATGGGGACAGGGGACGCGGCCCTAGGGGAGGGGGCTCGGCTCCCCTGGAGGCCAGCAGCCCTACGGGGCGGGGGTAGGGGTAGAACACAGAATCCTGGGCTTTCTTCACCCTTAAATGGGGACAGCCGCATCCCCCCGTATCAGAATTCATCCCTGCTCTGGAGACACTGCTGAAAGCGTTCCACGAACTGGGACCCAGCACCTCAGCAAACACTTTACAAAACGGGAAACTGAGGCGAGAGCTCTCCCAGCCAGACGCAGGTACACCATTCCAACTGAGGCATTCCATCTAAGAAATCCTGAAACCCTCCGCCCAAATGACATTAGCAGGTCCAGCCATCCAGAGATGTCTCTCTAGGGCCTAAGGAGCTACCCACAGTGTCACACGTGAACCCGAGCCTCAGTTTACCCATCCTAAAAACGGGAATGGAAAAAGTACCCACAAGTTTTGGCTGTTGTCTGGACGCACAGGAAAGCAGGCAAACAACAAGTAAATGTCAGCCCTCTCTTAAGGCTGGAGGCGTGGAGCCCCGCAGTCGCCCACCCAGCCAGGGCGCACCCCAGAAAACCCCCTGCCGCATTCCGCAGGCCACGTGGGTGGCCCGCTCGCCCGCCCCTTCCGCCCAGCCCCACTCACCGGGCGCAGAGTCCCCCGAGCCTATCACGGCGCCCACGGATCCCACCGCCCAGACCAGGGTTCCCCAGAGCAGCGGCCACAGCGCCCCAGGACGCATGGCGAGTGCGGGGCAGCGGCGGGGACTCCGGGAGTGCAGGCGCCTCGGCCTATAAAAGCCAGGGCGGGCGGGGCCGGCGGCGGGTGGGGCGGGGCGCGGCGGGACGGACGTGTCCCCGAGGCGCAGGGCCCGGGCCTGCGCGGGGGTGGCCACCGGGGGCAGGCCCCGTCCCATCTGGGAACCAGACAGTTGTCTAGGAAGAACAGTCCACAGATGGGCCGGGTCACAGAACTGTGCCCGGGAGGGCGCTCTGGGGGGTGGACACCTCCAGGTGTCCCTGTTCCTTCGGGGATCTCTGGGGCGCAGGTGAGAGGACACACCTGGAGTGTCCGGAAGCCTGGGCTGAGCATGACGTCAGGGTTGCCATCTGCTCTCTTCAGCCTCCAGCCTGACCTTCACCCTGACACTACCCACGGTTGCCCAGAGCTGCTCCGAGCTATTTAAAGGCTCGTCATACCTATCACTGTGGCAGCTGGGAGGCTGAAGCAGGAGGATTGTTGTGAGGGCTGAGGCCAGCTGTGGGTCAAACTGAGGTTGAGGTCTAGAGCTAGCTCAGTGAGTGCAGTGCTCACCCGGCGTGCGCAGGGCCCTGGAGTCTGTGGCACGAGGGTGCACACTTGTCATTCCAGCACTCAGGAGGTGAATGAAGGCTGGAGGATCAAGGTCCTTCTCAGCTACATAGGGAATTCCAAGCCAGCTACTTGAGACCCTTGCTCAAAAAGGAAAAACCAAGCCGAACCAAACCCAGGGTTTAGAAGATAGCTCAGGAGTTAAGAATGACTGCTGCATACACAGGACCTGAGTTCAAATCTCCAGCACCCGTGTAAAAATCGATAGTGTGGGGCAGGAGGGCCTGTAATCCCTGAACTGAGGGGGTGGAGACAGGAGGATTGCTGGGGCTTGTTGGCCAGCCTAGCTCCAATTTCACTGAGGGACTCTTGTCTCAAAAGGATTAAGGCTAAGAGTGCCGGACAGTGACACCGGGTGTCCACTGGCCTCTATGGGCACACGTGTGCACACGTGCCCTCGCACACCCAAGAAGAGCATCATCAGGCAGGAGGCACACTCCAGAATCCCAGCACACAGGAGGGCTTCGGGGGCAAGATCAGGCCAGAGTCTGTCTCAGAAACAGTCAGGGTGGCTGAGCAGCTTGGCTTGGTGAGCTACACCTAGACCACAGCACTCGGGAGGCAGGGGCAGGCAGATCTCTGTGAGTTCAAGGCCAGCCTGGTCTACAAAGTAAGTTCCGGGACAGCAAGAGCTACATGGTGAGACCCTGCCTCAAGTAACCAGTACAACAAAAGATAAGGGAAAGGTGGTTGGGAGACATTTTCTGCCCTCTGTCCCAGCCATAACAGCTGGCTTTTGGCACAGATAAACCTTAGGAGCCGTAGGACTGGCATGGCTGAGACAGCGCATTCCACGGTGAGGGCAACACTGGCAATGGGTCTGGGGACTTCACTCTTAGACCCAGAACCTCCCACCTGGGGGTCTCCAAAGCAGCTAGGTCATCGTTTCTAGAAACACCCTTGGGTCCTATGTAGTCCCTCGTGGACTGGAGAGAATTAGTGGGCAAGCCACCGTGTTGGGGAATGCCAGTGACCAAGGCTCATCTATTCTGTCCTCACCCAGCTCATGGTTTAGACACCAGAATACACAGATAAGGGGCTGGAGAGGTGACTCAGCAGCTAAGGGCTCGTCCAGAGAACTGGGGTTCAGTTTCCAGCACCCACATAAGCGTCTAGAACTCCAGTTGCAGAGCACCTGTCGGCCTCTTGGCTTCCTCAGGTACTGCACGGACGTGCTGGGGAGACAACCACACATACAAAATAATTTAAAAAACATACACTCAGATCCATTTATAACTGGAAAAATATGGGGGGTGATGCAGTAGGGAGCACTGGATTTCCCGAGACCACCCTCCCCAGCCCTTACATCCACTCCGGACCCCTTCGGCTGACATCTTCCCCCCACTTCTCGGTGTCACACAGTCAAGTCCCAGCAGACCCATCGACTGCAGGAACCACAGTTGTCCAGTGCCAGTGAGGGAGGATGGCCTGACCCTGATCCCTGGCCGTCGCCTGAGGATGCTCCTAGGTTGGGCAGGGCACAGGACCCTGTGTTCTCACCAAGAGCCTGCAGGAGGGAGTGGAGGGGGTGGACAGCGCTGACCTTGGCCGAGGCCTGACCCCTCATGCTGTACTGCTGTGGCCTGGGCCTGGTGAATCAAAAGGCCATTGTGTTGTTGGCATGGGTTCAAGTCCCCTCTCTGTCCTGCTCCCACGGGCTGGGAACCCATGAGTTCCTTAGGGACACCCTTGGCACCTGTCCCCAACTCAGCCTTCTCTCTCCTGCTGCCCACTTCCTACCGCACAGCCCTGAGAGTCAGGAGTTATGGGCTCACACCCCTGATGTCTGCTCAACTTCCCAGGCTTCCCTCTTCCCCAGACCCAGGAGCTCAGAGGAAATGACAGGCCATTAGCCCTGACAGCTACAAGTGCCTGGAGCATGAAGCCAGCCTCGAGGCTAACAGAGAGGTCAGATCTGGCTGAGAAGAGATTTGTACGTGTACATGTTTCTGTGCATGAGGCCAGAGGCCAGGGGCCCACACCCGATTGCTCTCCACCTTCCATTTTGAAATGGGGTCTCTCAGTGACTCTAGACTGGCTGGCCAGCAAGCCCCAGCGAACCTCCCGTGTCCACAGCCCTAGCACTGGATTAGAGCCACAACACCCAGCCTTTTCCATGGGTGCCAAGCGCTCTGCGGCTCAGCCTCCTCTCCGGCTGTCACCTCTTGATATAAAGTCTTGCTCTGTAGCTCCAGCTGGTCTGAGACTCAACACCACTCTGCTACAACGAGGTACAAAGAAAGGATCTGTTCAGGCACCTGGAGGCTGACATAGGAGTGTTTAAGTGGAACAGATTGGACAATGGCCTCTAGTTATCCAGGTCCCTAACCCAGAGCCTGGGAATCTGTCCCTTTCTCTAGTTATAAGAGACTGTCAAGTTAAGGACCTTCAAAGCCTTAGGTGTGATGGTATGCATGCATCTATCTCAGGCTGAGGCAGGAGGATGACAAGTTAGCCTGGTCTGCATTGGAAGACCCTGACTCAAAAAACAGGGCCAGTCAGGTGTGGTGGCACATACCTTTAATCTCTGTGAGTTCAAGGCCAACCTGGTCTACATAAAATTATGGCCAGCCATAATTACGTAGTGAGACCATCTCAAAACACACACACACACACACACACACACACACACACGGTCATATACAGCTCAGATGTGAGAGTGGCAGGAAGCTCTGGGTTCCATCCCTGCACACCTGTTATACCAGCCTTCAGGAAGTAGAAACAGGGAACTCAGGAGTTCACCATCAGCCTCCCTCAGATGTTTGAGTTCAAGGTCAGGCTGGGCTACAGGAGACCTGCTCTCACATTTTCCATTTCAGTCTGGGCTTGGCCTTTCTCTCATAGGCTGGAAGGGCTGAGCACACAGCGACAGGTTGCTCCTGGCAATGGACTGAGAACGCCATCCAGGCAAGACTCAGAGCCAGTAGGGGCCGAAGTCCTGAGTTCAGCCGTGCCTGAACTCCTTCTCCAGAAGTTGAAGTTTCTGCAGCATTTCCAAAGAATTGTTTTGCATTTTATTCAAATGGAGTCTTAAGGGCACAGAGCAGTGGGTTCTTAGGATTCTAGGGAGCTGTGGTGTGCTCACTTCTGCTCAGGATGTGGGTTGTGGCTCTCCACACTCTGGAAATGAGAACATAAGGCCTTCCCCCTCCAGGGAGGAAGGAGAAGTGAGACTCACAACCAAGGCCCAGCCTGAGGACTCCACAGTGTCTCTCCCTAACGTAAATCAACACCACCCGTGGCTCCTATAGCCATAGGGCAAAGTCCAAGTTTACCCAGCTAAGTTTCAGGCCCTTCTTGTTTGCATCTTCATGTAGGTCCCTTCCCATAGCAGCTTTCTCCTGCCCTATAAGGAACCCACTCTTAAAACAGAAACAGGTCTACTTTAAATTATCCATATGTCTATCTCTGTGTTTGGGTATGCACATGCAGGTGCGTATCCCCACAGAGGCCAGAAGATGGCACTATCGCTCTTGAAATTGTGAGCCACTTGATGTGAGTGCTAGGACCTGAATACAGGTCCTCTGCAAAATCTGTGTGTATTGTTAAGCAGTGAGCCATCTCTCCAACTCAAGGGATCCAATTTTTTAAGGCAATCAGGCAGCCATGTCTATTACAGAAAGCAGGTCCTGTCCTCAGGGACAAAGGCGAGTCCTTATTAATTAAAATGGACCACAGCATCATCAGTCATCCTTGTTAGTCATTGGGCAGCATGACCATGTGGCCCAGACCTGGCCAAAGACAGGATGGATGGCTCCTAAGGGATGATGGAATGCCCAGCCTGCAGTCTCCGGACTGGGCCTGGTAAAAGCACAAGTGTGGCCTTCTGCTTCGCTGCACTGACAACCTACAGACTTTATTTTCCATTTTATTCCCTGACAGCTCTGGGGACAAATCTCAGAGTCCTGCTGAACTGAAACTGAGCCTGTGTGAGTTTTAGAGTAATTTTTACTACATTTACGTGTGTATGTATATACAAGGGCGTTGTATATACATATGTTAAAGTATGCCTGTGGAGATCAGAGAACAATTTGCAGGAGTTGGATCTCTCTTTTTGCCAAAAGGGTTCTCAGGCCATCAGGTTGACAACACAACCCACAGAACCATCTTACAGGCCTCAGTTTTGGCAAATTTTGGTTTTCTAGCACTCAGGACTGAGCCCCTGTAATGCATGCACTCTGTCCCTGGCCACATCCCAGATTCACTGGGGGATTTTAGGCAGGGGCTCCACTCCTAAGCAATGGTCCCCCATCCTCACTGGGGTTCCTAGGCTCTGTGTAGACTCTGGGCCACACCCTCCACTCTTTGCTTTGATTTTGACACAGGGTTTCACTGAATTACCCAGACTGCCTGTGAACAGTCTATTTTGGCTGTCTTCTGTAGCTGGGATGACTTGTCCCCCTAATAAAGTAACTAAACTGGAACTTCCAGAGGTCCTGTAGAAGGTGGTGGCCTGCTTGACGCAGAAACCATCAGGCGGGGTGCTGAGCAGCTGGGCTCAGTGAGCAGAGACTGAGGCAGAGGCTAGGGAGAGCTGGATGGGAAATCAGAGCTGCTGTGCCAGGTGCGGCTTCTCTCAGCGAACCCTTAGTCCTTCCTGGACCGGGACACACAGGTAAGACACACTTGAGGAGGAAATGTCCCTCTGCTAATGACTGCTGAGGAAGCTAGAGCTTGCCTCTTGGTCTGAGGGAGGAGGCTCCTGAGGGTCACAGGCTCTGCTCTGCACCATAGAACTATGGAAGTCTTCCTCCAGCAGGCATCAAGGCCAGACCCTGTGTGTCTTGTTGACCAGGGGAACTGGACCCTGGGCTTCAGATTGCACCCACCTGCCACCTGGTTAAAGTAGAGCCCTGCAGGCCCCACCACTTCAGGGCTGCTGGGTCCCTGTGCCTCATCACTTCATCCACTCCCAGTGCAGGATTGGATGTGGCAAGCAGCAAGGTGCAGGGGCCTGAGGTTCCCAGGAGGCAAGCTCTGACATGGTTCAGAGAGAGGGTAAGCAGTTTGCCCCAAACCACACAGCAATGACCGATGGGAGGTCATCCCATGGCCACTGGTAAATAGCTTTTATTCGTTGCCCTGAGCTGCCTTGTGGAGGGATCTCCAATGAATACTGCTGTGTTTAAATGACCCTGGGACTGCTTTACGTGCATTGGTGGCTTTTTGTTTTGTTTTGCTTGCATGAATGTCTGTGTGAGAGTCCAGATTCACCTGGAATTGGAGTTACAGACAGCTGTGAGCTGCCATGTCGGTGCTGGGATTTGAACCTCAGTCTTCTATAAGAGCTGACAGTGCTCTTAACTACTGAGCCATCTCTCCAACCCAGCCCCCAGCTTTGAAGTCTCTGCAGAACCATCTGACTTGGCTGTCGAGAACTCTAGGTCTCATTGATGGGGGCAATGTGCCCTCTAGTGGTCAACGCTGGGATGAATGGGAATGAGGACAGAAAGATATCCTAGGGAATTTTTTCTTTCAGGAAACCCAACTCAGAGCAACTATCTTTCCTCAAAACTCTGGGTTTGCACCCTCCTCACCCCCAGGAACCCATTCTTAGATCACTAGAAACATCCAGGTCAGCTCCATTCTCTCCCCCAGCCTCATGGGACTGAAGTTTATCTGTGCATTTCATAGATGCTCCATGAATGCTGAGTGAATAAGTAAATAAACACAGGAACTAACCTCAGGAACACATTCTGGGCCTAGCCTAGATGACGCAGGCCTCATTAACTCCTCAAGGGTCACATGGGCTGTCTCCAGGCTGGAGGATCCTCCTTCCACCGGATAATGGATCCCTTCTTCATCCTTATCGCCACCGTTTGTGGGAAGCCTGACGTGTATCCTCCAGACATAATTCTCCCTTCTGCCAGGCGCTGTCTTTACAGTTCATCGGGTGCACATAAGGGTATGGAGGAGGGCTGTGGAGAACGCCGAGACGGCGACACCGCAGCTGAGACCTAAACACGAGAAAGACAGCTGCACAGGAATCCGGAGAGCCATGCACTGGAGAGGCACAGACAGTGCAAGCAAATATCCACGGGCAAGCTTGCCTGGCGGGCCAGCTGAGGGGAAGGACGACGGGAAATGAAGGCTTGGCAGGTGGAAGAGGAGGACCCCCTTAGGGCCCGCCCCTCGGCCTCCTCCAGGGATCCCAGGGATCGCTCTAACAAAGCCGACCAAAGCTCGCCCTTCGAGCTCCTCTGCTTCGCGATGTACCCGGCTTGCCGAGGTCTCTACATCCAATCCCGGTTGCCGAAAAAACTCAGCCCCGCCAACTACGGCCCGGCTCCCGAGGGAGTCCTCTGACTTCAGGCTCGCCCATCCTAGTTGCCAAGGAGACGGCCCCGCAATCTTAAAGCTCCGCCTTCGGGCTTCACGCCAAGCTCCTCGGCTCTTCCCCGGATTGGTCCTGTTTCTGATGCTCGTCGCTAAGGAAACCCGGCCCCGCTCCGCGCAGGCTCAGTTGCTTACAGGCTATACCCTACCCCAGGGTACCAAAGAGGCAGCGTGGCCCTGCGAAGGAGCCGGCTCTCGGTGTCTGCGGCTTCTTCGAGGCCCCGCCCCGTCAGGTTACCAAGAAGAATCACCTCCCCTCCTCGCCCCTCCACTCGCCAGTCCCCCATCTTTCACTTCTCCAAGCCTGGCTTCACCTCCGAAAGTCGTTGCCAAGGAGACCCGGCATCGCGCCGTCCTTGAATTTCCGCAATCTTCAAGCATGACTCCGCCCTCGACCCGCTCGCCGAGGCCTCTAGGCCCCGCCCACAGCAGATAGTCCCCGCCCCCAAGATGCTCTCCAGTTTTGACCCCACCTCCGTCCCGGTTACCAGGGCCTCGAGGCATGCTAGACGCGGGTCTCCGGCTTCCGGCCGCACCTATTTTGTCCTAGTGCGGCCACCGTTCCGCACGAGACGGGCCCCGCGGTGCGTTGCCCGCGTTCCTCCGCGAGCCCCTCGCCTGACGTGCGTGCCGTGCGTGCCATGCGTGAGCGTGCGCGGGCGCGTCGGCCGGCGAGGGAGCAGCAAACGGCCGGCGGCAGGCGCCGCGCGGGGGGCGGGCGGCGCGGAGGCGGCGGTGGCCATGGCCGAGGCGTCGCCGCAGCCCGGACGGTACTTTTGCCACTGCTGCTCGGTGGAGATCGTGCCGCGCCTGCCGGTGAGATCCGGACGGGAGGGCGGCGGGGCTGTGCGCGCGGGGCTGACTAGAGGGGAGGTTGAGAGCCGGCGGGGCGCGAGCAGCGTGGCGGGCAGGTCCGGGGACCCGGGGCGGTGGCGAGTCACCCCGGGGGACGCAGTGTTGTTCCGACCCGGTGGTGATCGAAAGCCGAGCTCCGCTCCGGGGACGGCCGCCGAGCGCGTGGCCAGGGCGCGGGGGCGCGCAGCGCGGCCTCGAGCGCCGCCCCGGGCCTCGCAGCTGCGCCCGGAGGAGCTGCGAATCTGACGGCGAGCTTGAGGGTCTGGGGCGGTCGCACCAGCGCCCACCTGGCTGTTAGAGTCCTTGTGTCACTGCTTCGGTGCGGCTTTGACCAGCTGCAGCCTCCGGGTCCCACCTGGGTGGCCCCAAGCCTCCTGCTTCTTCCCGGTAGATTTGGGCATGGGTACCCCGAAGACCCTGCCTGGGTGTCCTCCAGCCTCCTGCATCTTATCCAGTTCAAGGTGGTTTGGGCAGCTGCATCCTGAAAACTTGTTGAGAATGATTTTGACGAGTTCTGTGTCTGCTTGCCCCCAGACCTCTCATTTTCTCAGATCGGTTTGGCCAACCCCATGGCTGGTGGGTAGCTTAGGTCCCTAGGCCAGCACCTTCCCGCCTCCCAGGCATCTCTCCTTTCATACCCAGGTTTGAGGCTCACTCTTGGGAAGGTTCATCCCCCTCTATTTGCAACCTGCCATCGCTTTCCCAGGCCAAGCATGGAGCCTGGGCTGTTTTTCTAGGAAAGGAAGTCTGGGTGGGTTCTTGAAGAAGTGGTACCTGATCTGGTGTGAGCCATATTGTCTTTGCAGAGAAGGTGGGGTAGTGTCAGGACCACTCAGAGGTTGTTGGGGTGAAGGGTGGGCGGTGAGAGCTGGGGTAGTTCCACTGGCCTCTCTGCACACTACCCTCTGGATGATAACACTGTGACATTCTTCAGGGTGGTTAACTCCAAGAATTCAGTTTGGCCAGGTTTGGTGGCACACACCTTTAACCCCAGCAGAGGCAGGTGAATGAATCTCTTGAGTTCCAGGCCAGTGTGGTCTACCTAGTGAGTTCCAGGACAGCCAGGGATACACAGAGACCCTGTCTCAGAAAAAAGCAAACAAACAGGCAGCTTAGAGAGAGAGTGGAATCTGGGGTGACATATAAACCTGGGAGGTGGGAAACTCCCTGATGGTTATTTCTGCTTCTCTGTTTCTTGTGCTTCAGCCCTGTCTTTCCAGAGCTGCCTTGATCCTCCCTGTCCTTAATATCAGGGATGAACCTGGACTGGGCACTGTGCAGCCCCCTGCACATCGTTGTGAGCTCTGGAACTCTCCTCTGCTGGGAGATGGCCTGACCCAGGTGTACACTTAGTTGTTGGTTTTACTTACTGGGACCAGCACAGCACCAGGTTCTGGCCCTGTGGCCTTGAACAAGGAGGACCCTGACCTCTGACTGCCATTGTGCCTGGCAAGGGCCTTCCTGTAAGCCCCGGTGACCCAGCATGGTCTTTGTTCTTACAGGGTTATAGGTCAGCTGGGGAGTGACAAGTGTTTAGACAGCAACATGAGTGGTTTGTATTTTTTTGTTTTTCAAGACAGGGTTTCTCTGTGTAGCCTTGGTTGTCCTGGAACTCACTCTGTAGACCATGCTGGCCTTGAACTCACAGAGATCCATCCACCTGCCTCTATCTCCTGAGTGCTGGAATTAAAGGTGTACAACACCACTGCCCAGCCAGAATGTGTGTTTTTGTATAAGCAGCCAGTATGCTAAAGGGAGCTGGGCCACGTCTGTAGGTTTGGTGGACTTAGCATGGTCTGCGTTCCAGGATAGGCCACCCTGTATACACTTAGAGTGACAGCTGCCACTCAGGTGTCTGAGTTGGTCGCTAGACACCCACTTCCATTGGTGGCATCTTCACAGGCCCCGGGTTGACCTATCACTGCTCTGGTCTAGGCCAGACAGGCCTCAGCACAGGGCCACTTCTCGGCTGTGGCTCTGAGCCAGGCATTTGGTGTCATCACCTGTCCCGTGTGCTGCCCGTCCCAGAAAAGTGAGCAGCGCCTCAGGTCTCAGTAACAAAATGGTTCTCAGCCTTCCTATGCTGCGGCCCTTTAACACAGCTCCTCACGTTGTGGGGACCCACGACCATGAAATTATTCTGTTGCTATTTCATGACAGTGATTTTGCTGCTGTTGTGAGTCGAGGTGTAAATATCTGATGTGCAGATTATCTGATGTGGGACCCCTGTGAAAGGGTTGTCCAACCCCCAGAGGGGTTGTGACCCACGGGTTGAGAACCACTGTTGTGGTAGGTAGCTTGTGTCAGGGCCTGTGCTGCCAGAGCTTCAGGGTGTCGGGAAGACATCTTGGCCAGGAACAAGTCAGCAGGAAACGGGAGTTGGCTGGAGCCAAAGGCTATGGGCACTGCGAGCCTAGACTTGATCCTCTGCAGGGTGTGTTGGTGGAGGCCATGTGATGTACAGGTGTGGACGTGGAGTGCACGGGCAGGCACCTGCAGGCTGCCTCCTCATTTTACCTGCGTACTGCCTCCTGGATCAAGAGAAGCAGATAAGGGGCGCCAGTGCCTGCGGCTTGTGTGGACACAGCGCCTGGCTTGGGATCAAGCATGAGGATATCTGGTCTGGGTCCCGGACAGAGCCACTCCTACAGACAGGGTCCCAGGCATGGTAGAGGGGTTCAGCCTTCCTGGTAGGAGAGCAGAGGGCAAGGTCCTGTGTGGGCCCGTGAGGCAGGTGGTGGGTGGCTTCATCTTCTGGGGATGTGGGACACACATCTACCCATGGGCAGGGAGCTGGGTCTATGGGTCCCCAGGCTTCATGCCCATCACCTCCAGAGGCTGCTGCAGGCCAGGGGAAGGCCAGTGACACTGACAAAGGTCCTTAGGATTCAGTCCTCTCTGGCTCACTTCAGCCCCCTGCCTTCCCCATAAGCACTCAGAATGGTCATTCGGTGCATGTTACAAGGGTCACCTGAGTTTTGGGCATACCGTGTCCTGTTGCAGTCTACACTTTCAGGTCTCTATGGTGGTGTGGGGATCGGGGTCTTTTAAGGGCCAGATGCCATTGGAACCATCAAGACAGCTGCCACCAGGAGCAGAGTAACCAGGACCAGGCAAGGTAGAATGGCCTCTGCTTGGTGACCCTTGGCATCAGCTGCTGCGAGGGGTGAGCAGGAACCTACCTGACAGACATTTGGCAGTAGATCTGAGCTGACCCTAGTCGTGCCCTGGGCTGCAGCCGGTGAGGGATGGCTGGATGTAGAGGTTGAGGCAGGGAGCGTGCCAGGCCATGTGTGTGCTGCTGTTGTACTATGCCGACATGAGTGAGACTGGTCTGGCTTTGGTCCCACCTGTAGTAGACCCCAGCTCTGGTGAGGCCTGCTCTGGGCCTTCTGGCTGTCTCAGGCCAACCGAGTCACGCTGGCGTTGCCCTGGTGACTAATGGCGTGCCCCTTCACATGTTCATGGTAGTGCGTTCAGCTGTGGGGGTGTGTCTACAGGGGTGGCGAGCAGGCCTCACATGGCAGATTGCCAAATGGGCCACCCTCCCTAGAGCGGGGCAGATCAGGGCCTGGGCCATGTGAAGCCCAGTGGTCAGGCCTGGCCTGTGGCCTTTGCTGCCTGCCTGCCCCACCGCCTTGACTCCCGACAGCTGTGGCCTCATGGGAAGCATGCTATGGGGCTTCCTGTGTGTAGTAGTGTCCTCAGAGGTGACTCATCTCTGAGGCCGTGGGCTCTGGCCCCAGATGTACAAATGTGGCTTCCAGTTGGTCTCAGGAAGGCGTTGCCAGGTTTTCCGACTTTTCCTGCTGTTCCTACATGGGTCACCAGCTGTCTGTCCCACCAATGTGTGTCTGAAGAAGGGACCGCAGGTCCTGTCCTTGTGGGTGCACAGTAGGTCTCATCTTTGCTGGGAGGGGTGGCACCGGAGGAAGCCAGGCTTGGGGAGACCCAGCAGGTGCTGGAGTTGCTGAGGCTGGGGGGGGGAGGCCCTTGCTGTCCCCGCTGCCCTGTGTGCCTCCGGGCCTGGGTGGACAGTCGTCCTGACCCCTGCCTCTCCCGCAGGATTACATCTGCCCAAGGTGTGAGTCTGGCTTCATTGAGGAGCTTCCAGAAGACGCCAGGTAGTGATCAGGGCTGGGGGCTGCTGGGACCTTGGTGTTCCCTGTCCTGAGCACCTAGGAAGGGCTGCAGCTGCAGCTGACAGGCTCGCTCTCTCTCTCCCCAGGAACACGGAAAATGGCTCTGCCCCCTCCACAGCCCCCACCGACCAGAACCGGCAGCCATTTGAGGTGAGTCAGGGTCCCTGGTCCCAGGCCCTTCCCTGTCCTTCAGGTTGGCACATCCCTGTCCCACACTTGGTGCTCTTCCTTGCCCTGACGGTTGTCCCCCATGTGTGGGATTGTTAAAGGACTCTGCCTTCGCTGTCTGTGACATGGCTCACTGCGTCCTCTCCACAGAGTGTGGACCAGCACCTGTTCACGCTGCCGCAGGGGTACAGCCAGTTTGCATTCGGCATCTTCGACGATAGCTTTGAGATTCCCACTTTCCCTCCTGGGGCGCAGGCCGATGATGGCAGAGACCCTGAGAGCCGACGAGAGAGAGAACACCAGTCTCGGCATCGGTATGGGGCCCGGCAGCCCCGGGCCCGCCTCACAGCCCGGCGGGCCACTGGCCGGCATGAAGGCGTCCCCACGCTGGAAGGGTGAGTGGGCTGGGGTAGCTGCTGAGGGCCTCACTACCACAGTGGAGACACACAGACTCCGCTGACCGAGTCTCCACGCTCCCTCAAGAGACTCAACCTGTCTGCCCATGGGAGCCACTGGCCACCTCTCTCTTTAAACAAAACTCGAAGAACCTGGGTCGCCCACAGGAGCTGAGTGCTACACGCCAACCCCCTATGGAAGTGGAATAGGATGAGGGCCACACCCTTGGGGCCATGCCCGTGGCCTCCGGCTGCCGGGAGCCCCTGTGAAATAGTTTGCACCAGTGACTCCCTCCCATTGGGTAGGAGGGTGTGTGGGTGCTGGAGGCAGACCACTGCCAGTTCAAGGCTAGCTTGAGCTGCTTAGTGAACCGGAGGCTAACCGGGGCTGCAGAGCCAGCCTCTGTCTTGGGAGGTGCTGGCCACTTCAGGCCCCTGTGACACCACCTCTCCCACAGGATCATCCAGCAGCTCGTGAATGGCATCATCTCCCCCGCCGCTGTACCTAGCCTGGGCCTTGGTCCCTGGTGAGTAGGGGACGGGTGCCCGGCCCCTCCCACCCTGCGCCCCCTGACCCGGCCTCTCCCCCCAGGGGCGTCCTGCACTCGAACCCAATGGACTACGCCTGGGGGGCCAACGGCCTGGACGCCATCATCACGCAGGTACATCTGGCCGCTCAGTGTTGTTGGGGGCCCAAGAGGCCAGCCTAGTGAGGCAGATGGGGTGTGGGCTCTGCAGCACCCAAGACCCCTGCGTCCTGCTCTGCTGTCAGGCAGCTCAGTGGCCGGTTGGTCTCCTCCTCCCCTCATCCCTTACTGCTGCCCTGGGGTGCCCAGTAGCCCCTGCCAGCACTGTCCGCCTCGGGTGGCCCTGAGGGTTAATGGGCCTGGTGTCTTGCTGGTCTGCACCCATGCGGAGCCGGGCAGGTGGAGCTACTCAGCCCCCACCACCCCACTGAGAACGACGCCCTCCTCAGGCCACTGCTGCTTCTTGTCTTCCAGCTCCTCAATCAGTTTGAGAACACGGGCCCCCCACCTGCGGACAAGGAGAAGATCCAGGCCCTTCCCACGGTCCCCGTCACAGAGGAGCACGTGGGTATGCTGGGCTGCGGTCGGCGGGCAGAGCCTGGGGCTGCCGCTGCGGTGGCGTGCTGTCACTGACCCGCTCCCTCTGCAGGCTCGGGGCTGGAGTGCCCGGTGTGCAAAGATGACTACGCGCTGGGTGAGAGCGTGCGGCAGTTGCCCTGCAACCACCTGTTCCACGACAGCTGCATTGTGCCCTGGCTAGAGCAGGTGACTGCCCACACTGAGCTGGCCCTGCCCAGCCCAGACCTCCTGCTTGCATTCTACGCTTTCCACCCTCTGCCTGGCTGGCACACGCTTAGACCCAGACACAACTCCGACCTTACCCTGACCTGCTTGCCTGCCAGTCAGAAACCCTGTGCTCACACAGGCCGTGCTGGCGCACACCTTGACTCCCAGCACTTGGGAGGCAGAGGCAGGAGGGGCTCTGCGAGTTCGAGGCCAGCCTGGTCTACAGAGCGGGTTCTGACAGTAGCCATAACTGATTTGACCAAACCATTCTTCCTGTTAACTCTGAGCTTGCCTTTACGATGCCTGTCTCCAGCTATGGCGACTCCGGTCTGGACCCTAAGGTTGGCCCTCATTCTAGTGGCTTTCCTCTGCTCCTGATCTGGGTCAGTGTGTGTTAGTGGTGGTGTAAGCACGGGTCCTGCTTGCTGGTGTGCTTGCCCGCCACCCTGAGCGGCTGCCATACAGCCACCTCACCCGAACCCTGACTTGCTCAGACTCTGATTTTCACTGTCATCATGACTGACTTTAAGCGCTGACCCTAAGCCAGGCCAGTCATGACCTTGATTTTAACCTAGGTCCTGACCCTTGCTTGAGATGCTCTGACTAAGAATCTAATTGTGAGCTTGGCCCTAATCCTGACCCCAGTCTAACTCCTCCTTTCTCCTCTCAAGCATGACAGCTGCCCAGTCTGCCGCAAGAGCCTCACTGGACAGAACACGGCCACCAATCCCCCAGGCCTGACCGGGGTGGGTTTCTCCTCATCCTCCTCATCCTCCTCGTCCAGCTCGCCCAGCAACGAGAACGCCACAAGCAACTCCTGAGTCCCACCTGGCCATCCCCCCGGGGCTCGGTCATCCCACACACCCTCGGTGCCCCAGCACCACCATGGCCGTGGACTAGAGGTGCTGCCCCATGGCGGCCGGCAGCACCTGGCAGGCCCCAGGCTGCGGTAGGCTCGGACTTGGCCATGGTCGCTCCTGTTTGGAGGTGCGCACGTGGGCCCCATGTCCCCAGCAGGCGCCTTCAGTCCGTCTTTAACCTCACCCTCCAAATGTTCAACGGCAGAAGGGTTTTTATGATTTTAAATTATTACTGCTTTGAAATAAATGGACGTTTGAGCCACGCGAGACCATGCATGATCTGTGGAGTCAGCAGAACTGTCGCCAGGCCCTGCCTGCCACATGCCCTGGGAGGCCGGGCCCAGCACCCAGCCAGCATCCGCCTCGGGACCACGAGGGTGACCAGCAGACCCAGGAACAAACTGCTCCAGCAGACTTTTTTTTTTTCTTTTTTTTTTTTTTTTTTTTTTCTTTTTTTTAAAGGGAAATGTGTGTTATCTGGAAAGCTATTTAAAATACACCTACTCAAAAAGCAGAGCCCATGGCTTGGCGTCTTCCTTCAGCCAGGGTGGCTACGACTGCCTGGTGGGGCAGCTCACAGGGCGGGTTTGTTCTGGCAAAGGCCTGATGGGACACAGTCTTCAGCACTGTTTGCTAGGAGGCGAGATTTGAACTACTGCTCTCAGAGCTGCGTGGGTGGGGAGCTACCTGGTGCAGGTCCTGCTGGTGGGTGGCCACGTGGTGGACCTGTGACCAGGCCTGCAGCCTCATTCCACACACCACTTACCTGCTTTGTAACCCCTCTGAGGGCCCACCTACCCCGTGCCAGCATTGCCGTGGTGAGCTTCCGTGGAGGACGCCCAGAGCATCCCCGCAGCCCAGAGCAGGCACTGCCCGAAGTTGAGGATCTGAAGAGCCAGAGGACCACGTGTTACTTCAGCTCCCATGCTGGTGGTGGTGCCCTCTGCCCTGGGCTGGGTCGGTGCTTAAATGACAAAAGCTGCCAGCCACATCCCACCCCAAGAGCCTGAGAGCAGAAAAGGTTGCCCCACAGGTAACCACGCAGACCGCCACTCTCTGGAGATGCTGAGGACCTGGGCATCCATTCTGAAAGCTCCAGCTACAGTGCTGGCGTCCTGCCGCTTTGGTAGTAACCATGCACATCAAAGTCAAAAACGTTTATTGCTGGGTCCAGGTCAGAATCTGACACCGGCCTCCCCCAGGCCGTAATCTAGGTGAGATCAGGCTGGTCCCTACCAGCAACTCCAGGAAACCCAGGCATTGAACACATCCCAGTGTCCAGAGGCGCCACATTGGACATAGTGACACGCCTTTTATCCCAGCTCACGGGAGGCAGAAGCAGGCGGATCTCTGTGTCAGAGGCCAGCCTGTTCTACAAAGCAAGTCCGGGACAGCTACAGCTGTTACACAGAGAAACCATGTCTGGGGTTCGGGGGAGAAGTAGTAGTAATAAATTATGTTTTATGTGTATGGGCAGTAGGGTATGTGCACATGAGTACAGGTGCCTGCAAAGGCCAGAAGAGGGAGTCAGAGCCTCTGGGGTGGGAGATACAGGGACTGTGAGCAACCTGATGAGGGAGAATCGGCGTCCCTGGAAGAGCAACAAGTGCCCTTAGCTGCAGCCCCTACTCTGACCACGTGGGCTCCTGTCTGTGTCACTGCCCTGCTGACCTGGGCCCTCTCCTCCCTGTCCTTACTATCCTCATCCACCCAGTGCGTCCCCGTCTCCAAGCCCCTCCGTGCTGTGCCCAGAGCACAAGTCAGGTTGAGCCCCGGAGTGTTCTCAATCTCCAAAACTAGATGGGGTGGAAACTGCCAGGTTGTGTATCCAGAGAGTTGGCCTCGCCTGCAGGGACCCTGCCCTGTCTCCATGCCTGGCAGCCAGCAGGGTCCCTCCCTGGCCTGGGCCCCTTACTGCCCAGCCCCAGATCCTGCAGGCCCTCTGCGCCGCCCATGCCTCCTGAACCATCAGCAGGCCCTTCAAGACGAGACCAGCACTGGTAGGAAGTGTGTGGACAGTTGGTGCCGTCGCGTGCGCCTGCCCTGCCGAGGAATGCCCTGGCCATCCAGCGCCAGGAACATGGGTCGGCCGCGGTGCCTCCAGCGTCGCGAGGCGTACGTGTTGTAGCCATTCTCCTCAATGCGCTCCCGGAACCTGCAGTCCACAGAGTAGACCCGCTGCAGCGCGGGCGCGTGAGGCTGGCTGGTGGCCCCACCAACCACTGCCACCCTGTAGCCGCCCACTGCCCGTCACTCACCGACCCGTAGAGGCGGCCCCTGCGATTCATGGCCACGTAGAAGCCTGAGTACACAGCCTTGATCACCACAGTGCCCACCCGCACAGAACGGATCTCAACAATACCTGAGTGGGGACAGGAGAGCATAGTCAGGCAGCAACCACACAGGGCTCCCCGGGCCCCACCTCCACTCTCCAACCCCAGCTGGCACGGACGCCGGAGACCAGGACTCTAACAAACATGGCGCTGCCCTGGATGAAGAGGAGTCTGTCCACAACCTCCAGGAGCAAAGGAACACAGGCTGGCCAGAAAAGACCCGGGAGCCAGGCCATCATGAACAATGCTTGGGCACCGACTATGCCCTCTGCTGCATGGAGCCTACACAACCCTGGGTGGGTGGGTGGGGGTGCCAATTGTACCCACTACCAGGTGGAAAACTGAAGGCCAGGATTGGAAGAGCCAGCGTTGGACCTCATCTGCCTGTCAACCCTCTGTGCGCATCCCTACAAGCCCTACCTGGCTTTCCTCCAGGAACTGGTTCAAGGAATGGCTGAATCCCACTGCAGGCGTCTATGCCCAGACCCTCTTTGGAAGCTTGAGGCTCCACGCTGGGGCTGCCAGTCACACCTACCTCCCCTGAGATGAGTGCATTTGCTCGGGGAGGCCCACGACAGTGGACCATCTCGGTTAGAACTGCACCACGCGGTGACTGCCGAGGAGGGAAGAGCCCCATCCACACCTCCTGTCACCCCATCCCTATCGGTGGGATCTAAATCTCAGAAGTACTGAAGGGCCAGGCCATTCAGCTGGGCCTCTTCTTCAGCCCGGGGCCACCCCGCCTGGCTGTGCTACCACGGATGGACCTGCCCAGCCAGTCCCCTGTCCTGTGTGGCCTAATGAGGGCCTTGGAACCCAGATGAAAGCCACTGGGATGGGCAGTGCCCTGTCACCTGTCCAGGGCTGAGCTCAAACCCTCCCAGGAACTCCTGTCAGCCTTCAGCACCAAGGAAGCTGGCTGTGGCCTCTTCATCACCCCAGCTCCTCCTCACCGTGGCCTCTCCTTTCGCCACATTCGTGCCACAAGCACTTACAGAAGGCCTTCTGTATGCAAGGCAGAGCTCTGTCCAGACCCAGCTCCATTCCTGATCTCTTAGCAGGACCTTGAGATCAGGTATCCCTCTTACCTCGTTTGCCAAACAGGGGTGTCTGGGAACAGAGGGAATCCCAGTTCAGGCAGGTCACCACCCGAGGAGTGGGAATCCCACCTCATGACTTCGCCCCTGTACGTAGGCCAGTGAGCCCCCTCAGCGGTTCTTGCTTTGCCAAGGAGCCCATAGGAGGTGTGCCCATCTCTCGCTGCTGCCCCAGCACTTACTGTCCTGGCCGTGCCGCCAACGCGTCCCCTGCACCCGACCACCAGGGTCCACACGCAGGAAGAAGTGGGTGGAGGAAAAGAGGCGGCGCCAGCGTACGTCGCCCTCCAGATGCGGGTACCCGCCCGGGGCGCCCGGGGCCCGCGCCAGCAGCAGCCAGGCCAGGCCCAGCCAGAGGCGGCGGCGCATCCCGACCTGTGCCCGCCGGCGCGCGGTGGCCCAGCTGCACGGTCGGGGGCGGGGCTAGGGCCGCTGCCGTCCAATGGGCGTGGGGGGCGGGGCCGCCGGCCTCGGCTCCACGCGCGGAGGGCGCGCTCCTGTTTATCCCACCGGTGTTGGTCACCCTGGGGTGCGGGTGCGAATGCGGGGGTGGAGAGGGAAACACAGAATAGAAACACAAGAACGAGATCGCAGAGGGGCAGAGACTGAAGACAGAGAGACCAGAGATGGAGAGATGCCAAGGGCTAGAGAGCAGAGCCAGCAGAACCAGGTCACTGAATAAACAGAGAAGGAACAGAAGTGAAAGAGTGGAACCCGAGAGACAGAAGAGAAAGATCACGAAGACAGAGAGACGAAAAGACACTGACTGATAAGGAGACAGAGAGGTACAGACAGACGGTGAGACAGACACACTGTGTAAGAGATGGACAGAGGCAATGAGGTAAACCGGATTTCAGGTGTCAGTCTGGCCAGCTGGGCAGAGCATGCACAGGACAGTGTGGCCTCCTTTGTCTAGGAGAGTCTGAGGCTACCCTTGGGGCGGGGCTCTGCCGTGGAATAGTGGTCAGGGAAGGGGTGGAGTGGACAGTGGGCAGAGTGACAGATGCGGGAAGCTGTGTATCACCTCAGCTTAGGGCACTGAGGACAGCGTCTGGGCAGCAGAACTGGGCTGTGTCCGCCCCCGCACCTCACTGCAGCCACACCCATCCCCAGGAAACACCATGGTCACCCGCAGCTGCCCAGCAGCCAGTGGCTCTGAGAGGCGCGGTGACCTCCTGGTGCAGTCCGGAGCCCCAGTGCCAGTCCCCTCCCCCGGCCCCAGGTCGCACCATTAAATAGCACTGGGGTGAGGTTTGCTGACAAGCCTACCTTCTGGGGAGCCCTCTGGAAAGACAACCAGTCCTTCAGGATGCCAGGATTCCTTCCCGGTGGCTCAGTAGATCCCTGAGCATGGGCAGGTCACACCAGGTGCCCAGATATCCCTGGGTCCACCTCGGGGTAGCCCAAGACCCTGCGACTCTTCCTGACCGCCCACACCTGCACCTTCCTCTGTTAGGAAGGCTGGCAAGGGGTGTCTGTCTGGAAGGGTACACGGAGAAAGCCTAGGCATGTTGCTGGAAATCAGTGTAGCCCTGGCGCCAAATGCCACCCTGCCCCTTTTGTTCCACGGCTGGAATTCAAAGCCCTTCTGGATTGAGTGCCCTGCACTCCTGGATGTGCCTCTGGATGTTTTGCATTTCCTATATGAGAGGCCAGGACGCACAGCCGGGAGCTGCTCAACTTGGTTTAATTTAATAACCGCTCATTAAAATATAATTTGCATACCACATAAGTCACTCACTTAAAGCATAAACTCAGTTATTAGTGCAAAAACATTGGGCAAGCCTCGTCTGTCAAACTCCAAAGGAAGCCCTGTCCTCATGAACAGTCATCATATCTTCTTTTTTTATTTGTTTAAAAACTGCTTATTTTATGTAGATGAGTATTCTGCTTTCTTTCTTTCGAGACAGAGTTTCTCTGTGTAGCCTTGACTGTCCTGGACTCACTTTGTACACCAGGCTGGCTTTGAACTCATAGAGATCCACCTGCCTTTGCCTCCCAGAGTGCTGGGATCAAAGGCGTGCACCCTCAGCCAGCTGAGGCTCTGTTTCATGCACACCAGAGGGTTGTGAGCTACCATGTGGTTGCTGGGACTTGAACTCAGGTCCTCTGGAAGAGCAGCCAGGGGCTGTTAACCACCGAGCCATCTCTCCAGCTGCATTCATCTCATCTTCTTTCCAGCTCCCAGCACTCTCAAGCCTACTTCTTGTCTCCTGTTCTGGGCATTTGCTGCCATGGAGACCCCCTCTGAATGTCCTTAAGAGTCTGACTCTCGCTGAACACCGTGTCCTTGTGGGCCAGGCTGTGACATGTGTGGGAGCCTCGCTCCTATTCACGGCTGAGTAATATTCCAAGATAGGAGTAGCCCACACCACCTGTGGAAGCTGGACCAGCACCACCTTCTGGGTACTGTGAATTTGTTAAGCTGTGGTGTGGCTGCGGTTTCCCACTTCTTCTGGGAATAAGCCTAGGAGGAAAACTTGCTGGGTCATGTGGTAAGCGTGTTTGATTAATTTCTTGTGTTGTCTCGGGCTGGCTGATGACTGAAAATGCTTCTGCTTCAGCCTCCTGGGGGTGGGATCGTGGGTGTGCACCGCACCGCAGCGTTCTAAGCTTCTTTTCTGGCTTTTCTTTTTTTTTTTCCTTTTTATTTTTTCCAAGATATGGCCTCTCTGTGCAGCCCTGGCTGTCCTGGGACTCACTCTGTAGACCAGGCTGGCCTCACACTCAGAGATCTGCCCGCCTCTGCCTCTAGGGCACTAGGTGTATGCCACCATGCCTGGCTTGTTGTTTAAAAAAAAAATGAAAACCCCAACCATTTTATTTTACCATTAAAGATTCAGGAGCCAGTGAAAACTGCTAGTTCAGAGAGGCAGAGAAAGGACCCAGCTGACCTGCCTTCTCAGCTCGGGTCTGGATAGAAAACACCCAAAAGGTTCACTAGCTCAGCTGCCAGCCCAGGAGGAAAAGGCCAAAAACAAAACAAAACCCAGAGCAAAAGCCTTGCTAGCTCAAAGCCCAAAAAGCCAGGGAGCTGAAGCCAGAGCTGAAGCCAGAGCTTGAGCTAAAAGCTTCTTCTCCACCCTGTCTTAAATACCCCTCGACTCCAAGTCCCTCCCACTCTTTACTCCCTGTCACCTGGTTTCTTGCTCCACCTCTTGACCTAGGGTTAACTTTATTAAATCCTGTGTACAGAAAGCTCTTGGATTAAAGGTGTATGCGAGGGCTCAACCACACCAAAAACACAGGTTTTTACAGTTCACAATTTGGGGGTTCACAATGGGATCAAGTATCCTGCAACACTGGCCTTTTCTTATTTATCGATTTTTGCACTTATTTTTAAAATTGTCTAAGAAAGGATGGTGTATGCGGCACGGCTCACACGTGAAAGTCAGAAGATCATCTGCTGACTCGCTTCTCTGCCGCCCTGTGGGGATGAGGATGGTATGCAGGTCTTGGTGAGGAGCACACTTTTCTTGCTGACTCCACACTTTTCAGACTTTTTTTTTTTTTTTTTTTTTTTTTTTGAGACAGGGTCAGGTCTTACTCTATAGGGTAGTTCAGGCTGGCCTTATACTCAGCATCCTGAATACTGGATGACAAGCATGAGCCACTTGGCAAGAAACTAATAGGAATCTTTTCTTGAAAGGTGCTAAGGACTGGACCCAGGCTTTTTCCACATGTTAGGCTCCACCCCTGACCACACCCCCAGCCCCTCACTGGGGCATTCTAGGCACCTATGAGCTATGCCCCAAGACTTCTTCTAAGTTTTTGTATTGACACAGGGCGTCCTCATCCCCTCCATCCTCCTGAATGTCTGAGACCACGAGCATGTACCAGGCCAGACTTCAAAACTCTTAGGTTTCATAAGGAAACCTGACCTCACCTGTAGAACAGGAACTCCTCTCTCCACAGACTTGTTGACTATCGTTGACCATATAGTGGAAGACTTGTTGACTATCATTGACCATACAGTGGAAAGAGACTGGGACAACCTATCACTGGCCATAAATCACAGTAGGGGAGCTATGATTCAGGGGTGGAGCCCCTGCCCAGAATCCCCCAGTGGCTAGGGTGTGCATCCTTGTCCAGAATCACCTGACTAAGCCTCAGGAAAGTGTGGAAACTCTGATGTGGAAAGTCTGGTGACCCAGCAAATCAGAGAGGAACTTGAATAGTAAGGGACAGGGGAAGAATTTGAGTCCCTGATTCTTCTCACCCACAGAGATGTGGGCTGTCTATGTCTTAGGGTTGCAGGTCCTGCTGCTTCATCCCTGGGGACCAGGAAGGTGACCCCAAGAGAAAGGCAGGTTTGAGGTCACCCTGCCCTGGGTACCCTGGGGAATGAGCTGAGCCAGTTGTGGAGGGCAGTGCTCAGTGTTGAAATCATTCTTATCCACTGGCATGAGCAAGGCCAGGCCTGATTGGGCAGCTTGGAATGTGTGTGGGGGTGGGGCGCAGGTCTGGTCCTCAACCAGGTGGCAGGTAGCAAGTGGCAGCTTGAGCTTCAGCAGAGGAAGTCCCCTAAGCCCTGCCCGGGAGGCCTCTCCAGTGGCTCAGCAACTCTTCTCATGCCCCAGGGCCTTCGCACTGGCTGGCATTTCTCCGTGTTGTCCCACTAGTCTTTCCATAGCAGCTGGTTGTAGCCGCAGGGCGGTCCTGGATGAGCCTCAGGTAGCCATGCTGTCTAGATTTTACTGCCTGCACCTAAGGGGATCACCTGGCTGCTACAAGTGAACAGATGGAGGAGTTGGGATTTTGTCACTTCTAGCTCACTCTTGCTCTGTCTGTGAGGAAACATGATCCCGGACTGTAAGCGTGGATTTTCAGTTGAAGCTTACACAGACCTGGGCTTTCCCACAAGCCTTTCTAAGATCCATGCCTTGCACAGTTGGGTCGCTTGCTGGACGTCTCTGAACCTTCACAGGTGAGGCATGAAGACTGAGAAGAGGAATCAATCACATCAGTTGTATCCCTCTCTTGCTCTCTTTCCTTTTCCCTTCCTTTCCCTCCATCTCTCTCCCTTCCTCTTCTCTTTCCCTGTCTCTCTCTGAATAATTAATTTATTTTCATTTTATGTGTGTAGGTAGTTTCTGTAGCTGGTCTTTGCTACTTTGTAGGCTCTTCTTTTTTTCCACCCTTTATCCTCCTCCACCCTCCACCCCTCATACCTCTATACCTCTATCACTAGCTAGGAAAGAAACAAGGGTGGGGGAGAGAGATTCCTGAATCTAATTTCTTTCCTTTGGTTTCTTCTTTGACCATGGCTATTAACAAACCACAAACAACTCCCTAAATGACCAACAACCACCGACCCCGCCTCTCAGGGTCCTAGACCCTCTGAAAAGTCCCCAGAATTCCCAATGATTTACAATCACAGAAGTTATCTGCAGCTGGCAAAACCATGATTCTGTTAGAGCATGAGGCAAATCATGGTCAGCTTCTGCGGACAGTCTGAAGCAGCCCCACATCCCCACACCATGGATTAAAACATAAATACATTCTTAAAATATTTCTGTGTGTTTTTAAAAAGATTTTATCTTAGGTATATGAATGCCAGAAGAGGGCATCAGATCCCAGTGTAGATAGTTGTGAGCCACTATGTGGTTGCTGGGAATTGAACTCAGGACGTCTGGAAGAGCAGACAGAGCTCTTAACCTCTGAGCCATCTCTCCAGCCGTATTCACAGCTTTTCAGCTCTTGTGAAAGTATAAACAAATCCATGCTCCCAACACAAAACTCTCATGGGCTTCCATTCTGATGTTAACACATCCTTATAGTATGTAGCCTGATTTAATTCTGCAGTTTTTGTTGTTGTTGTTTTTCTGTAACCCAGTGTCTCTCGCTGCTGTCGTTTCTTTCTCATTAACATTCAGAGATTCTGTCTCTATTGATGCTATCTCTGGCTGTCTTTGTTTTATAAACATGTCCTTTAAGGTGTGATTATATCTTTGACTGCTCGTCCTGCAGGACTGTATGGTAATATGTTTTATGTTATAATATGCGAAACATTGTTTAATTTTATTAAAGACATGCAGGGGTGTTGTCAGTTCTAGTTTGTAAAGGTGTCCACATGATAATCATTACTTCCAGTAAATGTGCAATGATGGAATAAGACTTTTCAGAACTCAAGGCAGAAGCCCATTGAAATCCTGAAAAGATGACTTAGAGGTTAAAAGAACTGGCTGTTCTTCCAGGGGTCTTGAGGTCAATTCCCAGCAACCACATGGTGGCTCACAACCATCTATAAGGAGATCTGGTGCCATCTTATGGTGGACAAGTATATATGCAGGCAGAACATTGTATACATTAAAAAAAAAGAGAGAGAGAGAGAGAAGAAGAGGAAGAAGAAGAAGAAGAAGAAGAAGAAGAAGAAGAAGAAGAAGAAGAAATCCTGAATATGTATCAATGGTACGGTGTACAAACTTTAGTTTTCCAGATTCTGCAAAATGAAACATATCCATCTGCCAGATTTCATTTTTTTTGGTACCTTTAGGGTTAACTCTAGTAGGTAATGGGACTTGATTATATAAAAACATATAGGACAATTTTTTTTTTTTGTAACACTGCAATTTCTGTTGGATCTGTTCCTGACAAATAATGTTGTTTTATTCCTTTTGAAAAGATTTGTTTATTATTTATACACTATTCTTCCTGCACACCAGGTCTTACTATAGATGGTTGTGAGCCATCATGTGGTTGACCGGGAATTGAACTCAGGACCTTTGGAAGAACAGCCAGTGCTGTTAACCTCTGAGCCATCTTTCCAGCCCTTATTCTTCCTTTTGTGGTTAAATCAGAAACTTTTCCTATGTTTTTAGATTTTTACTTTGTTTATGTAGAAAGAAAATCCATTCCATAATACTATCTTTCCTTTGCATAATGAGCTCAAAAGGAGAATGAGTTGACATCAAAGTAACCAAAATACAATCCAATTTGGGATCTATGGGAGCCACACACATCTTCTGTCAGCATCAACTCTGTCTATCTTGGATTCTTTAAGTCTGAATCCCCTTGTAACTTTTGAAACTAACTATTTAACTCTTGAGTATTTAATCCAATGGTAGGCCTTAGCTGATTAATATCTCCCATTATTAATTTTTTTAAATCATAAAGAGTTTGCAACTGATCTATTCTGATCTGTACCTTCTGTGGTTGAAATTTTTGTTGACTTATTTTATAATTCAAATAGTTAATAGAATCTCCTCTCTGTATTTTTTTCAGGAGCAATCTGTAACCCCTCGCATTGCAGAATTTTTTTGTGTGTGTTTCCTTAGACATTTTCTCTAAAGCATCTGAATTAGAATCAGCCAACAGAATATCATCTATGTAATGGTAAAGAATGGATCGAGGAACTTGCCTGTGAATCATTTGTAACGGCTGTTGCATAAAACACTGTCGTGAAGTCGGACTATTTAACATTCCCCGTGGAACAACTCTCCACGACATCTTTTTACAGGTTAAGCATTACTGTAAGTAGGTGCTGTGAAGGCGAACCTTTCCCTATCCTGCTCATGAGGACATGCCTTAGGTAGTAAAGAAAGCAAAGAAATTCCAGGCCGTAACAAACCCGTTAGTTGAATTGCTCTATTCACCACTTTTAAATCTGTTACCATTCTCCATTTTCCTAATTTCTTTTTTAATAAAAAGAACTCTGTGAGCTGCTAGACTCTTATATGTTGCATACCAGCTGCTTTTGTACCTGGTGCTCAAGTGTCTGTAACTTTTCTTTAATTAAGGGCCATAGGTCTACCCGTACAGGCCTGTCAGTCAACCATTTCAAGGTTGGGGCCATTGGGGCCTCAGCACTAGTTCCCTCTTAGAGCTTCGGAGCCTCGGACCCTGTATGGACAAATGGCATAGCCTGGGGCTGTTTATGATGACCTAGATCAATACCTTATCTTTATTTCATTTTGGGCTGTCTATGGGATTGCAGGAATATTAAACTGAGTACCCTAATCCTAATCCTAATGTTGGAGGTTGGTCTAGTGCTCTGTGTATTCAGATGGTAAATTTTGGGCCCCAAGGTCTGGTTGAAGTCCAGACAGGTGCATTCTCACATACACTGAACTATGTTTTATAAACTTTGTTCCCCAATAATCTCTACTTGGTTAATTCAAAAGGTAGCCTTAGGGGGCTGGAGAGATGGCTCAGAGGTTAAAAACACCGGCTGTTCTTCCAAAGGTCCTGAGTTCAATTCCCAACAACCACATGGTTGCTCACAACCATCTATAGTGAGATCTGGTGCCCTCTGCTGGTGAGCAGGCACACATGCAGGCAGAATACTATATAAATTAAAAAGAAAGAAATCCTAAAAAAAAAAAAAAAAAAAGTTAGCCTATAGCTGTGCAGAAGAGAGGTAGGCAGGGCTTCAGTTCCAGGGCTTGGGGTCTCAGAGAGGGACTATGAGGAGGAGAAAGGAGGAAGATGGAGAGAAAGGACATGACCTGATGGAGCAGCCCACACAGGAGTACTGGCATGTAAAGTGGGGCACGTAGCAGGGAAGTGGCCAGCCTAGCTTAGAAAAATAGTGTGCATTGTACCCGCCCCGTTATTGTGCTTGAAGGTATTTAAATAAATCAGTAGTTCTCTGTCTCAATTATTTGGGAGCTAGCCGGAATTTAAAAAAACTAGAATTCATAAGTTTCAATATACAGTACTCCACTGTTGCAGATCCCAGAATGGCCTTCTGGTCCCACACATTTAACCCATCACACACTTGGCTTTTAGATAACTTTCTAATAACCAAAATGAGTATAACCTTTTGACATTCTATTATTCATTCATTTTGGTTCTTCCAGATGGGGTTTCTCTGCGTAGCCTTGGCTGCGTGTCCTACATTTTATAGGCCAGGTTGGCCTCTCAAACTCAGAGATCCACCTGCCTCTGCCTTCTTGAGTGCTGGGTTTATGGAGTGCCCATTAGTAATTCTAAGAGTTTTGTGAAATGATAGTTACATCAGCTCCAGCAAACCTTTGTTTGCAATTTTAATTTTGGCCTCTGGTCATTAATTGATTGACAGAACACACACATTTTCCAAGACTTCCAAAGTAGTCCCGTTCTTTCTTTCTTTTCTTTTTTTTTTTAAGATTTATTTATTTATTTATTTATACGGTATTCTGCCTGCACGCAAGAAGAGGGCACCAGATCTTATTATAGATAGTTGTGAGCCATCATGTGGTTGCTGGGAATTGAACTCGGGACCTTTAGCAAGGACAGCCAGTTCTCCAGTGCTCTTGACCTCTGAGCCATCTCTGCAGCCTCACCTCCAGTTGATTCTACTGGAGTGGCTTTGCATTTGATGTGGGGAAACAGTAGCAGCTGAGCAATGCTATCACCTGTGTTAAATTGCATCTCTCTTTTCACAAAGGACATAGTTTTAATTTCTTCTCTGAAATCTTCATCTATACTTCCTAGATACACAATGAATCCTTGGGAAGACAATCCACTCCTTCCCAAGATCATCCCTACTGTTCCTCAGGACAAAGGACCATAAGGCCCCAGTGGTTACTTTGTAACGCTGAGTTTTGGGGAATGGAGTACATGTGTATCTGTGGCCAAATCTAGAGCAGCACTGCCTTCAGGAGCATGCAGGGAATCTCCAACACGAAGTGGGGCTTTTTCGGTGTGCATGGTACTCCTTGACTGAAAGGGCTGGTAATTTTTGCTTCAGAGATCTGAGCCAGAGATCTGTTCTCCTGGGCCTTTGGCACATTGCATACACGCACCTGGGGAACCTATGTGTTCTTTCTGGTTAAGAGTTAGGAAAACTGGTGGCTGGAGAGATGCCTCAGAGGTTAAGAGCGCTGACTGTCCTTCCTAAAGGTCCTAAGTTCAATTTCCAGCACCCACATGGAGTTTCACAAACATCTATAATGAAATTTTATGCCCTCTTCTGGTCTGCAGACATACACACGGACCAAATCCTGTATTACCTAATGACTTTCAAAAAAAAAAAAAAAAAAGATTTAGGAAAACCATTGCCTCTAAAATGGCTCATTCACTTTTTCAGCAAAAGTACAGTATGTCTCACAGTTAACGCACTGGACATTTTGAATCTGTTCTTATATATCAGAGTACTGTTCTTCACCTAACAATTGGTCCCTTACTATATTCATTCCCCTTGCAATTTAAAATATAAGAAGAAGCAAAACAAAACAAAACAGAACAGAACAGGAAATCCCCTCTGGGCCCAGCAGGGGCTATTCCAGCATTAGTAGCTGCAACGCATTTTTTGCCTCTTGAAAAACATTCAGTCCTTCATCCCCCACCATTACCTACGGCATTTGAAATAAAATTTCCCATTTTTGTTCCTTTATTGAGCCCCCTGTTGAGTGCCACTTGTAGCCAGTCTTTGCTATTTTGTGGATTCTTCTTTTTCAGACCCTTATCCACCCCCTCTGTCATTTCACCCCCTATCACTAGCTAGGAGAAAACCAAGGAAAGGGGGGGGGGGAAGATTCCTGAGTCTAATTTCTTTTCTTTTGTTTCTTCTTTGACCATGGCTTCTAACAGACCGCAACCACCCTACCTACCTCCCCTCTCAAGTTCCCAGAATTCCAAACATCACGCAATCACAAAAATTATCTGCAGTTGGCAAAACCACGCATCTGCTAGAGCATAAAGGCAAATCATAGTCAACTTCTGCAGACAGTGTGAAACAGCTCCATAACTCCACACCTGGGATTAAAATAAAAGATTTCTGGGGGTTTGTTTGTTTCTTTGTTTGTTTGTTTGAGACAGAGTTTCTGTATGTAGCAGCCCTGGCTGTCCTGGAACTCACTATATGGAGTAGGCTGGCCTTGAACTCACAGAGATCCACCTGCCTCTGCCTGGGATAAAAGGTGTGCACCACCTTTGCCTCGCTGTGAGAAACCCTGTCTTGAAAAAAAAATATATCCAAAATTCTCAAAAAATGTCACTACAAGTTTTCCTGCATGTATGTCTGTGTGAGGGCATTGGGTTTCCTGGAACTGGAGTTACGGTTGTGAGCTTCCATGTGGATGCTGAGAACAACCGGAGCTCTAAACTACTGCGCCATCTTCCCACCCCCAAAGAGACTTTAGAGATGTATTTAGTTACTTATTTTGGTTTTTCTCCCTGCTGTCCTGGAACTCACTCTGTAGACCATGTTGGCCTTGAGCTGAGAGATCTACCTACCTCTGCCTCCCAATTGCTGGGATTAAAGATGTAGACCACCACACGCAGCTCCCTCTCAGTGTGTGTCTGTCTGTCTATCTGTTTGTCTGATTTAGACAAGGTTTTAGATGTTCCAGGCTATTTACTTTGAATTTTAATCCTTGTTCCTCAGCCTTCAGAGGGCTGAAATGATAAATCCATGGCACCATGTTCTGCTCTTACTGATGAGCTCTGGACAGTGGTAATCCTAATACAGAGAAAGAGGGAACGTCAGCCATTCCGGGAGAGCATTGTCCAGGCTGGAGAATTACTTCAAGACCAGCCTGGACAATTTAGCAAGACTGTCTCAAAGAGAAAATGCTAGGGCATGATAGTGCACTCCTGAGTGAGAGGCAGGAGGATCAGGGACTCAAGGTCATCTTCAGCTGCTTAGGAAGTTTTGAAGTCAATCTGGGCTGTATGAGATCTTTTCTCAGAAAAAAAGGAAGTGAGTGGTTGGGGGCGATTGTGTGTTGCTGTGGCTCAGTGGGTGGCTTAGTAGCATTTAACTGCACCAGTTAAATCAGACCTGCTATGCTAGTGCAGGTCCCTCACTGGGGAGGTGGAGACAGGACGGCAGGACGTCAAGACGTCAAGGTTAGCCCTTATACTTCTAAATTGGAGGCCAGCCTGAGCTACATGGGACTCTGAATGGATGGATGGATGGATGGACGAAAGAATAGGGACTAGTTACACTTCTTTTGCATCTTTCTAAGGCCCTGTATTCCATTTGCACACACACACACACAAAAGGATAAAGGAAAAGAAAAAATAGTTCAGCCAAGGCTACACAGAGAAACCCTGTCTTGAAAAACATATAAACTAACAGAAGGAAGGAAGGAAGGAAGGAAGGAAGGAAGGAAGGAAGGAAGAGAAAAAACAAAATTGAGATAGGGCACTATGGAGGCAGAGGAGGCAGATCTCTGTGAGTTCAAGGACATCCGGGTCCAAATACAGCGAATTCCAGGACAGTCATGGTTACATAGTGAGACTCAGTGTAAAAAAAAAAAAAAAAGTATGTGTGCGTATCTACATATACACATATATTATGTATATATAATACATGTGGTATATGTTTATATATACAGAAACAACAAATAAAATTAAGCAGAAACCAATCAAGCAGATAAGAAAGTAAAAAAAAAAAACTCAAAGACTCAAAGAACTTCGATATTAAAAGAACGAATCAAAAGAGTATTTCTGCGCATGCTCTTTTGCCAATACACGTTGCGCTGACTCATGGGAGTTGTAGTTTTACTTCGGCTGGTTTCGCGGGGGCCAACCCTATGTACGCTTCCGGCAGTCGCAGAACTACAATTCCCATCTGGTGGTGCGCGCGTGCGCAGTGCGGGCAGCGGGCGGCATGTCGGCGCTGTGCTGGACGCGAGGCGCAGCGGGGCTCGGCCGGTCGCTGCACTTCCCTGGGCGCCGTTGCCATGCTTTGGAGGAAGGTAAAGCGGTGTCAGACCCAGGGCTGCGATCTTTCCCTCCTTGGAATCCGGTCACCGGCAACCTTTGCTCTTTGACCTATGGAGGAGTTTCTGGAACCCCGGTTAGCTGGGGCACTAGTTGGCACCGTCTCTCGAGGGGAATCGCAGGGCACTTAGACTTTTAACACTTGCGTACTTTTGTAGCCCTCTGACCCACGTCGAGGACACGGATTTTGACTTTGACCTTCGGCTACTTTTAGTTTAGAGTCCCGCTGGATCCTGCATCACGACAACGGAAGCTCAGGCCTGGTCTGCCCTTGAACTTGTATTTTCCTGGGCCTTGATTTTTTTTGGAGGAGGGATGCTGGATTCGAGCACATGCCGTACTGCTTCCAGCCTCCTGAGTGCGGGGATCACGGGCTTGTACCAGCATGCCTGGCTATCCTTGTCTTTTTTTTTTTTTTTTTTTTTTTTTCTTTTTTTTTTCCTAAGACAGAGTTTTACTGTGTAGCCTTGGCTGTTCTGGACTCGATTTGTAGACCAGGCTGTCCTCGAACTCACAGAGATCCACCTGCCTCTGCCTCTCTGAGTGCTGGGATTACAGGCGTGGGACCGTGCCCGGCTGTGTCCTTGGCTTTTAATGCCATTTCCTTCTGGGCATGAGCAAAGTTTGAGGCAGGATTTCGCACTATCCTAGGCTGACCTGGAACTCACTGTGAAGCCCAGGTTGGACTCCAGCTGGAGAACCTCCAGCCTCAGCCTCCAGAGTGCTGGAGTGGTAAATGTGCATGCCCTGGTGCCCACCTGCCTGCTTCTGTATTCTCATTCTTCATGTTTCTTTCCAGGGATCCTTGGGAGCCTCTGCAGCTTACGAAGACGCTCTGCTGCCAGTCCTTGTGAGCAAGTTGTGCAGAAAGAGTGGGGCCATGCTGAGCTGCTGGAAGGTGAGTTGGCATCCTGGCCCTTCCAGTCTGTGCTCCTTACAGTGAGGTCGTGAGGGAGTGGCCTCTGCACTGTACTTGACCACACCAGGGTAATGTGTGGAATGTGGTGCAGACTCCCATGGGCAGGCAGCGCTGGCCCCATGTCTGATTTGCGGTATGTTGGGTCCTCTTGTGTGCTGTGTGTTGGTTCTGAGAGCTGTTATAATTCCATTCCGTGAGCCCCAGATTCCCACATGGGACTCTTACTTCCAGCAAGACAGTTAAAACCCCCAAATTAAACCTGAACAAACACCTGAAGTACATTTGCTGGAATGGTCCCTGCTGAGGGAGGAGAGTCTCCAGGTTGAGTTCTGTACAGTCGAGGTGCAGTTGAAACCTAGTCTGTCTCTGTCTCTCTGTTTCCTTATTGGTTTTTTGAGACAGGGTAGCTAGCCCTGGCTGCTTTGTAGCACAGGCTGGCTTTGAACTCAGTGATCTGCCTGCCTCTGCTTCTGGAGTGCTGGGATTAGAGGTATGTTCCACCACTGCCCGCCTTTGGAACTGTGGCTGTTTGTATGCTGTGATCCTGGCCAGGCTTTGGCCTTTTTATGTGCTAGCTCGGTCACTTCCAAAAGCTATGTAGCAGTGGACCACTGAGTAGTGTGTTTTGGAGAAAATGTATGTGTATGATCAGCTTACTTATGGTAATGAGCCAGGGATGTTTGCTGTGTCTCTACCAAGGTGTATCAAGTGTGTGCGTATATCAGAAACAGCAAATTACTATATGCTGGCCAGTGCCAGTGTGTGCAGAGGCCCTGCTGTGGGAGCCCTTAAGGCTGGGAGGTACGAAGGAGGGTGAGCAGGAGGTTTGGCCGGCAGAGCCAAGGGTATGATGTCCGGGAGAAAGAGTTTGGGATGGCCCTGGGGTCTAGGCCGAGAGTATCCTGAGATGCAGGCGTGGTCCCTGTCCTCCCCTCTGCTGTCTGCAGTGCTGGAGGCTCGGGTGCGGCAGCTACAGGCAGAGAGCACGTCTGAAGTGGGGGTGAAGGAGGTGAAGACTGACCAGCATCCACAGAGCCACAGCAGCCGCTGGGCGAAGAAGCTGGAGTGTGAGAAACGTGTGAAGCAGAAGCGCCAGGAGAAATTTTTTGACTACGAGAAGCAAACCGTTGGCTTTGAAAGGGAGCCTGTGATCTGGAGCGGGAAGCTGGCCAGCTACCTGCCACACATCAGTAAGGGGCCAGACGAGGAAAAGCAGCTGGCCCGGACTCTGTGGGCCGCTCTGAGGAAGTTCGGCTCCCACCCTGCAGAACCCAAGGCCTGGATGAAGAGCAAGGTAATGGAGCCTCAGATCCTGATCCTCCAGCAGAAGTTGCTGACTTTCTTCAAGTGTTGTGCCTGCACCGGCCATCTGCCCCTCGCCTACCACGTGCTGGCCTCTCACCACGCCCACCGAGACAAAAGGCTGCTGCTCACGCTGGACATGTATAACGCCGTGATGCTAGCCTGGGCCCGCAAGGTGAGAGCCCTCAGTTCCTGCCTTCTGCCAGAGAAATCCCTTCAGGTTTTTCAAATTGAAAATGTTCTTCCCTTAAAACAAACAAACAAAAACAAAAAAAAAAAAACCCTGAACCCAGAAGATCCAGGAGTGCACCTTTAATTCCAGCACTCAGGAGGCAGATGCAGGTGGATCTCTGAGTTCAAGGCCAGCCTGGTCCACACGGTAAAATCCCGTGTCCTGCCCTGTGCTTCCAGTAACAAGAGATTAGGAAGGCCTTAGCTTAGTTCTGTGCAGGACTTTTAAGTCTCCTGAACAGGACTGTCCTTGCTGTCCCAGTGGCCCCTGAACCTTGGGGGACACATTCCACACTCTAGGGCGGGGAACTTGCTCTTTTTCATAAATCCCTTTGGTTGAAATTCGGGAGTGCTGTGAGAGGTCCATGTCCTCAGTTTCTTCCCCAGTATCTTAGCAGGATAGAAGAATGTCAGTCTGCCTGGGAAAAAGAGCAAGATCCTATTTCAAAGAGAGAAAAACAAAATAGCATTGAGAAAAGAAGGACAGGAGGCAGACCTCCTCCGAGTTGGAGGTGAGCATGATCAACATAGTGAGTTCCAGGCCAGCTAAAGGCTACACAGTGAGACTCTGTCTCAACAAACAGCAAAAAAACAAAAAACAAGTCCACAATAACACACAAATCCAGAAGGTGTAAGCTCGGAGGTAGAGCACATGCCTGGCCTGCATGAGGTTCTGGTTCGCTCTCCAGTGATGTAGCATCTGTCAGAAGGATACCCTGTGGTCCCACCTACTGCCAGACTCCCTCCCACATCACTGAGGCGAAGGCTGGGTTTCTGGGCACACAGAGGGTGGCTGTTGGCCGTTCTTGGCCCTCACCCACCACCCCTTGTCCCCAGGGCTCTTTCAAGGAGCTAGTATATGTGTTCCTCATGGTGAAGGATGCTGGCTTCTCCCCAGACCTGTGGTCCTATGCAGCCGCGCTCCAGTGCATGGGACGCAGGGACCAGGACGTCCGCACCATCGAGAGGTGGGCCGGGAAGATGCTGGGGTGGCCCCGCCCCCTTGGGGCCCTGCCCTCTCGAGTGCTGAGTTTACCTTACATTTCCTCAGGTGTCTGAAGCAGATGAGGGCAGAAGGCTTCCAGCCCCAGCTGCTCTTCACCGACCTGGCCCTGGAGGAGGAGGATCGGGCCGCGGTCCTGAGAGCAGTGGTCAGAGCTGAGCCTGCCTTCAGTCCACCGCCGCAGGCCCCAAACCCAGTCAATACGTCCACGCTGCTCAGGGAGGTGTATGCCAAGGTGAGCCCTAGGCATGAAGCTGCTGCGACAGCCCCATTTCTGTCCCCTGCACCCGGAAGGCTGAACTGCAGGCGCACCACGCTGTGGGTTTGTGCCTTTACAGATGAGCATTCACAAATCTACTTCCTCTTGCTTCTCCTGCTCTGGACATTTCCTATGACGGAACCCCTTACTGTGTGGCCTTTTGTGTCTGACTCTCTGATTACAGTGTCCTCATGGTCCCTACATGCCGTGGTATATGTTGGAGCCTTGCTCCCATTCATGGCTCAATAGTATTGCAGGGGGGCCTTCTGTGTGTGTATCACCTACCCATGGACACTGGGCGATTCCTCCTGGTTGTTGGCTGTCAGGTGTCTGTCAAGCTGCTGAGTACACACGTTTTCTTTCTTTATTATTTTTTTTTCAAGGCAGGGTTTCTCTGTGTAGCCTTGGCCTGGACTTGCTTTGTAGATCAGGCTGGCCTTGAACTCACAGAGATCCGCCTGCCTCTGCCTCCCCAAATGCTGGGAATACAAGACCTGCGCCGCCACGCCGGGCGAGTACGCTCACTTTCATTCTTAGTGCTGTGGGTCTCTACTTTGAGTGGGCACATGTTTGACAGTCCGTGAGGAGGCTCCTTGCCAGGGCAGGGTGGTCTGTCTCCCGTACCCAGCCTCACTGCCTGCCTGTGGCCAGCAGGAGGGTCCCGTGTCCTACCCGAAGCTGCACCTGCCCCTGGACACCCTGCAGGAGCTCTTCCACCAGCAGCTGAATGTGGAGCTGAGCACCCACGTCTCTGTCCAGTCGGTGGAGAAGCCCCCAGTAATGACCAAGGAGGTCATTGAGGCGGTAAGGGCTCACCCTGAGGCCACTGCGCCTGTCCTAGCCTACAGAGTTTGGAGCTGTGACCCCAGTTGGGGTCTGGGGGGGGGACTCTGAGCTCGGCGTAGTGACAGTAGCTCTCCCACAGCGGAAGACCCTGCAGGCGCTGCGGAAGCAGTGGGAAGTGGAGCTGCTGCGGGTGCTGCAGCAGACCAAGGCCACCACGGCCCACCAGGCGCATGAAGGCCAGCCCTCGCTCTACCCCTTCCTGTGCCTGCTCAGCGAAGGGGAGTATGTGAGCATGCTGATGCAGGTGGGCCAGGGCCGGCGGCCCCGGGCGGAGGGCGGGCGGAGGATGGGCGGAGGGTGGGTGGGCCCCTGGGCGGAGGGCCGGGGGCCGTGCTCAGGCAGGCCGCCCCGGGCGGAGGGCGGGAGGCCCCGGGCGAAGGCCCCCGGGTGGAGGGCAGGCAGCCGCGCTCAGGCAGCCACAGCTTGGCTTCCTCTGGCTTCCCAGGTTCTGCAAGTACTGCCAGCGCAGGGCGAGCCCCTCCTATACCTGGCCCACAACCTGGGCCTTCGGGTGTTAAACCGGTATTTGGTGAAGCAGAAGCAGGCCAGCGACCAACTGCAGAAGCTGCAGCAGCAGTACTCACAGTACCTCCGGCTGCTGGCTTCCGACACGCAGGTAGAGTGGGGCAGGCTTCCTGCCGGCCCGGCCGCCTCCCTGGGAGCCATCCCGGCCCTGTGCGCCTCGCTCCGCTCCCAGCGCGCTCCACCGGCATCCCTCCCCCCTCACACTCCTCAGGCGCCCCTGCCCCCAGCTCCATCAGTCCATCTTTGCCCCAGTTCCCTCCTCTGGGAAGTGTGGGCAGCCCTGCGGCCCTCCTGACCGGCTCTCCCTGCAGGTGGCGCCCAGCCTCCCCCGGGTGTACTGGGAATCACTGGGCCCCCAGGAGGCGCCACCGCAGCAGCCCTGGTCCCTGGCAGTGCTGCTCCAGCTGGGCAAGCAGCTGGCCGAGCTGTTGGTGCAGGCGGTACAGATGCCACGCAGCCTGGTGTCTCCGAAGGGTTCCCACCGCCTCATCCCCGTGCTCTACCATGTCTATTCCTTCCGGAGCTACCGCCAGGTGAGCCCACAGGACCGGCGCCAGGGTGGGCCCCTCCCGTCCTGAGGAACTGAATGGAGCTGGAGGACACAGGGCAGCATGGCCGTGCCATTCTGTGGGGCGCTGACCACCCTGGGCAGCGCTGCCCCGCCAGCCCCATCTGTGCTGGGATGTGTGTGAAGAGCGGGAGGGGTGGGCGACATTAGTCCGGGGCTCTGGGTTTTCAGTGTGGCGGCAGAGGGGCCCCGGCGTGCAGCCTCTTGGCCATGGCTTTTGTGTCTTCCATCTCCCCCAGGTGGGCATGCTCAAGCCTCACCCAGTCTTCGCTCAGCTGCTGGAGACAGCAGCGGAGCCCACACTGATCTTCGAGACCACAGAAGTGCCTATGCTGTGCCCGCCGCGGCCCTGGACATCGCCATACAATGGCGCCTACCTGCTGAGCTCCCCCAAACTGATGCGCACGGTGGAGGGTTCCACGCAGCACCAGCGCCTCCTGGACGGCTGCCCCCCTGCGCAGCTGCATGGTGCCCTGGATGCGCTCACGCAGCTGGGGAACTGCGCCTGGCGTGTCAACGGGCGCGTGCTGGACTTGGTGCTGCAGATCTTCAGAGACAAGGGCTGCGCGCGCCTGGGCGTGCCGCCCCCCGCGCTCGGAGGCGCCACTGCCTGTGCAGCAGGACCCGCCGCCGTACTCCACGCCTGTGCACAAAGCCGATCTGCGGAAGGAGCTGGCGCGCTGCCTCAAGACGGCCCGGGAGATGCACAGCCTGCGCAGCGAGGCCCTGTACCGCCTGTCGCTTGCACAGCACCTGCGCCATAGCATCTTCTGGCTGCCGCACAACATGGACTTCCGTGGCCGCACCTACCCCTGCCCGCCGCACTTCAACCACTTGGGCAGTGACCTGGCACGGGCGCTGTTGGAATTTGCTGAGGGCAAACCATTGGGTCCGAAAGGCCTGGAGTGGCTCAAGATCCATCTGGTCAACCTAACTGGCCTCAAGAAGCGCGATTCGCTGAGCATGCGCGTAGCCTTCGCAGACGAGATCATGGAGGACATCTTGGACTCTGCAGACAACCCCATGACGGTAGGGAGTCACGCGCTCCTCTCCCTGGCTGCCCCCCCTCCTCTCTTTCTCTGTTCCTCCCAGCTTGTCCATTCTGGCTTGGGCTTCCTCCCTCAGACGCTCTCAACCCTTGACCTCAGCTGCTCACATCCCTTCTGCCCGCCATGTCTCCTCTCAACGCCATCGGTACCCTAACGCAGCAGCCGCTGCCAGCTGCCACCCGAGCAGCCCTCTTCACCTCTGTATATCACGCAAGCTTGCCTTGTGTCCCCGCATCCCCGTGTCACCCGAGCCAGCTCGTGCTGACTCTGAGGCCACGGGTCCTCCCTTCTAAAGGGCCGAAAGTGGTGGATGGAAGCTGATGAGCCCTGGCAGACCCTGGCCTGCTGCATGGAGGTGGCAAAAGCAGTCCGGTCCCCGGACCCCGCTGCCTACATCTCCCACCTGCCAGTTCACCAGGTGAGTGGGCGAGGGGCGTGCCCATGGGGGCTGTCCCTGAGATGCCCTAGGAGCTGGCATTTGCAGTAGCCTCTTAACGCAAAACTGGGATTGCCCAGTGGGACTGGCCTCCTGGGGCCCTGTGAGAGCGGCTGGGCCCCAGGCAGTGGGACGGGCACTTCCAGGGGTGACCTGCACTGGGTGGCTTGGGCTCAGCTCACGGGCACCCCTTGTGGCCAGGATGGCTCCTGCAACGGCTTGCAGCATTATGCGGCACTGGGCCGGGACAGCGCAGGCGCCGCCTCAGTCAACCTAAAGCCCTCCGACATACCCCAAGACGTGTACAGGGAGGTGGCAGCACAGGTAGGTGCCGGGGCGCGCCTCCTGTCCCCACCGGGGGTTGCTTTCCTGCAGTGCCTGGATGGGGGTCCTAGTCGGGGACTGGCGTCACAGGGCTTCCCTGTCCCCTCGCCCCATCCAGGTGGAGGAGTTCCGCCAGCAGGACGCCAAGAAGGGCCTGCAGGTGGCCCAGGTGCTGGAGGGCTTCATCAGCCGCAAGGTGGTGAAGCAGACGGTGATGACCGTGGTGTACGGGGTCACGCGCTACGGCGGGCGCATGCAGATAGAGAAGCGCCTGCGCGAGCTCAATGACTTCCCCCAGGTGTGCAGCCTGCCGGCCCCACCAGAGTGTGGCTCCCCTCAGCGGGGGCCCTGAGCCCGCCCTCTGGCTGTGGGGCACAGCGAGGGTGGGTGTGCCGCCCCGCTCACCCGCCGCTCCTGTCCCCCGCCTGGCCCCCACAGGAGTTTGTCTGGGAGGCCTCCCACTACCTCGTGCACCAGGTCTTCAAAAGTCTTCAGGAGATGTTCTCCAGCACGCGGGCCATTCAGGTGCGTCCCCGCCCGTCCCCTCCCAGCGGGGGGCCCTCCACCCCGTGGTCCACCCACGCAACCAGGTGTATTGTCACACCTACAGCAATGGCTCACCGAGAGCGCCAACCTCATCTCTCACGCGGGCTGGCCCGTGGAGTGGGTCACGCCCCTGGGCATCCCCATCATACAGCCCTATCACCGGGAGGTCAAGTTCCAGGTACTTGGAGATGCCCTCCCCTCCCCTCCCTTCCCCTCCCTTCCTCCCTGCCCAGGGCTGGACTCACGCACCTACCCCCACCCCGGGTCTGCAGATAAAAGGCGGCATCCAGACCATCACCTTCACCAGCTCGGTGGACGGCACCCAGTGAGTCTTGGACTGCAGGGAGGGGAAGGGAGGAGAGAGGAGGGGAGAGCAGGAAGGAGGGGCGGGTAGGGTGCGGGGTCAGAAGGGGACTGGGCCTTGAACTCCTGGCTCCACAGGAAGCCCAACACTCTGAAGCAGAAGAACGGCTTCCCGCCCAATTTCATCCACTCCCTGGACTCCTCCCACATGATGCTGACTGCCCTGCACTGCTACAGGTGAGCCCTGGGGTCCGCAGAGGGCCTGGGCTGTGTGGGCACTCGGCCTGTGACGTTTAGCTGCCCGGGACATGCCAGCCCTGCTTTGCTCTCTGGGGATACAGGGGCACGGTAGGACAGTGACGGTGAGGTCCGGCCTACTGGGTGGACGCTGCCCATGAGGGGCAGGGCAGGGTGGGGTATGCTGTGAGGCCGCGGGGTCCTTGGCACAGACCTGCCACTGGACTGAGCTGGGATGGGGGGCTCAGTTTACTACCCCAAGACCCAGCAGTTGTCCAAGGGGTTGTAGGGCATCTTCTCCTTGACTATCTACTGCGAGGACACTGGGGAACCTGGATGGGCAGGGAGCCCTGGCAGCGTGCCCAGGGGTGGGGTCGGCCCGGGGCAAACACACAGGGCACCCGTCAGAATGAAGTTGAGGGCAGCAGGGGGACAGGCAGCCGCCTCATTTGGGATCTCCCTGTCCAGGAAGGGCCTGACCTTCGTCTCTGTGCACGACTGCTTCTGGACGCACGCCACTGACATCCCAGTGATGAACGAGGTGTGTCTGCTCCCTGACCCCCGGGGACCCCGCCAGTAGAAGGTGGGGCCTGAACCCCCGGAGACCCTGGCATGTCTGACTGGGGCCTGCCACCCCGCAGGTGTGCCGCGAGCAGTTCGTGCGCCTGCACAGCCAGCCCATCCTGGAGGACCTTTCCGTGTTCCTGGACGAGCGCTTCTGCTCGGACTCCAGGTGAGCCGCCCCTGTCCTGGTGGCCCGGTGCCCCGCCTGCCGCCCGCGCCCCACTGAGGTCTACCCCGCCCTGTTTGCAGCATCAGGTCCCTGAAACCCGCAGACCGTGTGCTGATCACCAAGCTGCAGGATACGCTGCAGTCCTTGCCAGTGAAAGGTAAGGGCTCTAAGCGGGGCGCGCGCACTGGCCCTCGAGGGCGCGGCGGTGGCCCAGAGCCTAGCTCCGTGCTCTTTCATTCCACAGGCATCTTCAATCTGGAACAGGTGATGCGATCCACCTACTTCTTCAGCTGACCCTCGCGGTGCTGTCCCTAGACCTGTGCAGAGTGTAAATAAATCAGTCTGCGTCCACCCACCAAGCACTCAGACGCTGCTCTGGGCGCCAATGCTGTCGTTTATTGCGCGGAATGGGGTGTGGGTTAATGGGGCGTGGGGGCCGCTGCTGCTGCCTCGTCAGTACATTCATGGCGACGGCGGGGACCCAGCCTCGCCCCCACGCCGGCTTGGCCATGAAGCCCACCCCTGGGTGCCCGAGGGAGGTCACCACGGACGCGTGGGCAGGGGCCGGGCTGGTTATTGCGTGAGCTTGCTGGGGGCAGCGGGAAGCCGGCGGGCCGAGTATTGCACTTGATCTATAACCCTCCTTGGCGGCCACCGCACATGCGGGGGCACAGCCGGGCTCTCGGCCGGGCCGCCCCGTCCCCGTCCCAGGTTGGGGCTGAGGCACCGAGGTGATCGCGCCCCTCCCTTTCCCGTGCGGCCGCCGCTGGGGCAGGGGCGATGGGGGTGGGCGCAGGGCGATGGGGGGACAGCCGGGCGCGGGGCCGCCCGCCGCCTAAGCTACCTACGTCCCTCTATGGCTTCTGCACGGGCACGGGCGGGCGGCGCGAGGCATGGCTTTGGTGTGGATGACGGCCCCGCCCGGCCCGCGGGGCGGCGCGCGAGGGTCACAAGTTGGAAGAGAGGCGCGAGCGCGCCGAGTCCAGCGGGTCGAGACCACCGGCAGCGCCGGGCGAGGCTGAGTCCCTGCGGTCCGGGCTGGGCGCGGAGGTCCGGGCGGTGGGCGCGGGGCCCAGGCGCGGCGTGGAGCTGCTGGCCGGGCGCGCGGAGGCCGCGGGGCTGGGCGCGGGCGCGCCGTGGGGCAGCGAGGGCTGCGAGGCGGACAGCGGGCGCGAGGCTCGGCTCAGGCGGCGCGCGGGCAGTGCGGGCCCCACTCGCGTGGCCGGAGAGCCGGGCGCGCCGTAGGGTGAGGTCCGCGGTGCCCGGGGGCTGGAGGGCACGGCCGGGGGGCTGACGGCTGGCGGCCCCGGCGAGGCCGCGGGAGGCGGAGGCCCCGGGGGCGCGCGGCGCACGAGACGCGGGGAACCGAGCGCCAGGGGCCCCACGAGCGGGCGCGCCACCTGCGGGCAGAAGCTCATGGCCACAGCCTGCTGGAGGGTGGCGATGGCCGAGGTGACCTGCGGTGGCGGCGGTGGCGGGAAGAGCCCCACGCGCTGGCCCAGCTCGGCCTGCTGCACCATCTCGCGGTCGTACTTGACTATCTCCTGGATGATGGCGTTCTCCTGGTTGTTGAACACGCCCGAGCTGAGGTCGTGCTGAACCTTGTGCAGCAAGATGGAGTTCTTCTTGCCTGCGGGCAGAGCAGGGGCTCAGTGCTGGCCTGAGTACCTGCCCACGCGGCAAGCACGAGCGCAGCACCTGCTGTGTACGGTGCTGCTGGCACGCAGCTGGCATGCTCTGAGCGCCCACTGTATGCAGTTGTATGGGACCTGTGTAAATTCCAACTACGGACTGCCTGTCCCCTGTTAAGTGGCTGCTGCATACTGAGCCCCCACTGTCTGTAAAGGGTGTCCGGGTGTGTGCCTGCTGACCCGTCCTGCCCCACTGCATTGAGTCCTCGGCTCCACCTCTCCCTGCCTCACGTGCTTCACACAGGCCACCAGCCTCCTTCCAGAGGAGGAAGGCTTTGCTGCCCAGCACACCTAATGCTCCTGGCTTACTGAGCCCGAGTTGTTTCCACCAGGCCCCGTGTTGTCCTCCAGACCTTTCCACCCCGGGGCTTGGCCTGCTGTGTTCACTCCAGGAAGACCCCACACACACACCCGTGTCGCCTGGACACTCCTCAGCAGCCTGTCCTCAGGCAGGCCGTGCCTCTGCTTCCAGGACCCCTCCCAGGCAGCCTGGCGCTCACCAATGCGGTCCAGGCGGTCGATGGCCACCGTCTCGAAGGCGCGTCGCATCATCGGGTACTCTTCCAGTACCTCGTTGAAATTGTCCACGCTCAGCGAGTATAGGCGGCAGTAGGTGTCAGCCCGCACGCTGGCCGTGCGCCGGCCTCTCGTGAGCAGGCAGATCTCTGCAAAAGCAAGGGCGGAGCCTCAGCGCCCCTGACGTACAGGACTGCCCGGCCGGTGCCCCCTCGGCGCCCGCAGCCCTCCCCTCGGCGCCCGCAGCCCCCCCAGGCCCTCCCTTGGCTCACCCCCAAAATAGGAGCCGTCTGACAGCTTCATCTCCTTGTTGCCCTTGGTGAGCACGCTCACCACCCCGTGCTGGATGAAATACATCTTCTTGCCAATGGTCCCCTCTCGGATGATGTAATCGCCGGGCTGGAAGACCTCGAACTTGAGCTTTGTCAGCATGGCTGTGACAAAGTTGGGGTCTGCGTTGGCAAACAGTGGCATGGAAGCCACCAGCTTCCGGCAGTTGAAGTTCACGATCTCCTGTGGGGGAAGAAGGGGGTGGCTTGATAACCCAGACCCTCAGTTTCCTCTGTGCTACACTATCCAACTTCCAAGAGGCAAGGGCAGGAGATGGGCTCAAGACATACAGTCAGGCCCCCACGCCACTACGGGATGGGTGACAGCAGGCTGGAGAAAGCCGTTACAGCTAAAGGGAAAGTGAAAAGTGGTCTCTTTTTAGATAACAGGACCACAAAAGGTTCCCAAAAGGATTGAAGGAGGGCCGGAGCTCAGTGAGCCCTCTCCTGGCCTGCCCTGGGTTCCACGCCCAGCATGGCATAAACCAGGTCATGCGTGCCTCTCAGCTCAGCCCTCTGGAGGTGGAGGCAGGAGGATTAGGAGTTCAAGGTCCTCCTTACCTATATAGGAACATTCTAGGACATACTGAGCTACATGAGACCCTGTGTCATATAAACAAAACACTTCTGAAGGGAAAGGAGGCCGCACCACACGCGCCCTCAGGCCTCTTAGTCATCGTGTCCGTTCTCTCTTTGTTACATATATATACTCAGTGTAATTCTCAGCCAGGATGCATCATGCTTGTGCTTCTTAAACAGCTGAATCTAGTCAAGGTCACTGCCAAGAGCAAATAAAAGCCAGTAGGAAGCCCTCGGCGAAGGAGACCAGCCTCCATGATTCACTGTCATGACAGGGCTGGCGCTGTGAGCTCAGAGCCCGCCAAAGCGGAGGGACTCAGGAACTCGGGGCAAGGCGACCATCCAAGTCAGGCCAGTTGCTTCAGGCTTGCCATCCCACAGCCCTGAGGGGGTGGGACGGACGGGAGTGGGGCTGACGCAGAAGGAGTGACACGAGTTTGAGGCCACCCTGTGCTGCGTCGTGAAAACCTTGTCTCAAAAATGGAAAAGAGGGGGCTGGGGAGATGGTTAAGAGCACTGCCTGTACTTCCAAAGGACCCTGGTTCAATTCCCAGCACCCACATGGCAGCTCACAACTGTCTGTGGTTCCAGTTCCAAGGGATCTGACAGCTTCATACTAATACACATAAAATTAAATCAATTATTTTTTTAAAAAAATGGAAAAGAATGGCCGGAGAGGTGGCTCCCCAGTTAAGAGCACTGGTGGCTATTCCGGAGGACCTAGCCTACGTGATGGTTTGCAACTCTAACTCCAGTCCCAAGGGCTCAGATACCCTCTTCTGGCTGCTGATGGCACATGGGGCACAGACACACAGACAAAACACCCATATACATTTAAAAAATGTGTTGAAAAATGTTTCCTCTGGACTGGTGGTAAAGTTCCAGAGCTGGAGATGGATGCCTCTACCACAGACCCGTGAACTTCATGCGTTCTGTGGCCTGTGAGCCACAGTGAGAGCAACAAGCCAATACTGTTGCATATCTCGAAGGCCATTAACCGGAGGCTGCCTCCTGGGATGTCCTCACACAGCCCTGGGCCCCAAGCCTGGGCCCCACAAGGCTCTGCACAGGTGCCTGGCCACCCAGCCTTGGCAGCTTCCTCCTGGAATTCCCTCCTGGGGGCCTCTGCCCTGGGCCTGCCCTCCACCTGGGACCTGGACAGCAGGCCCTGGCTTCAGCCCACTCCACCCACGTTTGCTATCATTGCAGTTCCTCGTCCATGGACTCCACCTCACTGGCTAACAGCAAGACTGCATCTCGAGCCCCAGAACCTATGAATGGGATTTTATTTGGAAATGGAGTCTTAGAAGAGTTATACAGATGAAATCAAGCTTCAGGGGTGAGAGGTGAGGACAGAGCTGTCAAGGAAGTGCTCACCATGCAAGCATCTTCAAGACCTGTGAAAAGCCAAGGCGCCGGTGTATCCTTGGCATCCCTGGTCTGGGGAGGCAGAGGCCTGGCTTGATGGCTAGCCTGCCTAGCTGAATGGCTGGGCCCCAGGTCAGTGAGAGATCCTGTCTCACAGGAGGCGGACAGTGTTCTCAAAGGCAAAACCAAGGTTGCCTTCTGGCGCCGTGCACGTGCGCACGTGTGGACACACACGTGTGTGCGCTTAAGGACAGCTGGAAAGAGCATTTGCTGCTCAATCATGAGGACCAGAGTCTGGATCCCGGCACCCGTATCTGGTGGCTCACAAATGTCTGTGACTCCAGCTCTAATGGTTCAGACACCACTTCTGGCCTCATGGGCACCGGTGCGCGCGTGTGCGCGCGCGCGCGCGCGCGCACACACACACACACACACACACACATCAAATAAAATCTCCAAAGGTGGGGGCCTGGAGAGATGGCTCAGTAGTTAGAGCACTGGCTGTTCTTTCCAGAGAACCTGGGTCCGGCTCCCAGCACCCACATGGTGGCTCACAACTGCCAGGAATACAGTTCCAGGGGGTCCAAACGCCATGTTCATCCATGGTGCAGAGACACAGGCAAGCAGCACACGCACACATGAAATTAAGTAAGGGGCACAGATGCTGGGAGAGGCAGGAGGGACCCTCCCCAGGGCTTTGGAGGAAGCATGGCTTGCACAGATGTGTGTGTTTCGTGTCCTGCGCCTGGGAGACGTCGTGTTTGAGGCTGGCAGGCAAGCAGGTGTTGACCAGGAAGTTCTGGGCGGTTTGGTTTGCCCGGGGGTGTCCACAGCTGACTTTAAACCAGTGGGTCAGACCCGATCCCATGGGTCCCACACGTAGCCTGTCTATTCACCCATGGGCCTCTGGGCCTCTGGGCCCCAGGGCACGGGTGGCTGTGCGGGCTGCTGGGGTGTGACCGATACGTCCCCAGGCCCTGCGGCTGCGGTCACCTCACCTCACGCAGTGGACCGTTGAGTTCCCCGAGGATGCTGTCCTCATCAAACATCTTCCCCTGGTACCGGTGTTCATAGTAATCGTGGATTTTCTGGCGGAAGTCAGCAGGCAGTTTGTGGAAGGACATGTATTGCTCCACTTGCTTGTACTGAGGGGAGGAGAGCAGAATCAACACTCAGCCCAGAGAAGGGCCCAGCCCAGGGCCACCAGTCCGGGGACTCAGCACTCTGCCCAGCCTGGCCCAGGGGGATGCCACGCCCAGCAACACCAAAGACAAATGGTGTGTTTTGTTTTGAGGCAGGGTTTCAGGTAGCCCAGGCTGGACTCACGCTTGCTATGTGGCCAAGGATAAGCTTACACTCCTGCTCTTCCTGCCTCTACCTCTCAAGTGCTGGGATGCCCGACACAAGCCACCAGGAATGTTCATGATGGCAGAGTGGAGCCCAGATCCTCGTGGACGCTAGGCCAGCACTGTAGTCCCTGCGGTCCCTGACCCCCCTCCCCGGGCCCTCATGTTTTGTCTTGTGTGCAGTGGGGTCTCACTCTGTAGTCCAGGCTGGCCCGGAATTTGAACTCAGCTTTCCAAATGCTGGGATGGCAGCCTGAGACAGCATGCCCGGCTGGCAGATATATTTGTTTAAGCCCGAGTCTAGGTCCGGGACAGTGGTACACACTTTTCACCCCACCACTAAGCAGGAGGGTTCAAGGGGATATGTGATACCGTATCTATCAACATGTCTATTGTGAGGCAGGCTGTGGTGGCGCACACCTTTGATCCCAGCTCTGGAGTGGCAGAGGCAGGAGGATCTCTCTGAGCTCAAAGCCAGCCTGATCTACAGAGCGTGCTCCAGGACAGCCAGGACTACATAGAAAAGCTCTGTCTTGAAAAAACAAAGAAACAACAAAACAAAACCCAGAATCAACAACAAACGAACAAACAAAAGAGTCTACTGTGTGGGCACCTTAGGTACCTAGATCATATTCCCGAGACTTGGCTATAAAATATAATATATATATATATTCAGCATCAGTATGCATGCTGACTTCCGTCCAGAGCTCTGACCCTGGGACCTGGGGACCGACACAGAGCCAGCCCCTCCCTAGCAGGGCTGGGGGGTGGGTGCCAGGCTGTCCCCAGCACAGTACCCCAGGGCTGCCCCAGCCCCATTTCTGCCCAAGCCACAGCTGCCCTTATCTCAGCGGACCCCGTGACGGCGGGTGGGTGGCAGCACCAGCTCATGTTTGGGTGCAAGACGGAGGCTTCTGGACGCGGGCACCTGGCACACAGCCAGGCTGACCCGGCTGGCACTGTAGGGGGTGGAAAACTGAGACCCATTGCAGAGAGCAAGGGTGCAGGTGGCTGAAGCCGAGGCTCCTGCCCTTTCAGCTGCCATGTGGCCCAAAGCAGCTGCCCCTAGCACCAGCCCTGAGGACACAGAAGACAGACAGAATGGGCTGGCAACTCTATTTCCAAAGGCTCACCCTGCTTCCCAGCCACCCTCATGTCACTGACACCCCTAGAACGCTCAGAACTGGAACGCTCAGGGACTGGTCTTGTTGGTTCAGAACCCCACGGGCCCCTGTCCCCTCACCTCATCTATCCCGATCTGTCCTGAGCACCTACAGGAACCCTTAGAACCAGGGGCTGCCTTCCCGCTCAAGCCTCCTCACCCCCGGGGCAGGGCCACCTCCCCACTGAGAGATGAGGCCTGGCCTCCCGCCTCTGACCTTCTCCTGGTACTGGCGGCGCGAGGAGTCCAGGGACTGGATGAGCGCGGTGGCGTGCCCGATGAACATGGCGTAGCAGGTGGCCCCCACGATCATGCTGAGCATGGTCAGCCAGATGTCCGTCATGCTCTCCGGCGCCTGCCTCCCGTAGCCGATGCACAGCATGTGGCTCATGGCCTTGAAGAGCGCGAACGAGTACAGCTCGCTCCATGAGTGGTTCTGCGAAGTCACCGCAGAGGGTCGGGGAAGGCCCCTGAGCCCACCAGGCCGCCCTCCTGCGAGCACTCGAGGGGCGCCGAGCTCCCCCGACAGAGCCAGCCCAGGCAGTCTTAGGCAAGGGACACGGGCATTCACACGGCTCAGTGAGGCAAAAGCAGGGACAGGCCTGGTACCCGCGTCCCACTTCACTTCTGGGGAAACTAAGCCCAAAGGGGCTGCACCCTGGCCAAAGCAGCTTCAAGGTCAAGGGTGCTAGTTTCGGAGCCTTAGGACACTGGAACAACACCCCAGGGCAGGGAGGGGAGAGGTCCACCCCCAGATGTCCTCAGCTGACCCGGCCAGAAAAGGGGGGCACTGGGCCCATGCAGGAAATGGAACTGCTTGTGCAGGCAGCAGCTGGACAATGGGCTCCTCAGCTGAGGCAGCTGTGCCAGGCTCCCGGGAGGGGCATTTGTGGGTTCTTCCTACCCGGCTTCTGACTCCATTGATGCCTGACTGCTGTGTCCTGACTGACACACACCAAATTTCAGTGTGTCCCTGGTCTGAGGGTGTGACCCTCCCTGGAGGCCGCACCCACACTCTCACCGTTCTGGGATAAAAGCTGAGGCCTCGGGGGGGGGGGGGGGGGATGCTCTGCAGGTGCTTGCAACTGAGCCATGTCCTCTGCCCTCACTGGGGGATTGTAGCCGGGAGCTCTGCACTTGAGCCTTGCCCCCTGCTCCTCACTGGGGGATTCCAGGCAGGAGCTCTACTGCTAAGCGGCCCTCAGCCCTCTTTTTACTTTCTGTCTTGAGACAGTCTTGCTACTTTGCCCAGGCTAGTCCTAACCTTGCTATCATCCTGCATCTGCCTCTCTTAGAAGCTGGCAGAAACTCTGGGCTCCACAGCCTCTTTTTAATTGTCTGTGATACAGGCATGGGGAGACCAGGTACTCGGTCAGAGTTGTTATTTCCTGGGGCTTGTGGTGAGGTTGTTTTGTTTTAAATACATCTGTATACAGACAAAAGGGGAAGCTGGTGTAGAGGGGGGAGCTGCGCTGTCCCTGCAGGCCTGGGGGGGGGTGCTGGCAGGTGTGGGCCCCGCCCGGGAGCACTCACCACCATTTTGTTGATGGACACCCAGCAGTCGCTGGGGAAGTCCTGCAGCATGGGTACCAGGAACTGCAGGCAGCCGTCCCAGTGGCACAGCAGGAGCATCATGCTGATCAGGTTACAGATGCGCATCACCGCGCTCGCCAGGTCGTAGGTCATGTGGAAGATCTGGGAGGGGGCATGGCCATGAGGGTCCCAGGCTGTCCCAACTCCTGCCTCAGATCTCGGCTGCCGCCCGATGAATCCTGCGCCCCTTTGTCCAAGGCCCCGGCCAGGGCGCCTCACCCACCCTGCCCCAGTCCTGGCAGCCCTGGCAGCACCTCCCCACGTTCCTCCCGGTGGCTCCAGGGGCAGGGTTGGGCAGACTCAGGGCTGGAGCCTGGGGTCTTGAATTGGGGAGTAGGTACTAGAGAAGTCTGAGCCTCTCTCCTTCACGTCTTACAGGACACAGCAAGGGGCGTGGTAACAACTGGATGAGGCTGTCTGAAGGTCTCCCCAAAGTCCAGTGTCCTGAAGTCACTAGCCTTATGACTCCATGGAGTAGGAGGTGTTCTGCGGGGGTCCCCAAGATTGTCCTCCAGCCCTGCTCCCTAGCCTTACAATGTGAGATGTCCCCTGTCCCCCTCTATCTGAAAGTGAGCACCGCGAGCGCGCGCACGCGCACACACACACACACACACACACACACACACACACACGCACAGACCTTGTCCATCCAACCCTAGGCCTTCCTTCCCAGACAGACCTGAGCCCCGCCCCCTTCCCTTAGGCTCCAATAGCAATAAGGGTCCTGCCCCTGGTGGTACTCAAGGCCCCACCCTAGAGCTTGGACTCTACCCTAAGACACCCATCTTGGTTCCCTATAGAAGCCTTAGCCATGGTTCCTCTCATGGTCCTCAGCCTTGGCCACACCCACAACCCAAAGCCCTGCTGTCCCAGGACTGGTATCCACGTGGGCCTCACAGCTCTGGCCCTGCCCAAGCGTGAGGCTCTCCTGCTGGAGCCTAGACCCAGCTTCAGTCCAAAGCCCTACAGCCCTGGTCTGTTTCTTATGAACCTGCCCCTAAAGACCTCCCACCCACAGTATCGCTGTTTATGTCTCTCATGGGCACCCCAACTCAAAGCTCTGGCCCTAAAGCCATGGCCACACCCACACCAAGGTCCCACACAGGTCACCGGCTCCACCCACAGAATACACTTTGGTCCCACTCAAGCCCACACCCCAAACCCCACACCTAAGGCCCCATCTCCAACCCCTAGGCTTAACTTCCAACATCTCTTAGGACCAGGCACCTGCATCCTTCGTCCTGCCCACAGCCGAGGCCCCGCCTACACCCCACCCCTGCACACCCAGACTCCACGTCTCCAGTGGCCCTGGCTACAATTATAGCCTTTGCCCTGCCCAGATACAAGGTACCCAAGATCACGTCTCTGGGGGTCGGCCCACGCTCGCCCTCTCCCCGCCCCTCACCTCCTCCCACTGGTGGATATAGCGGATGAGCCGCGACAGCCGCAGCAGCCGCAGCAGGCTGAGGATCTTGGTGAAACGCACGATGCGCAGCGCGCGGGCGGTCTTGTAGACCTCGGAGTCGATTCCCTTCTCCACGATGAGGAAGATGTAGTCCACCGGGATGGACGACACGAAGTCCACCACGAACCACGTGCGCAGGTACTTTTTCTTTATCTTCTCGGGGTCCAGGATGATCTCCGTGTTGTCCTCGATAACGATGCCGGTGCGGAAGTTCAGCACCAAGTCCATGAGGAAGAAAGTGTCCGAGACCACGTTGAAGACGATCCACGGGGCGGTGGTCTCGTCCTTGAAGAAAGTGATGCCCACGGGGATGATGATGAGGTTCCCCACCATGAAGAGCAGCATGGTGAAGTCCCAGTAGAACCTGCGGAGAGGCATGGTGTCACACCTCCTCGCCTTGACCTCTGTCGTGCCGTCTTCCACACCCCAAGGCGGCCTCTCTCTCTGGGACCCCAACCTCAGGTGCTCTCTCTCTGGTGCCCCAAACCAAAGGTGGGTCTCCAGGACCCCACCTCAAGGTGGTCCCTAACTCCAGCCCTAAGGGGGTCTCTCTCTGGGACCCCACATCATAAAGAAGCCTCCTGACCCCAGGCAGCCAGGGTCCCCCTCCCCTGCCCCACTCTGACCTTGCCTTGAAGGCACCTCCAGACCACAGAGAAGGCTCAAAATAGATGAAACGCTTCACATGACCAAAGAGAAACAATGTGCCTGGCACAAGCCTGGCTTTCACAAAGGATGGGAGCGCCTGGGAGCCGGTAAGTGGTACAGCGCCGGGCGTGGGCAGGCATCTGGGAGCCAGATGGGGGCCTCCGCCAGCCACGGCGCTTCTCCACCAAGAGCTACAGGGCCCACACCCTGGTGAGCCGCAGCCCTTGTGGGGCACCTCAGGAAACACCCTGGAGAGCTAGGCAGGTGGGCACAGACATCATTTCAGCGCTTGAGAGGAGGAGGCAGGAGGATGAAGAGATCTAGGAACAGGCCAGGAGTGGTGGCGCACACCATCAATCCCAGCGCCTGGGCGGCAGAGGCAGGTGGATCTCTGTGAGTTTGAGGCCAGCCTGGGCTACACAGAGAAACCGCCTCTCCGAACAACAACAATGCAGAGGGTCTCCCTTTACCGGGTGTCATCCCCCCTTGTAGCACTGGAGCTCTGTCACACCCCTCACCCCCGGAATTAGGGCTTCCCGAAGGCACAGAGCCCACTCTCTCCAGAGCACACAAGCTGGGCCAGCTCGCCGGAATCAGCTGAGAGGAGTGGCGCGTCACGTGTCTCGGCTGCTGTGTGGAGCCGCTGTGAGCTGGCTCCTTCCGCTGGCCTGCACCTCACGGGCACAGTTATAGACACCATGCCCGGCGGGCGACCAGCACTTGACTTCAGAGAACTGAGCTCAAGGAAACAGTCCAAAAAAGAGAGGAGGAAAAAATTAAAAAGCGATTTGTACCAGGGCGCTCACGGCGGCGCAGACGGGGAGAGCCAGTGGCTGGACAACACCGGCTGTCTCTAGCACAGCGCTGCTGGCACCTGTCACGCACGAGTGACCTTGGACAAGCACCTCCGCTTCCCTGGGAACCTTAGTCTCTTCTGTCTTCACCCACATGGGGTGAAGCCCTTTGGGGGAGGATTTTGGGATTCTCTCCAAGTATGGTGCCCCTCACGAGCCCTCTTGTGGGGACAGGGTCCCCCCAGAGTTAAGGGGTAACCACCTGGTGGTGGGGAGGGGTCCGTCAAACCTCAAGCAAAATCAAAGAACAGACATAAAGATCTTCCTTGTCTTTTTTTCTCTTTTTAAGTTTTATTTATTTCTATGGATATGAGTGCTCTGTTTTCACGCACACCGGAAGAAGGCATCAGATCTCACTATAGGTGGCTGTGAGCTGCCATGTGGTTGTGGGAATTGAACTCAGGACCTCTGGAAGAGCAGCCAGTGCTCTTAAGCTCTGAGCCATCTCTGTGGCCCAAGGTTTTTCTTTTTAAAGTGTGTGTGTGTGTGTGTGGTGTGTGTGTGTGTGTATGTGTATATGTGTGTGTGTGTGTAGTGTGTGTGTGTGTGTGTGTGTATGTGTGTATGTGTGTGTGTGGTGTGTGTGTATGTGTGTGTGTGTGTGTAGGTGTGGTGTGTGTGTATGTGTGTGTGTGTGTGTAGGTGTGGTGTGTGTGTGTGTGTGTGTGTGTGTGTGTGTGTCTGGGGTGGGAGGGCCTGTACATGTGAGTGCACACAGAGGGCAGAGGAGGGCGTCTGATCCCCCGGAACTGGAGTTACAGGAGAGTGTGAGCCAAGCCACGCAAGGACAGGAACCAAACTCCACTCTCTTCAAGAGCACTGCTGGGCGTCTCTCAGGCATAAATGAGTGCTTTCTTTGATTGGGAATGGATCTGACAGCGCTGGTGGACAGACCATGAGGAGAGACCCTGGTCATCACCTGGCACTCTAAACTGCTGTCCCCGGAATCGTCATGTAGTTTGGCCCCAACATCTCCCTCTCCAGACGGAGGAAACTTCTCTTTTGAAAAAGAACCATTGAATAAAACAAGAGAGAAAGAACAACCAGAGGTCAATGGGTACTAGAAAGCACCAGGCCAACCTAGAAACCACCGTCTGTGGGCACAGTAACCATCTATGGCAGTGGAGACCTGGAGCCAACTAAGGGTGGGGACCACTGGGGAGGGGCTTTCAGTGGTTATGGGCAGGAGGCTTAGAAACGACCTAGAACCAGTCTGAAGACTCAGAGCGGACACCTCTTTCTAAACCAAGTGTTCCCACCCTTCACCCTCGGCAGTCAACCTGGTCCCCGCAGATACAGTGAGAAGGGGGAAGGGAGGGCTCAGAAGTCACATACCAAGGGAAACAGGCCACGCACATTGGGCCCCCAGGACTCTGCAGGCGTCCCTTTCCGAGGACTGACCTGTGCCCAGAGGTTCCCTGAGGCCCCTGCCCTCACCTCACCAGCCCCAAGCCATGAGACGGACAACTAGCTTGAGGAGACAGGACCTGGGGCTGGGTGGGCCGGGCAGCTCTGACATTGCTCTCAGACTTCCGTTGCTAAGCGTGTCCCGCCCTCTAGGAGGCTCCAGGCCTTATACATCCCGGGCAGGGACCTCAGGGAACCTCTGGGCACAGCTCAGAAAGGTGTACGCCTGCCATCCCAACACTAGGAAGTCAAGGCAAGAGAATCAAGAGTTCAAAGTCATCCTTAGCTACATAATGAGTCTGAGGCCAGTCTAGGTTACAGGAGACACTGTCTCAAACAAACAACCTAAATTCCCCAGTAAAGAGCAGTGAGTCAAGTCTGGTGCGATGGCGCACACCTGTGACCCCAGCACTCGGGGAGGCAGAGGCAGGCGGATCTCTCTGAGTTCAAGACCAGCCTGGACTACAAAGCAAGTCCAGGACGCCCAGGGCTACACAGAAAAGCCCTGTCTTGAAAAACAACAACAACAAAAAGAGCAGTGAGTCCTAATGACTCCTCGGTACTGTCATTACCATGCTGTGACCCCAGCTGCCCAGCCAGTCTCAGCTCTGACAGGGAAACTGAGGCCCATGGATGGTGGGGCAACATAGAAAAGCCCCTGCCATTCTCAGCTGGATTCTTCTGGTGTGGGTCACAGCGCCCGCTGGGACAATCAGGATCCTAGGAGCTGGCAATTGAGCCCTCAAAGCCACAGTCAGACCTCCATGGTCCAACAAGGACAGACATCACTTCAGGCAGATCCCAGATGTGGCCAGAAACTGTCTAGGATCACAGATCCAAGCAAAGCTGGAGGGATTAGAGGCCGGAGGTCAGGGATTACGGGCCAGGCTCAGACAGAGGATCAGGGCCTGAGCCCACTGAGTCCCCAGAGCAGGTGTCAGGATTAGGGTTGGAGACCGGGTGGGAAGACAGCTTGAGTCCCAGGTGCGGACATTTGTAAAGAGAGCCATTGATGCCAAGCACCAGGGACGCGCAGTGGCCAGGGACAGTAGGTGGCCACACACACACTGCACCCTCAGCCCCCAGCTCCCATGGGGGTGGCGGGGCTGGTTGAGGAGGAAATGAGTGTTCCAGAAGGCTGCTTGGAGGAAGTGGCATCTCCCCCCGATGATCTGGGTGCCCTGTCAGTCAGAACAGTACCAAGGCCCTGAAGCCACCCACCGTAGGGCTTCCCACGTGGAAGAGGCAGAGGGATCTGGGAAAATGGGCTCTGCAGAGGGCTGGGAGACCCAGGCTGGGCAAGCAGAGTGCAATCTGTCACACTCAACTCAGGAACAACGCCAGGGTGGCAAGTGGGGGATGGGGGTCATTTGATACCGTACTTGGCGAGTGTGCTGAAGGCTGAACCAAGGTGTGTCTTAAGGGCAGACGAGGCCAGGTCGAGGAGAGGCGTCCCCCCCCGGAAATACTAAAGTGATGGCCTTGGGGTACGTAGGTAGAGGGCAGCACCCTAAGCTCGACCCCTCCCCCAAAGACTTCTTTCACAGCACTGAGAGTTTCCGGGTCCCAACACTCCCATCTGGGAGGCAGGTGCATGCTAAAAACCCACATCCTCACTGATAATGCGATTTATTCCAGGGCCTTGATACAGGGCACATTTCCAGGGATTTACGTGCAGGGAGCAAAGTCCTGATGTCACACTGACCCCCGGCCATCTAGTGGTGGGGGATGGGGCGGGCTCAGAGCCAGGTCCACTGGGACTGGCTATCTGGCTCTCACCTCTCTCCCCCCCAGATATCACACCTGCTGTGATTCCCAGCCTGCACATGGCATGGACACCAGGTCCGGAATACTTCCTCAACCCCTTCACACTTGCTTCTGCACAGACATGTCTAGAACCTTCTCAGGGCCAGGACTGACGCTCAGAGGGAGCAGGTATACGGGGCGAGGTGTCACCTGCCTGCAAGCCCAGCACTTCTGAGGATGAAGCAGGAGGATTGCTGTAAGTGGAAGGTCAGCCTGGGCTACAGAATGAGATCTTAAGTTGGGAAGTCAGTGGGTAGCACACTCCTAACGTGTGCAAATCCTGGGTCACAGTTCCAGCAACATAGAAACTGGGCTTGGTGCCACATGCCCAGCACTCATAAGGGTCAGGAGTTCAAGGTCATCCTCCACTAGAGCGAGTTTAAGATAAGCCTGAGCTCCAGGGGACCCTGTCTCAATAGCAGCCCCATTTTTAAAGAAAAAAGTGGGGGCAAGATAGTTCATTGGATAAAAGTGCCTGCTACCACACCTGAGAAGCTGATTAAGTCCCTGGGACCCAGGTAGTAGAAGAAGAGAAGTGACTCCACAGGTTACCCTCTAACTCATGGGCACTGCGGTGCCCCCTCCCACTGCAAAAATGTAATACAAATTGAAATAGCCAGGCTCTGTGGTGCACGCCTGTGATCCCAGCACTCGGGAGAGGCAGAGGCAGAGGCAGGCAGACCTCTGTGAGTTTGAGGCCAGCCTGGTCTACAAAGCAAGTCCAGGACAGCCACGGCTACACAGAGAAAGCCTGACTCAAAAAAAAAAACAAAAACAAAAACAAAAACAAAACAGAAAAGAAACTGAAATCGTAATAATTTTTAGCTGTCTAGGGACAGTTTGGACAAAGTTCTATCAATAACTGGGAGAGCAGAAGATACTTCTAGACATCATCAGACATCTGCCCATTTCCCCAACACCACCGCCTCCTCACAGCTTGGAAAATGGAGGCAAAGAAGCCCAGAGAGGTCCCCAGACACCCAGCAGTCCTAGGAGACTCTAGAACACAGTTCTGCTAAGATCTTGGCTCCTCTAGGTCCCTGTGGACTACATGCTGCAGGCAACCAGTGCCGGTAGGCCCCTAAATCCCACAGCCCTGCCTCCCTCAGTGCCTTCAATAACCTCCTCTTCCCCTCCTGCCTACATGAGGAGGGTCAGTTCTAGTCACCAACCAGCAAAATCCCATCTGGATGTCAGGCATGCTAGTCAAGGCACAGGACGGAGACACTGGGGAACCAAGTCAGAGCCAACAGAGGGAGGCACTCAGCCCCCAGATAGGGCTGGGAGGTCCCTGCCCACTACTGTGCATAAAGATTTTAAAGGTATACATTATGAATACATATATATATATATACTTTTTCCTCTCCCCCATTAACCCACCACCCAACTGAAGCATAACAATGTCTGAATGGTTCCCCCCCCTTATTTATGTTAAATTAATACCATTGGGCGTAGTGGTTGCACACTCATCCTTCCAGCTACTCAGGACACTGAGGCAGGAGGATGCTAAGTTCAAGGCCACTGCACAACTCCGTGAGACCCTGTCTTAGAACAAAAAGTAGAAAGGGAACAGCGGGTTGTGTGGGATTCACAAGTAGAGCACCAGCCTGGGCTTCACCCCAGGATGGCCAGATTCAATCAGTGTATTCTCTATCAGTCAACAGTTACATGAGGCCCCTAGAGGCTCTTGGAACTGTCTTGGGCAATATTTAATCAGAAAGTTTTAGAAGGGACACAAGTGGTGGCCTGCGAACCAGCTTTGAGACCTGATGACTGCACTGACTCCTCTAAGTCCAGCTACTACAGCCTCTCCTCTCTTCTCTTCTCTCCCCCCTACTTTACAGTCTGGTGGTCCAGGCAAGACCCTTGGCCTGTGAACCTGCGAACCTCTCCATAGCTCAGAGCTTATAGCATGCACAGGGTCCCCCAGACATCTGCACCCACAGAGCCCCAAAGACAGGAGCTCAATTTCTTCTCCCACACACCCCAAACCAGCCACACATCACCACTGCAGGCAATAACCCAGGCCTAAGCCTGGACTTACCTCCCCCACCTGTAAGCCGTACATGGGGACGACGCTGGGGTGGGAGGGGGAGTGAGTAGCCCCCACAGCCTGTCCCCCCAGATGCCTTTCTCTAGCTGGCTGACCATTCACATTGGCCAACCAGGAAGTCTTGGCAAGCAAACCCTCTCTTGGGTCATTTCACTGACTCCTCTAGGTGGGAATACAGCGAAAGCCCCAGGGCTCGGTTCTCAAGCCTGGAAGTCTGTGGAGCAATGCTTAGCCTGGCACTCAGGCTAGTGTATGCAGGGAAAACTCCTGTTGGCCCTACCCCTGGGCATCTTCCCCACACTCAGGTTCCTGATAAAGGTGGCATTCTGGTCTCAGGGAGGTTGTTTCTGGGCCTGTATTTGCTCAGTTATCAAGCACTGGAGATAAAGAGGAATGACAGAAAAAAAGAGAGTCACCACTGAACCCTCCTTGTTCAAGACTCAATGTCCTGGGAGACTCAAGCCTGGGGGAAAGAGCCGGAGCAGCGCCAGGTCCCGGAGCTGTCCGTGGTGCTGAAATTTGGGGGCTACAGTTTTCCGGAATAGCGGAATGTCCTGTCCACAAATCTTCACCCTGTCACCGGAGGCAGCCACATTAGCCTGCTGCCCTGCTCACAGCTATCCCTACGGCCGCCGGGGTACACCCACCCGGGACGCGCGCGCGCGCGCACAGCCAGCATCCCAACAGGTACTTCTAGAGCCCCACCAGCCACACCCCTAGGGACACGCCTCCCCTTGATCCGGGGGCATACGCTCCCCAGGACCCCCTTTGGCATCACATCACAAGTTCGCCTGGAACGGAGAGACAGACACAAACACTCGTGTCATGGTCCTACGCCAGAGCCTACCGTTGCACGTAGCAGTCAGCTCAGGCCATCTCCATATCCACAGACCCGGGATATGTGGGCACTCAGGACGCGCCCGCCCCGGGCGCAAGCGGAGACCGTGGGAACGCGCGGCGCCCGCTTAATAACCCCCTCCCCGCAGCCTCCCGGGCGCGTCCTTTCCGTGCGCTTCCTTTCCATGTCCTTCCTTCCTTCCTCTCCTCCTTCCTTCCTTCCTTCCTCTCTTCTTTTCCTTCCTTCTCTTTTCTTCCTTTCTCCTCTCTATCCATCCTTCCATCCTTGCTTCTGCTCCGCGGCCTACGGGCGCCCACGTTCCCCTCTATTCGTCCTCTCCGCCCCTATGCGCTCAGACCCTGGCCCCGAGGCCGCGGCGCTTGCCCACCGCAGATCACCGCGCGCGGGAGGGGGCACGCCAGAGACCCCTTCACCCGAGGCCTCTTAAAGGGCGGAGCCTCTGCACACCAGGGTCCCTCGGGGGCGGGTCCGGGGCGTGCCCGAGGTCACCGCGAGGGGACTCTCCCCCATCTTCCGCCCTGCGCCCCGAACTGCCACCACACCGAGGTCACCATCCGGGACGCGGCGCCCCGCCCTCTCCCGGGCGCGCCAAGGACGGGCCCCTCCCGGAGGCGGCACCTGAAGTCGCTGTAGGGGTGGATGATCCAGGCCCCCGCCGACTTCACTCGCTCCTGCTCGCGCTCCACGGCCTTCTGGCTGCCGAACATCCGCAGGGAGAACTTGTTGACGCCGGGCTGCAGGAGTGCCCCGAATTGGCGCTGCAGGAAGCTGGCCTGGCTGCCGCGCGGCTCGCCCGCCGGGCCCGCCTCCTCGCTGCCCGCCTCCTCGGCCGCCGCGGCCCCCGAGGCCGCCCCGCGGCACGAGAACGACACCTTGGGGCCGCGCGCGGGGCCCTCGGGGCTGCACTGCGGCTCCCCGCGCCCGCACTCGCCATTCGCGCCGCCCTTGGCCGCGCCGGGGGTGCAAGCGCTGTCGCGGCTGCAGAGCCGGGCGCGCGGGCTGGGCTCGTCCGTCGACTCCGGGTGCGAGGGGGTCGTAGGGTTCGGGGGTGGCGCCGGTGGTGGCTGAGGCTGAGGGGGCGCCGGCGGCGGCGGCGGTGGCGGCGGCCCCAGCGCAGGGGTCGCGCCCGGACTGTCGCCGGGGCGCCCGCCGCCCCCGCGCGCATCCATGGCGAGGCGGCGCCGGGCAGTGCGGAGCGGAGCGGCCGCCGCCGCCGCCGGCCGAGCCCGAGGGAGGGCGGAGCCGGGGGCGGAGCCTCTACTCGCGGGGGAGGGGCGGGGGCGGGAGCCCCGCCTCCACTTGAGCCGCCCCCCACCCCCACACGGGAATGGATGGGGGAAACTGAGGCTCGGGTCAGCAGGCAGTCTCAAGGTCAGTCAGCCTCTTTAGACCTTGAAGACGAGCTCAGGCTTGATTCCCCAGGGGAAACTGAGGCCAAGGACGCACCCAAGGTCAGCGAGCACAGCCGGCCAGCTCCTGCCTCTGTGTGCGTTGCAGGCCAGACCCTGGTCCGCTCTGGGGTTCCTCCGCGGCCTCGAGGACACCGCGGGCGGGGCAGCCGCTGACGCTCACCCCGCGGGTGCCACCCCCTTTCTCGGCTCAAGGTGCCAGATTCCATAATAAAAGTGTGCTCCCGGAGGCCACCAGATCTCTGGCTCTGTCGCTTTCTCCACCTTTGCGACAGAAACCTACGAGTATGTGTGGAAGGGCTGGATCATTCTGGGTTCTAAGCTCAGCCCCTGTCCAAGCCCTGCTTGTGGAGAAACTGAGGCACAGTCAGGCAGCGAAAGCATTGTAGATAGAACCCCTAGTGGCTTCTGGCGACCTCACCCCCAAAAGATGCCCTTCAGCCCCTTCAGCGTAGTGAGGGCTCCCAACTTTGGTGGTTTTTAGAGCTCTCCAGAGGACGCAGCTCAACTTGTGCATTTGCAAACATACCTGGCTACCACGCGGAGCTCCTCTCTCCTCCCTCCACTCAGGCCTCAGCTACATTCCACCCCTCCAGCCCAGCTCTGAGAAAATATTGGCTGGGGTGGGGGTGGGGTTTGCTAAGCTTGTGGCCTGAGGCTATGTGGTGAGGCTTGAGCCAGGTGACACTAGATCTGACTGAAGTTGGGTAGTGCCCACCCTACTTCACCACAGAGCAGAGAGGATTTTACTACCGGAGATCCAGGAAGGCCAGCAATACAGGGGAAGGATGGCTGGAGACCAGTGGGAAGGCAAATCTCAAGCACGGGACTCTTCGGACCTTCTTATGTCCCCTCAGGTCATCCTTAGATTCTCCTGACCCCCCTCATTTCCCTGGACCCACCTAACTTCACCCTTCAATCCTTCTGACCCCTCATAGACTCTTCTAGTTGCCTCTGGGTCGCCTCCAGACCCCCTTAGGTCTTCCTTCTCCTTCTTAGGTCTTCTGGCCTTTCATGGGTCCTCAAGGTCCCATTGGCTTCACCGCTTTTGGCTTGCCTTTATGCTGAATTAGCTACACCAAACTGGTTGAGGGTCACAAGCCTGGAGCTATGACTTGTGCCTGCTCACAGTAGGTGTTCTGTGGTGTGAGGGGTGTGCCCTGCCAGGTGCACGTCCTCATCTGACACAGATGGGCTGCCCGACCCTGGGGGCTCCAGAGATTCCCCTGACAGCCCTCTGGCCTCCACTTTTGAACATTAGAGTTGACAGTGCCAGGCTGTGGCCCGCCCCAGGGCACATGCCTGTTCCAGATGAAGGGGGATCTTTTATGTTCACCCTGGGAAAGATGTCAGCCGGGCAGGTCGCCAGAGCTCCAAGGGCTTGCGGCTGAGTGCAGGGGAGGGGCAGCAGCTTGGCTATGGGCTGTGGGAGGACCTGCCATGCTAGGAGACTGCTCTCTCAGCCCAAGAGTCACAAAGGATGCTAGGACTCAGGGATCTGGCCCGTGTCTGCACTTGGGGGTCTTGATGCGTCTCTACATCACTTGTCTTCAAGGAGGAAGGACTGGACTTGACTGCCTGGCCTCCCCACATCTGTACCGACACATGCCCCAGTGTTTTTGTAATATTCAATAAGTGGCGCCTCAAGCCTGAAGTCACAGGTGGGGCTGTTGTGTGCATGTGCGCGCACACACACACACCTGTGTTCACATGCAGAAGCCAGAGGTCAGCCTTGGCTGTCATTCCTCAGGAGCTGCCACCTTATTTAACTATTTACTTTTTGTTTTTTAGTGTACTTCCTATTTTTCCTATTTTTAATGTTTGTGTGTATGTGTACCCTGTGCAAGAAAGTGTTGGATCCCCTGGAGCTGGAGTTGCTTGGAGCTATGGATGATTTTTTTGCCATCATGTGGATACTGGGAACCAAATCCAGGTTCCCTGTGAGAGCAAGAAATTCCTTTAAACTGCTGAGCTGTCGCCTTTCTAGTTTTTTACAATTTGTCTTATGCCAGGTGTGTTTTATGTCCACACCGGCCTTAATCCTAGTCTTTGGAAGGCAGAGGCAGGCAGATCTTGGGAGTTTGAGGCCAGCCTGATCTACATAGGGAACTGCAGACTAGGGCTACTTGCTGAGGTCCTGTCAATTAATTAACCAATAGCTGAGTGTGCTCACAAACACCTTTAACTTCAGCTTCGCCCTATAACCCTACCACCACCACCACATATGGCAACACCACCTCATCATGACCTTTGGAAGAACAAACTGATGACTCTAGGGATCAAATTATTTGCTTCAAGGGGCTCCTTTAGAATCTTTTCTAATCTCCCTCATCCCCAATCCCTCTCCCCGCCCTCCCAGCACTAACCAGTCATTAGTTCCCGTTCAGTATTCTGGGGTATTTTGGAGACATAACTAGGCCAGGGAAGGGGCGGCCCGGTCGGGAAGCTGGCCCTAGCAGCATTCAGCAATCTGAAGTTGGACTCTGGCTGGCAGGGTGCGGCTCAGGAAAGGAGGTGGTTTCTCAGGTTCTGCTACAGGCACACAGCCTGGGTGCCCCCTGCATTGCTCTCTGGGGTCTCAATTTCTCTGGCATCTGCACATCAAGGGGAGGGGCTGTTTTATTTTTGTCTTTTGGGGGTGTCATGTAATATAGGCTGTGGAGCTCAGTGTCTGCTGAGGGTGACCTTGAACTCCTAATCCTCCTGACTCCACACCACACCAGCCTGTTATTTACTTAAGGTTCACCAAAGTGCTCCTCCCCCAGGTCCCAGAGTGGGTGTGAGGAAGCTGGTTCATAGCGAGGTCCCATCTCTGATGGATTTCACATGGTAACGACCTTTACAAGCCTCAGCTTTACTGCTCTGCTTGGCTTCCCTTGCTGTCCTTCCCTGCCCCTCCTACCAAGATGCATATGGATATGATTGCACAATTAGATGAACCAGGGGCTGGAGAGGGCTTGACAGCGCTGTCTGCCAGGAGCAGAAGTGATCAGCTGCTGGGTCCCTGTGGGGTCCCACTCCATCAACGAGCCTGTCTGACAAAGGCCCTGGGCCCTCTCTGCCTGCCACCTAAAACCCTGCGGTTTTGAGTGGACCCCAGAGGTCATTTCCAGATGATTTGAAGTGTTTGACAAAGATGATCTTGTTCCCACCTCAGGAACCGAGAAGGCTTCAGGGGCAAGGTCGAGCATTTGCCCCTGTGCCATTCTGGGCTATGAGGAGCATGCAGCCAAGAGTCATTGGGCTTTAGTTGTACGTACAAGACTGAATGACGAGGGTGCGCCCCTTTCTCAAGGAGGACTACTGTTCTGGAGGGGAACCCTAAAGAGGTTCCACCTCCTGATCCCTCACTCTGTCCTTTTCTTGATGTAAGACCCACAGTCGTAGAGCCGGTGCCTGTCTTGGGGCCCTAAGGGCAGAGAGTATGAGGGTTGGGGCTTTCCCTGTAGTTGCGGGAGTCCTTGTTTATGGACAGGCACACCATAGGCAGCCCGTGCTGGGAGTGGGTGCCCAGGGCTTCCTCTACATAGGCCTGTGTGGACACTCATGGAGGAAGGGCTTCCTCTGAGGACTCGGCCGGTAGTGTTCTAAGGGTTCCACAGAAGGGGGGAGGTGCCCAGCTATGTCCAGTTGCAGGTGTGTGCTACAGATAATCCCAGCCATTTGGCTGGGTCCAAGGCACAGGTTTCCTCAGAGAACGCAGAGCGGCGCCCTCTGCTGGCCGGAAAGCCAACGTGTCTGGGGTACCAGGGTTTGTTATTCCTTGGCCTGAAGTGGTTCCCTCTCGCATCTTATCTTAGCGGTCCTCAGAAAGGACTGCCCTAAAGAGCATCATCACTCTGGGATGTACGCTGCCGGGGCTGAAGCTGGCTCAAGGGTTACACCTCTCTAGTGTCAGACAAGACTATGCAATAACCCCCACACATACCAGACCTGATCCCTGCCCGAAACTTGAAAACCAGCTTGGCTTGAGGGTGCCTGTCTGTCCATCTCCTACAACCCAGTGATGCCCAACAGCTGGATGAATAGTAGGCCAGAAGGCAGCATAGGACATTAGGGTGTCCTCAGGAGGCCAGCTTTTCTTAGATACCCTGTACAGCAGTGGCTCCCGACCTTTGGGTCTGGACCCCTTGGGGGTGGGGGTCGTTGAAAAACCCTTTCATAGGGGCCACATAGCAAACATCCAGATTATCAGATACTTATATTAGCAGAACTTAGTAACGATTGCAAACTGAATTATAAAGCAGCATACAAAAATATTTTTATATTGGGGTCACGGTGTACTTAGGAAGGTTGAGAACCACTGGCCTAGGGACAAGGCCCTTCCCTGTCTGTATCCCAAGCCCTGCTGGGTCTCTCTCCATCAATAAGCCTGTTTTACAAAGGCCCTGGGCCCTCTCTGCCTGCAACCTAAGAGGCGGTGCTGTTTAGAGAGGGCTCCTGTGATCATTTCCGGATAATCTGAAGTGTTTGACAAAGATCATCTTGTCCCCACACTCCTCCACAGGCTGTGATCTCAAAACACACACTCTCTCATTAAGATGGGGTCTTAGAAGCCAGGTGTGGTGGCATAAGCCTTTAATCCCAGCACTCGGGGACACATAGGCAGGCGGATCATTTTGAGTTCAAGGCCAGCTTGGTCTATAGAGAGGGTCCAGAACAGCCAAGGATACATAGAGAAAAATCCTGTCTCCCAAACCCAGAGATGGGGTCTTGGAGTCCCACACAGCCTCACGCAGCAAACACACACATGGTGGGGTAGGTCTTTATTTGTGGGGTCCCAGCAGGCCCAGCCATGTTGCCTATGGTGGGAATGGGCAGTCCCATACAAGGGAGCAAGTGGTGGCAAGTCAGCTTGCCCTGGCCTCTCCCTCATGACCAAGGACAGGCCCCATTTCCCCACTCCACAGGGCTGTAGTGACACGCTTAAAAGGGAAGGAAAAATAAAAACAGAACCCCCTAAGGAATGGACTCTGCAGAGACCCTCATTTAGTTTAAACTAGAGACAGGGGTGCTGCAGGTGGCTCGTTTCTTCCAGGTAGGCTTTCTGCAAGGTGAGGCTTCTTCACCCGGGCTGGGACAGGGAGTCAGGCTGGGTTGGCTCAGGTGGGGACGGGATGGGACACAGTAGTGGAGGCAGACGCTGAGGTCAGGCACCCTGGCGCTCCCCCACCTGCCCTGCCACTCAGGTGGCGTTCCTCTGGCGTACATTCTTGTCCTTGTCATTCATGTGAAGCCCGCTGCCCTTCCTGAGGATACAGAAAAGGGCTCAGTCCTTGAAGGGCACAAGGCTGGACTCAACCCCAGTGGAAGGAGAGTCTGCAACCTTTGCTCCAACAGCAACCACCCATCTTCCCTGCACCCACCCAGGCCTCCCCTCCCATATCTGTAGGACAACCGCAGCTCCCTGGAGCCCATGATGAGCTAGACTTACAGTGGGGCGGTGCCGGGGTCATCCTCTGTGAAAACGAGCAGCCGCATGGAAAGAGAGGACAGGTGTCAGTGCCCACCAGGCTCTTCCAAGGCAGAGCCTTTTGGCTGGGGAGTCAGCTGCAGCCCCTCAGTCTGGTTTGCCTGAACCTTGCCCCACACTGCCACCCTCATGGAGCTGCAGAGGTGTCATGACCTGGTGACCAGCACATGGTGAGGCCCACACACCCTGCACTCCGAGCTCGGTGTGAGCTGCAGCTAAAGGCAGCACAGAGAAGAGCTCCCCACACAGGACACCCACCTGTGGCCAAGTGAGGGAGGAGAGCATAGGGTGAGCTACGAGCAGACCCTGTTCTCCCTCTGGGCAACGCACTGAGGGGTGCCCTACCCACTCACTCAGACCCAGGGCTGCTCACCGTCCAGGGGCTGGTCTGGCTTCCGCCGCTTCTCATAGATAAAGATGATGGTGACCAACACCAGGACCTCAGCCACAATGCCCAGGAAGGGCCAGAGGGCAGCCAGGCGGCTGCGCACACGCAGGGTGATGGTCTCCTGCACACTGCCCTGGGAGTTGGTGGCGTTACAGGCATAGGTGCCGGCGTCAGTATTTATGTCCAGATTGCTGATGGTCAGCTCTGTCTTCTCAGGTGTGGAACTCACAGCATACTTGTAGTCAGAGGTATTAGTGATGGGCTGGGAAGAGAGGCTTGTCATGGCCTGCCGTGGCCTTTCCTCCACTGTTCCGGGAGCCCCTCTGCCATCCCCGCAGCCTGGTGTCTTGTCCCAGAAGCCCCATGTCCCCACCCAAGAGCCTTAAGCCCTGTGTCCCTTCTGTGACACTCTCCATCCCTACTGTCTCCAGCACAGCCTTTGACTGTCTCACTGCACCCCTCTGCCACCCTCCCTATGTCTAAAACCCCTGTTTCTACTGCAGCCCTCTCCTGCCCCTTGGCACCGCTCCAAACTCCACGTCCCCAGTCACAGCCCTCACCTGGTCCCCAGAGTCAGAGATCTTAAACCACGCCCACTCATTGATAGGAGGGTGAGAGGAGTCAGACTTGCAGACCAGCTTCGCATTCTCTCCTTCACTGCCATGCTCTGACTTCTTTACACTCCTGATCCGGGGTAGCCCTGTGAGGATGAGGAGGGAGCCTGATGCCCAAGAACAGAGCCTGTCCTCTGCCCAACACCAGCCCCTGGCCTGCACACAGCTACCTCTTGGTCCCCCACAGCTTACCCTCCACATCGATGTCACTTCTGCCCACAGGCTCAGGGAGAAAGATGCAGGAATATGTACCAGAGCGGTCATGTGTGTCCACCCTGCAGGGGGCAGAGCAGTAGTGGAAGGAGTCATCTCCACACCCAGGCTCTCCGTGTAAACCATAGGGCCTTGCTTTCCCCCACACTACACGGTGAGGCCATGTGGCCAGTCCAGAGCTGTGTGGGGCCTGGCACAACTCTGTCCACCCTGAGGCAGCTCCAGACAAAAGGGTTCCAAATTCCCCATGGGCTACGCTTTGTGGGACGGCACCACGCACTCACGTGTACTGCATCTGCAGGTCGGGCAACGTGTCCTCCTGCAGCACTTGGCCACCCCTCATCCAGCGGTGGCCAACAATGTCGACGCCACTGCTGTTCAAAGAGCAGGTAAGGTGTGTCTTGGAGCCAACGTCACGGACAGAGGTTGTGATGGTGCCCGCTGAGAAGCCACAGGGAGACAGTCAGCTTGGCCCACGGCCTGTCTCCGCCCTGACAGGGTCTGCTTCTTGAATCACAGTGCTCGACGCTCTGCAGCCTCAGCCTTCTTCTTTTTTGAGAAGAAGGTCTCTCTGTATAGCCTGGCTGTCCTGGACTGGCTTTGTAAACCAGACTTGCCCTGAACTCACAGAGATCTGCCTGCCTCTGCCTCTGAGTGCTGGGATTACGGGCGTGCGCCACCCTGCCGGGCAGCCCCAACCTTCTAAGGCAAGCTGATGTCCCACTAGAAATCATTTCCAATGCCCTGCCTGCTACTCCTACAGATAGAGGGTTCAAGGGTAGCGCTACGCCTAACGCCCCACATAACAAAACCACATAGGTGCCTCACGTTCCCTTCACTGAAATTTGACCATCACTCAGAACTGGAGACAAGGCCCAAAGGTCCTGGGGAGGCTGGACCCCTCAGGCTGCAGTAAACAGGCAGAGCAAGCACTTGACAGCAGACCCCCACCCCCACCAGACAAACACACAAGGAGGCTGTGAGCCAGGAGGGCCGGTGCACAGAGCAGACCAGGATGGGAGGTCAGGGTGGAACACAACAGACCAAAGGCCTGGGTTGTGAGCTGAGGACCCACCTGCAGGAGGGCTGGCCACCCTGCATCCAGCGAGGGCACATCAACGAGTGTCCAGCCCACCCATGTCCCCAGGTAGGCCTCAGTAAGTGGTAGGGCAGCATCTGGTTCTACAGAAGTGGGAGCCAGGGTTGGATGGCACAAGAGGTAAACAGAAACAGGTGCCCTGGCCACTCACGTTCAAGGACCACCACGCTCGCCTGGGCACGGACCCACTTGACCCTGGGTGGTCGGGTCAGGTGGTTGCGATCAGGGTCACTGCTGGCCCGGCACTCGTAGGTGCCTGTGTCCTCTGCGGCGAGCCCATCAACAGACAGCATGCTGACTGCATGCTGGCGGTAGGCGGCATGGATGTGAATTCGGTCCAGCCGGGCGCCATCCCAGAGCTGGGAGCAGTTGTCGTTTGGATCATTCCCTTCAAACCACCACTGGATCTCAGGGATAGGGCTGCCCACAGCCTCACAATGCAGGACCACGCTGCCCCCCGCCCACTGCTCCTGGGACAGCGGCGCCTTGAGGAAGCCAGCTATGGGAGAGGTTAGTACCCGTTACCACAAGGGAGGAGAAACAGGCAGAAAGGACAACTGCCAGGGCCTGCCACAGGACCAAGTCTGGGGCCAACACGACAAACTCCTTTTCTCTGCTTGCAGGGAGAAGTATGAAGTTAGATGGAAAAGCAAGCCCAGGACAGCCTGGACTGTTACACAGAGAAACCCTGTGTTTAAAACAAAACAAAACAAAACAAAACAAAAAAACCCACAAACAAAACAAAAAACAAAACAAAACAAAACAAAAAAAAACCCCGAGAACAGGAGCCAGGTGTGTGGCTCAACTGTAATTCCACCACTCAGGAGGTCTAGGCAGGATTGCTAGGAGTTCCAGGCCAGATGGGCTACATGGTTAAAGTTGTCTCACTAACAAAAAAAATGAAGATAGGGCCTCTCAGCATTTCATAGGGGCCTGGACACTGAGACATATGTCCCAGGGGGAGGCAGGTCTTCGCATGTCTACACAAGGTGTGGATGTCTGAAGGCATGAGTTTGGGGCCTGAGGCCCTACACTGGGGGGTGGGGCCAAGATAAGCAGCTGCCCCAAGGCCCCTGGGGTACGGAAGCCAGTTGGCAGCTCTGGTGGAGGAATGGCTTCCTGATAACCTACATTCCAGAGTTCCTATCTCCCAGACTGCCTGACCTGCAGCTCCTGGCAAGTAGGTCTGCCGAGCGAGGGGGCCACAGAGTGGACTTTCCCTTGGCTCCCTTCCTGTTCACTGAAGGCTCCAGAACGTCTGTATCAACACCATTTCATCTAGGACTGGAAATCAGAAAAGACAGGTGCCCCCAGGACCCCAGTCTCACCTGGGTTTCTGAGCAGACACTATGGGTGTCATCTACCTGGGACATGGCTGCCATGTGCCATGGACCACAAGCCTAATGGTCACATGCCAGGTCTTTCAGGAATGCAGGGTGCCCTGTGGTACGCCCTGTCACCCACCTCCCACATGGGCCCTCTGGAAAGGTACCATCTGCAAGGCTCAGGGCAACCCGTTCCTCTGACCCCACCTCAGGAGCCTCCAAAGAGCCTGGAGAAGTCAAGCTGGGAGCCTGGCCATGTGATCTGTAGCCCACAGATTCCAGCCGTCACCTCAGTCTAAAAACAGCGCCCCCTCCCTGCCCACTCACAGCCGGGTGGGAGCAGGGCCAGACTGGGCCGTGAGGTAAACAAGCCAGCACAACAGGGTGCAGGGAGGGGGCATGGCTGCGGAGGGCAGCCCACACCCATCCTCCTGCTAGGCAGGGCTGGCCCCAGCTGTACTCTCACCTGAGGTTCCAGGGTTAAGTCAGACCCGGATGACCACAGGGGCACCCATGTGAGCAAGACACCCTGCAGGAGTGTCTGAGTCGGCCTGGCCAGGGAGGCCAAGCTGGCCACTCCCTCAGAAAAAGAGGTGCATTCCTGCTGTGTGAAGTTGGGGCGTGGAGTACTTTCACCAGCCTGTCAGAGGCCCTGGCATCAAACCACAGCCTCACACAACCAAGACAGACGTGCCCAGCCCTGAGGTGAGGCCCCATCACCACACTATGCAAAAAAGGATTGTCCATGCCACACAGGCTCTCTGAGCAGAGCCCCTAACGCTGTACAGTGAAAACCAACACATGGCAGGCTGACCTGGGCCCCGAACAGGCTGTAGGTGGCAGTGGGCATGTTCCCAGGAAGGGCTGGGATTAGCCTCTAGGCTACACTTTTTGCTTGGCTCCTGGGCATGGCTACCGTCTGCTTGAGCGCAGGCAGAAAGGCACTGGGCCCATGCCCAGGCAGGGTGGCTGACTCCAGCCAGGCTCCCCACCCCGTACAGAGCAGCAGCTTATCGGCTGCACCCACCTTGTGGGGTGGGGGCACAGTTATCTACACCCGGGTGAGGAAGAGGGACTGGAAAAAGTGGGTCAGGATTAACCCTGGGCAGTACTGCCAGGCACTGCCCCTCCTGCACCTACTGGTGATGGGGGGGGCGCATGTGTCCCACTTCTCCAGCCAAGCTTTGGTTCTGCCCTTTGCTTGCTGTCTGGAGTAGGCAGGAGAGCAGTCCATGTGCTCTCGGCCTGCCACACTGCCTTCCTCCACCAACCTTGCCATGACCTTGAATACCTCCTTTCTCCACCTGGACCTCAATTACCCTTTTGAACGTCAATCAGGCAAAGACCCAAGGCAGGAATGGGCCAGACTCCAGGGTGGGAGCAAGCTGAGTGTGCTGGACCTTAGCCACCGGAAATCCCATCAAGAATGATAATCCAACAGGTCCCCGGGCCTGCGGTCCAGGGCCATTCACAGGCACTCATTCCCAGGGACAGAAACTACCATTCTCCCCACTCAACTTCACATATATGACAGCAGGGCAATGACTCCACTCACTCCTCCGAGCCTAGGACACAACATTCCCAGGCACTCTGTACCCTCTAGGTCCACAGGTCAACTCTCAGCCCCTTCCCAATCCTCCGAGCCTCAAGGACGTTACTTAAAGGCTTTGCCGACTTAGTCTCATTCTCAGGTTCTGGTACTGTACCCTTCACTGGATAGAAACAGTGTGGCAGATTCTCTACCCCGACCCCTACGGTGTCAGGCCTCACTGTCCCCAAGACTCCCCAAGATCGTGTCCCAACTCTTCCCCCAGGTGGAGATACCATTACCTTCCCATTATAACGTCAAGGACATTGTCTCCAAAATTCCCAGTCATTTAACTCTCACCCACATGTCCAAACTTGGGGAGTCACCTCCAGGCACTTCTGTATCCCAAATCTGCCTGGTCCCCCAAGCACCGGCACACTGAAATGGCAGTTCCTTCCACTCTAGTCCCTCCAATCCTGGGAGATAATCTTCTCTCAGGAAAGGCGGCCTCTCATCCTCCCCAGGTAGCTGACACCAAAGTGGCACACCCAACTCCATGCCCACCCCCAAGTTAGGGACCGTCACTCCCCCTCTGTTCCCTGAGTGAGGACACCAAGACTGTAGCTCCTTCTACTTCCTGGTCTCTCAAACTCGGGGTCATTTCCTGACACATCCCCTAGGTGGGGACTTCCCCAAGACCCCAGATCTCTCCATTTCTGACAGGAAGTTACCCACCTGGCAGCACTGCGGTCACCCACCCCAAGTCCCACAATTCCCTCCCGTCTGGGATTACTTTCCAGCCCTGTCTCAGGTGGGGACTCTTCAGCATCGTGGCCTCTTCTTTCATCCCCGTGCTCCCGGGCCCCTCCATCAGGAGAAAATCAATCTCCACGGTCCCCTCCCAGCCTTGTTAACCAGGTGGAGACACCCTCCACTCAACCTTGGTGATGGTGCCCCAAAGCCTTACTGTCCCCCCGCCTCGGAGTCACCTCTTCCCACCCCTTCCCCACTCCCTCAAACCTAGTACCCCCAAACCTCCAGGGTCACTTGTTGGTCCTATTCCGAGAGTTGAGCCAGTAAAGCAGCGGCTCCCCTCAACTCCAGCTGTCCCAAATCGGGGTCATTTCCACTCACTTCTGTAGTACTCCAAATCGCCCAAGCCCAGGTGGGGAATACCGCAAGGTGGCAGTTCCCTCCACCTTAGAGTGTTTCCCCAGAGCCCAGCAGACCCCTAACTTTGGATTTATCTGTCCCTACAATCACCTCCCTCCACCTGGTAGCCCAGCCGAGGTCTGAGGTCAATTCAGGGGTCATCCACGGCCACTGTTATTCCTCCACAAATCCCCGAGCCCGAGTAGAGAACCAAACTGTGGCTCCCTACCCCTTCAGGACCCCAAATCTGTGGCTAAACCTAGGCCCGTTGCCCCCAGCCCCAGTCCCAGCACCCCGGTCTCACCCGCCGCCAAGGCGCCTTGGCCTCCCAGGAGCGTGAAGCCCAGCGCCAGCAGCAGCGCGGCCGCCATGTCGCCTCGTCCAAGCGGGGGCCGGCTGCGGCTGTATAAGAAGGCAGAGAGGGCGGGGCGCGCGCTCACGCACGCACGCTCGCAAGGACGCAAGCACGCACGCGGCGTCGCGGGGCGGGGCGGCGGGCGCACAGCGAGTAGGCACGTACCCAGCATCAGCCGCTCCTGCGCGCGCACTGAAGAAGCGGAGCCGGTGGGCTGGGAAGCACTGGCACGTGACCGGACAGGCCACGCCCACGAGGGGGTGAACCGTGGATGGTGGACTGCCCTTGCGGAGCCAAGTTTTCTCTTTTTTGTTTTGTTTCTGAGACAGTTTCTCTGTGTAGCCCTGGCTGTCTTGAAACTCCATCTGAGCCGGTTTGGTGGCGCGCGCCTTTGATCCCAGCACTTGGGAGGCAGAGGCAGGAGGATCTCTGTGAATCCAACAAAGCGAGTCCAGGACAGCCAGGGCCACACAGAGAAACTCTGTCTCAAAAACCAAAACCAAACAAAACTATGTATTTATTTGTTAATTTATTTATGTGTGTGTAACATATGAATGCAGGTGCCACAGAGACCAGAGATGGCCCCTGATCCCCTGGAGTTGGCGTTGTGGCCCTGATGTGGGTGCCGGGATCTGAACTGTGGTGCTCTGGAAAAGCAGCAATAATTCTAAGAACCACCTCTCCAGCAGAAGCTTGTTTTTATTTGTTACTGTTTTAAATTTTATTTTTGCCTTTTTTTGTTTTAAACTTATTTTTTGTCGTGGACATTATGTCACAATTTGGGGGTTTTGTTTGTTTGAGAAAGTGTTTTCACTGTGAAGCCTTGGCTGGCCTGGAGTTTACTAGGTAGATGAGGCTAGCCTGATACTCACAGAGAGCCACCTGCCTCTGGCTCCTGTGCTGGGATTAAAGGCATGTACTGCCCTTGATTGTGGCACTTGCCTTTAATCCCAGCACTCCGAAGGCAGGGGCAATTGGATCTCTTGAGTTCCAGACCAGCCTGGTCTACAAAGTGAATCCAGGACAGCCAGGGCTACACAGAGAAACCCTGTCTCAATCAATAAACAAAAAAAGTGGGAGGAGGGAGTAAGCAGGGGTTGGGCAGCAGCTTCAGGGGTCAGTCAGCAGCTCCACTGAGGGATGCTCAGGAAGCCAGGGGCTTGGGAATGTCCAGGAAGGCCCCAGCCGTGGCCAGGGGTGACAGATGAGTACAGGAGCGGGACAAAGCCTGGTGTCAGAGGGGCCAGGACTCAGTGGTAAATCACTCCCGGCCTGATGACGCACGTACACAGCAGCAGCTGCTTCTCAGAGGCTCGGAGGCCTCACACTGCCCAGAATCCCCAAAGCATCTATGGAGAGGCCCTTTCAAGCTACGTGCAGAACTAGGACGAGGCAGGGGAGCTGCCAGCTGGCATCAAAGGGCCCTTAGGGTCAAAACAAACAAGGCTGGGCTGAGTGGAATTCCTAACCCCCTGGGAAATTTCAGGTTGGCCGGGAAGCCCAGCCCCCTCCCAGGCTTGGCTTTCTAGAGTCTTCTCTGACCCTACATGGCCTGCAGCTTTCTGAAGTCCTTTCCCCTGACTCCATCCTAGCCGCCTGACCTCCCACGACTAGCTTCTCGAACAGCCAGGATGAGCAGATAACGTGGAAAGCCCGGGATGGTGGTGCATGCCTGTCATTCCAGCACTAGGAGTTCAGTGTTCTTTGGCAAAAAGTCATTTTGATCTTACTCTGGGCTACACGAGACCCCTGTCAAAACCAAACCAAACCAAAAAGCAAACCAAACCAAAAAAAAAAAGGAAAGGGGGCTGGAGAGATGGCTCAGCTGTTTAAGAGTACTGACTGTTCTTCCAGAAGACCCAGGTTTTATCTCCAACACCCACATGGCAGCCTACAGCCTTCTGGAACTCCAGTTTCAGGGGATCTGATGCCTGTTTCTGGTCTCTTCAGACACCAGGCATGCAAGTGGTGCACCAACATGCATCATACAGGCAAAATATACATACACGTAAAATTAAATTAAAGAAGAAAAGAACTAACTTGGCAGTGGTGTTGCATGCCTTTAGTCCCAGCACTCAGGAGTCAGAGGCAGGTGGATCTATGTGAGTTCAAAATCTATGTGAGCCTGGTCTACAGAGAGAGTTCCAGGCCAGCCAGAGCTACTCAAAGAAACCCTGCTTCAAAAAACAAAACTGTTGTAACCTCCTTAAATTCTATAGCCTCTCCGTTGAGACCTACTTTAGTTTGGGGTTTTTTTGGTTTTTCAAAACAGGGTTTCTCTGTGGAGCCTTGGCTGTTCTGGACTCGCTCTGTAGACCAGGCTGTTCTCAAACTCACAGAGATCTGCCTGCCTCTGCCTCCCTGAGTGTGTGCCACCATGCCTAGCTTTTTTTTTTTTTTTTTTTTTGAGACAGGGTTTCTCTGTGTAGCCCTGGCTGTCTTAGACTCCCTTTGTCTACCAGGCTGGCCTCGAGCTCAGAGATCCGCCTGTCTCTGCCTCTCAGAGTACTGGGATTACAGGCATGGACAGGTTACCATGCCCTGGCTCTGCTTTAGTTCTTAGCATAGCTGTGGCTCCTCTGTTAACACCAATTGTCTTTAGCACATCAGAAGCCATTTTGCCTCCAAGTCTTTATTTTGATCATAACATGAAATTTAAGTTCAAGTTTTCAGGCCCTACTTGCCTGAGGCCAGGATACAATCCAGTAGTTCAATACTTGCTGCTTAGAATACAACAATAGATGATAAATTCATAGTCCAGCTTGAGTTAAAGATGAATGTGTGTTCTGTTAGAGTTAAGACCACAACATCCTGCTACGTTCCTTACTCCCAGAAACCTGGAAAGCCCCCAGGTTTAGGGTAGGGTAGCTCCCCTACCCTAAATCCCAGACAATCGGCTTAAAGTGCTTTGTCTAACTACCTAGATACAATACAATACACTTGGAACAAAAATCGATTAAGTTTAGCAAATTAAAATGATGTAATGCTGCCTCCTGCCTTCCTATTCCTGGTTACCTGGTTGTTACCTTGTTTAGTATAAAAAAAAAAAACAAAAAAAAACCTGCCTTAGAAACAGACCTGTGGGGGCTGGAGAGATGGCTCAGAGGTTAAGAGCACTGTCTGCTCTTCCGGAGGTCCTGAGTTCAATTCCCAGCAACCACATGGTGGCTTACAACCATCTATAATGAGATTCGGTGCCCTCTTCTGTCATGCAGATGTATATGCAAAATAGAGCACTCATATGTAAAATAAAGAAATAAAAAAAAATTAAAAAAAAAAAAAGAAACAGACCTGTGTCATAGTCTGGCTCCTGAGCCCATCATGGCCCTGACTGGTCAGTCTTTCTTCAGCATTCAACCAACTTGCATTAATCTGAGCCTGGTGTCTGAACGGTCAGTGTGCTGCTATTCCTGAACGGTAACCAAAACAAAAGGAGGGAGGGAAGGAGAGAATAAACACACAAACCAACCCATGAAATTTCAATGTCATAATTTTAAAATTTAGATTTCTTTTTTAGGGTCTTTTTTACCTACTGTTTGCAACATACATATATTAAGAACTCTCTGCTCTCTATTTAAAGCTCAGGACTTTTTTGTGGTTGTTGCTTTGATTTTTGGATTTTTGTTATTGTTATTGTTTTCTTTTTTGTGTTTTCCAACACGGGGTCTCTCTGTGTGTCCCTGGCTGTCCCAAAACTCACTCTGTATGTAGACCAGCCTGGTTCTGAACTTACAGAGATCCTCCTGCCTCTGCCTCCCTAGTGCTGGGATCAAAGGCACTTGACACCGCCACCACCATTCCCCACTAAAATTCAGGATTTTAAATTTAATTTTGTTTTTGTGCTGTGCTGGAGATGAAATCCAGAGATTCACATACTAGTCAGGAGCCCTGCCACTGAGCCATGCCCCCAGACTGGGGAATTCGAGGCAGGCGCTCTACCCACCCCACCCCTGGGACACTCATTCCCTCAGCCCTGATGAGGTCTCCGCAAGTGACAAAAAGACACCCAGCAGAATCCAAGCAGCGACAGGGGATGAGGTTGAAGTGCTCAGGCCTGGAGAGCCAGAGTCCCTGACTCTGGGAGAGGAAGGAAGGGCCCTCCCAGGCACCACCTGCGTAGCTCAGGGACCAGAACTCTGGCTGCAGATGAGAGAGCACAGCCAGGTCTTTTTGTCGGAAGTTTTGTGTGACCCTTTGACTGGCCCACCTGGTGCGGGCTCTTCTGAGAGATAGGAAGCAGTAGCCCACAGAAGACACGCCAGGCGCCAGCGCAGCCCAGCCCTAGGAAGGCTGGCCACCTGCATGTGTTCTGGGTGTGGCGGCAGCTCCCTGGCTCCCCCAGCCCCCACCTGCTTTCCCCTCGCTCCACGGAGATATAGATATAAAATATGCATGTTGTTTGGCTGCTTTATTTTTCTGTTTGTATGTATGTATTTTAGAGACAGGGTTTATCTGCGTAGCCTTGGCTGTCCTGAAACTCAGTCTGTAGACCAGGCTGGCCTCAAATTCACAGAAATCCACCTGCCTCTGCCTCCCGAGTGCTGGGACTAAAGGCGTGCACCACCACCAGGTGCTGAGCCTGGTTGTTCCCATTCTGTAGTAGGTAGGGATCAGCTGAAGAAGGGCTGTCTGCTGTCCGGTGTTCAGCACAGCGCTGTCCTGGGGGGAAAAAAAGGCGTGCTGGTACATGTCTGTCCTGGCACTCCAGAAGCTGAAGCAGGAGGATCACTGCAAGCTCTAGGGCAGACTGGGCAATGAGAGAGAAAGAGAGAGAGAGAGAGAGAGAGAGAGAGAGAGAGAGAGAGAGGAAGGAGAGAAAACTCATATGGGTTCTCCATTGCCAAGTGGGCCAGGTACTCCAGGCTCTCTATTCCTTCCTGTCTACAGAGGTGGTTCCTGTCTGGCTCCCGGCTCTTGGTAAGCCTCTGGCCTCCTACTCTTCATGGGGTTGGGTGGGACTGGTTCTAGAGGGAAGGAACTGCTGAGAAGCCTTGGACAGCAGCAGTAAACATCTTGCCTGCCACACAGGCCTGACCCCTCTGATCTGGGTCCAGTCTGGAGCCGCCCCAGAACCCTGCTGGGGATTGAGAGCCAAGAGGAAGTCCAGCCGGCCATGAGTGTTCAGGCCAGTGGCTGAGGCCCGGCTGGCCACTTCCTTCTTTACTGGAGGCTCTACCAATCTTGTCAGAGGGATGGATGATCAGAAACAGAGGCCACCTCTGTCTGGGAAGAGGCTATGGCTGAGTATTTGAGGGTTTATGGGTGTATGTCAGGAGCCATGAAGGAGGAACAGCAAAACAGCTCTAGAACTCATGGAATGTGGCCTACCGGATAGCAGACACAGGATGGACGTCCTAGAGGGGCAGAACCCAGAGGAACACATGCCCTAAAGACTTCATGCTGTCACGGAGCATGCCTCTGTTTGTTGGTCACCACATGCCTCAGAATATATGACTTGTGTGAAAACTCTGAAGGGCGTCCAGCCCCTCACTGGACAGCATCGCTGGCGCTCACCATGGCAGTGCTTGATCCCTTTCAGGTATTGCCGCCGGAGCAGATGACTGATTTAACCCTCGAAAAGAACCTACAGATGTGGATTGTTAGTAATGGCCACTACCCTTAGAAAAAGTTTGGAAAAACAGATTGGTTAGCAAGGTTAGGTAAAGATGTTTCTACTAGTGGCTCTGACGTAGAAAATCTTAGGGAACAGTCTGAAGTTCAGGAAAGTACACTCTTAACAGTAAAGCCAGGGCCAGGCAGCAGTGACAGAGCCTGTAATCCCCGAGGCCAGCCTGCTCTACAAAGTGAGTCCAGGAAAGCCAAGACTACACAGAAAAACCCTGTCTCAAAAAACCAACAACCACAACAACAACAACAAACAATGGGATGGGAGGAGGGAGGGAACCACAGTGGGGACACAAAGTGAATAAAGTGTAATTAATAAAGAATTTTTAAAAATACAATCTGAAAACAAAACAAAAATAGTAAAGCCAAGGACTTTTTAAGGTTGGCGAGCAAAGACAATAGCCAGAATGGCACTGGCTGATGTGACACTCGGAAGGTGGCCGGTGACTGAGACCACAGTCAATTTCCTTATACTTGTTTTTGTTCTCAGCTCCCTGATATGGCTTAACAAAAGTTATTAATGAGCAGATGCAGGGCTGGAGAGGTGGCTCAGTGATAAGAACACTCTGCTCCTCCCGAAGTCCCGAGTTCAATTCCCAGCAACTACATGATGGCTCACAACCATCTATACTGGAATCTGGTGCCCTCTTTTGGAGTGCAGGCACACATGCAGATAGAACACTCATACATTAATAAATAAATATTTTTTTAAAAAAATTAATAAATAAATATTATTAAAATAATTAGTAGAAACACACCTTAAAGATTTAAAGTAGAGATGGCTGATTTTTAAAAAGATTTATTTATTTATTTGTTATGTATACAATGTTCTGGAGAGAAGGCTCAGAGGTTAAGTGCACTGCCTGCTCTTCCAGAAATCCTGACTTCAATTCCCAGCACCCACATGGTGGCTCACTACCAACTATAATGAAATCTGGTGCCCTCTTCTTGCCTGCAAGCATATATACAGGCAGAATACTGTGTAAATGATAAATAAATAAATCTTTAGAAAGAAAAAGAATTTTAAAAAATAGATTCTTTCTTTGCAACCACAAACTGCAGCCTGCAGGAAAGAAAAGCTGGATGAGAAGTTACCTTGCTTGCTCACTCTCTTAATGTATGAACAAGCTGCTTAGTTACAAATGCAAATAACTTGTTTTTCATATTTGTTTTTCACACATAATATGTAAAACATTTGTTCACGTTGAGGGTATTGGGTAACATGTTTTTCTTATGTATACTCAGTGTAATCCTTTATGTAAAGGAAAATAGAATATAGCCACACTACGATTTTTGTATTTTTTCAACTGCTTGAAAGATCTTGCTGGGATGTATGAGCTGTGGGAAAAGACTAGAAGTGTGGCTTGGGATTCGCTCTTCTGCGCTTGTTCCATTCACCGAGATGTGAGGTGTATATATTGTACGTATGTTAGGTGGGGTGGAATTCAATCTTCTGAGTTTGTCCCTTCCGCCGGGTGTGTGAATGTGGATGTATGCCTGGATGCATGTGTGTGCGTGTGTTTGAGTGTGTGCGAGTGTGTGTGTGTGTGTGTGTGTGTGTGAAGCTAGAGACGTTTGGAGAAGAAGCCTGAAAAAGAAAGCCCCCTAGAGCTAAGAGCCCTGGCCCTTGCTCACCATGACAGGTGTATGGCCCCGCCAGGAAGCTGCCGGCACTGGCCACCACCAGCGACCTAATCCTGCTCCCTCAGTTTACCACTGCCCGTTGTATGTACTGACTCAGTTTCCCCAGTGAATTCCGAGACTGGATTTGGTAAACCTCAAGAGCTCATTTATTTATTCGTTTGTTTGTTTGTTTTGGAGTTCTTTTTGAGACAGAGTTTCTCTGTGTAACCCTGGCTGTCCTGAAACTTGCTCTGTAGACCAGGCTGGCCTTTAACTCATAGAGATCTTCCTACCTCTGCTTTACAAGTGCTGGGGTTAAGGGAGTGTGCCTCCACCTCCCTGATCAGCCTCAAGGATGATAACTGGAAGAAGCATGAAATGAGCTGAATCAGCTCAGTGCCCGTTGCACAACAGAAAGATCTGAGTCCCATTCTGCAGAAAAAGCCTGGGGTTTGTCAAGGGTTTGTAATTCCAGGGCTGGAAGGGAGAGGTAGGTAGGTCCCTGGGAATCGCTGGACAGCCAGGCTAGCTAATTCAGTGACTCCTAGGTCCCAGTAAGGGACCCTGTCTCAAAAAAACAAGCTGAGCATGATGGCACAGGCTTTAATCCCAGCACTCAAGAGGCAGAGGCAGGTGGCTCTGTGAATTCAAAGCCGCCTGGTCTACAGATCACTCCATCTGTAACCCAGGACAGCCAGGGCTACACAGAGAAACCCTGTATTGGAAACCAAACAACACAAAACAACTTCTGTTGATGCCCAAGGTTAACCTGCACACACCACCTCAACTTTTCAGGACTGTGCTTGAAGGGCCGGAGGTAGGTGGGGCACAGCTGGAAGGGGAGGTGAGTCAGACTCAGTGGCTCACTATTAAGAGGTTCGGGAAAATCTAATAATTCTGTAAGAACTGCATACAGCTCTAAGACAGCAGGGTGGGAGGAGAAGGCAGGGGATGCAGAAGATTCTGTTAGGAGACATTCGAGCTGGGAAGAGCTCCGCTGAGCACAAAGGCTAGAACAGTTGTTAAGCTTGGAGCTGCTAGTGTGGAAAACCAGCAGAAAGGACTGTGTATGCACACTGTCGGGGAACTGGGGGAGGAACATTTGGGAGAAACTTTTGAAGGGGCTGAGCTGGAACTGGGAGGAACAGTTGGGAAAGAAATTAGATTCAAAGCTCTCTCCCTCTCTCTATCTCTCCCCCCCTCTTTCTGCCTCTGCTGGCTTTTCTATAGCTTATTCTGAAGGTCATAGGGTCAATTGGTTCTAATTGGCTAAGAATTCTTAAAGGGCCAGTTGACTAGCAACCAGGGCTCCTTTAAAGGGATCTGCCAAGCTTAGTGCTTTCAAGCTTATTAATAAACACAATAGGGGGGCTGGAGAGGTGGCTCAGAGGTTAAGAGCACTGGCTGTTCTTCCAAAGGTCCCGAGTTCAATTCCCAGCAATCGCATGGTGGCCCTTAACCATCTAGTGATACCTGGTGCCCTCTGCTGCCATGTAGGCATACATTCAGGCAGAATACTGTCTAAACAATAAATAAATCAATCTTTAAAAAAAAAAATAAATGCAATAGGTCTCCATGTCATTTGGGCGCTATAAGGGGTGTAGAGAAATTACATTAGAGATGTGATTCCCTGCACTTTGAAGGTGAAAGCACAAGATTACCAAAAGTTTTCAAGACCAGCCTGAACTAGAGGGAGACTTCATCTCAAAAATGAAAGAGTGGGGTGGAGTGGTGCATGCCTTTAGTCCCAGCACTGGGGAGGCAGAGGCAGGAGAATTTCTCTGAGTGTGAGGGCAGCCTGGTCTTCATAGGGGGGTTACAGAACAGTCAGGGCTATAGAGTCCCTGTCTCAAAAAAAAAAAAAAATCAAAACAAACAAATAAATAAAAAGAAAAATAAACAAGAAGAGAAAGACAGGGCTAGGACTTAATTTAGGCGTGCTGGCCTAGTGTGGCCTTCCATAGTGCAGGAACATGTGGCCTGTCTAGTCACTGGGGAAGTGGAGGCCGGATGCTGGTCTCCTGTAGCACAGGCTGGCCTCAGGTCCCTAAGTAGCAGAGGATGACCTTGAACTTCTGAGCCTCCTGCCTCCACCTCCCTCATCTTTTAAGATTCATTTTTTACGGGGGGCGGGGTGCTTCAGAGGCTAAAAGAAGGTATTGGATTCCCTTGAACCTAAGTCACAGGCGGTCTGTGCTGCTCTGTGGGAATCAAACCCGTGTCCTTTGCAAGAGCAGCTGGTGTCTGTCTATCCAGCTCCCGAGTCCTCCCCCTCTTTGTTAAAGCTCTGTAGTCCAGGCTGGCTTGGAATTCTTGCCCTGCCCACCTCAGCTTTCTGAGGCCCGGGATCCCAGGTGTACCCACCACGCCCAGATTTGTTTCTCCCAGGCCCTTCCATGTCTATAAAACCTAGTTAATCCGCTGATACCTTTGAAACCTATTTTACCGAGCCAGGGCCACCCAGAGTCCAGGAGCCAGGTGAGGAGGGTCCTCCCTGGGGCATGGCAGCGAGCAAACCTAGAATTCTAGGACAAAGTGCAGGGTGGAAAACAAGTCAGCCGAGGCATTTAAGCTTCATTGCTGTAATTCCACCCGCTGACTTTTGGCTGGCCTTTCACAGACTTCCTGTTCTTGAAAGGGCTGTTTTTGTGAAAGAAAAGAGGGGAGTTGCTCATTGGAGCACATGCTAACCTCGGGCTAGGTTCAAGAGGGCATGCGGCACATGCCTGTCACCCTGGCATCTAAAGGTGTGCGCCATTATGCCTGGCTTATTTAGTTATTTATTTATTTAATGTGCACTCTCTGTGAGGGTACTGGATTACCTAGAACTGGAATTACTGACAGTTGTGAACTGCCCTGTGGGTACTAGGAATTGAAGCTGGGTTCTCTGGAAGAACAGATAGTGCTCTGAACCCCTGAGCCATGTCTCCAGCCCCTCAGGGGGACTTTGAAATGGAGGCAACCCACCTTTCTCAGCCCCCCCACTGCAGAGATGACAGGCGAGGACTGAGGGCCATGTTTTCCAGTCACCCTTGGTTGCTAACCTCCACAGCACTGCGAGGGTTTCTCTCCTGCTGATCCGTGTTCTGCTGGTTTACTTTGGAGCCCAAGAAAAGCAGAGGAGGGAGGGTCTTACATCCTCCGCCACCATAGGACAGGGCCTTGAGGACACCATGCTCAGTATAGACCTGGACACGAAGGCCACGCGGCGTGGGACTCCATGACCGGAAATACCTAGAAGAATCCACACAGGCTAGGTTTGTGGGGACTGGGGAAGGGATGGAGTGACCTCTCCTGGGGACGAGGTGGAAGCACAGTGATGGAATGTTCTGCAAGTGTTGACACCCACTGGCATGACACTTGAGCTGCTCCTGTTGAGGTGTCTGTAAAACGGAAGTTAGGGTGTTCTGTGTGGAGCCTCCCACTCCTCACCGCATGCGAGAGGGCCACAGAGGACAGCTGCTGCCCTCTGCTGGCCACACTGGTACACTGTACCGTTGCTCGTCCTTGGCTCCCAGCAGGCCAGTTTCACCTCCCTGCCTACCCTAGGTCCCAGCACTTTCTTGACAGCCGTTCAGAAGACTCACCCTATAGGGGAAGCAGAGGCTTGCAGAGGCCAGAGGCAGACAGGGGTAGGTTCCACAGACATATCAGGATTTATTGGTTTTCAGAGGCACACCCAGTCCCTTCCCTGCCCAGCCAGTAAATGTGTCCTGGTCAGCTAGGGCACTAGGCCAGAGGCTGAGGTTGCCAGCGATGGATGACCTTCCTGATCCAGGAGCTGTAGGGGGCCACAGCAGTAGCCACAGGGGGCTTGAAGATGTCCGTGCAGTTTCTGGAGCTGAAAGACAGGATCCCAGCCACCTGACCTTTGCCACACACCAGGGGCCCTCCAGAGTCACCCTGTCAGAGGTGAGACACACAGGTCAGCCCTTGCGCCTGCAGGTAGGGGTTGGGGGTAAGGGCTGGGAGAGAGGGGGAGAAACGGGGGTTTGGGAGGCACTGGGGCCCCTTGCAAGCCCCATGTGCACCCTTGCCTTCCTGTCTCTTCCTTTTCCTGTCCTTTCTACCCCAGGGCCTTTGCTCTGGGCCCAGATGACTAGTCTGTGGTGCTGGAGTTCAAACCATAACTCTCTGGCTTCCTGACTTCCGACCTAGACAGTGTTTTTATTCTCCCAGGGCCGTGATTTCTGCATCTGAGAAAGAGGCAAATGTTGGTCCCACCCTCCTTCCACTCCCCAGAGAATGGGTGTCAGAGGCCAGCTTGGGCTGCCGCCCAGACCAGGCCTCCAAGCCACCCCTTTCACCTTGCAGGGGCCCTGGCTCTTGGACCCAGCCTTCAAGCACAGCATGTTGGCCACGAGACTGCCATTCCAGAAGCGGCTGTTGTTACACATGCGGGTGTCCAGCACACGCAGATCCAACTCCTGCAGGACCCTGGCCAGGTGCCCACTCTGGTGGGTAATGCCCCAGCCAGCTATGCTGCACCGAGCCCCTTCAGCAGGCCTGGCTCGGGGCTTTCTGGGTAGAGCCAATGGTCGGACATTTCTGCTGGGCTGCACCCGCCCGTCCAGCTGTGGGGACAGGAGGGCCAGTGAGTGGCTGAGGGAAGCCAGGCTGTGGCTGGCCCTCAGCCTCTCTGCCCCGCACCTTAAGCAGCGCCAGGTCGTTTTCATAATTGAGGTTGTAGGCAGGGTGCTTAATGACTTCCCTGATGTGGAAGGTGAGGCCAGGATCTTGGGGGTCGTAGAGGCGGTGCAGGCCGAGTACCAGCTTCAGCTGCCTTACCCTGCAACGCAGAACCCTGCTCGCCCACAGCCTTCCCCACACAGCAGCCTCCCCAGCCCCACTCCTGGCAGATAATCTACCATATCCTCAGTCCTCCTCTGACTTCAGCCCAGCGCCAGATTGGAGGATTCTTGAATACTCTCAAAATGCCCCTCCCCCAACTGCAGCCTCTCTTCTGTGATTTGCCTGTGTCGACTTCCTGCATTCATCCAAATTACAGAGGAATAACCTTTTCCACAGGCCTCCTGCGTTGCACTTGCAGCCGTGTGAGAACGGGTCAGGTAGCTACCCACCCGCCTCCCTGTCCTTGAGGGCTGGGATTAAAGGCACATGCCATCGTACTCAGGGACTGCTTCCTTTTCTCAGGTCTCAGGATTTTTTCTTAGTGTTGAGGATGAGACCCCGCATGAAGCAGAGACTCTGCCATTAAAGACATCCCTACAGGATGGAGCTCTTTAGTGGCTTCTTGTTGGCAGTTCTGTCTTACTGGCAGGCTGGCATTCACAGATTGCTGGGTGTCACAGGAGGAGTTGGAAGGAGCTATTCTTCCTTGTACCATGTGACTCACTAAACTTGAATCCACAGCCTGGAGAGGGTTGGCCTGAGTCCCTCAGTGTCTCAAGCCCCAGTGGGGAGTGCAGTGGGGTACTCACGGCTCAGAAAGGCAGTGGGCAGCCGTCAACACCCACTTGGAATGCACAAGGACTCCCCCGCACACGTGGGACTTGGCTTTCTGGAGAGAGGCCATGTATGGTCGGGAGTGCGGGACTGCCTCTCGACCCCCAATGATTTGGGTCTCAAACGTGTCGCCTGCTGAGAAGGGAGGAAGGGAGGGCCGTTTGCGGGTGCTGCCCACACCCCTCCACCCTGCTAGGTCCTGCTGCTCAGACACTATTCAGCTGCCAGAGGCTTAACATGTGAATGAGGGACTGGAGAGGCAGCTCAGAGGGTAAGAGAATGGGCTGCTCTTGCAGAGGACCCAAGTTCAAATCCTACCATCTATTCCAGGCACCTCGCAGCTGCCTAGGACTCTAGCTCAAGGGGACCTGATGTCCTCTTCTGGCTTCCTCGGACATTTCACTCACCCTTCCACAAACCCACATACATGTCTTTCCCTGGTAGTCACAGGGAGGGCAAGTGTGTGTGAGGAATTGACTCACGCTCTGCCACACACTGCAGTATTACCCAGACACACAGAAGTGGGGTTCTGACACTTGCCATGACAGTAGCAGGGCCTTGAGCACACAATGCTCAGGGGCGAATCAGTCACAAAAAGTCACAGTGTGAAACTCCATGGCAGGAAGTGGATTTGTGGGTGCTAGGGCATGGGGGTGAGTGTTCCTGGGGATGTGGGCGTGCCTACGCTTTTGTGTGGCTTCTGAATTTCAGTGAGCTGTGCACTGTGTGAATTATTTCTCTTGAAGGGTTGATAAAGAGCACCAGGCTGGCCTCAGTGGTTAGAATGCTCGCCTACCACATACAGAGCCCTGGGCTCCAGTCCTCCGCTACCACCACAGAATCCAGATCTACTGGTGGACACTTGTCATCCCTGCCCTAGGGAGGTAGTAGAATCAGGATTAAAAATTTGAAACAAGCTGGGTAGTGGTAATATAACACGTTTAATCCTGGAGCTTGGCAGGGGCAGGTGGATCTTTGAGTTTCGATGCCAGCATGGTTTGCAGGCCCCAGGCTTGAGCGCTGGGAGGAAAAAGAAACCCAAAACAAGTCTAAAGAGAAACCAGAGTTTCTCTGTGAAGTCTCACCTCTGCAGCTTCGTGGGGGCCAGTTCACACCCCCACAACTGAGTGGCTTTTCACCACCCAAGATAGCCTCCACCCATGTGTGCATTCTTCCCTTCTCCACTTTAAGACAAACAACAAAAAAACCCCAAAACCCTTTATTTCGAGACATTATCTCCTACAGGTTGGCCTGTAGTGAGGATCCTTGTTTTCAGATAGGCATGTGCCAGCGTGCCTGGTGGAACCCAGGATCTCCCTCACATTAGGCAAAAGCTTGCTGAGGTGCAGGCCCAGGCCCTCTCCATACTTTAAAATCTTGTTATAGAGGCAGCACTTGCTAGGAGTATGACATCCGCCTTGGCTACACTGTGCCAAGGTCTCCACCAGCTCTCAGGACAAAAACTACAGTGCTGGCTGAGGCCTGTGGAAGGTCCATGACTTAAAAAAGTTGTTATACTTGCAAAGCCAACTTCCTCTCTTGTTCCTTGGGGAAAGTTCTAGAAGGTTCCAAGGAAATACAGGCATCCACAATTGGGAGGGGTGTTGCATCCTTCTAGTCCCAGCACTCAGGAGGCAGAGGCAAGCAGATAGTTCCAGTCAGCCAGGATTGTGACAATGAGACCTTGGCTCAAAAAGAAATTTGTGTGTTTGGCTCTGTGTACATGCGTACACATGTACGAATAGATGGAGGTCAGAGACCAAATCTGGTCATCATCCTGTACCTTAACTGAAACAAGGTCTCTCACTGTTCCTGGAGCTCACTGAGTCTGCTAGTCTTCAGGAGCCCCCAGGATCCTATGTCCCCCTCCCTAGTGTTCCCCACAGCCCCCATAGTTCTGGCTGTTCTGCAACCCACTATATAGACTAGGCTTGCATTGACTCACAGAGCCTCCCGAGTGCTGGGATTAAAAGTACATGGCCATTCTGCTCCACTTTTGGCAAGACCTCACCAAGTAGCCTAGTCCAATCTGGAATTTACAAGTGACCTACCTTTCTTTGAGTTTGGGGAGTAAAGGCACGTGCCACCACGATGGACCACAGCTTTTTTCTTTCCAAAGCAGGGTCTCATGTGGCCCAGCTGGCCTCAAACTCATTGTGGGGCAGAGGAAGGCTTTGAATTCCTGACCCTCCAGTGCTGGGATTACAGGCGTACTCCACGAAGCACGGCTTTCAGCGTTTAGTTTCACTCAGGGTGTACTTTTTGTAGATGCCATTCCTCAGAGATTTGAATTATCTAATTTCCCTGTACATAAACCCTCTTCAATCCACAGACCCCTGAAAGATCAGGCTCTTTCATGCTCACCTGCCCCCAGTTTCTCCAAGGCCAGCAAGAACAGCAGGAACTGATAGACCTCCATCTTGGTGAAAGACTTGTGGCCCCCAGGGGAAGAGGGTCCTCACTTTCTCTTCCTGTGGGGACAGGCTTCTCAAGCCCCGCCCACCTTGCACAAGTGTCAACCCCTCCTCCTTCACACTCTGCTCTCCGTGGTTTTAGAAAGCATCTCTGCCATCAAAGATACCGTTTCTGGGGATGGTGCCTAGAGCCATGTGATGAATTAGATCCCCAGTGCTCACTTTTCTGGTGTTTTTTTGGGGCTGGGGTAGACCTCCGGTCTGGCTCAACTGACACCCCAACTCCCACAGGGGACAACTTGCAGGCATCAGTTATCTCCTTCAACCATATGGGTTCTGGACTGGAACTCCTGTCCTCAGGCTTGGTGGCCTTTACCCACTGAGCTCTATATAATCAGCTTTAAATTGTATGGAGCACAGGATGGCCTCAACTCCTGGTGCCTTTTGTTTTTTTGTTTGTTTTTAGACACAGGGTCTCACTTTGTAGCTGACTATTCTGGAATCTACTTTGTAGGCCAGGCTGGCCTTGAGCTCACCAAGATCAGAGTGCTGTCACCACACCCCACTTTCTTACTCTTTTAACTAGTAAGACTTTGGCAAGGCTTACTGCAATGGCTGGGCAGTAGTCTCTTAGCCGGGGCCCGACCCCCAGCCTCCTTCCAACCACTTCTGTAACAGGCTATGACTGGCAGGGTTCTTGTTAGGTGCTGCTCAGTAGAGAATGGCCTTTGTTCTGGAAACCGAAACTCTGGACATAGAGACCCACTCCCGGGGAAGTGGCACCTTCTTTACAGGACAGCCATAAGCTATTGGTGGTTTGAAGCTCTGGGTTCCATCCTTTGCATGGAAGTGTGGGCAGCACAACAGGTCTGGTCCATCAGCACTGGGTCACTGTGGGCACCCTGGCCCGCCCTGTTGGGCAGTCACTAGGCTGTACCTCCGTCCCTGGCCACAGGGACTTCTCAGGCAAGCATTGGAGTTTCCTGGTTTGAGGAAGCGGCCCAAACACAGGGATTGCTGGTTACAGGTCTCGGCATGTCTCAGGACCCAGGCCCAGCCCGACCGGAGGCTTGAGGTAGATGTGGGATGTGGGTGCAGCCACAGTGCCAGATGCAGGCTGACAGGATCTGCAGTGGCAAGTTGCTTCTGGGCCCGGGCACCCTGTAGAACACTGAGTGCCAATGAACAGACTGCTATCACTACCTTTCTGCCCATCCCATGCCCTGGCCGGGCTACCCAGGTGGTCGTCAGTGGCCAGTTCCACTGGCGTCCTGGCTGCTTCTCCCAGCTTCTCAGAAAGCCATTTTATTTGGATTTCACACATACCAAAGCAGAGAGGAGGTGACTGGGGCTGGCCCTGCTCGGGCTGGGATGGAGTCTCTGGCTCCCCACCAGGTGGTCCCCAGCCTTCCAGGCTTGTCACCATCTGTGAGCTGAGTGGGGTGTCTGCCCGGCGCCACGGCTCTTCTCTAAAGCCGAGGAAAACCCATGGGGAACACAGGGTAAGAGGACCTAAGGGTCATGGAACCTCGGTGAGGTAGTCTGTCGCCTGAGGCCCACACGGGTCCCGCTGAGGTAAAATTTGTAAGTTTATTTCGGGGATGTGGTCAGGACTCCTCGGTGCCAGAGTCGTCCTCTTCGTCCCCAAAGCAGCTGTCGGCCTCCTCCACTTCGCCGTCCTCATAGTAGTCATCGTAGAAGAGGTCTGAGCCCTCGTCGGGCGCCGGCGCCTTGGTCTTCACGCAGTACTCGGCCAGCGTGGTGGGCACCTTCACGCCATCGCGCTCTGCGTCCACCTTGGTCCCCAGGACCTGCTTCCTGGGGAGACAGGACAGGTGAGGCTACAGCCCAGCCAGTGGGATTCCAAAGGAAGACAATGAATGGAGGGCGAGGAGCAGGTGGGAGGAAGGGGACAGAAGACAAGGAGTGGCTCAGTGACTAGCTCCCAGGCAAGAAGGTGACCACAGCCAGGTGTGGGACAAATGGCTGTTGTCCAGCACTTCGAGGCTGAGGCAGGAGGGCTGCTGTGAGTCTCAGGCTAGCCTGGGCTATAATGGAGCTGTGTTAAAATGACAAACAGGGCTGGAGACAACACAGTAAGAGTGCTTGTCGTATAAGCAAGCACAAGGACCTCAGTCCAGTTCTAGCACCCACAGAAATACCTGGGCATGGCAGCATCAGGCCAGTGAGTGCTGTGAGGAGTGCACAAGACCTGGGGCTTGCTGGCCACTAGCCTAGTTCCAGGTCAGTGAGAGGCCTCGTGCAGACTGACAGTGAAGGACACCAGATTTTGTCCCCTGGCTTCTCTGTGGGTGCACCCGCCCACACACCACACTGACACCACACTCTCCCAAAGCGCAGCCTGAGCTGAGCGAGGCATTCTGTCAAGGGCAGTCCTGGAGGAACCGAGGCTCCAGGCCTCAGAGGCCACAGGCGAGTCCCATGGACACAGGTGAAGCAACACACAGCAAAAGCTTCCCTGCACAGGGGTAGCCATTAACTAAAGAAATGAGGCCTGGGATGGAGCTTCAGAGTGCAGGTCCTAAAGGGAGAGCGGAGTGGAGCAGACACTGGCCTTAGCTTCCCATAGAGAACGGGGTACAGGACAATGTTTGAGGGGCACCTGTGACAGCAGCACATGATAGCCTAGACCCATCTCAAGGCCCTTCCCACAGGCTCCCAGCTGTCCCGTCCTTGTGGCCTGGGATGGACATGACTAGACACTGGCTCTCAGGTTGAGTTCCAGGAGCAGTACAGGCCTCATGGTCATAGCAAGTGGCTCCTAGAGCGAGAATGATAAAAATAGCCCAGGGCTCCTGCTCTGGGACAGAGACTCAAGGAAGCAGCCAGAACTGGGCTAAAGGCTGCCAGGAGGCTGAAAACCAGCAATGATGGGGCCAGAGCCAGAGTCCCTACTGGCGCCTGCACCCAATGGTGGCCTGTACTGGGCAGGGTCCACTGTAGCCCATCAGACACCATTACACCCAAAACACTAGGTATCACCTCTCAGGTTGACAGGAAGTGGGCAGTGGAAAAAGGCTGAGAGTACCCATGGCAATCTCAAACTTAAAATGTTTACTTACAAATGACATCACAAAACAGCCTATAGCTAGTCTTTGCTACTTTGTGGGTTCATCTTTTTCCCACCCCCTTTCCACACCCCACCCCAGTTTTACCCCCTAAAACTAGATAGGAGAAAAACAAAGGTAGAGGGGAGAGAGAATTAGGAAAATCCTCAATCTAATTTCTTTCCTTTTCTTTCTTCTTTGACTTCAGCTACTAACGGCAACTAACCTCCCCTAAACAACCACTAACCTCGGTCCTCAGCTCTGGCGAAGAAAAAAAAAAGACAAAATAACAAAAAGACGAAAAAAAAAAAGGTAACAACCACCAACCAACAAACCCACCTATTGGGGCTCTAGCATTTAAATATCCTCTGAAAAGTTCCTGGAATTCTAAATGTCACAAAATTGCAGAAATCATCTGCAGCTGAAAAACCATGCTTCTGCTAGAGCATGGGGCAAATAAATCATGGTCAGTTTCTGTGAACACTCTAAAGCAGCCCCATATCCCCACACCCAGATTAAAATGTTTTTGTTTTTTTTCTTTTAAGAATCTAAAATTCCAGAATTCTTAATGTCACTACATTAGTCAGCAAAAGTAGGCCATAACTAAGCTGGGCGTGGTGGCCCATACCTTTAATCCTAGCACTCAAGAGGCATAATTCTAAGTTTGAAGCCAACTTGGTCTACACAGTTGGTTCCAGGATAGCCAGGGCTAGTGAGACTTCATCTTAAAACAAACAAACAAATAAAACAAATCCCACAGGACAGTCAGCCTTCTTCCCAGTTGGGGCAGGGTGTGAGGGTGGTGAACTGTGGGCCTGCCTGAACGGAGAACAAAGGGGAAAGGGTTGCGGCGATCCAGGCCAGGAGGCACACCTCCATAGCGCAGCGCTCAGACCTTCCTAAGTAGCTCACGACTAACACCCCCATGATGGCCCTGGCGGCTACCTCTACCTTGTTCTGAGGCCAGAGATAAACCCCAGCGTCCTGCATGTGCTGGCCCAGCACTGACCACTAAGCTGCAGACCATGTCAATTCTGAGAAGTCAGGCCTGCCTGCTGTAGGACAAGGCCACACGGCTCCTGCTGGGCCAGTGCTCACCCCGTGTCTGGCTCCAGGCAACTGGCTGACAAGCTTGGCTTGCTCAGCACGCCTGTTGATGGGCCTGGGCTGCTGTCAGTGTGGGGACATTACAGGCCCTTGTGTCTGGGTCACTGTGTGGACAAGCACCTGTCCTGGGTCAGTGCTGAGGCAGGGGATAGCTAGCTGTGAGGTGTTATTAGGTTAAGAGGTAGTGCACAAGGCTAGAGAGATGGCTTAGCACATAAGCACACTGGCTGCTCTTCCAGAGGTCCTAAGTTCAATTCCCAGCAACCACATGGTGACTCACAACCATCTATACTGGGGTGTGATGCCCTCTTCTGGCGTGCAGGTGTACATGCAGATAGAGCGCTAATACACATAAAATAGATGACATCTTAAAACGAGGTAGTGTGTACTGTCACCCTGACATCAGGAGGGGTTATAGGAAAGCCTATCTCAGAAAACACGGAAGTAAGAGATAGGCACTGGGTATGTGGGTACTGGTGTGGACACCCAGCATGGCTGGGTGGCAGCAGGGTGTGACAATTGCCTAGAATCTCGCAAGTGCAATTGCATACCCACCATTAGGGCTATAGGGGAGACCACCCGAGCCCAGAACAAGCCAGGCACTCCTGCTGCAAAATGATGATGGATATGGACAGAGCCACTCACAGGTGGCGACAGGAGGGGAACAGGCCACAGTCTGGGTCCTTGTCAGAGCACCTGTGGGTGATACTCCCAGGCTCCTGAGGATGGGTTCACAATGGGCTCAGTGACCTACCACCTTTGCAAAAGAATCTAAATTTCAGAAACACAAATGCAAGCAATGTTTAGGTAGACAGTGAGGATGTGGCCTTGCATGCCCCAGTCACTCATGAAGATATGCAGAGTGACAAGACACACCTGGATCTTGGCCATTCTGGATGGTAAGCTCGGTGCCCCGGGGAGCACACAGCCCCCACATCCAGCTGGGGATGCAAGAATGGAAACACACAACTTCCCACTCGAGAAACAACTATGTCACGGAGACAGAAAGAGCTGGCTCAGGAGTGGGTCATGGTGTGCGCTGTGCACAGCTCAGTCTTCCAACAAACAGCATCTATTACAGAGGCGCAGCGGCACCGCCCAGGCTGCCAGCAGTGCTCACCGGATGATGTCCGTGTACTCGCGGTCCTTCCCCTTGCTCTCCTTCCACTTTCTGTACATCACCGAGGCGTCCACGTTGGCAGGCGAGAAGGTGTTGGGCTCATTCAGCAGGGAGATCACACTCAGGAGGATGGTCCTGTGGGGCCATGGGCGCAAGCTCAGCTCCTCACAGACCCCAGGGTCCCCAGACTGGAGCAGGGAAGGAGGGACCTCAGGGTACAGGGTCTCAGGAAGCCCATGGTGTGAAGACATGTGCAGCTCTCACCTGACATTCTGTGTGGGGTTCCACCGCTCTGAGGGCAGCTCCCCACTCTGTGGGTCATCAACTGGGGGATGGAGGATGGAGATGCACACGTCCCCTGTCTGCAAGAGTGAGCAAAATTAGAAGATGAGGCATGGGGCGTGTGCAAGGGAGACATGGGGTGTGCGTTTGGTGGGATGTGCCTGAGGCAAGTGTCTGTAGTGTCAACAGTGACTTACCTCATAGATGTTTGGGTGCCACATCTTGGTGAGGAACCGGAAGGCTGGTGGGGAATACGGGTAGTCGATGGGGAACTTGAGGCGAGCCTACAGACGGCAGAAAGTGGGGTGGCTCAATGGTAGCCTCCTGAGCACTGGAGTTAGGGCCTGGCTCTAGGGTGTTCAGGGACTGACACTGACCTCAGTCTGTGAAGTCCAGGCAGCACTCTGTGACACAGCCTCCAGGTTAGAGTGACAGTGTCACCTGGTATGTCACCTAGCCAGGGGGATGAGTCAGCAGGTTTCCTGCCCTCAGGGAGACTTGCTCATTCTGAACTCCCACCAACACTACCTAGGCTCAGTGGCACAGGCCAAGGGCAGCCACCAGAGACAAGCTGGAGCCACCTGCCTGGCCACTGCATCTGCTTCTGACTGACACTCACCCTGTCCACTGACCCCCAGGACTTTGGACAGGTAGAAGAAGGCCTGAGGTTTTCTTTAGTCTTAGGGCTCCCCAAGGGCAGCTTCTAGAACGTCCCCTAGGCAAGGAGAACTGTAGCTTGACTTTTACTACTTTGTGGGTTCTCCTTTTTCCCACCCTTTATCTCCCTGGTTTCACCTCTATCATTACACAGGAGAGAAACATGATTAGAGGGGAAAAGAGATCCCTGAGCCTAATTTCTTTCTTCTTGTTTCTTCTTTGAGCATAACTACTAACTATAGCCAAACCCCTGGAATGATCAACAACCACCAGCCCTGCCTATCAGAACCCTAGCATTTATATAGCCCCTGAAAAGTTCCCACAATTCCCACAATCGCTGAAACTATTTGCAGCACGCAAAACCACACCTCTGCTAGAGCATGAGGCAAATCATGGTTGGCTGCTGCGAAGCAACCTCATATCCCCACATCTGTGATGAAAATATGGTCTCAAAATATTACTGTGTTTTTAAAAGAAACCAAAATTCCAAAACTGGCACTACAGAGAACACTTAGGGGAGCGAGCCTGTGGCCTCAGCGCCGGCCAGGAATTCAAGCTAGATGACCTGCCCAGTTCCTTTCCACTTGACATACACAAACCCAGTGTGGGGTTTCCAACACTTCCGAACAGCAGAGAAAAAAGTAGCATTGCTGGAACAAGACCCCACACTTCTGTGGCTCAAGAGCTTTTTAGGAATGAGCAAACTGAGGCTCAGTAACAGGAAAGGCACCCCCACCTTCCTGGACAGGCTGGGTTGTCCAGAGGAAGCTCTTCATAGCTCTCTTCTTACAGGGTCTCTCTATGTCTTAGCCACCCACGCCATACAGGAGGCTCCCACGCTGGCAGACTGACATCTCACAGGGCCTCCTCCCAAGCTGTCTCTAGAATAATGTGAGCGTGGAGGCTCTGCCCACAGCCCTTCACAGGTGGCAAGCAGCTCAGATGTCCATCCTCTGAACAGAACTCTCGTCCTCCTGGTGGCTCTCCCCTCCCCCCAGCAGACACAGAAGACAAGGTGCTAATAGCATCTGGACATCCTGAAGGTTTCTAAGTTCAGACCAGGTTCCAGGGTAGAAGGCAAGGGTGTCCACATATGCTCTACCAGGAAGCTACCTCTATAATTACCCTGACTGGTAGACTTGCTGTTCTCCTAGTCCGTGAGCAGGAAGGGTGAGGACATCAGCCACAAATGAAGACACAGGATAAACATCTGCCATGGACAAATAGCTGCCATGGCCCTACACCTGGGCTGGAAACTGCACCCACCTGGTCCTCACCTTGTTCCTCTTGGTCCTAACATGAGACTCTGACTCTGCTAGAAGTTCTAGTCCACAGCAGCCAACAGCAGCCAGCATGATCAAACTGTGCTACTGTGGGTACCTGTCCTTGGCCACACATACACAGTGTGGGGACTGCCCAAGGCCCCTTGCACCAACCATGAAGATTTCTGGTGCACTGAACCTTAAGCCTTAAGCCACCAGAGGGCAGATAACACTGCCTAGAAAGGAAAAACAGGCCCCAAGAAGCCACCTGGTTAGTGGAACCTGAGAAAGGCTGCTGGGGGGCAGGGGGAAAACAGAGCTTCGGGGTCCAGGGCCCTTGGCAAGAACTTAGGGTGTGGCTCTGAGAATAAAAGTGGAAAGCTGGGCTCCTGCCCCCACTGCCCCCTTGGAATGCATTACATAAAGCCTGGCTAGGGCTAAAGGTGGCCGCTGTCCAAGCAGGCATGGCTGCCAAGGCCCTGTCAGGGCCTCTGCTGGAACTAGAGCAGGTGGCTGTCCAGGCTGCATGTCCCTTCCCTGGGGACTGACCTGCCAGCAGCTGCCCTGTTTCTGTGTCCCAGGGTGGGGGAGAGCCTGGGGACGCCAGCCAGCAGCTGCCATAGAGGACTACGTAGTGGTCCTCTGTGTACCCAAGGAGACCTTTCCCAGGGATATGCTGGTGGGGTGGGGGAACAGCCTAGGAACATGCTTGCCAGCAGGGGGCTCCGGAGGCTTCTGGGTCTTGCATGTGTGGGAACAGCCTGGGGACAAGAAGGACAACAGCTGTCCCTGGGGAGACCCTTCACCAGAAGCATGCTGGAAGGGGTGGGGACAACTTGGAGAGAGCCTTCCCCAGGTACATGTTGCCTGGAAACACGATGGCCAGCAGCCACCTGGAGGCCCCTGTGTCTTGTGGTAGAGAATGCCTGGAAATATGCCAGTCATTAGCTGTCCCTGGTCCTCTGTGGCCTGTTGGAGGACAGTACAGGGAGACCAATCCTCGGGGTGAGGTCAGCACCTGGCCAACAAAACAGGGAGGGGCCGTTCTGCACGCGGAGCCGGAGCCAAGCTCGGGAAGGGACAGGCACAAAGGGGAAACTGAGGCCTGGCTCACCTTGAAGTAGCCGCCCTCGTAGTAGGTGTTGGGGGGCCCGAAGATGGCCACCTCCCAGTTGTACAGGTCGCCCTCGTCCACCAGCGTTACCCGGAAGCCCTCCACCGGCTCCTCCTGCAGCCCCTTCAGCTCCAGCAGCAGCGCCTTCTGCGAGCTGGGAACCAGCGGCCGGGCCATGGCGGTGGCGGCGGCGGCGGCGGCGGAGGGGCCCGGGGCCGGGGCCGGGCCGGGCCGCAGGACCGGCGCGAGTTCGCGGGACGGACCGGGTCGCGCGCCGGCAGGGGGAGAGCCGCCGCCTTCCTCCTCTGCGCCGCCGCCGCCGCCGCCACCCGGAGACCCCGAAGGCTCCACTCGCTCTGACGCCGCTGCCCGCCCGGCGCTCGCTTCGGCCCGGCCCGGCCCGCGCCAAATGCGCCTGCGCGCCGCAGCCGCCGGGCCTCGAATGCGCCTGCGCACCGGCTCCGGGCCCCGAATGCGCCTGCGTGTCTCCTTTGGACCCCGAATGCGCCTGCGTGCCACACCCGGACCTCTTATGCGCCTGCGTGCCGCTGCCGCCGGGCCGGAAATGCGCCTGCGAGCCACTGCCGGGTCTAGAATGCGCCTGTGCGACGCCTCCACCGGGTCCGGAATGTGTCTGCGCGCCCGCCCGCGGGGCACGCCGGGAAGTGTAGTCGTCTTCCCCCGCCCTGCCGCGCAGGCGCCTTGCGTTTCCGAAGCCCCGGAGGCCGCCGTCGCCTCCGGCCCGAAGAGCTCCGCAGATGCCTGTGTGCGGGGTGGCGGGCAGGGCAGGGCTGCGGGTGGCGGACCGGCAGCTGCTGCTTTGGGGGCCTTTTTTGTGACGTCCGGGGGGCGTGGTTGTGGGTGGGGAGATGGGCGTGGCTTGACCGGAGGCGGAGCAGGATCCTCCCTCGTTTCCCATCGTGAAGCTGTGGATGTCACCTTTTGGTTTCTAAGGGCTCAAGTAGAAGGAGGGCTGACAGAATCGACGACTTGGGGTCCGCAGACCTGGCTTCCAGGAGGTGGAGTCTGAACCCCTGCCCTGGGAGGACCCTCATGTTAGGCTGACCTTTAAACCACACCCTAGTCCTGCTTAAATAGACCAGAAAAAGCAGTGGAGATGCATCCTGGGAGGTTACAGGAGCGGGAGCAGATGTGCAAAGTCCCGGAGGTTGTCTGGCGCAGACACCCACACTCCTTACCTGGACATTTGTTTATGAGTATTGGGAGTGGCAGCGTAGTCAAGCCTTGCAGGAAGTGTTTGTTGTGTACCCGAGATCTCTAGGGGTGGGTGGTTCTGGCCCTAGGCTGTGCTGGTGACTGACCCTGACTGTGGGCGTTCTGGAGAGCTACAGCTGCATGAACATCTGGGGCTGAGAAAGGGCAGCTCCCTATGACAGGTGCTCCAACATCCTGTCCTGGTTGGGGATAGACCTGTTTGGGCACAGGGAAACAGTGTCAAAGGTTGGCTGCCCTTCCCTGGCGGCTCTTTGGAGCCTTGGGCTAGAAGGCTTTCTGTTCATACTCCTTTTTCGAGGGTTTCCGGTGTTCTCTTTCTCTAGTCCAAGTCAGACTGTCCACCTTATGGTGTAATCTAGCTGTCAGAACACAGCAGATAGCCCAGGTTTCCCTCTAACTGTGTCTGGGATCACCACTCCCACATCCTTCACCTGGGAAGCCCTGATGTACAGACAGGGGTCCCCTCCCTCCAACTGGGATATCCATGGCCCTATTCCCAGATGAGCCTGTACCTGGGCTCATAGGCATCCTGAGCATCTGGGACTGGAGCCGCCTAACCATGGCACGTTCGGACATGGATGTTCGTGATCCTGTTAGGGTCCAGAATTCGCTGAAAGAAAGACCCCAGACTCAAGTAGCATGCAAGCAACAAAGGGCGTTTATTCTTCAGAAATCCAGCTGTTAGGCCCAGCAAGAGCCTAAATATAAGAAGGTATGAAGAGAACTCAGGAAACTAATCATCCATCGATGCAAAAACGCAAGAGACTCCTCTTGACCATTGCACAATGGGGTCACCCCTGCTGGTCAGCTAGGAGTGGCACCGGGAGACAAAGACCTTAGGTTTTTAAAAGGCAGAAGGCGGGAATCTCCTGGAGTTGCTATCTTGGCAATTTAGGATTGGAGGAGGTGTTTAACTTTTAAAATAATTGGTTAGTTCTGGTCACCCATAGGTCCAGTCAGCCCTGTTGTAAATATCTGATTTTCAAGTCAGTTTGGAATTTCCTGCCATCCACAGTTAAAGATGGGAGAGTGATAACTCATCCCATGTCTGTTCTGAGGAGTGGAGGTTACAGGCTTTGGATCAAAGGTCAGCAGAAGGATTGGGGCCATTTGGCCCAGTTTCCAAACAAAGCCCATCTCACCGGCGCCAGCTGGTGATTTTTTCTCCATTTAGTAGAGATCTCTGCTTGTTCTCTTCCTTATCTCTGCCCTCACAGATGGCCAATGTCAGGAATTTTTACATTCCTCGGCTCTCTGAAGAAGCACTAAGAGGCTTTAATTAACATGGGCCTAAAACTTGCAAATATAAGTTATAAGGCAATTAAAAGAAACATAGATTACAAAGTTAGTCTGATTCTTTCACAGCATGCTAGGGTCACCACCTTCACAAAATGGCGGTGACCCTGAGAGGAGTTGAAGGTCCCTTTTATAGCCAGAGAGGGGAATTCCTACTGTGACTATGTGACCTGGATTGGGATTGGCTGGTGCCCACGGAGGCTATATGACTCTGGTCAGGATTTAGGTGCTTTTCAAATCGGTAGTTAAGCAACCTTATCTTCCCCAGGCCAGATGTCTTAGCTGTTTCCGTTTGGTTGCCCTTTCTGTGGCTTTTCCTGCAACTCTTAGGTCTGTCTGTTCTGTCTAACAAGAAAATGAAGCCCATCATGGAGTTGGTCAGGCTTATTTAGCCAGGTGCTGTCTACCCCAGGTTCCCAGCCACAGAGACTGAACATTTGGTGAGGATAGTCCAGGCCTCCTCCAATAAAGGGTTACCCAGCCAGAGCATTCTGGCCGCACCCACCACAAGCTGCACTGGATGGCTCATGATGAGCCTTAGTCCTGGGCATTTTCTAGGATCAGATCTAGGAGCTCTGGGAAAGGGATCACAGGACCATTTCTTTCCATGAGACTCTGGACAGCTAGGACATTCTGGAAAGCTCAGACCTCCAGGAGATAGAAGGGGCTTACGGAGACACGGTTTTACCATGTAGCCCTGGATGGCTTGGAACTTGCTATGTAGATGAGGGTGGTCTCAAATGCAGAGTCCTGCCTGTGTATGCCGAGATTAAAGGCAGGTGCCACCACAACTGGGTGTGTTTACTTCTGAGAGAGGGTCTCTCAACATTGCTGAGGCTGGCCTCAAACTCATTCCGTACCCCAGATGGCTTAGAATGTGTGTTTGTCCTGCTGTAAAAAGTATGGGCTTTTTTTATGCTCACACCAGCTTCCAAATAATGACATAGAGAACTAGTGCATTTATTAACAAGCTTTAAGCACTACAGCTGGGCATATATTGAGCTATTCTGACCCATCTATGCTGACCTGGACTACTTCCCAGCTGTGTGCCCCATCACCTACCATCAATATCGCCCTGGCTGCTCCTGCTCCACCTGAGTCCTCATGGGAACTCTCTCATGGTGATCTCCTCTTGGTTACTTCCTCTCTCTCTCCCTCAGCCCCCCTCCTGGGATTGCAAGTCCCATCTCAACTTTCTTTCCCGGCTATTGGCTGTTTAGCTCTCGTTTAACGAATCAGAGATGATGGAGAAAGATTTTTTACATAATATTGAGAAAGGAGATGCTTCAAGAATAATGACAATGCACATGTCCAGACTGCAACCAAATCTCAGCATTTGACTACACAGTGCACAAACCATCCCCAATATCCTGCCTGAGCTGCTTAATTTCCTTGGGGTGCCAAATGTGTACAATTAGGCCCTATTCCTATTAGTGTTCCTGGATCCAGCCATACCTGACTTCCCCTAGAGGGGAGGCTGTGGGATTTTGTTTGTTTTGTTTTTTTTTCGAGGCAGGGTTTCTCTGTGTAGTCCTGGCTGTCCTAGGCCTCACTCTGTAGTCGAGGCTGGCCTCGAACTTAGAGATCCATCAGCATCTGGCTGTTTTGTTTTTGAATTGAGCCATTGCTTTGCAGCAGTGGCACACGTCTTTAATCCTAGCACTCATAAGGCAGAGGCAAGCAAATCTCTGAGTTTGAGGCCAGTCAGACCTATAAGTAAGTCACAGGGCAGTCAAGGCTACACTGAGAAACCCTGGCTTGGTAAAAACAAACAAGCAAGCAAACAAAAAGTGAATTGAGCCATTTGAGTTGGGGCTTTTGTCACCTGCCAAGGTATGGTTTTATTTGTTCAAGTTCATGGTAACCTTGGATGTAGCCCTCCAAAACCAGGTTTTTTGTTTTTTGTTTTTTTTTTTTTTATCTGTAAGAAGCATGGGATGAAATGGTATGGAAAACACTTGCTAGGTCTGGGCTGGGCTGGTTTGGGTCTGGTCTGGTCTGGGTGTAGGATTGGGGTATTAGTAGGGGCTCTTTCTTTCTTTTTCAGTTTTTCAAGACTGTGTTTCTCTGTGTAGCCCTGGCTGTCCTGGACTTCCTTTGTAGATCAGGCTGGCCTCCAACTTACAGCAATCTGCCAGCCTCTGCCTCTGAGAGCTGGGATTAAAGGCATGTGCCACCATGCCTGGCTGATATCTGGGTTTTTAATGTCTGTCTTCAGAGCAGTGTTGTTTGATTGTTGTACAGACGGGCATCTCTGCTGTTGCTTTGAAATGGCTGATTTGAATTTGGTATTGGGGCCAGCCAGAGGCACCCTGGGCAGTTTTTGATAAAGGGTTACCTTGTTTGTTCCTTGTTGGTCTATATCAGTCCAATGCCAGCCTTTGCCACACCTTTTGCATATTCAGAAGGCATAGGCCTTCTTTCAGAATTAGTTTAGTTCTTTCTAAATCCTTTTAAAATTACCTTGCTTACCACAATTAAGACATTTGAGAGTTTGGATTTTTTTCAAAAGCTTTTGAGATCACTTCTATTAAAGTCATCAATGAGATTCAATTTCAACTATGTTTCTTTCCTTTTTCTTTTAAAGATTTATTATTTATATAATATTCTGCCTGCACCCTAGATCTTACTAGAGATAGTTATGAGCCATCATGTGGTTGCTGGGAATTGAACTCAGGACCTTTGGAAGAACAGCCAGTGTTCGTAACCTCTGAGCCATCTCTCCAGCCCTCAACTGTGTTTCTAACCCATTCATCTGTTGGTGCTGATCTTGCCTCACTTTTTTTTTTTTTTTTGCATTCAGCATTAACATTTTTGAAAGCTAAAGATTCGATCAATACTTTTCTAGCCTGTGGCTCTGATATCCTTCTATCTATAGCTGAAGTCAATGGTTGTGAAAGGTTAGTGAATGTTTCTTTTGAACCTTGTATAATCTGAGTAAATGTTTCAAGTCTTTTTCCTGTTTCTTCAACCTTGTCCCAAGTACTCAAGGCTACAATGTGACACAATGCCAAGGTTGCCTGGTCATAGGCCACTTGCATCTGTCCCTCAATATATGAACCTACACCTAGTAGCTGATGTTAAGAGATATCAGCGACTTTGGCCCTGTTTCTCTGTTCTCTCTCCTTAGCCTCTTCTCTGCACCATGATCACCATTGTACCTGCAGACTAGGTTTCAATATTGCTCTTGTCATACCTTTCCAGTCTTGGGGGATTATTCTATTTTGAATCGTCCAAGAATTTAATATCTGTTTCATGAATGGTGAATGCATTTCATAATTGGTGACAACTTTAATTTTTTCAAATCCAGTATGTCCTCGGGGTGCCACCGGTAGTCTTCTGGAGGGTGGCCTTTGTTGGCACTTGCCATACTCTGACTAGATAAGCTAAGGTTGGTTTTCTCCTTCTTCTTCTCCTCCTCCTCCTCCTTCTTCTGCTTCTTCTTCGTTTTGGTTTTTTTTTTCAAGACAGGATGTTGGTATAATGTTCTTGTGGAATGTATACAATTTATCCCTGTTCATTCAAATGCTGATTTCTCTCCCCTACTATCTGGTTTCAATCCTGACACTGCATTGTGATGCTTATTCCAAGCATCACCTGGCTCAAGTTTGTATAAACATGCCACCATTTGTTCTCTATATTGTCAATTAAACATACAGCCAGTGCTGTGCAATGGGGAGAATAGGGTGGGACATCCTGGTCCGAGGGGGAGGAAGGAGGAGAGGAGGAGAGCAGAGGTCGGCAGGACAGGACTTGGAACCATTTGAAGAAATGAACCAAACCTAAAGCAAGTGTAATGGGTAAAATTTGAATGGTAGGAAAATATTCGGGCTTGGAGGTTTAGGATGGAGTAACTATTGCCCAGCATTGTGCTCTAGGTTAACTAAATACATCCTAGTCTCTGTGTGGTGATTTGGGTTACAACTGGTTTAGGAATAACCGCTGTTAAAAGTTAAATCAAAAACAACAACAGGGTTTCTCTGTGTAGCCCTAGCTGTCCTGGACTTGCTTTGTAGACCAGACTGGCCTGAAATTCACAGAGATCCACCTGTGTGTGTGTGCGCACACACAAACAAACAAACCCTGGTGGTGTACACCTTTTAATCCCAGCACTCCAGGAGACAGAGGTAAGTGAATCTTTGTGAATTCTCCACCTGCCTGAGCTACAGAGTGAGTTCCAGGATAAGGCTACACAGTGAGTCCCTGTCTCAAACAACAAAATAATAGTAATAATAAGAATGCAAATAAACCTTTGTGATAACTAATTCCTGTGAGAAAAAAGTGTGCCAGAGGTGAGAGAACAGGAGCCAGGACAGCACAGGAGGATTGCTGTGGACACAGGAGCCATCTCTTAGGGCTGCAACTTGCTGGATAGCTGTTGGGGTACAGGGCCTTGTACTCACAGAGCTGTTAAGGTTTTTTTTTTTTTTTTATAAAACTGAGTTTTTTCTCTAAGTTTTTCTCTTAACCCGGTTATCACACAAATAACCTGAGACTCATATTTGTTTAATAAACTTCATGACACAACTGAACAGCTATTACTCTTCTTCTTCTTTTTTTTTTTTTTCCTGATACAAAGAGGTTTATTTAAGGGCAGAGTGGGAAAGAGACATAAAGAGGCAAAAACAGTAGGAGAACATAGGGGAAGAGAAAGGGAGGCTGGGTGGAATGCCCCAGGAAAGAAACTCAAGATAGAGAGAGCTATTACTCTATTCTTCATCCTCTAAAATAATCTGGTTTCCTTCCAGCCTACATCCCAGAAATACTTGCACTTTGCAGCTTTTCTGCTTCAGCTTCTGATACCACTTTGACCTCTCCAGTAGCTCAATTCCTACCTCTAACTCCTCTTCTGGCTGGCAGGATAGGATGTCCAGCCCTATTCTCTCCCTGCTCATTGACTGGCTGTAAGCTGCTTTATTGGCTATTAGGGGACAACTGGGGATCAGTGTTTACACAACATCGAGACAGGAGACTCTCAGAACAGGGATTGCAACCAGATATGGAGGATACAGAAATCAGCATTTGAATTACACAGTAATTTTATGGCGAAAAGAAGCACTGAGAGAACCAGGAATGTTAATCACACAGGAGCATCTCCTCAGTGGAGGAGATGAAACCATATCCCTGCATTCCATCCAGAAAGCTGAGATGGCCTTTTCGCTATTTATGGAAGCAGACCTCACTTACCTTTTTCTATAGAGGCAGACCTCACTGAAATTTCTCAGAATGGTTATTATAGACTCTTTCCCTCCGTAGACAATTACCCATGCTTAGGGGACATGTTACAAGTTCGTTATGGTCTGCTGACCTCTATCCTGTCTCAGTCAGGCCTTTTAGCTATTCCACTTACCTTCATGGTCACATGTACTTTGTAAAAGAGTTTCTGTGTGGTCATATCTTTCATATCTTGTTGTTCTTTTCAAGACGGTTTCTTTGTGTAATGGTCCTGGCTGTCCTAGAACTCTATAGACCAGGCTGGCTTCGAACTCACAGAGGTCTGCCTGCCTCTGCCTCCCGGGTGCTGGGATTAAAGTCATGCACCAACCCTGCCCGGCTGTGATAACATCTTAAGCTTTATTGTGTAGCTGGAATTGTACTGCATTGTAAACATGCTGACAACGAACCACCTGGCCTTAGACTCCTCAAGTCTTATCCAGGTTGTCAAAATCAACCTCCTCGGAGTTTTCATTCTTCTCTCTTCCAGCAGTTTGCCTCCCTGTTTGACATCTCCAGGGACCCCCTCATATAGCTGGGGTCCTGGCTGTTGAGATCGGGGTGGTCTGTTATTGGTGCAGTGCCAGGAGGTGAAGAAAGGGAAGCTAGGGGTTGGGGTGCAGACAGGTTCTGTTCATTGCCAGCCTGCCGCCGCCCCCATTAGAAAGCTTCCGGGCTCTTAGTGTGACCCTTCCCCAGGGCTTCCTCCAAGTCCTGCAAGACAGATTGCCTGGGCTAGCAAAGCAGAGGAAGGGAAATGCGGGCGTCACTCTGGTGTTCTGGCCACGGGTGGCTTCTCCACGGATAAGGCAATTCTCCCTCTTACCAACCTAGTGAGTGCTAGGTCTCAGACTCCTGGCAAGGGGCTGAGATACTTATTTAACATTATCAAAGCCGACCTGGCCTCCGGTCCTCCCGGTATCCCTCCGTTCTACCGTTTGGCTGGGCTTCCTTTCTCCCGTGGAGGCTCTTTCTTACATAATCCAGATCATTTTGCTTCCTCTGCGTTTCTCTCCCTCTCTGAGTGGGCATGCCTCCTCCCCCCACCACAGGTCTGCCTGGCTATTTCCCTGGCCCCATTCCTTGGGACCAGTGCGAGCTGCTCCCAATAAACCTGCATTTTTACTTTTAATTCGGCTTGACTTGGCTTATTTTGTTGGTGGGGAAAATGTATTAGTGAGCTCCCAGGTAAGCTCAGGACACTGAGGAAGTTTCTGGAAATCTCTCAACTAGGCAGCATTGACGCTCATGTCCCCAGCTGTGCTGAGACGTCGGACAGACCCAGCTGCTCTCTAATCAAACAAGGGATTTAGAACGCACCAATGCGCCTGGGCACGGTAGCTACCCATGTCACTCAAGCTGATGGGAAGCTGAGGTAGAGCTCTGGTCATGAGTTCAAGTCAGCCCAGGCAGCTGAGACCTTGTCTCAGCATTACAAGGGCGGGTGAGATGGCTCAGCTGGTAAGCGCACTTGCCACCAAAATTGACATGGGCTTAGTTGGTGGAAGGACAGATCTGATTCCTGCCAGCTGTTCTCTCACCGTGACACATAAAAGTAATAAAAACGCTAAAGAAGGCTGAAGGTCTGGCTAAGGAATAGAGAGCCCCAATCCCCAGTGAGTGGCTGGGGGCGTGGCAGAGGCCCAGCCTAAAGTCCCCAGCGAGGACCCCAGGGGTTCTGGGGTCTGTGGAAACTGTACCCCGGGATGTCGCTGGTCTTCCCACATTCTCTTTGATAGTTCTGAGGAACCTTGGGGGGCCTGTAGTGCATGGCACTGGCCAGGGCGCTGCACACAGGTGGCCGGCGAGGCAGGGTCTTTTTAGATTTTATTTCCGTGAGTGGGGAAGGCAGGCCAGTACAGAGGGAACTGAGCTGCAGGTTCTGGTCCTGCAGGGTCCAAGCGGGTCCCCCTCCCTGGGTGAGGACCCCGAGCAGGATGCCGGGACACGGGGTTGCGGGTCTCAAGTCTTCGCCTTCCTGGGGAGGTGGCGGGGCGTGGGTGCGTCGTGGGCTCAGCCCACCGGCTTGACCTTGGCGATGAAGAGGGCCGCAGCCTTCTCCAGGAACTCCTCCCGGGCCATGGGTGTGCTGGGTCGCCGGCTGGCCGCCGCCCTGTCCAGGGCACGGGCCAGGCTGTCGGGGCCCAGGCGGGAACCTGCTTCCAGGTAGTGTGAGGGTGCTCCCGCCATGTCTCCGGCTCCCAGGGCGCCCTCGAGCGTGTCCAGCACGGCCTGGCCCACGCGACGATCGGCCACCGCCAGGGCTGGGTCCTCTAGCAGCTGGAAGAGGGCGCTCGCGCGCGCCACGAACTCCAGCAGCACGAAGCAGGACAGCATGCCCGCCCGGAAGATGCCCAGCGGCACAGCCTCGTGGTCCCGGCACTGGATCTTGCGCAGCAGCGGGGCCACCACCTCCTCGGGCGCCCCGCCGTCCCTGCACACGCGCTTCAGCAGCTCGCTGTACGTGCGCCCGTCCAGCCCCGGCCTCTTCTTGCGGCCGCTGGCGCTCAGGCACTCGTAGGCCACGCTCACGTTGTTGTTGAAGGCCGTCCTGTGGGGATAGTGTGGTGTCAGGAGCGCCCAGGCCACCGGGCCTTTCCAGACCTCCCCAGCACTCCATTTGTCTGCCATTCAGGGCACCAGGTACCGAGGAATCCCAAGCTTAAGGGGCTGAATCCCGAGATTTAAGGGGCTGGAGAAATGGGCTCAGTCGGTAGGCCTGCTCTTGCTGAGTGCCTGGGTTCGATTCCCAGTACCCACACGGTGGCTCACGACCATCTGTAACTCCAGTTCCAGGGGATCTGATGCCTTGTCTGGCCTCTGAGGCAGGTACATGGCACATGGTGCACAGACATACATTCGGGCGACACATCCGTACATACGAAATCTTAAAGTATTTAAGATGAAAACTGTAATCTTGGCCTGGGGAGATGGTCAGCCGTTAAGACCACTGGCTGCTCTCCCAAAGGTCCTGACTTTAGTTCCTAGCAACCACACGGTGGCTCACGACCATGTATACTGAGATACGGTGCCCTCTTCTGGCCTATAGGCGCACATGCAGGCAGAACACTGCATGTATACATATATGTATATAGATATGTGTGTGTGTGTGTGTAAATATATATATATATATTTAAAGAAAATGGTAATCTTTTAATCCCAGCACTCAGAAGGCAGAGGCAGGTGGATCTCTGAGTTCCAGACCACCCTGGTCTACATACTGACAGCATGTCTTAAAACAATTAGTCATAAGCATATATGTGCATGCGTGATGTATGTGTGGGTGGTCAGAGGACAACTGTATGTTGTTGGGTCCAGGAATTGACGTTGGGTTGCAGAGTTCAGCAAGCACCTTTACTGCACGAGCCATTGGGGGTTTCTATTTGAGACAGCCGAGTTCTTGAACTCTCTGTGACTCTGAGGACCGTCCTGAATTCCTGATGCTCCTGCCTCCACCTCCCTAAGTGCCATCACGTCCAGTTTCTATGGGGCTGGGGCTGGAACCGGGGCTTCGTGCACGCTGGGTGAGCACTCTGCCAGCTGAGCCTGGCTCCAGCACACGGTTCACTCTCGATAAATGCCCGTTCAACCAGCCAGCAGACGTACTGGGGTGTCCCTGAAGGATCATCCATTGTGCCCTCAGCTCAGCGCGTGGGGGCGGGGCCAGCCCTTACTGCCCTCCCTTACACACCAAGCCTTCGTGTGGTGTCTTCATGCATTGTCCTGTGGCAAGCCAGCTCTTTATTTTGAGGCAGGGTCTCTTTGTTGCTGAGGCTTGAGCCTTAAGCCCATGCTCTTCCTGACTCAGCCACCATGGCTGGCTTGTAAGTAAAGTTTTATTGAGACACAGAATGGCTAATAGGCCACATGGACCTGTAGCTAAGTCACATTCTCAACTAAGAGCTGGTGAGCACACAGAGGTTCTACTGAGTGAGGTGGTTCCTTCCCTGACCCCAGGGTGGGGTCCCTCCTGATGGACCACAGTGGTGACAATTAACACAGCCTTGTGGAAAACTGTGGCTCTGGGCAGGCTGACAGTCTGATTTCAGGACTCAGAGAGTAATGGTCTGACAGTGGATCCTACTCTGCCTTTTGGTGTAGCGCAGCTTAACTAGGGTGTTCTGCGCCACACTGACCTCCTTGAGCCTCATCTTTGAGAGACCTGCTGTGCTTAATAAATGCTGGCCAGCTGTGGCTGACACCCGAAGGACCGCAGAGAATCCCAGCTGTGTTAAGTGTCAGGAGCTACTGTTTGTTAAGGCAGCATAACAGCTCTTCCTGACCGATGGCTACCAGCCTCATCTGATTCTAACTTCTCTGGCAGTGACTTCCAGGGGCACAAGGCCTGGGCCCTTTGCTTGGTTCCTTGCCAGGTCCATGTCCATATCCACCTCCCAGGGTTGTTAGCTTTCTAAAGCTGCCTCTGCGAGCCTTGCTCTCTGCTCATTTGTGGAATGTAAACTCCATTCCGCACCTCCAGATTCTTGGGAGGATAAATGACATGCCCTTGTGCTGGCATGGGGAGGCCGCACCCACCTTGCCTTTGGCTGTTTACAGCCTTAGGATGGGTAATTATGGCCTAGAACAAGGACACCCACCCCACAGGTGGCTCACATCCGCTCCTGGAAGTCTCCACTGAGTCACTGACAGGTGAGGGGGCAGGGACCAGGTGTCCAGCCGCAGCCTTGGGAGAGCTTGGGCTGGGCTCAGCTTTGCATGCTTCTCTCTGCAGAGTGCTCCCCATTGTGCCCAGACACGGGAGGCTCCCCTGCTTTTTAATTCTTTCAGACAGCGTCTCGCTGTGTAGCCCTGGCTGTCCTGGAACTCTCTCTGTAGACCAGGCGATCTGCCTGCCTCTGCCTCTGCCTCCTGACTAAAGTGAGCAAAGGAGTGCGCCACCACCATCAGGCTTTCCTGCCAGTAGCGCTTTCCCTATGGCAAGGCTGGGATGATGTGTGGGGCCATGCAGCCCTGTTCCACCTCTCCATGCTTAATGAGCTCCTGACACAGAGGGGTGGGGATGTTGACAGCATCCTGCAGGGTCTGGGGTGCCTCACAGGCAATGACGTGTGGCTGCGGGAGGCTTACGCTGGCCAGTCCTTCAATGTGACCAGCCAGAGATTCAGCTACTTTAAGCCACTAAAGTAGCTTGGTCAAAAGAGCCCTAAGAGAGTCATGAAAACGACTCCTTATCATGTTAAGGACAGTACGGTCAGTGTCCCTCTCCTGCCAGCACGGGAGCTAGGAGGGTTTGCAGGAGCTGCGTCCCATAGGTCTGACTCCTGGCTTGGCTATCTTCCAGGGTGAGCAGTGACCCTAAGGGGCTCTCACTGGCTGGCAGGGAGGTGACCATGGGGATGGTGTGGTCATGGCCTGTAGAGTCCCGGGGAAGTGGCTTAGCTTCTGCTGACAGGTGGCAGGGACAGGGCTGCCATGTGTGGAGGCTCAGGTGGAGCACTGCACAAGGAGCCACTCTCTCCATAGACATCAATCACATGGTCTTAAGTGGGGAGCGGAGACTGGGGTTTTCCTGGGGGAGAAAAAGAGAGGCCAAACTGAACTGTGAGCCAGACTGAGTCACGCTGTGGCTTCTGGGTCCACCCTAGGCTGAATTTCTGGGGACCCCACCAGCCTGCTAGCTTTTGTTCATGTCCCTTGCTGTCCTGGGCTGCTGACAGTAGTATAACACTAGGTCCTGGGGTGAGCAGTGACCCCAAGTTCATGTCCACACAGAACCTCAGAATGTGGTAGACACAGCTTTCATGGTTTCAGTTGGTTAATCAGAGACCACGCCAGCGGATGGCAGGTTTAGATTCAGTGATTGGCAGGGTTAGGGTGGTGGCACAGTGACCAGGTGGTGAAGGATACAGAGATCTGGTCACATGCTCACCAACCCTGCCCCAGGTCCTCAGGTGAGGCTTGATTTCAAATCAGAAAATGTTTCTATTTTAAATCACTAAGTTGACTGCTTTTCATCCCCGGGGGAATCTCTTCTGGATGACCCAGGAAGTAGTTTGTTCCTTGTCCCTCCTCCCCTGGAACACCTCTGGATGCAGGCCTGTATGCTTGCTTCTCTGCTGATGCCTTCATGGTCTCACACCCCCCATCGCTGTCTCAGCTACAGACTTTGTCACCTTCTTGGTTGGGAACCTCCATAAGTGACCAGCAACCTTCAAAAATCACTGGTCTCCTCCCTTTCTGCCAGGGCCCTCCCCCTGGCCACGTCAGTTCACTATGCCCCATCCTTTCTTGCCTGGCCATCATCTTGGGACACTGAGCCCCCTCCCGCTGCTGCGGAGATGTCTGGTCTTCAAAGGTACCCCCCCCCCCCCCGTTCCACTTGTTTTAGCTTTTCTAGGACTCTAGGAGGGAACCAGCAGGAATTATGATCCTGGACCTTCACTTCCCTAGGAAAACCAGAGCCTCTGTGCCCAACATCTACCTTGCATCCTCTTCTCCCCCACAAGTATTTCTCCTTTGTAAAGCCACTTCCATGTTGAGCCCCCAGACACCCTCAGCTCACCCACTTGGCCTGTCATCCCCTGGTGGGTGATACCTGATTAGCGTCACCCCCCCACTATGCAATGGAAAAGTGTCCCTCAGTCATCTTCTACACTAGGAACTGTTATCACTGGGGTACAGGAGCGATTGCAACTGCCGAGCTCCAGGCCTCTCAGCAGTATTCACATCGGTTCTAGACCAGCCAGGGGTGTATTTCAGGAACTTCTGTCAGTGGGCTGAGTCCTCAGTACACTGACTGACCATCTCCTGGACAAGCATCACAGCTATTCATGCTCGGATTGCAGAGATGGCATCTTGGGCCAAGTCCTCGCTGGAATTCTTGACCTCCAAAACCCTGGGCTGCGAGGAGAAAATGGACACAAAAGCAAAAGCTTCCTAGGCTCTAACCACCTGGAAGCTCAAGCAATGGGTGGACTACAACTCCCAACACTTCCTACCAGCACCACAATTTCCAGCACACCCCGCGCTCAGAGGCCGAAATCTACGCGAAGCATGCCGGGGGAGCTGTAATCCGGTCGCCACACCGCCCCAAGCGGACCAGGCCCGGGGAAAGAGGACGGACTACTACTCCCGGAAACGCCCCGCGCCGGCGGCAGGCTTAGCCCGCGCGGGGCCTTTCGGGAACTGTAGTCCGGACACCCCCGCCCACCATCGGTCCGCACCTCTGCGAGTGGTGAGCCAGGCGAAGGTGCCACAGCGCTCGGCCCAGACGCTGCTGCTGCAGGAGGAGCTGGCCCGGGGGCTCCCCGGCGCCGCCGTTGGCCGGCGAGCGCAGGCCCATGTTCTCGAAATAGTGCGCCAAGAAGGCGATGGGCTCCTCGGGCCGCGTCTCCAGCACCTTCAATAGGGCCGCGCGCAGCATCTCCGTCACGCCGACCTGCCGTAGGAAGTCCTCCTCGCTCTCGGCCGCCGCCGCCGCCTGAGACACCGACGTCCGGCCACTGTCCGCAAAATTGGCCGCTGGTGCTACTGCCGGCCGTCTTTTCTCCACTGCCGCCATCTTTGCTGAGGGCAGCGGGACCGGAAGCGCCGCCATAATTCACGGCGCGACGAGGCGCCCTCATTGGACGGCCATTTTTGTTAAGGGCAGAGGCGATTGCCCCGTCAGTGTTAAGAGTCTCGGCAGTGACAAGCGCAGGCTACTTTCCCTCCTGTGTCCTAATGGCTTGCTCTGTTTGCGTGTTTCCTGGTACTCCGTGACTGCATCTCCTAGCTTCGGCCCGAGATTGTGGGCTTGCCAGACTTCAAAATGGCCCCCCAGGAAGGGCTTGGTTTCTGGCTTGAAGTGTGATTGCTTGCCATCTTGGTAGTGGGCAAGTCTTCCTAAGCATGGTCTCCTAGCAACCAGGATCCCTGGGTACCAGAGAAACCCCACCAAACTTACATCCACTGGGGATGTACTGAGAGTAGGGTCCAGACCTTCTCTGTGTTTTGTGTCACACTTTGTACTCGGCTTGGGCTCTGCCGGGCTTTTGGCGTCCCTTTGTCTCCTTAGCGTTTGGGGCGCCTGGAGCGAGTCTTGACCAGGTTACCCTTCTTTTCCTAGGCTGTTCGTTACCCTTCCTGACCACCAGAGGGGGTTGCGCTTGTTATAACTGAAGTGCGCACTAGTACCGCTTGTCCCTTTTCTGTGTTTTGCTGCCTCTTCATCCACTGACATAATTTCCACCCTCCTCCCCCCTCCCCTCCCCCCCTCGCTCCCATACCTCATCTTCGTGTTTGCCCAGGATACGCTCCAAATACTTTTTTCCCAGGCCGTTGGGTACCTGCTTAGTTACTCTCGTTAAGTGCAGTTATTTCCCGGCCTGCCATCCTCCTGTCTTCTGCTCGGGCCTACCAAGCTGGACTGGGATGTGTTGCTGTTTTCGGGGACTCCGGGTTGTAGGACCGAGAGATGCGCAGTATGAATGGACACACCAGTGAGCAGAGATGGGTCCTTTATTCTGCCCTGGGCGGGCGAGCAGGCAGGAAAGCCCAGCATCTAGGAGGAGCTTGTGTAGATGTGCTGACTGAGGAAAGGAGACACAGTGTATCATCTTGACTGCCCCAAACCCTGCAGGGGTCACCGTCTGGACCCCTTAGTGTGGCACAATCGAGCTTCATAGGAGAGTGCATGAGCTGGTGTCTGGGCGAGGTCTTGGCCTGTAGCGTTTCCGCAGCTGTTTGTAAAGAAAGGCCAGCACGAGCAGCCCCAGCACCAAGCTGCCAGTCCATAGGGCCACCGAGGAGGCTGAAAGAGTAGGAAGAAAGGCAGTTATCAGCCTCACTGCCCCACAGAGAACTGTACATAGACGGCTACTGCTTACAAATGGACTCCCCAACTGGCCGGCCACCACCTGGGGAGAAACAGCCACCCAGCTGTGCAGACACAGCATGGAAAAATGAAAGCATACTTAAAAGGAAGTATTCTTTTGTTTGTTTTTAAATTGGGCTCTCGCTCTGTAGCTCAGGCTGAAACTGGCCCTCCTATTTCTACTGCCCAAGTACTTAGGTTACAGTTGTGAATGCTTATACCCAGCATAGTTCTAAAGTTGTCTGTTTCTTTTGTTTTTCTGAGATAAGGGTCTCTCTCTGTGGCCTTGGCTGTCCTGGAACTCAGAGATGCACCTGCCTCTGCCTCCCAAGCGCTTGGACTAAAGCTGTATGCTACCACTGTCTGGCTTAAGATTAATTTTTTTAGTGATTATTTTTGTTTATATATATAAACGTGTGTGTCTGTGTGTGCCACAGGCAGGTACCCTTGGAGGCCAGCCCAGGGCAGAGCGTCAAGCCCCTGGGTCCTGGAGTTTCAGGCTGTTGTGAGGCTCCTTCCTCTGCCTCCGAGTGCTGGGTTAAAGGCGTGCAGCACCACACCTGTTTTTATGGGTAGCACTTTTTAGTGCTTCCTGGATCTGGGGTTTAGGTGGTTGTGGCGAACCCACGTTCTCTGCAAGAGCAGGAAGTACTCCTGACTCTGGGCCACCCATTGCTCCAGCCCCGATTAATGTGTTTTAAAAATCAACCATTGAAACAGGTGCAGTGGTGCATGCCTGTTATCCTGGCTCTCAGGAGGGCACCATCAGGGTCATCTCCAGCTCCAAAGCAAGTTTGAAGACAGCTTTGGCCATATGAAACTAACATTATAGATAGATAGATAGATAGATAGATAGATATCTGGGACTTCTCTCTTTACTGTTTGTTTCACTGGATCTTCTGGTCTCGAAAATTTAGAGTCTGCAAGGTGCTTGGAGTTCTCAGTGGTCTCACAGTCAGGAAAGCATACAGAACTTAGGGAGAACATAGGCTAGACCTGGCACAGAACCCCCACTACTGTTTTCATCCCATTTGTCTATCCCTCCCAGGCCCCCAGCACTCACAGGGATTTGGGACCACCTGGCCGGGGACATACAGACTGGCCACGTGCCCCCCGGGGTCCAGGCGACACTGAAACCAGCCCTCAGGAATGGGACCCGGGGGCAGCATGCTTAGCCACGCCTGGGCCCCAGCCTCCTCCTTGTGGTAGGCTGTCAGGCCTCCAGGAGTCAGTGTCCAGCGCACAGTCACTCCCGGCTCGCAGCGTGCCTCACAGAGCAGCTTGTAGCCTGCCTCCAGGTCCTGGCGGATTTCAGGGCGGCAGGGGCTGATTCCAGCAGCGCTCGCATTCCAAGCGCCGAGTGCGGAGTGTGCAGGGGTGGGTGACCCCGTCATGCTTCTGGGGAGCCCAGTGGAGACAGCCTCGGCAGTGTGTGATGAGGTCAGGGTGTAGGGCTCAGCAGTAGTGTTGGGGGCCTCTGGTGAGGTCTGGCCCTGTAGGACTGCAAACAGAATGTTCTTCTGTACAAGCCCTTCTGCCTCAGTGTTCTTCATCTGCCAACCCAGTGTTGGGCCAGAACCCCCCGCCCCATCACTCAAAGGACACAGGGCATCATGCGAGCTGGGACCAGGAGCTGATGACACAGACAGCACACTTAGTGGGTACCGGAGTCCTATATAAGTCAACTAGGTCACTAGTTGATGTTATATATTTTTGTATTTTCAAAACAGGGTTTTTCTGCGTAGCCCTGACTGTTCTGGAACTTACTGTGTAGACCAGGCTGGCCTCAAACTCAGAGAGTGCTGGGATTAAAGGCATGCACCACCACAGCCTGCCCACGCTGCTGTTTATAAAACACCGACTGGGTGCAGGGTTCTCCGAGTGTACTCGGTCAGTGTTTATGAAGTGCCAGGTCCTATGACTGCTCTGCCAGCTTTTGTAGCACACCTCTTAAGTTCTGGGCCCCACCTTGAGTCTTGGCAGTGTTTATAAAACACCTACTGACTGGTGGCTCTATCCTAGACTTTCAGGACAGTGTGATCTTGGCCAAGCCAAGAATTTCTGGACAGAAATGACAGAAATATCGGGCCTGGCACAGAGTAGGTCCTCATCTTTTGAGTTGTTCTTTTCTTTGGCTGCTTCATGGGACAGACACTGACCGGTTTTGTTGGGGATCTACAAGTGGGTACAAGTGATCCTGGTCCAAGTCCCAGAGCATCTTAGCCTAGAGGCAGATGGGTCCCGGTGGCTTACCTGGAAGCTCCTTTCTGAGGGTCAGTACCAGATCGTACACCTGCATGGTGGCCTGGCAGTAAAGGGCAGGAGGGGCGGGCGTCCCCAGGGAGGGTAAGAGCCAGCGCTGTGTCACTCGGAACAGTGGTGTGCCCTCATCCTCCTGCATCTCCTCCTCCTCTTGCTCCGGTTCCAGGGCCTGGACACCCTCCAGCCTCTGCTCTCCCAGTAGCAGGGCAAAAGAGAGAATGTCCGGAGCCACGGGCCAGATGTTGTGGGCTGTGCAGGACACTTCCTGGTCTGGTCCAGGTACAAGGGACTCCGGGGATACCACCAGCTGGTCTGGGAAGGCTGTGGATGGATGGTGGGGCCCAGGGCTGAGCTTAGAGGTTAGGGCTGGACCAGGCAGAGGTGGGTTTGTGGTGATAGTGCAGCTATGTGCCTTAGGTGGCCAGAACAGGAAGGGCGGATAGTCAGCTTTGAAGGTCTAGGGTGTGGGGGAGGCGGTGGAATAGGGGGCCTGTTGGGTGACGGTGTGGTACAAGGCCCTGATCCCCCTGGGTAGGTGTCACCAAGAAAGGCAGGGTGAGCCTCACCGTACACAAGCAGCTGCATGGAGTACTGGACGCTCCGGCCTCCGCAGGAGCCCACGCACACACGAGTGCCCGAGTCTGACAGCAAGCCCTGGACAGAGAGGATGCTGCTGCCCGGGAAGTTCTGCGTGTTGCCCTGGTCGGTGTCCAGGCCGTGCCAGTGCACCCGGGCGACCCCCTCCTCACAGGACAGGTTGCAGGTCAGCTGGAGGGAGGTGCCCATGGCCACAGCTACCTCACGCGCAGGGGGATCCACCTGGAGGGACTGGCCTGAGGGAGAACAGCAGCTCCGTTGGGGTGATGCGTGTCTGGAAGAAGTCCCCAGCTGTCCCGAGTCTGTGTGCTTTCACTGCATAGGAGCCTGCAGCCCAACAGAGCCTGGACTCTGGCTCCCTTTGCAGTGTGGAGACCAGGTCTGGGTGGATCCTGGGCCCCACTGCTGAGTTCTGACAATATCATATACCCCTCTGAGTTCTCTCCCGCTCTCCTCCAGACCCCAGGGCTCTCAGACCCCAGGGCTCTCGACTGCTGTCTAGAGGTCTGGGTCTCACAACCCTGGGCCTTGAGAGCAGCCAGAGCCTGCTTCCCACCTCCCCAGACCAGCCTCTCAAAAGAAGCTCCTGGCTTTCAGAGCGTTCCCAAACATCCCTGGGAACCTCCTCCCCGCCCCACATCCCTGCTCACATCTGCAGAGCTGGAAGGGCACCACGGCCAGGGCCAGAAGAAGGGCCAGGCTGGACTCCATGCCTTTCCCTCTGCCTTCTAAACAGTGGTGTGTGGGGGGGAGCGGTTTAAATAGCAGCAGGCTGGCGGCTTCCTGCTGCCTGAGACCCTGCCTCTCCTCCCCCTCCTCCCTGCTCTGTGGGAGTTTCCCGGGGGGCTTTCCCAGCCCGACCCCCACTTCATAGGAGGCAGAGAGGCAAAGGCCAGAGGTGAGGCAGGGACCCAGGGACCCAGAACAGATGGGTAGGGACAGTCTGGGAAGGTTCCTTCCTATGGACAGGAAGGCTGAAGCTAAAAGCTGGAGGGGGGTCACCATGGTCAAGTGTGTGGAAATCAGCCAGTCCTAGGCTGCTCCACCCTAGCTGGCCTGAACTGTGCCTTTACTTCCACTGGTGGCCACATGAGCGTGGCAGAGGGGCCTGGGTCTGGATGGTTGGGGTCCCCTGGGAGGGGGTCACACCAGGGTAGGAATTCTCCTGGGACTGGGTTCTAGGTGATGCGTGTCTGGAAGAAGTCCCCAGCTGTCCCGAGTCTGTGTGCTTCCACTGCGTAGGAGCCTGCAGCCCAACAGAGCCTGGACTCTGGCTCCCTTTGCAGCGTGGAGACCAGGTCTGGGTGGATCCTGGGCCCCACTGCTGAGTTCTGACAATATCATATACCCCTCTGAGTTCTCTCCCGCTCTCCTCCAAGATCAGCCCACTGTCTCCCCCATGTTTCCCTTCTGGCCCAGACCCTTACTGAGGAACACCCCGCCGCACACCCACACTTCCAGGCTGGAGCTTCGTGCCCACAAAAGGAGGGCTAGAATTCTGTGTCCCGGCTGCAGGCAGCCACAGGACCTTTGTCCCACTGCTCTGCTCTCTCTAGTCTCCAAGACCCTCCCACCTCCTTCTTCTGCATCCCCCCCCCCAGGCATCTTGAATACCTGAAGTCTGTCTCCACTCAGCATGGGGAGCGTTCCCAAACCCAAACGTCTTGCCTAGAGTTTAGGCAACTTGACATAAACAGGGTCATTCAGGAAGTGGGGACTTCAATTGGAAAAAAAATTTACCCACCAGACTGGTCCATAGGCAGGCCTCTGTTTTGTATGTTTGTTTTTTGATTAATGATTAATATGGGAGGGCCCAGCCCACTGGAGGTGGTGCCATTCCTGGGGCGGTGGTCCTGGGTTCTATAGGAAAGCAGGCAAAGGAAGCTATGGGGAGCAAGCCAGTGAGCAGCACCCCTCCGTGGTCTCTGCATCAGCTCCTGCCTCCCGGTTCCTGCCTTGGGAGTTCCTTCCCCCAAGGACTTATAAACTGAAATAAGCACTTTCCTCCCCAAGTTGCTTTTGGTCATGGTGTTTATATGACAACAACAAAACCCTGAACTATACAGGGTGAGACCTTGTCTGTTTCAGCCATGACCCCTGACTCCTGCCCAGCAAACAGACTGTGGAAAATCTTATTAGAAGTAGAAACTGAGGCACCAGTGGCAGGGTGTGTGGCAGATGGAGGCTGGTTTCACAATGGGGAAACCGAGGCATGGAGAGAGTAGTGGACACCAGGCTCAGGTGCTATGGCTGCCTGGGTCCCATCCCCCCCTCTTGTCCAGCATGTACCAGTGCCCGGAAGCTGTGCAGGAAGGTGACTCCAAGACACTGGTCATTCCCGGGAAGCTGGGCCCTTAACCCGAGTGGGGGTCAGCAGGCTTGGTGAATGGGCTGCTTCCCTGCCCCTGCCCCAGCTTCCTGCTACACCAGGGCCAGGTGGGGAGGGGTCAGCAGGCCCCTGGCAGGCTGAGGTGCTGAGAGCCGAAGGCGCAGTCCCTGCTTTCCTTGAAGGTCTCAAGAGACACTCTTTTCAGCCCTGACTCCATCTGCAAGACACTGAGGCATCCTGTTCAAGTTAGTGAAGAGAGAGAAGGGGCAGGAGCCACCAGCCACGTGCAGAGGGGACAAGATAGGGGAAGGCCAGAGCTGCAAGGAGGAATGGGGAGACAGAGAGACAGAGAGACAGAGTGACAGAGACAGACACAGAGCTGAGAGAGAGGGACAGGGACATAGAAAGACAGAGACAAGAATGGAGAGACAGAGAGGGAGGGAGGGAGACAGAGACAGAGAGACAGAGAGGGACAGGGATGGAGCCAGACAGAGACAGATAATTGGGACAGAGACTAAGAAACAGACACAGAGAGGTACAAAAGCAGAGACACAGGTAGCAACAGTGAGGGCACAGGGGCCCCGGAGCGCTGTTGGCCTAGAGCCAGCTGTTTCCAGAAGGGCCAAGAGCCAGCAGGACTCTTGTGCTCTCTGGGCACCTGGGGGGCCTCCTGTCCTCACCTCTCCCCTGCAAACCCAGGGCCCGACCCCCCTTCCCGCCATTGTCCTGCAAGGAGGAAGTCCTCCTGGCTCTTCAGGAAACCCCCCTCCCCACAGAGGTCCAACCTTCTCAGGAGACCTGACATCCTGGCTCCCCTGCCCATAGCCCGAGGAAGGTTCCAGAAGGTAGCTTGCTCTGAGAGTGTATCTCCGCTCACCCTCATCCATCCGTCAGTTTTGCATGCTCCTTCAGAGTGTGGTTCCCAGAGGCCAGGGTGGCAGAGACTCTCTGGGATCCCTGGCTTGGTGTGTGGTCTGATCCAGAGGAGCTTGAGGGGTGGGGGCTGGGTGGAGGTTGGACTTTTTGAGACAGTGGGGTGGGGGGCTGGGGTGATGGCTCAGTGAAGAGCAGTGGCTGCTTCTCAGAGGACCTGAGTCCTATCACCCCAGGTCAGGTAGCTCACAACCACCTGTAAATCCAGTTCCAAGGAGATCTGACCTTCTAGCCTGACCTCTGAGGTCACGTGTACTAACCCCCATCCCCATCCCTGCACACACAGGTGTAATCCCAGCACTCAGGAGGCAGAAACAGCTAGACCCCTGTGAATGCAAGGCCAGCCTGGTCTGCATAGTGAGTTCCTGGAGAGCCTGGGCTAGGAATAGAGGCCCCTGACTGAAAAACAAAACCAAATAGATATAAAACAAAACAAACCAAAATAGGACCTGGAGGGGGGGGCAGCTAAGAGCTTTTATTGCTCTTCTAGAGGACCGGGGTTTGAGCCCCAGCACCCACAGGATGGTACACAGCCACCTGTAATTCCAGTCCCAAGGGCCTTTGTGGGCACGGCGCGCTGTAGGGCATGAGCATAAGTGCAGGCAAAACATCCATCACACATAAAGGAATAAAATAAAATAAATTTTAAAAATATCTTAAAAAACAACATGCCCTCGTGCATGGTTGAAACACATGGATCACCCTCGGAGGTAGGGCCAGAGCTGGTTATCCACCGTCCATGCATGGCGGGGGGGGGACACTCGAGTGCAGCCCACATGACCCTGTGCCCCAGAAATCATCTGTTTGAGTTGTGCTGGGCTTCCTGGGAGGCCGTGGGGGTGGGGGTGGGGGGGGAGGGGGCGGGGAGACCGGACCACAAGCAATGAAGGAAAGTCTGTGGTGCCTGGAGAGATGGCTCAGCGGTTGAGAGCACTGGCTGCTCTTTGGGTGAACCCTGGGCTCAATTCCCAGCACCCGCATGTCAGCTCACAACTGTAACAACTGTTTCAGAGGATCTGACCCCCTCACGCGGACAGACACATGTAGGCAGAACACCAATGTACATAAAATGAAAACAAACTGTTAGAGAGAGAGAGAGAGAGAGAGAGAGAGAGAGGTCTGCTCTGCCTGTCTTTGTCATTTGCAGAGATGGGGGTGGGGAAGCTGTCTCAGGGCCTGGCAGCCTGAGGGACTACGTCATGCTGTTCGCTGCCTTCCATCGGGGGAGGCAGGAGGAGGTTATTCGCCTGGCCCTGGAGACATCGGGGCCACAGTAGCTCCGGGAAGATGAATTCTAGCTTTGAGGATGCCAGGAACGCCTGCTGGGGTCTGGGCGACCGAGTGCTTCCTGGATTCCTGGTTAGGCTGATAGCGACACCTGCTGGCCAGGGGTGGGGTGGGCTGGTGGCAGGTTTGCAGGGCCTTGTGGGGCTGTCTCAGGCAGACGGTACTGGTCTGGGAAGCCCCAAGCAGCTGGATGTCCAAGAAAAAAAGGCATCCCACATGGGGACAGCGGCTTCGGAGGACGAAGCTAGACTGAGAGGCTGGAGGCCTGTGTGTGTGTGGGGGGGTTTGGTGGCTCCTCACAGCTGGAGGACTGGAGTGCCATGTTACTAAGTCATAGCTGCTTGGTGAGTGCTGCCTCTGCTCAGGTGTGGGGCCAGCTGCAGCAGGCAGGCCTGGGGGGAGTGTCACAGGTGGCCTGAGGACCCTGAGTTAGGACCTGACAGGGCCTGGCGTCCAGAACTGCCCTTCACTCGACTGAACAGACTGAAGCCCCGATCTCAGGTCTCCTGTCGATTGTCACATGCCAGGGTATGCCACGTTCACTTCTTACGTGAAGCCACCCTCCAGCAGGGGCCCTGGCTGGTCTCCAAACTCACATGGCTGATGGTTGGACACAGGAAGGAGAAGGTTTACCAGGATCTAGGAGCACAAATTACAGACGACGAGGCATTTAGCCCTACTGCTAACCCTAACCTTCTACCTCAACCCTGACCCTAACTCTGCCTTAGCCTCAATCCTAACTCCACTCTAGCCTTAAGTCGGCAGAGGAGGAGCAGAGTCCGGTTTTCAGCCACACACACCTGTAACAGTTCCTGGCCACGAACTCTGCGTCCTCCCCTCCACATCCTCTTTACCCACCAGCACTCAGCCTTTCCCTTGCCTCTGACCTACCTACCCAATGCCACGCTTACGGGCTCCATGCCCTGCCCATCAGAGAACGCCTTTCTCTAGCCCTCCCCACCCACCAAGGACAAGCCTATGGGCTCAATACCCTCCCTTCTACCTCTCCACGCCTGGCCCCACCCACACAAGCTTAGCTTTTCCTTCTGGTCTCAGCCAAGTCCACAGTTCTCTGTTGTCATCACCGTGGATGAACTCCAATTCCCATCATGCCTCTGGCTGAGTCTGTAACCCACAGAGTTATGGAAGCTTTATGAGTGCTCAGTCCTCAGCACCCCCAGGTGAGGATACAAGGGCTGCAGAGGGCTTTGGAACTGAGTGAAGTGTGGTTCTCAATTCCCTGTCAGTCACAGATCTCCCTTAGGGGGCCTTGGCCAGTGCCAGGGTGGAGGCAGTAGAGAAGAGAGATGTACTCCTGGCTTCGAGGGGAATTTGGCTTTGTTTGGCACAGTTGGCTGGGACCATATTGCTAGGCTGTGATCCTGTTGCTAGGGTCTGGGACCGTGTTACTTGGTTGGGATCCTGTTGCTAGGCGATAGGACCATGTTGCCAAGGGTAGAGGCCTACTGCTAAGCCTGAAGTCTTGTTGATAGGGGCTGCCTTCGTGTTGATAGGTCTGGGGTCTTGTTGCTAGGGAGACGAGTTCAATTTCCTTGTGTCTGGGTTCTGTTACCAAAGTTACGGTCCTGTTACTAGGGGGCTGAGATCATGATGACAAGGTTGCTAAGCAGCAAGCCTTGTTGCCAGGATGGAGTCAAGTGCCTCGCTTCCTTGCCTGGAGTGAAGATGCTGGGGAAATGTGATGTTTTCCTTATTTAATTTTTATAAGCCAGGCTGGCCAGGAACTCACTTTGTAGCCCAGGCTTTTCTCAAACTCAATTATCCTGCCTCAGCCTCCCGACTCTTCCGGTACAGGAGTACACCACAGCACGCAGATGCAATGTTCTGTTAAAGGTTTGCAGGGTGTGTCTGGAAACAGACATGGTGGTAAGGGATGCTGGGGTTCTGTTTGATGCAAGAATTTGTGGCAGAGCCCTGAGGTCCTGGAGTGTGAGCGCAGTTACTTGGGCGAGGGACCGTCAGTAACTCGGTATGAATTTATTGAGGGATACTATGTGCAAGGGTTGTTCTAAGGACCACAGACACTTCTGGCCCAAGGAGCTTATGTCCTGTGCCTTACACGGCAGAGAGGTCGCCGGGCATTAACTGGGGGCATCGCCTGTGGTAGGGAAGCACGGAAGTACTCTAGTCTCCTAACACACCCTGCCTCTCACCGGGAATTCTGGGCAGGAACTCCACTCTAAGCCACGCCCCTAGCCCTTCACTGGAGGATTCTAGGCAGGGGCTCCACCCCTGACCACGCCCCCAGCTCCTCTAGGCGGGGATGAGGCTGGGGGAAGAGGGGTGGTGGGAAGCATGGAGGGAAGGGGGAGGGGATGGAGGGTGGAAGAGGAGCGGGAGGGGGCGGGCACCCCTGACCGCCCCCGACTATGCCCTTAGTCCTGGAGCTTCGGTTTTAGGAGGAGGAACCTGAGCCGGGAGTAGATCATTTTTTGTTACCATAACACCTGGAAAAGTGGCGTATTTGGACTCAAAGTTTTGGGAGTTGAGATCATGATTAGTTTGTGGTGAAGCAGATGTGTGTAGTGGAGCACTATTCACCTCACAGCCGAGGAAGAAAAGAGAGAGAGAATTGAAGCAGCGGTACACACCTGTCACCCCAGCTCTCAGTGCCTGAGGCGGGAGAACTGAAGTTGAGCCTACCCCGGCCTTAATCATAAGACACTGTCAGTCAGACAGGGTGGCACAGACGTTTAATCCCGGCACTCGGGAGGCAGAAGCAGGCAGATCTCTGTGAATCTGAGGCCAGCCTGGTCTAAAGAGAGAGAGTTCCAGGACAATCAGGGCTACGCAGAGAAACCTTATCTCAAAAAAACCAAAGCCAAAACCAAAAACAGAAGACCCTGTCTCAAAAACAAAACAAGATCAAAACAGGGACAGAGAGTGAGGAAGAGACAGGAGTTGCACATGCAGATCAGTGACCTTAGGACCACTGGCTAGGGCCTGTCCCTTACAGTGTCCACTGCCTCCCCATGCTGGGACTCACTCCAGCCCGGAACACAGGAGACGCAAACCCGCAGTGCTTGGTTAGTATCTTGGGCTACAGCTGGAGCAATCAGCATGGGGTCAACTGTGGGTTAGACTGCAGAGGAGGAAGGTGCCCCAGGAAGAAGGCTAGGACTGAGGGGTGCTGGCTGGATTTCTGGTGTGTCCTGGAAGAACAGGAAACTTGAGGGGGCACCAGAGACAGGAGGAAAGACTTTGTGGGTACAACTGAGTCTTCTGGGACCCCTCTCCAGACCCCACATGAGCCTTTCATTTCTCCGGAGGTCTGTGTCCCTCCTGTTCTGTAGAAACAGGCTGTTCTGAACCTGAGGCCGGATTCCCTAGTAGAGCACGTGAACCAGTTCTGACCTGCATGGATGGTAGCGCTTTCTGGGAGGGAAGGGACAGGAGGCCAGCCAGAGCAGGACAGGTCTCCTTTGTTTCAGTCCTCACGGGACAAAGCCTGCAGGCAACTGCCCAGCTGTCTGAGTTCCAGACAGCAGGCCTGGTTTACGGAGGGAGGACAAGATGAACAGTCCTGGGAAGGCAAGGGACAGACCAAGGTGTCCGGGAGGTTGTGAGCTGGCAGCTTCCGAGTAGCTGTTGTCCCCACAGGCCAGTGACACAGAAACAAGAAGACACTCCACACCCCGCCTCGGGACTGCCCACTCGGGCTGCACCGTGGCCTTGCCTCAGTTTCCCCAGTGCTCTGATGACAGGCACGTGTCACCCTGCCCACCACCTTCTTCCAACCACTGAGTTGGGATAACATAGCTATTTTGTCTTCAGAGCACACCTAGAATCCGCTGACCACCCAAAGTGACTCCAGCCTGGTCCCTGGGACTCGGCTATGTCAAGGCAGTTGCTGCCCGCTGCATCCGCCTGAGTTCAGTCCACCAGACAACAAAAAAGGTGTCTGGTTTTTGTTTGTTTGTTTGTTTGTTGAGACAGGGTTTTTCTCTGAGTAGCCTTGGCTGTCCTGGAACTCACTGTACACCAGGCTGGCCTCAAACTCACAGACGTCACCCTGCCTCTGCTTCCAGTGCCCCGGGATTAAAGGTGTGTTCCACTACGGCCATGCTCTGTTTTGTTTTTTGATCTACATCTCCTTTGTGTGCTTGCATGTTCATGTGTGAATGGGCGTGTATGTGTGTGTGTGTGTGTGTGTGTGAATGTGTATAGGTGTGTAGGCCAGAGCACAACCACCACCGTTGCTCCTGGTGTGTGTGAGGTGGTTTGCACCAGCGACAGCATACATGATGTGGACGTAGGCAGACAGCCTTATGTCCGTTCTTGCTTTTATTGGAACAGGGTCTTGCTGGCTACTTCGTATGCCAAGGTATCTGGCCTGAGAGTTTCCGAGGATTCTCCTGATTCTTCTTCCTGTTCTGCCCTCGATGCACTGGAAGTGCAGACGACCTCTATCATGGAGATTTATGTGGGCTCTGCGGGCTTGAATACAAGTCCTCATGTTTGCCTAGCAAATGCTTACTCCACTGAGCTGTCACTCCTCAGCCCAAGCCATTCCTCAAGAGTTAGCCACCTTGCAGTTTTTAGAATTCACATTATTATTATTTTGGTTTTTGGAGACAGTTTCTCTGTGTGGCCCCGGCTGTCCTGGAACTCACTCTGTAGACCAGGTTGGCTTTCAAGTCAGAGATCCGCCTGCCCCTGCCTCCCAAGAGCTGGGATTAAAAGTGTGTGCCATCACTCCTGGCTTTTATTGTTAAAATTTATTTATTTTGATTTTATATGTATCAGTGTTTTGCCTGCCGTGTGTATGTGTCTCACCTGTGTGCAGTGCCAACACAGGCCGGAGGAGGGCGCCATACCCAGGGAAATTAGAGTTCTAGAAGCTTGTGAGCCACCGTGCGCATGAGGAGAACTGAACCTAGGTCCTTCAAAACAGCAGGAAGTGCACTGAATCATTTATCCATCCCTAGGTTATTTCCTCTTTATCTGTGTATGTGTGGCGAGCAAGCATGTGGAGGCCAGGAGACCGCTTGTGAGAGCCGGTACTCTCCTTCCACCATCAGGGTCCTAGTGTTTGAACTCAGGTCCTCAGGCTTGGCAGATGAACCATCTGGCTGGCTCCTCCATTATTCTTTTCAGACAGGGTCTCACACTGGCCTGGGACTCACCAGCTGTCTCCACTTTGCAGTGCTGGGATTATGAGTGTATCTGGGATTATGTGCACACCTGGCTCTTTCTGTTGGTGTTTGGTTTGGTTTTTGCCACCATGAACTCAGGTCTTCACACTAAGCAGCACACGCTTCATTGACTGAGCCATCTCCCCAGCCCACTCAGGCCTGGGTTAAACAGTCAGTGTACCCTTGTACCCCTTCAGCACCCCTGTTGCCCCATCATGGCTCAGAGGGAGCCCAGTATCCTTCTGTCCACAGGACCTGCCCTTGGCCTCCTGCTGTCCTGGTTGCTGTTGGTATGCCCTGTGTGTTGCTAGTTTTATGTGAGTGTGACACAAGCTAGGGTCATCTGGGAGGAAGGGGTCTTTTCTGCTTGTCTCTTGAGACAGGATTTCTCTGTGTAGCCTTGGCTGTCCTGGGACTAGCTCTGTAGACCAGGCTGCTCTCTGTTCTCTAACTCACAGAGATCCACCTGCCTCTGTCTCCTGGGTGCTGGGATTAAAGGTGTGCATGAAGGAGGAATCTTGTTCGTTTCTTTGTTTTTTGAGACAGGCTTTCTCTTTGGCTTACAGCCTTGGCTGTACTGAGACTGGCTCTATAGACCAGGCTGGCCTAGAACTCAGAGAGGTCCACCTGCCTCTGCCTTCTGCCTTCCAAGTGCTGGGATTAAAGGTGTTCGCCGCCACCACTGGCTTGGGAAGAAGGACTCTTAATTGAGAAAATGTCTCCATCAGATTGCCCACCGGCAGCTCTGTATGGCATTTTCTTGACTGATGATTAACGCAGGAAGGTCTGTCTCACTGTGGATGGTGCCGACCCTAGGCAGGTGGTCCGGAGATCTACAATAAAGCAGCCATGGGGAACAAGCTAGCAAGCAGCATTCCTCCGTGGCAGTTCCCAACCTTTCGGATGCCACGACCCTTCAGTACAGTTCCTCAGGTTGTGGCGACCCCCAACCATAAAATTATTTTCCTTGTTACTTCATGACTGCGATTTTGCTTCTGTTATGAATTGGAAATATTTGATATGCAGGATGTCTGATATCAACATTCATTTAATATTTATGACAACAGTGACCCGAAAGGGGTTGGGATCCACAGGTTGAGAACCTTTGATCCATGGGTTCTTGCTTCCAGGTTTTTGTTTTGTTTTGTTTTTAAACTTATTTATTCATTATTTGTACAGTATTCGGTGTGCATTTGTGCCTGCAGGCAAGAAGAGGGCACCAAATGCCATTATAGATGGGTGTGAGCCACCATGTGGTTGCTGGGAATTGAACTAAGGAACTTTGGAAGAATAGCCAGTGCTCTTTACCTCTGAACCATCTCTCCAGCTATTATTATTATTATTATTATTATTATTATTATTAAGACAGGGTTTCTCTGTGTAGCCTTAGCTGTCCTTGGCTGTCTTTGTAGACCAGGTTGGCCTCAGACTCAAAGAGATCTGCCTGCTTGAGTCCCGGAGTGCTGGGATTACAGGTGTGTGCTGCAGTGCCCGGCTACCCTGCTTCCAGGACCTTAGCTTGAGTTCCTGCCCTGACTTCCCATCATGAAGGGCTGTGGTCAGGACACATAAGCTGAAATAGACCCCTTTCCGCTTGTCTCAGCTGTTGTTCTAATGCTAAGAGACACTGTGACCAAGGCAGCTTCTAAAATAAAGCATTTATTTGAAGGCTTGCTTGCAGATTCAGAGAGTTAGTCCATGACTATCATGGCAGCAAGGCAGGCAGGCATTTTGCTAGAGCAGTAGCTGAAAACTTACATCTTACCCACAAGTTGGAAGCAGAAAGAGAGAGAGACTGGGCCTAATGTTGCCTTCTGAAACCTCAGGGCCCACTCTCAGTGACACACTTTCTCCAACAAGGCCACACCTCCTAATCCTTCCTAAACAGTTCCACCAAAGGAGGACCAAGCATTCACATACATGAGTGTGGAGACAGTAAGCTAGGGAAGCCGCTTTGGAGCAAGAATGAGGCCGAGATGTGTTCAAACCCCGAAAGCCTCGTTCTGAGACTGGCAGGAACAGGACTGGATCCTTCCTGCTCCAAGCCTGCATGTCTACCTCTGCTGCCCTCGAGGCGGTCATGTAGCCTGGTGGCCAGGTTTCAGGTTAAACTTCCCATCTCCTTACAAGGACATGTCCAGAAAGCACCTGGAATTCTTCCTGCAAATGAAGCATTCCTGGCACCTCGGCCCCAGTCAAGAAGGTACACAGCCTGAGTACTCCTATGCCCTCCCCAAGGTTTATGTAGCCCTTGTTTCCCCCCAATAAAGAGAGCTATCTCACTGAAAACTGTCTCCAGAGAAGGCTGTTTCTCCTGTGCTCACACCCTACCCACCCTCCTGTCCAGCCGGGTGCCCAGTGGCGCCTGGAAACCCCACGGGGAAAAGCAGACTGGGCTGGTAACTTGTGCCCGACGTGAATATGACAGGACCTCCAGTTCCAGCAGGAAAGTTGAGTCCCCCGGCCTTTGGCTTCAGACCAAAGGCCTGAAGCCTCCACAGACTGAAGGCTGTCAGTCTATCTTTTCCTCCTTTGTGTTTGGTTTAGGCTGTCACTCTGGGTTCAGGCACATTGAAAGGACAACTGAAACCTTCTGGCTACGGTGACTCCTTGGTGTTGGTTGAAGGTCCTTAAACCTCTGCCTGAACCCAAACAGCTCACCCGGGTGTTGGCAAAAACCTCCTTTTTTGTTGTTGTTAAAAAAGGAAAAAAAACCCAAAAAACAAAAAACGAGGTTATGCAGTGTCTAGTAAAAACCACTAGGATGGTTGCTGAAGTTCTCAAACCTGTACTTAGGCTGATGCTTTGGGACTCCGAGGAATCCCCGACGGCATTTTACTGGGGGCTTGCTTATAGTGTCAGAGGGTGAGTCCAGGACCATCGTGGCAGGGAGCTTAAGGGCAGGGAGCAGGCAGGGTGCAGGAGCAGTAATTGAGAGCCTACACGAGATCCACAGGTTGGAGACAGAGACCGTCTGTTGTGGGCATTTGAAACCTCCAAGCCCACCCCCAGCGACACACCTCCTCCGACAAAGCCACACCTCCTGCGATGCGGCCACAGCTCCTAATCCTTCCCCCAAAGTTCATCAACTGGGGACTAAGCATTCAAATACACCAGCCTATGGGGACCGTTCTCATTCAGATTAACACCCTCCCCAAGTTTCTTTCAGTCACGGTGTTTCGGGCACAGCAGTAGAAACCCTAAGTAGGCCACAGTGTCTCGCCTGTGGTGGCCTTCCCTATAAACCACTCCCTGCAGGATCTGCAGAACCAGATTGCCCCAAGGATTCCCACTTCCTTGAAGTCTTTGAAAATTTCTCTTCCTGACTGACCAGAGACCCCACTGTGTTGAGGAAGGCAAATGAGTCAGATTCTGGCTCTGAGGAGAGAGGAGGCCGCCTCAGGCTCAGGGATGAGGCATGTAGATGAGACATGCCTGTCTGCACAGTCTCAAGGAGGAGCCAGTCTGTCACAGCTGACAGAGGAGACAAAGAAAACAAACTGTGTGTTCGAAACCATCAAATGACTTCTCACGGCTGCTATGGCAGAAACACAGCTGAAAGAAAGGCCACTGAGGAGAGGCATGTATAAGAGACCAGATCAGATGGGCAAAGCTTGTAAGAGCCATAGAGAAAAGGAAGCTCCGGAGACATCATACACAATGTGGGCGTCCATCAATTGTGCTGTCCTCTGCCACCATCTCTCAGTCTCCCATCTCCTCCCACCATCCTTCTGCCATTCGCCCATCCTACCATCATCCTCCATGGTCCTCCACCCTCCTACCATCCTGACCTCCTCCACATCTTCCGTGATCCTCTATCGTCCACCCTCCTACCATCCTGACCTCCTCCACATCCTCCATGATCCTCCATCATCCACCCTCCTACTATCCTGACATCCTCCACATTGCTCCACCATTCTCCACCATGCTCCACCATCCTCCATCCTCCTCCACATCCTCCACCATCCTCTATCATCCTCCACCATCCTCCATATTTATCATCCTCCACCATCCTTCATCATCCTCCACATTCTTTTTCATTCTCCGCCGTCCTCCACCATACTTCACCATCCTCCATCACCCTCCACATTCTTCATCATCCTCCACATCCTCCACCATCTTCCATATTCATCATCCTCAAACCATCCTCCACCGTCCTCCACCGTCCTCCACCATCCTCCACCGTCCTCCACCATACTCTATCATCCTCCACCATCTTCCATATTCATCATCCTCAAACCATCCTCCACCGTCCTCCACCATCCTCCACCGTCCTCCACCTTCCTGATATCCGCCATTATCCTCCACGATCCTCCACTATTCCTGCATCACCCTCTATCACCCTCCATGATCATCTACTCTCCCCCATCCTCCCACAAACCTCCGTCCTCTATTATTCTCCACTATCACCACCCTCTCCCATCTGTTCCCATCTTTCCTTCCTAGCATCTCTCCACAGACCTGCACAGAAAAGCTAGGGCCTGTTCTCCTTTCATCCACCAGAGGGTACTTTGAGTTCCCTGTGCCATGGCCTCCTGATTCCACCAATCCCCAAGCCTTCCATTGCTGTGTGTCAAGACGTGGTCCTTTCTGCCCAGACCAGGCCTTCCATACCTGGTCCCATTTTCTCTCTGCCCTCCTTTCCACTGTGTCTTTCTTTGTCTTTCCTCCCTCCCTCCATTCTATGTGCCTCACTTCAAAGCCTTTACCCTAAACCTCCTTTCCTGACCATCATGGAGAAACAGACATTCAGGGTTGAGCCCTGGATTCCTGCACTCCAGGGCTGTCTGACGGCCTGGGCCCAGATGGCCTTGGAAACGGCCTTGGAAGAGGTCTGTCGGTCAGGCCTGGTGCCCTCTCTCTGCCTGGCTGATGTCAGGGGTTTTGTCTTCCTGCCTTTCTGACTGGTTTTGATTAATGGGAGGCTCTGGTTGTAGGGAGGTGGAACGGGGCTCCGTCCAGGCTGTGCCTTACCTAAGTTACTCCATATTATGTAAGACAGCAACCTTTCTCTCAGACCATGCATTGCTCTAGATGACTACCATTAGCCATTTTACAAGCAGCCTTTGACTTTCTTCTGAGGGAGCAGAATGACCACAGCCCTTGGGTGGACCCAGAAGCCGCATCATCTATGTACGTGATATATGACATATTTCTGGTAGTAGGAAGAGAGCCGCTCTATGCTTATGGAGATGACTTGAGACTGTGGAGGACGCATGGACATTTTAAAATTACATCAGGCAAAACAGGACAAAGAATTTACCAGATACATCTGACAAAGAGGAGATATACACCTTCACCTGGGTCTTATGAGAATCTCTCTCATAAATGATGGACACTGTGGTGTCTTAGCCCCCCACCAACCCCTCACTGGATGCCTGGTGTGTGTTTCTGACATTGTCGAAGGACATGAATGTATTTGCCTAGGTTTCTGGCATGGTGAGCTCAGGACAGGCAGGTTCTTGTTTCTTGCTTCCCAGACCGCTGTGGTCTGGGTCAGAGCTGTGGCCTGATGGGAGCTGGCAGGCTGAGGGCTCTGGTCCCTGAGAAGGGAGCTGTGCACCACTACAACTGGTTGGTTGACCGAGGAACCCTTACCGTGGGAGGACCTGGGGCTGAAGCATCCTGGGGGCTCCAGGACCAGCATCGAATCGTGTGTGACCAGGGTGGAGTTGAGTAGGCTGTGAAGACAAAAACATGCATGTTGGGCTTGTGGGCCCTTTGGAGACTCCCTTCTAAGGCTTCAGGGACCCACAGGGTCCAGAGTTTCCATCTGGAGCTAGAACCCAAAGTGGCTGATGTGAAATTTTCTGGTACACCCAGGGCTCAGGCCTGCTGATATGTTTCTGAGGGACTCTGAGAATATTTATCATGTGAGCCTTCGCTTCCTCCGTTGTGACTAAAGAAGGAAATGTGATCTTAGCCCTGGGGAAGCTGAAGCAGGAGGATCAGGAGTTCAAGACCAACCAGGGCTACATAGTGAGTCCTTGTTGCAAACAAAACAGAACAATACAAAGCAAAACGCCTAAGTCATTACCTTTAAAAAAATGTCCAGCAGCACAGAAGCAAACAGGAAGAAATATCTCTGAGTGTCATTCTCCTAACCTTCCCAGAGCTCTCTGGCGGGGACACAGTGGTAGCCTCCAGCAAAGGTGAAAACAGGATTATCCTGTCCTGCTCTGCCCTCAGCTCTGCCTCAGGACCTTTGCAGAGCTGGTCTCATCCTGACATGGTCTCCCTTCTCGGCGTGGTTCATACCAGAATGATTTGTCTATTGAATTTATCCATTAGCTTCTCTTGACACCCCAAGAATGCCCACCTTTACCAGTCTATTCCTGTCTTGTTCATACCGCTCTGAACAGACTCTGGGATACATCAGGTGCTTAGTACACCCTTGCTGATGAATGAAGAAAGGCACCCACGCGCACCTGGCTGAGAGCTGGACACACACCGTACACAACCCTGGGCTCCGTGGAAATGGGGCGCAACGCCCTTCATCCATGCTGCTGCAGGTGGGTGCCCTGTTTGCAGTCCAGGCTCCCTGGGGCCTGCTCTGGCCTCATGGCCCAGCTCAGCCCACTCTCTGGGGACCTGTTCGGCTGACACTGGAGTCTTTCCTGGACCATCCAGCCACCTGGCTGACACTTGATCTCAGCTCCACTTCCAGGCCAGCGTCCGGCCGAGCAGCCTGGCTCTGGCCAGGCCCCGAGATCCTTGCTAAGGGACAAGAGGCTGTCTGTGCAGTGGGGAGGGTGTGGTGAACCCAGGCCTCTGCCAACACCGGCTGAGCTGTGAAGATTGGGGACAGCGCCTGGTTTGGAGCACCAGAATAGCAGAGCAGCAGGGCCCTGTTCACCATGGGGACCCTCAGCTGCGACCCAGCAGCTAGGCTGGCCACAGTGCCCCTGGCCAGGCGGGTGGCTGAGGGCCACATTCCAGAGACCGGGCTGAGGAAGTCCTGTGGAATGAACACCCTGGAGAATGGTTCGTGCCGGCCTGGTGGGGGAGGGTTTCTCCTGTCCCCCTGCTGAGCTCCTGGGGTGATCTAGAGTTCAGTAGAGGCAGTATTTGTAGGTAGGTCTATATGTCCCCTGTGGGATCTGCTGGACCTGCACGCTTGTCCTGCAGGGAAGCAGGCTGAGCACAGGATGGCCGAACCTGAGGGAGGAAGTTAGAGGGAGGGTGCCTGTGGGGGACTACAGAGCTAAGGGGTCTGTAGAGGGGCTGAGGCTGGGTGCTCTGGGGGGGGGGCGTTTGCATAGGATTCAGGCTACAGTTTGTGCTTTAGTTGTCCATCCTAGGATGGACAGTGGGGTCAGGTCTATACCACATTCCGTCTCCCCACCCCTGAGGTGGTGTTTCTCTGTCCTGGGCTCAGTTTCCCCATTTACCCACACAACCTGTGATCAGCTCTCTGCTCTGGGCTTAGTTTCCCTCCCTCAATGGTTTGTATGTCCCCAGCCTCAGTTTCCCTACCTGTGGTGGTCTTTATACTCTTGACCCGGTTCTTTTCTTGCAATGGTCTCTCTGCTCTGGACTGTTTTCCCACTTATGATAGCCTCTCTGTTCCTAGCCTCAGTTTCCCCACCTGTGACAGTGTCTATGCCTTCGGCTTTAGTAACCTGCTGTGAGAAAATTGGTCTGCTCCTGGCCTCAGTTTCACCACCAGCGATGGTCTTTGCTTCCAGCCTGTTTCCTTCCTGTGTTAGTCTGTCTTCCTTGGTCTCTGTTCTCCAAGTCTCTATAGCCCTTTGCTTCATGATTAGCTCACAATGCAGGCACACCCAGTCCTCCAGGACTTCTCTCTGTACTCTGGGTTGGAGGAGGCTGGGGTCCAGGGTGGGACCCTTTACCTGGCCTCACGGGGTTCCAAACACCAGCTGATCTGGTCTTTGGGTCTCAGGCTCCGGACCTGGCTTGTATGTTCTTCCGTCCACTGTTGGCTATGTCAACCACGACTGCACCAAGGCAGCCAGCCCTGCCTACTCACTTGCTCGGAGACCCAGCGAAGGTAAGGCCAGCTGAGGAGCACAGGCTACCTCAGCCTCCAGAGCCTCTCCAAAGTAAGGCTCAGGGTGAGCACGTCATGGCAGGCAGGGCTGGCCCCCCGCCGTTTGCTGGGCCACATCTGGTGAGTCGTTGTGATCACAGATGTACATTACCACATGTGGCCGGATACCAATGTTCTGATGGTTGAGCAAGTATTGGTGGCAAAGGTGTGGGACAGCTCAGTGAGTAGAACACTTGCCTACAAAGTATAAGGCCTTGGGCTTGATTCAGAAGAAGACCTAGAAGAAGAAGAAGAAGAAGAGGAAGAAGAAAAGGAGGAGGAGGAGGAGGACGACGACGACGACAACGAGGAGGAGGAGCCACAGTTCTGCTTGGTGTCCAAAAAGCACTCAAATAAAGTGCTTGAGTGCATCTAAACCCCACAGCAACACTTGAGTTCTCATTGATGTTGGCTGAACACATCAGCTTTCAGTCTCAGAGCTTGGCCCTAAAGCTGCTCTGAGGCCCAGTGGGCCGGATGGAGGCCACCTGGGTCAGGAACTGCTGTAGTCCATTAGACAGAAGGCTGCAGGATCCACTGAGCCTCTAATCAAGCTGGGACAGGCAAGGGCCCCTAATCAAGCTGGGACAGGCAAGGGCCCAGCGTGGACAGTGGACTCTGGGCTCTGGAAGGTAAGTAAGATCTTACGCCCACAGCAACTCCAGCTGGGGTGGGGCTGCAGAGATGGTTCAGCCCGAGAGAGTTCCTACAGCTCTCGCATTGTGTGGCTCACAATCTCCTGTAACTCCACTTCCCGTGGAGCTTGATGTCATCTTCTGTGGACTCTGCATCCAAAGTACATAAGCCTTCCCCTACAAGTACATACAATTTAAAACTAAAAATGAAGTCTCTGCTGGGTGATGGGGCACACCTTTAATCCCAGCACCTGGGAGGCAGAGGCAGGTGGATCTCTGAGTTCAAGGCCAGCCTGGTCTACGTAGCAAGACAGCCAGAGCTACATAATAGAGAGACCCTGCCCATCCCTCTAAACAAAACAAAACAAAAATGGTGAAGGAGGTCCCAGGAGAAGGGGACGATAGGTACAGCCTGCAGGCCCGGGGGACACATCCTGATGAGAAAGCTGGATCTTTCTGTCACACGACTGCGGAGGAAAATGGGCAGGGAGGTTTGCCCATGCAGGTTGAGTGATGTCCACCCTGCTTGCCAGACTGGCTGAGGTGCTGAGGGACAGGCACCTTCCCGTGTATGGCTCAGCATAAATTGGTGACTGTGACCCCACTCCTCCTATCCTGGGGGTCATTTAGATGAACTCTGTGCCAGGAGAGGGCTGAAAACAAATTCCTGTCAGTCAGACAGGGGGACAGGGGTGTTCCTGATGGCCTTCGCTAGCATTAGTGACGACCTTGGTGATGGCTGGGAGCCCGTGTGCAAACCCCGTGTGGCCTTGCACAGAAGCACACACTTAGGTGGCACCTACGCACAGCCTGGGACTCACTGAGGCATTGAGGAAGACTTGGTGAGGCTCCTCACTCACCGGGAGGGCCCAGCATGGACCCGCCAACACTTGCCACTCCCGCTGAACCCCGATGCTCACCATCCTTATGCTAGCGTGCCTAAAGCTCAACCATCAGTGATCAGGCCAGGCATTGTGGTACAGACCTGTCATTCTGGCCACTCAAAAGCTGAGGCAGAAGGATCATGCCTTTCCTTAAACTCAGAAGGGTGTAAGGAAAAAAGAGCGGCGCCCCTTCCTAGAATCCCCCCTCCCTTGTGAGGGGTTAGGGGTGTGGTCAGGGGTGGGGCTCCGCCTAGAACCCTCAAGTGAGGGCCTGGGGGAGTGGTTTAGGAGTGGAACCCCGGCGACACCGTGACTCCTTGTGGTATCAGTGACCTCTTCCTTCCAGGTTGATGTGAAAATGTGGGTCAGGCAGGCTGTGAGCCATCTCAAGGGTGACTCAGGGTGACTCCCTGTGAGCCGAGGTCCTGCTGGGGCTGGCTGTGCCCCCACAGTTCCTCTGCTTGGTCCCTTTCAGGAGCCTCAGGACTTCCCGGGCTGTGGCTCCCGAGCTGAGACACACCGCAGCTCTCTGGAGGCTCTGGGCAGGGGGAGGGGAGGCTGGCCTCAGGGCGCCTTTGGGACCATGGCTCCTTTCTCCAGCACCTCTTCAGGATTCCAGCCCAGGGCCCGTCTATTTCTTGGACCCAAAAGTTACTCGCTTTGGCCGTAGCTGCCCCCCTGCCTACTCGATGCAGGGCCGAGGCAAAATTCGAGGTGAGTGTGGAATGTGTGTGGTGGGAAACGGCCTCTTGCGAGCTTGGGGGCCTTCCTTTCCTGCATCTCTGAGAATGTTTGCAGTGATGAAATCTGAATTTCAGATGAAGGCTCACCACTGCAGCCCACCACCCTGAGCTGAGAGGGCAGTGCGTGGTGACCCCCACTGCCCAGGGGTAGGGAGGCCCGGCTCAGGTTCCCTTTCGCTAACCCTCCTCATAGATTCCAGAGGATTGCCCAGACACTTGATTTTATTCTCTGCCCATGTTGTCAATGAATCCATCCACCCTCCATCTACCCAGTATTCATACACTCACCCACTCATCCATCCATCGACACACCAGTTCATATACCCACCCATCCACCCATCCACTCATCCATCAATCCATCCACCCATCCACCCACCCGTTCATCTACCCACAAATCCATCTTCCCAGTCATTCACCTAGCCATCCATTCTGTGTCCATCTACCTACCCATCCTTCCAAACATCCATCCCCCTACCCATCAGTCCGCTTCCCCGTGCTCCATGGCTCGCTCAGCCTTCTCTCAGCCCCACCCCAGATCAGTAGCCACACTGACGCAGGGAAGAAGCAGCTTAGACATTTTATTTTCTTCCCGGTAAACTCAGGCCCAGCTGGTTTGGGGGCCATCTCCTGGTGCCCAAGTCTTCAGGGAGGAGGATTCAGGTGGTTGTGGGATGCTGGAGGGGCAGAAGGCACCTCCCGGGGGAGTGTGGGAAGCAGGAGGGCATGGCTGGGCTGAGCTATAATTGGAGGAAGGGTGGAGGTGGGTGGGAGTCTTTGCCGGTTAGGGCTTGAGCGTGGGAATGCATGCGTGAAGAATGGGGCTGGGGTAAGAGCCTGGGTCTGCGTGACCTCTGCTACAGGTCTTCGGTCAGGTGAGGCCTCCTTGTGTATCTGCCCATTCGCTCTTCAGGTCTAGAGGTGACACCAGGCCCTGGGACCTACAGCCCAGAGAAGGTACCTCCAGTACGCCAGCGGAATGCCCCAGCTTTCACCCTGGGCTCCCGTCTCCGACCGAAGCCTCCGGACACTTCTGCTCCTGCCCCCAACGCCTACACCATGCCACCGCTCTGGGGATCACAGGTCTTTATTAAACGTAGCAGCCCCAGCTACACAGTTGTGGGCCGCACGCCCCCGGCACGGCCCCCTCAGGATCCCTCGGAGACTCCAGGCCCTGGGCAGTATGAGAGTCCTGACCCCAACACCTACCGGCAGCGTTTGCCGGCCTTCAGCATACTGGGGAGACCCCGAACCCCACGGCCCCTGGAGGAGACGCCTGGTCCTGGTACCCACAACCCAGAACAGGTCACTGTGAACCGGGCCCGGGCCCCAGCATACACCATGGGCATCCGTCACTCAAAGCGGGCATCCACCATGGCAGGGAACACCAAATGCTGATGACTGCAGAGAGCAGGCAGCGGGTTCCCTCAGAGTGGGGCAGAGAAGGTGCCTCCCTCCCCTTCTGCAGTCTGAGGTCCTTTGAGGCCACCTGATCTTTCTGTCCCTGTGCCTGTGACCCAAGGTCCCATACGGGATGAGGGTGAGCCTCCTTCCAGGGCCCCAGCCTCTCTTCCCAGGTCAGGCCAGGCCAGAGAGGTGTCCCTTTCCCTGGCTGGACAGGGAGCTGTGTGTCCTAGAATTCAGCGTCCAGGCCACTTGGGTTTCTGCAGATGAGTCTGGAGAACTCTCCTGGAGGCGGCCCTGATGCTCGGCCCTTCTCACCCCACCCTCTAGCGTTGCTTGCCAATAAACGATCCCCTGTCAACAGCTGTCAGCGTTGTGCGCATTGGTTTATTTACACACTACAAAGAACAGTAAGCGACTTGGCAAACCTCATTCAGTTCAGAGGGACAAATGGGGGACCCTGACAGCAGGAGGCCAGAGACAGAGCCTGGGTTTGGATTGTGGGACCAGTTAGGCTTTTGGGTAGGGGTACCGCGAAGCTGGGCTTTGAAGGACGCGGGAGTTTAAAGTGTCACGGGATTATTGACTGCTTTTTGCACTGCAGATTAGAGAGTAGAGCCAGCCCCGCAAGCTCCCCATTCAGAGGAGAGAACTCACGATGACTGTGCAGCCAGACCTGAAATGCTGTGGTCCTCACCCACACAGCTAGATCCCACAGCCTCTTCCCAGCCGTCAGCCCAGCCAGCTCCTTAGCGTGCCCGGGGTGATGTTGCCGAGCTGAGCATCCCCGGCGCGCGCGCTGCCCCTCCCCCTCCCCAGGCAGGGATCTAGTTTCTCTCTCCATCGATCTTGCTGGCCCTGCCCCTCCTCCGCACCCTGCCCCGCCCAGCCCTCTTCTCTTTGTTTCCCCGGCAGGACTGTCCAGGGTAGGGTGGGGGACAGAGGCAGGGTGATGACAACTACCTTCCCTCCTAGAGGGAATCCCCTTGGGGCCTTAGAAAGGCATCTCAGAGGTCGTCGAGCCTGGGATGGGAGTGGTAGCAGGCCCGAGAGGTCTGATCCTCGGCTTCCTATCGGAACCTAGGATCCGATGGGTGCCCCTGGGCTTACAGCCTGGCAAACAGGCCAGGAGCCAGCAGAAGCGGCTCTCACTCCTCTCACACTCCTCCAGAGGAAGCCCCACCCGCGGGGTCCTGGGGACTCGCTTCACTTCCAGGCCTCACTTTTCCTTTAATCCTCGGCCCTGCTCCGGGCCTCAGTTTCCCCACTAAACAGTAAAGTAGGGCAAGGTCCAGATGGAGGGGACTTGGGGGGGACCCTTCTGAGTTTGAGGTCGTCTAGTCCTGGACCCCAGCCTCTGCCCTGCCCCAGGCCCCATTTAGACCTCATTTAAAAGTAAAGTTGGGCAGTGACTCGAAGAGTGTCGAGGACCGGGACCGGCTCATCCTGCCTTTACCACCCGAGACCTCAGGTCCCCTATTGTGCCTTATCCCTACCCTAGCCCTCTCGTTCCCCGCTGTGCTACCGCCCTGCCCCTGCTTCAGCTTCCCTATTCTGTAAAGTAAACACGGTCTGGCTGGAACAGTGGCTTAGAGGGGGACTTAGGGGCTGTCTCGTCCTGCCTCTACAAAGCCACGCCTCAGTTTCCCAATTTAGAAGTAAAGAAGGGCGGGATGTTGCTGGAACGGTGGGACCTCAGGGCTGGAGGATCACTCCCTGAACTTGCAACCTCAGAACTTTCTTTAGAAGGAAAGAACGTCAAGATTGGTGATGGTGGAGCGGGAGCGAAGAAGATACTTGGAGGTTGAAGGATTGCCACCCGTCCCGCGTCTGCAATCCCTGGCCTCAGTTTCCCCACAGGTCAGAGCCTGGACAGCCCCTCCGGAAGCCCTGGCAGGCCGTGCGGGGGTCCGGTGTGGGCGCAGCCAGCGGAGGGCCGGGGGTCCCAGGAGCGCAGCCCCCCGCGGCTGCGCGCTGCGCGGAACGGTGACATCACCCGGCGGGGAGGAGCGCGCGGCTCCGCGCCAGGCTCAGCCGGGGCTCCTCCGCGGCCGCGGCCATGACGCAGGGTCCGGGTGGCCGCGCGGCCCCCGAGCCCGAGGCGCCCACCACTTTCTGCGCGCTGCTGCCGCGCATGCCGCAGTGGAAGTTCGCAGCGCCCGGTGGCTTCCTCGGCCGCGGCCCGGCGGCTGCGCGCGCGGCGGGGCCGGCAGAGGCGCAGCCCGAGCCGGGGGTCCCAGCGCTGGCCGCCGTGCTGGGCGCCTGTGAACCGCGCTGCGCCGCGCCCTGTCCTCTGCCCGCGCTCGGCCGCTGCCGGGGCTCGGGGACGCGGGGCGCGCGGGGGACTCCCGACGTCGCCGACGAGTGGGCGCGCAAGGGCGGCTTCATCCACAAGCCGGCGCACGGCTGGCTGCACCCCGACGCCAGAGTCCTGGGGCCCGGGGTCTCCTATATCGTTCGGGTGAGTGCGCCCAGCCTCCTTCCCAGCGTGCCGGGGTCGGGGATCGCCCCCACCTCTAGTTTGGTCTCCCGGACCCCGAGAGCCAAGAGAGCTCTCCCCATCACCCAGGAACCCCGCCTCCAGTGCGCGCGCCCCCACCCGCAGGCGCTGGGGTCCGGGTTCCCACGGCGTCACGTGGGGAGGGGCGGGGAGAGGGCGCAGGTGGGGAGGGAACACACGCATGCGCAGGTTAATCCCCGTCCCCCCCACCGCTGCTGAGTGGGAGAGTACACAAGGCGAGGACTGTGAAGTCAAGGACCCCCTCCTACTTAGCCTCTGGAGAAGGCAACTTTGCCGCGATATAGTAGGGACCCATAAAGACCTTGGATGAGGCCGGGAACCCAAGCTCAGGGCTCAGGGTTCCAGATTCCACACGGGAGTGGATGAAGCGAAGGGGCCTGGCTATGTTTATTCCTTTTATTTGACTGGGGTGGGAGAGGATTGGGAACTGGGGAGAGGACTTCGTCTCCAGCTGCGGGCCATTCCCCTGTTTCATCAACCTCCCTAAATATTGGGATGTTAGATCTATGCCACCACTCCTGGACCTTTATTCTTTGTTTTGATCTTGAAACAGGGTCTCTTGTGATCCTGGCTTGCCTGGAAGTCACTGTGTAGCTGAGGGATGACCTTGAACTTCTGATCTCTCTGCCTCCACTTCACTGGGGTGCTGGGGTGACAGTAATGCATCACCACACCCTGCCTGTGTAATAACGGGGACAGAGCCCTATCCACTGAGCGCCAGCCCCAGCCCCTACCCAGGTTTTTATTGTGACCATTCCAAGGGATAGGGTGTGGGGGATGGTCTCCCACGTGGCCACCTGTCACCGGGTACATTTTATCTTTTCCGCTCCAAGCGTCTATCCTTGTGCGTGCAGTTTGATCCCTCGCTTGAAAGTAAGCTGGTGTTCAGTGCTCGCCTTAGGCACCCTAGTCTGGTGTAATGCCCTCTACAGTTTACTCAATGATAAGTGATCCCAGCATGCTGTTTGCTGGATGCCCCGGATCAGGATGCTGAGAGGGTGTTTGTGTCCACCTTGTCACTTCCCCTTTCCTGGGCTGGGTTCAGTCCTGCAATATTCTTTGCCTTAGGCATCTACAAATAGGACCTTATTTGGAAGTGAGTTCAGCGGAACACGTTACCTGTAGTTCTAGCATTCAGGGGGCAGAAGCAGGAGGATCGCCAAGAGTTTAGGCCAGCCTGGGCTGCGTAGCTAGCTCCGTCTCAAAGGAAAAAGAAGGTGGGCATGGTGGTGCCCTCCTTTAATCTTGGGAAGCTGAGGATGGACAGTCTGTATGGGTTTGAGGGCAGCCTGATCTGCCTGATCTACATGGCAAGTTCCAGATCTGTCTGTAAACAACCAAACACACAGAAAAGAAAGACAAAAATAAACAAACAAAAAAAGGAAGTAGGTTTGTTGTAGGTGTCATGAATTCAGGTGAGGTTGTACTGGAGCAGGGTAGGTCCTCTTTCGATGACAGAGACATAGAAGCCAAGCCAAGATTACAAGTGGGGCCAGGTATGTGGTGGCACACACCTGACATCCCAGTCCTGGGGAGGTGGAGGCAGGGGGATCCGGAATCCAAGGTTATCTATGGCTAAGGTTTGAGGCTAGCCTGGGCTATGTGAGATCCTGTTACAAGACAAAACAGAACCGCTAAGAGAAGAGGGAGAGGCTAGAACACGCCAAGGGCCGCTGGAGAGGCCCCAGATGCTGGAAGAGGAGGGGGACCCTCCGTGGAGCCTCAGAGGGAGAGTGCTATCTGCATAGACTGTCCTCGGGGAGGGGAAGCCCTGCTAAGGGACTCCTATTGTGCTCTGTCCGTCTCTCCGGTACCTTGTTGCAGTAGCCTGGATAACTGATAACCCTCCCGTGCCGCGCAGCCTTGACACTGAGTCCCTGGGCCACTGACCGCCTGGGCTGTGGCTCTGGCCCTGTTAGAGTCCCCTCTAGCTTTTTCGCCCGTGCACATGCAGTGTCCTCCGTAGAGTTGGAACTCACGTTCTGGATCTGGCTTATGTCTCCTTTCCCCTGTGTCCTGATAGTTCTACTGTGTGTGAGAGCACGCCACTGATGGCCCAGTGGCTGTGGCACACCCACAGGGTCCCTCCGGATCCCTGTCCTGTCTGGCGGATACATGTTGAGATTTTCGATACTGTCATTGTTGTGGCTCCTGACGTTGAGGTGTAAGCAGTGTAGTGTTTGAACCAGATACTGCGGAGTGCCGGCCTTGTGGAGGACATGGGAAATCTCTGGTTCCTGTCTGAGGCTTCAAGACAGACAACAATTATACAGGAAGACAGCCCATGGACAGACGCAGGAGCAGAGGAACAGGGAGGGTTAAATAGTGGCGCCTCAGTGGGAGGCATAGCTACTTCAGTCCTAGTGGTTTGGAAGTGGTGAGACCTGAAATTGTGGAAACTCCTGTCAGAAAACAGCAGGGGAAACATTTCTGGCAGGACACAGCTGGTACAAAGGGCCTGTGGCAGGGAACACATCTGGGACTTGCTAGCAACAGTGGGAAGCCTAGGGTGGAAGATGTGTGAGATGGAGCTTGGGGTTTCCAAAGGGTCTTTTCAGGAGCATTGTCAGAGCAGCATTAGGGCACAAAGGGGGCGACAGGGGTTCCAGGGGCCCTGGGCGGTGTGAGGAGGGTTGACAGGGGTGTGGACTTGGGTGACCAGCTGTTAGGCAGAGTGGTGTTTGGTGTTTGTGTTAGTAAAGGGCTGAAGGCGTCTGGGGTGAAGCAGCCGAGGCAACTGCCTGCTCCCTACGTTTGAGCTTTAACAATGTGAGCATGGGGAGCCGGGCTGGCTTCCTGGTTGGAATTGGGGAAGGTCAAAGCAAGGAGCAGCTAGGTCACACAGGGTGATGACCCCGAGGATCGGTATAAGCAGACTCTTGCCCCTGAAAGAGGATGCACCGTCTTTGCTTACAAATAGGGAAACTGAGGCACATAGGATTGAGGCTGAGGTTGCTTTGTTAGTATTTTGCAAGGTCTGGAGCAGAGGTCTGCCTGCAGGAGTCAGTACCCACCCTGTGCTCTCTCAGGTTTCTGGGGTTTCTAATGACCCCCAACATTGGGTCCTCATGTCCACAAGCGTGTGGCAGAAGGGACCCTACAGATGAACTCGGGCTAAACCCCACTACCTAGGTTTATCTTGGGACCAGTGTCACCACACTGGAACATTTTCTGGGGACACCAGGGTGCTTGTCATGCCAGTATGCTGGTCACTGCCAGTTTACTGGTCACTGCCAGCCTGGTTCAGCAGTAGAAACCTGGAGGAGGGTGTCAGAAGCCGGAGGCCCTGGATGGGCGGCTTGACTTGGCTAACCCAGCAGCTTCGTCATACCCCCGGCTTGTGGAATTTTGGGCAGGGGTGAGAGGTGTCCCTCCAAACTCATGCCCACCTGGTACTCCAGAACGCAGCGGCACTTGGGCACAGCACCTCAGCAGATGCAGTCAGTGGAGCTGGCCTGGAAGCTAATGTCCAAATCTGGGGACCGCTGTCCTTAGAGATACCGTGGGAAGACACGGGGAAGGAGGCTGTGACAATTCCCACAGAGTGAGTGTTGGAGCCAGAAACCAAAAGGCTCAGAGGATCACACAGATGCCTGGGAGGGGCAGGAGAGAGCCTTGGGGGAGGAGGGCTTCCCGAGGCAGCTCAGCTCCAGCAGACCTGGGCCCTGGCCTCTGGCCTCTAGAATGTGGATGGAAGCATTCCTGGTGTTCTATGTCTTATCCTTGTGGGAATTGTCCTAGTGTCCCTGGAGACCTACTCTTTGTCCTCCAGGTTTGGGCTGTCCTTGGCTAGCTTTTGTGCTGGTGACTGTGGTCCTGGAGAAAGGGCTTCGTTTCCTGTGGGCCGAGTTACTGGTGCTTTTCCCAACTGACCAGCCAGAACGGGCCAAGTGGCTCCGGAACCGCACTGATTGGGGCCCTTGCACATTTGTGTCCTGAGGCATGGCAGCTGACGGTGATTCTGATATGGTTGCTTGCTTCGTCCGTCTGAGTAGCACAGCCCTCCTCCCGTGTGTGTGTGTGTGTGTGTGTGTGTGTGTGTGTTTGCGTGTGTGTGTGCAAGCACGTTTTAGTTATGCTCTGTGTCTCCGACAGCGGGATCATCAGTGCGCCCCACTTTTTACGTGGGTGCTGCGTTTCTAAACTCAGGCCCTCATGCTTGCGTGGCAAGCACTTTACCCACTGAGCCGCCAGCTCCCTACGCCCCTGAAGCACTGTTCAGGGGATTGTGGGATATCACAGAGCTGCAGCCACAGTGTCAGGCACTTGCACCCAGCTCCTCAGGAAGGAGGCAAGACCCCTTTCTTTCCAGGGCTTCAGGCTCCTCATCTGTCTCCTGCCACTCATGGTGGAGGAACTCCTTTCAAACTGATGAGTAGGGTTTGGCTCGAAGACCCCTTAGCGTGTCTCATTGTCCACCTGGGACAGTGTCACGGACTGACAGGCGAGGGACGAGGGATGTGGGAGCGATTGGGCCTTTTTAAAGTTTTATTTATTTTTGAGACAGGGTTTTTCTGTGTAGCTCTGGCTGTCCTGGAGCTCACTCTGTGGACTTCTGGCCTTGAAGTGCTGGGGTTAAAGGTGTGTGCCAGCTGTCCTGCCCCTCTGGGCTGCAACAGAATTCTTTCAAAGCAGGGGACCTGGCTGAGGACATTCAGTGGTGTGCCATGAGGTGTGACATGACAGATAAAGTTCACATTGGCTTATTCATCTGTTATCCTTCTCTGCCCATGAGCTGACAGGCTGTCCCTCAGTCATCACCCATCCAGCCACCCAACGATCATCCATCCCTTCATCCGTGTGCCCGCCCACTCACCCTCTCACGTACCCAACTCTCTGCTAACCATCCAGCCACCCACCAGCTGCACTCAGCTCACTTGAGTCTGTGGCTCCCCGCACCTCTTCCCCTCAGAGTGACTGAACCCTGGAACACCACGATGGCAGGGTCCTAAGCAGGGTCCTATGGCCCTGACTTCCTAGCCTTCGTCCTCTTGCCTCTTCCAGCCACACTTCGGCCTCCACTTCTGCTCTGTCCAGCTCCTGGACTTGCACCTCGGACAGTCACATCAGCTTAGGTAACTGCCAGGGAGGCTCCCGAGGTCCCTGTGCTCCTGAGAGCCTGCCCCTTTGCCGGATCGGATCGTATTGGCAGTCGTCACGTGGTCTATGAGGGGTGCTGTGTTGTCACTTTAGAACTCCAGCGGCATTCCGACCCTATGCCTGGAAGCAGCCCTGACCACTGAGTCTGAGTTCCCGCAAATGCAAGCTGTGTGCGAGCGTGCACCAGGCCTTCCTTCACTCCAAGTCACGTCCGTGTTCTCATGGTGACTCCCTCCTCCCACATGTCACCCAGCAGCATTTGGAAATCACTTCATATAAGTTCATAAAAATAACTTGTCTCTTTACAACTGCGGGCCGATTTCTCCCACGTGCCTCCTTTGCTCAGCTTCTCTAAAGCTGAGGGTAGCTGGTGAAACTAAACTTCCAGAGAGCACCGGCCGATGCTAGTGTTCCACGTGTCCCGCACGAGGCCGTCTTTTCAGGCTGCAGGGCTATTTATTCATTTTTAGTGAATTCAGCCATCACGGGGTGTCCTGCCCCCTGCGACAGTAGAACTCATTCCTGCTGGGAGTAGGGGGACCTGTTCCAGCACCATCAGGGCTGGTACCCCCTTAGGAGAAACTGAGGCAGTAGCTGAAAGAGGAGGGCAGAGCCCTATGGGAGGGGGTGGAACAGTTGGGGCCTCAGCTGGGCTCCTTTTCTCACCCACAGGGAACCTCCTCTCACAGCCAGGGCTGGTGGGCTGTGGAGTAAAATTCTAGAAATGGAGCCACAGGCTGAAAACAGATAGACACTGGTCTTTTTGTTGTGTTTTAATTGGGAGCTGGTCGTGGTGGCACATGGCTGCAATACCAGCACTCGGAAGGTGGAAACCGGAAGGTGAAGAGTGTAAGGTCATACCTGGGGAGACGGTGATTCCAGGCCGGCGAGGGCCACAGGAGTCCTTGTCTCCCAGGCAACCTACGTAAATAAATAACATGAAATTACAAAATAAGCTGGGCATGGTGGTGCGCACTTGGGGAGTGGGGAAGCTGCAGATCCTCTCAAGCTCAGGCGTTCGGGGCTAGTTTGCCTCTGCAACAAGCAGGATTCCAAAATAAAGGACTGAAAGAAACGCACATCAGTAGCAGGCTGGGGAGATGCCTCTGTCAACAGGAGCCCTTCCTGCTCTCGAAGAGGAACCTGCACTTGGGTCCCAGCTCCCACGGCGGGTTGGCTCCTGACTGCCTGTGACTCCAGGCCCAGGGCATCTGGTTCCCGGAAGCCTCAGTGCACATACCTCCGCCCCCCACAGCCTGTGGATGGGGGCTGCACCGTAACCCTCCTGATGCCAAGATGGGCAGTCATTTCTGGTCACTTCCTCTTCGAGCTAGACTCTTCCCTTCTGTCATGAGTGCTAGGATGATAGGTGTGCACCCCCTTGCCGGCTTCCCTTCCAGTTGGAAGCTAGGTGGTGGACAAGCTGAAGGTTCCACTTTGCTCTTCCCTCTGTGTTCCTCTGTGTGTCCCTTTCTATGGAGATGTTTGTCTAGTCTACAGAGTTTCTTTTTCTTCTGAGACAGAATCTCTGTACCCCTAATTTGCCTCAGACTCCCTATGTAGCAGAAGGTGACCTTCACGTCCTAATCCATCTTCCTGCCTCCTCCTTCATCAGAGTGCTCAGATGGCTACACAGGATTTATGGGATGCAACCCAGGACCTAATACATGCTGGGCGAGTGTTCTACTAACGGAACTATAGCTCTGCCCTATGAGGTTTCTGTGGAAGGCGATGGCTGGTGTTTGCATCTTTGCCGGCCAGATGGTCCCTGTCTGGTTTGTCTGCCAACCATGTGGGTGGTGACTGGACTCAGTGATCATGCATGCCACAATCCAACATCAGAGCCTAGACATTGAAATTGAGCCTTGGGATTGGGGCTGGGTGGGGCTCAGTGTTAGGTCAGGGAGGGCGCATCCAAGACATCAGACGCAAAGGTCCTGGGACAGTGGCTGTAGCTGTCAGGGATGGAGAGCAGCCCTGAATACCTGGAGAGAAAGTGGAGGTGTCTGCAGGGAACCAGCCCCCTGGCTGGATGCCACCTGCTGATTGACCACCCTCTCTCCCCAGTACATGGGCTGCATTGAGGTGCTCCGATCCATGCGCTCGCTGGACTTCAACACCCGGACACAGGTGACGAGGTGAGGCCTTGGCATGGGGCTGGGAGCCCAGGTCTCAGTTGGCCCATCCACCAGGGGCCTCTTGGGGGTGGCATGATGGGTTGGAGGTGACCTGCCAGGCACCTAAAGACAGGCGGTGGACTGGGCCCAGCATGGCCATACTCAGGACTGTGTCTTGGCTCATTATTGTACATGGCTGTGATGGACACTCCCCAGACTTGGATTTCCTGTAGCCTGCCCTACCATACCTGTGGGCTGTGATTTCAGGAGGCTGATAGGAAGGGCTTCGTTTATTCCATTTGCTGGGAACCTAAAATCCAGGGCACGAAGCCAGGTATGTTGTCTCACACCTGGAATTCCAGCACCTGGGAGACAGATGCAGGAGGTTTGCCATGACCAGGCCAGCCTAGGCTATAGAATGAGACTGTCCCAAGAAACAAACAAAAGCAATCGATTTAGAGTCCCGTCTGTCCACTGCAGTTCTTTGTTGTAACGTATCTCTGCATAGTGTTTTATAGCCACCTCATCTGTCTACGTCCAGAATGTTCCAACACCCTAAAAAGAAGCGCTGTTCTCATGAGCAGTTATGTACTGTAGCCCAGCCAGCACGGCAAACCCACTTCCTGTCTCTGGGCATTTCTTAGCATGCGGTCCTACACTGCAGCCTTATGTCTCTGTCTTAGTCACTCATTGTGCCACTGTGATAAAACCCTGACAAAAGCAGTTCAAGGGAGACAGAGTTTATTCAGCTCATTCAGTGCGTCATAGAGAAGTCACAATGGCAGGAGCTCGAGGAACCTGCTCATAATAAGTATATAATAAATAATAAAATTAAATCTGCTTGTGGGATCATAATTCGTAATAATGGGCGCAGGGATGAGTTAACGCACGCATGCTTTTGCTCAGTTTGCTTTGTCCACTCTTACACAGTCCAGGATCCCCAGCCTAGGGGATAGTGCCACCCACAGTGGACAGACCTCCTCACCTCAACACATCAAGATGACTCCACACAGACATTCTCTGAGGCCCACCCCTAGGTCATTCGAGACTTCTGTCAGCTTGACAATTAACACCTACCACAATGTCTCACTGATTAACGGTGTCTTCAGGGTCTGTCCATGCTGTGGTGTGTGCTAGACCCTGGTGCCTGCCTGTTTAGGGCTGAGTGGGTGGTTGGGCCATGTTGTATGTCCATTCACCCATGTTAGACACTGAGTGCTCAGGACTGTTCACTCTCTCTCAGCCCTGTGTCCTATCTCTGACCACAGCCCTTTGCATCAGCTCTTTGCATCTTGAAACCTAGGCTGGCCTCTGACCTGACTTGCTGTGTATCTCAGGCTAGCTTTGAACTCATGATCTTCCTGCCTCTGCCTCCTGAGCAAAGGGATAATCATGCCTAGCATCCGTAGCTCACCTCTTAGCCCTTGCCCTGCTGTTTCTAAGTAGGGTCTCATTCTCCCACAGGGAAGCCATCAACCGGCTCCATGAGGCCGTGCCAGGGGTCCGCGGCTCCTGGAAGAAGAAGGTAGGTGTGGATTGTGGTCCTGTAGAGCTGGTGTGTGCCTTGGGAGGCTGAAGGGAACACTGTGGCCACCCAGAGCCCTTCTGGTCCCAGGCGTCTGACGAGGGCGGCTCACTGTACCCTCCCAGGCCCCCAACAAGGCGCTGGCCTCCATCTTGGGGAAAAGCAACCTGCGCTTCGCCGGCATGAGCATCTCAGTCAACATCTCCGTGGATGGCCTCAACCTGTCTGTTCCTGCCACCCGCCAGGTGGGAGCCGCTGCCCTCCGCCCTGCACGCCATCCTGCGGTAGCTCTGGTACCCTCACCCACAACCCCACCTTTTCCCAACCCACAACCCTGCCAACCTTCTACCCTGCCCACATCCTGGTCTTGGCCCCACCCTCGGCTCCGCCCACAGCCCCACAATCCTTTATGCCACTTGCACAGCTTCAGCTTCTAGGACCTATACTTTGAGACGGGGTCTCTGTGCAGCCCTGCGTGTGCCGGATCTCACTCTGAGATCCGCCTGCCTCTGCCTCCTGAGCGCCGGGGTCAAAGGTGTGCGTCCAGCTTCAGTCCTACACTTAACTCCCTATATCTAGATCCATCCTCAGCCCCGCCCACTGGTGAACCAACCCTGGGCCTGTCCTCAGGTGCACCTATCCACAAACCCTTCGCCCCACCCTCAGCCCCGCCCAGCCTCAAAGCCCTCGGCCACACCCACCCGGCAGGCCTTTCCTGTGATCTGCAGAATCCTCAAGATGTCCAGAAATATCTGGTGTCCGCTGAGGCTGAGGTGGCGGCAGGACGCAGGGGCGCGGAGTCCCCGGTAGCCGGGGTCTGTATGCACGGCCGTGCCATTGCTAGGGCAGATCTGTCCACAGTTGTCCAGAAGGGTTCCTGGGCTGGGGTGGGCGGCTCAGAGTCTATCCTCAGCACACTGCACTCCCAGGATTCTGAATCCCGGGAAGGACTTGGAAGTGGGCTCCCCCTGGATATGGAGAGGAGAAGGATTCCAGGCTGGCCCCCGAGGAGAGACAGCAGGAACCTGGGAGAGGAGTTTGGGGTCTGTTCCTAGAGTAGTGGCAGTGGCATTGTAGTCTCTGCTGAGAACTAAGGAGGCCGTGCCAGGGCCAGCTGAGCAGTCTTCCTGGCAAGAGGGGCCATGGCCAGATCTCATGACTACAATAAGGACAGATCTGAGAGGCCAAGTAGGCAGGCCCTGCTGAGGAGCTCACAGTGGGGAGCAGATAACTGAGCTGGCCGCAGGAAGACCATGACCCCAACAACAGCCCTTACCCCAACTCTAAGCATCCCAAACCCAAGCCCCACTCTTAATTCTGGTGACTCTCTCTCTTTTTTTTTTCTTTTATGTGTATGAGTGCTCTATCTGTATGTACACCTGCATGCCAGCAGAGGGCACCAGATGCCAGTATAGATGGTTGTGAGCCACCATGTGGTTGCTGAGAATTGAACTCAGGACCTCTGGAAGAGCAGACGTATTCTTAACCTCTGAGCCATCTCTCCAGCCCCCTTACTCTAACTCTTAACTCCAGCACACCCCAGCCCCACTCCTTTGGAGGCAAAGCCTCATCATGTAGCCCTGCCTGGCCTGGAACTCATAGAGATCCATTAGCGCCTGCTGGGATTTAAAGCTGTAGGCCACCATGCTTGGCTTCCACCCTCTTTCTAACACTAACCCAACTGCAACCAAGGTGAACCCCTAACTTTAACCCCTAACCTCGGGCAGGCCTGGGCTCCTCATCTGTGGCTGTGAATTCTTTGCTCTGGTTGATCTGAGATACAGGGAAGTCTGAGCTGGAAGGTTTGTAGCAGGCTGCAGCCATAAACAGCAGCCCCAGCCTCAGTCCGGCAGTGAGGGGTCCTTCAGTCTACGTGTCTCTGGCCCTCCTGGAGGTGCTGGCGTAGGCTCATGCTATGGTTCAGGAGGTTATGTAGGGCCATCTCCCATCAGACACGAGACAAGTCTAACCTCACATCAGATGTGCCACAGAAACATGCCTGTGGGTTGGGGCTCAGCTGGTAGTGTTGGGTAGCCCTGGGCATGAGGATTCTTTTCCAAGCATCCAAGCATTCATGTGTCTCCTTGCAGCTCCAGAATCCAGGTAGTTAGTGGTACAGGGTGGGGGTGGGGGAGCCTGTCCCCCACAAAGACTGGGGCTCCCAAAGGTGCTGCTGTTGGTATCAGTGGAGAAGGGAGGCCGCTCTTGACATAGAGCCTGGAGCAGAGCCCTCAGTCTGAGGCTCAAGCTGCTGGGAGGCACGTTGCTTGTTTATTTCATCCCGAGCCCAGGGTCCTGCTGAAGGCTAATCGAGGCTCCCGGGGAAGGTGTGGTCACCAAGGCCCCTGTTCAGCTCCTTGAGCTTTGTTATTTTGAGCCTTAGGAGTTTCTTCTCTCCCTACTCCTCCTCATTCCTCCCTCCTCCCCACTCTTCCTTTGTCCCCACACCTCCCTGCTCCCTCCCACACCTCCTCTCTCCTCCCCATTCTTCCCTCCTGCCCAGTCTTCCCCCCTCTCCCCTTCCCATTCCTCCCTCCCTCCTCCCTGTAGGAGGGAATGTTTCAGTTCTGTACAACTTCAGGGACTTGGGTGACAGGCAACAGATGGGGTAGCGCCATGTAAATGGATGCAAGTGAGCACAGAACTGGTCTGTATTAGGAAGACTGAGCCTGGGATCGGCCACTTGGAGTGTCTGTGTGGGGGTGTTGCCGAGTCTATAGTTAGGTGGGTACACAGTCATGTGACCCCAAGACTTGGCCTTCCTGTCCAGTCCTCATAGGGGCTCGAAATCCAGGTGAGGCTCTCAGACCTTAGCCATGTTAGACAGACCACAGTCAGAGAGAGGGACACGCCTCCCCTCCCATGTCCATCTTCCCCGTGGCTGTGGTTCACCTGCCAGGGCTCTCAGTGACCACTCCTGCCTTTCTGTCCTCACAGGTCATTGCCAGCCATCACATGCAGTCCATTTCCTTCGCTTCGGGTGGTGACACGGTAAGATGGGATGTCCCTGCAGCCTTCCCAGACCCTACCTGCTGGGCCCTCTGCCGTCCCGGGAGCTGAACCCTGTCCACTTCTCTAGGACATGACTGATTATGTGGCCTATGTGGCCAAGGACCCCATCAACCAGAGAGGTGAGCTGAGTGGGAGCTCAGGGCCCGGGGCCTGGACAGGGGCTGTGCTGGAGGGCCACAGGCACACTGACACCGTGGCCTCCCCAGCCTGCCACATCCTGGAATGCTGTGACGGTCTCGCCCAGAGTGTCATCAGCACTGTGGGTCAAGCCTTCGAGCTGCGATTCAAGCAATACCTTCACAGTCCCCCCAAGGCCGTAGTGCCCCCCGAAAGGTAAAGAGACCCTAGGTTTCCTGGGTCAGGCTGCTAGCTTGGCACTCTGGAAACAGGCTGCCTCTGCCTTCTTTTGCCCAGAGTCCCTTGTGTGTTTCCATCTTCATTTATTTCGTTTAGACTGAGGGCTGGTAGGTGGCAGCCCTCTTGCGCTCTTGAGGGATGACCCCCCCCCCGCCTCTGATAGCAGATGAAGTTGGGGCGTCTTACATCTGGGGTGCTGCCTGCTGCTTTCTGACATTGGGCTGAGTACAAGCAACTGTTGGTGTTTGTGCCAATCTCCTGGACAGGGCACCACCTCCCGACTCATAGATGGTGGTTCCTGTCACCAGTGTTCCCTGGGGAAGGCGTGGCTGATGATGGAAGTGGAGGGTTGGGATCGGAGGGCCAAGTGCCCTCACCTTGCCCTGTGCCCCCAGGCTGACAGGGCTGGAGGAGTCAGCCTGGGGTGACGATGAGGCTGCGGACCACAATTACTACAACAGCATCCCAGGGAAGGAGCCACCCCTGGGTGGGCTGGTGGACTCCAGACTGGCTGTCACACAGCCCTGTGCACTGGCGACACTTGGGGGCCTCGGACAGGTCAGCCTCCACTATCCTGTGGGGCCAGAAGGGCTTTGGGACTGCCATGGGGGTGGGTGGGGAGCCGGGTGCTGGGTGGAAAGCTGGCCTGGCACCTATTGGGGTCATCACATCTGTCTCGCAGGGAATGTCACCCGCACAGAGAGATGCCCGGGCCTTGCCTTGGGACACGGGTCCTTCTGGAGCAGGTAGGCTGTGCTGGCCTCACAGGGTCTGGTGCCCCCTATCTGGGTAACTGTGCCCTGCAGTCTGCTTGCCTCCGGCTCTTCCCTCACCTTACCATCTTCATTGCCTCACGGGGATGAAGCCAGTGCAGCCTCTCACAGTTCTAAACTCCAGGAGGCGTTGCCCTCCCGGGAGACTGTGTCTTCTGCCCTGTACCCCGACAAGGCAGGCATATTAGTGGCTAGTGACTCTGGAACTTCCCTTCTTGGCCAGAGAGCTGCCCTCCTGTGCCATGTCTGGGCTCTGGCCCAGGTTTGCACATGTGGCCATCCTCTGTCCCCAGCTGGAGCATGGCTTGGCTCTTTACTCCTGCAAGAAGCTGTCGGTTTGAGTCTCGTGGAGGACAAAGGTGGCATCCCCGCCCCCTCCTGCCACCCCCTGAGCCTTGTTTGACACACTGTCCTCGATCCCCTCCCTAAGTCCCCTGGATTTCTGCCTGACCTGCCACCCTCTACCCTTTCCAGCCCTGCCCGGGGACGGCTACGTGCAGGCGGATGCCCGAGGGCCACATGACTATGAGGAGCACCTCTATGTCAACACCCAGGGCCTGGACGCCATGGAGCCTGAGGACACCTGTGAAGCACCTCTCCCGCTCGAGGACAGCCCCAAGAAGGACCTGTTTGACATGCGTGCGTGCCCATCTCCATCCGACCTGGGATTGCATGGGGAGGGCCTTGGGAATCTGAAGGGTAGAAGGTCCCAGGCCGTGAACCTCAGTGGGCTAGGACAAACTTTCTGTGCATTGCCTAAGCTAGTCTGATGGGTGGGCCTGGGCCGCTTCTATGAGAAGTGTGGCCTCCTCCCACAGACTTACAGTCTGAGGGGAGAGAGAGCACTGACCTGGTCAGTGGGGCCTGTCAGTTCCCACCTCGATGGCTAGGAGATCTCAGCTTGTCTTAACGTCAGCTCGGGTGTTGTGTGGGCGTGGGAGAACTGGTCCACCTTTCCCTCTGGAACTCCAGCCTGGAGGGTGGGTCACTGGCTGTGGAACCTCCTCCTGATGAGGGAGAGCTGCTGTGGTGTGGTGCCTACCCCCGACTCCCCAACTCATTCTGGTGGCCCAGGCCAATCTGTCCTCCAGAAGTGTTTGAAACACTTTTCCATATTCTCCTGTCAGTTCCACCTCCTCCCCCGAGCACTGTGGGGTCCTGCTGTCCCAGGACCTTCCGGATGGCTAGAAATGTCTTCCTCTGATCTTTGCAGAGTTGATCTCTCATTACTGTCACTTCTTTGGTGTGTGCGTGTGTGCTCGTGTGTGCGCAGGTGCAGGCCAGAAGACAACCTTGCCTATTGTTGCTCAGTCCTCCCCAACCGTGTTGTTTTGAGTTACTGTCTTTCAGTGGCCTAGGATTTACCAACTAGGCTAGCCAGCTGCCCAGTGAGGCCCAGGGATCTTCTTTCCTGACTCCCTCAGTGTTGGAGTTACCAGGACACAGCCTCGTGCCAGCTTTTTACCTGGGTGCTGGGAGTCAAACTTGGCCCCTCTTGCTTGCATTACAGGGACTTTTTTGAGCCGTTTTCCCAGACCTCTGCCGTCGAATTCCTTCTTATCACTGACACAAGGCAGCACCCACTGAGTGCCTGCTGTGTGCTGTGGTGATGGGTGAAGAGCCTGGTCTCTTGGCTCCTAACAGTGCACAGGCAGCTGATCCCTGAGTGACAGCCTGTCTTACATGGGGAGGTGGGTTCCCAGTTAGCCCTTGGCAGGGAAGATGGGGCTCCCGTGCCAGGCACTTGGGGGCCGACTTGTGTCACTTTTCTGTCTCCTCCCTGTCCTTGGAGGGTCCTGAGGCTGGGAGCAGCCACCTGACTCAGGACAGTGCTAGCTCCACAGAGGTAGGGATGTGAGGCAAGCTGCTTTTACCAATCATGGTCAGCTGACGGCATAAGATGTAGTTTACAATGGAGGTAGAGGCCATTGTAATGGGGGAGTGCAGGCGTCCAGCTCAGTGCTGGGGGAAGGAGCGCTGGTGTGCCTCAGCTTCCCCTGAAAACAGCTTTGACAGTGAATGGAAGCAGAAAACCTCGCAGACAGCAGTAGGCTGGATTGCAGAGGCTGTGCCCAGTGCCAGGTAGGGTCTAGAAAGCCCCAAGGCCGGGCTTACACTGAACACCTGTCATTCCAGCTTAGAGAGAGAACGAGGCAGGAAGACAGAATTCAAGGCCAGCCCTGGCAACTTGGTGAACTGTTGTCAAAAAGTAAAACCAGGACTGGGGGCGTGGCTAAAGGGTAGAACTGCCTACATCCCTGTAGTGAAAGGTTGGGGGCGTGGCCAGGAAGGAGTCCTTGCCTAGGATTCCTCAGGGAGAGGCGGAGGGCGTGGTCAGGATGGAGCCCTGCCTAGAGTCCCCCAGACAGGGGCTGGGAGTGTGGTCAGGGGTGGAGACCCTCACCCTCAGTGACGGGCTGAGGTACTGGCGCTGGATCTACCTGGCAAGCCTGAGGGCCTGGGTTCTGTCCCAGCAATAGAAAAATAAAATGACCCACAGGACCCTTTGAGGATGCCCTGAAGTTGCACGAGTGCTCGGTGGCAGCAGGCCTCACTACAGCTCCACTCCCTTTGGAGGACCAGTGGCCCAGCCCCCCTACCCGCAGGGCCCCCATTGCACCCACAGAGGAGCAATTGAGGCAGGAGCCCTGGTATCATGGACGCATGAGCCGTCGGGCTGCGGAGAAGCTGCTTCGTGCGGATGGGGACTTCCTTGTGAGAGACAGCGTCACCAACCCCGGACAGTATGTCCTCACAGGCATGCATGCGGGGCAGCCCAAGCACCTGCTGCTGGTGGACCCTGAGGGCGTGGTAAGCTGGCACTTGGTGGAGAAGGGAGGGCAGGGGCTCTGGGCATCAGGGTTGGGGCCCGGTTTTTAGATGATGGATCCCTTACTCTGGAAGAGTCGGTCCCTTCTCATTCGCTTCTAGAGAATTACAAAATATTTCCAAGTTAAAAAAGAATGTTGAATCCAAGTGTGATGAGTCACGCCTGTCATCTCAGCACTTAGAAGGCTGAGGCAGGAGGATTGCTGTAAGTTTGAGACCAGCCTGGAACTTCAGGGTGAGAACACTGTCTCAAAACGGTAATAAAATATTTTAAAGGAATTTCTGCTTTGTAAAGCATTTTGGGGCTCACAGAAGCCTCTTCCTACTCCGAGCCTCTTAGAGTTCCTGCCCAGGGTGGGGTGCCTGCTCCCCACAATGCAATGTGGCAGTTGGGCTGTGTTAATGTGGGATCTCTAAGTAAGTTATCAAGTCAGGGCTTTTCCAGAAGCAGTTGTTCCCCTCCCCCCGCTTTTTGAGTCAAATTCCTTGGCCGTCCTGGCTGTCAACCATCAGGCTGGCTTCAAACTCAGAGATCTGCCTGCCTCCGCCTTCTGAGCGTCACCACACCTGGCTCTGTTTATTTTCCTTTTTTCAAATGTATTTTTTTTGTGTGTGTGTGTGTTTGGGTGTGTACCATCTGTGTGCAGTAAGCACCCTCAGAGGCCAGAAGAGGATCTCAGAAGCCTGGAGTTACAGATAGTTACGAACCCCCGTGTGGGTGCTGGGAATTGAACCCCAGTCCTCTGCAGAGTAGCCAGTGCTCTTCACTGCTGAGCTGCCTCTGCAGCCCCCATCTATTTTCTTATCTATTTTCCTAAACTGCCAACTGCCTCTTGAATAGGAGCGTGGATGAACGTGGGCTTCTTTTTCCCTTTCCTCTGGCATGGGTGTTGCTCATGCCGTGAGAATCCCTAGATGCCTGCTGCTGAAGCGCTCGAGAGTTTCCAAAGTCCTTCCACCTTATGTAACTTAGAGGCTTTTTCTAGGACCCCGGTGAGGAAGGACTGGGGCTTGGACCCATTTCCGCCACGGAAGCCATAGTTTATTTTACTATCTAGTTGGTCCCTCTTGTGATTTCAGGGGTGACTTGGTTTCCTGGGGTCCTGAAGCATACAACCACCAATGATAAAGCTTAGAAGAGGACAGGGCAGCTGGACATGGTGGCCGACGCCTTTAATCCCAGCACTCGGAGGCAGGGGCAGCTGGATCTCTGTGAGTTTGAGGTCAGCTGGTATACAAAGAGAGTCCAGGACAGCCAGGGCTGCACAGAGAAACCCTGTCTCCAAAATCCAAACCAAACCATGCATGCATGTGGAAGCCAGAGTCTCTTCCTCTGTAGCTTTCTACCTTTCTTTTTTGAGATAGGGTCTCATTATGTCACAATGACTGTCCCAGAACTTGAAGACCAGGTTAGCATCCACCTCCTGAAGGCTAGGGTTAAGGGCGTACAGCTTCACCTGTCTTTTGAGGCATGGTCTCACGGGAGCTCAGATCTTCAGCTAGCCTGGCTGGTGAGCAAGCCCCAAGGGATCCGTCAGTCTCTCCCCTTCCAGTGCTGGGTTACAGGTGCACACAGCTCTCACATAGGAGTTGAACTCCGGTCCCCATGCTCTCTATGCAGGCAGTTTGCTGGGACGTCTCCTAAGCTCAGCGTTTCTGCTTTTTATTGTTGTTTGGAGACAGAGTCGACAAGGCTGTCCTTAAGCTCCAAACCCTCCTACCTTGGCTCCCCCGAGCCCTGGGATCGTGGGTGTGCTTTACCACACTGGGCCTGTGGTTCTGGATTCTTGGGGCTGGTTCTGGGCTGGAGTCATCTACAAGCTCCTACCCAGCAGGTCGGATGTGGCCTGTGGGGTACGTTCAGGGATGGGTGCTGAGGTCTCTGCCAACAGGTGAGGACGAAAGACGTGTTGTTTGAAAGTATCAGCCACCTCATAGACTACCACCTGAAGAACGGGCTGCCCATCGTGGCTGCGGAGAGTGAGCTGCACCTTCGGGGAGTGGTCTCCCGGGAGCCGGGAGCCAGGTGCGTGGTAGCCAGCTACATCCTCTGTCCGTAGAGCTCCCGTGTTGAAAGAATGAACCCACAGTCATGGGTGCAACCATTCTGTGCATCACTGTCTTGTACAGACATTGAAACAGCTAATTGCTGAACATTTTTATCATCCCAAAGTAAGCATAGCCTCTAGAAGCGGTGGCCCATCCGTCAAGGGCTGGTATTGGAAGTTGCCTGAATCTGGCTGGCCCCACTGTGTGCTACGTGGTCAGGCTTCCGGTCTGGCGGAGGGTGGGCTTGGCGTAGCCTTGGGCTGTTGGTGTTGAGGGGATGGAGGGCTGACTGAGGGGGACCGAAAGAAGATCTAGTGACCTCCAGGTCTCTGGGAAGAGAAGGAGGAGGGAGGTGGCTGTGGTAGGGGAGGGCAGGAGGCAGCAGCTGGATGTGGGAGCTGGGTTGGGGGGAAGTAGGGGGGTGCTGTGGAATTTTCCCGGAGCTGCTGGCCAGGTCAAGCTGTTCTTTGTCCCCATGACAACGTCTCCTTCCTGTCCCCTTCTGGCCTTCTCCTGCTTGGGGGCCAGGGCTGCAGGCAGAACTGCTCTGTTGACATGGGGGATGTGGTCCCATGAACCTCTCACATATCTGTATTCTGCTCAGCGCATGTCACCCAGACAAAGGTTCTGAAGTAGCCTCAAAGGAGACTGGGAGACTAGAAGTGAATACTCAGTGTTGTCATGGTATTAGTGCAGTCTCTTAGACCGAAGCGTTCTGAGACAGGCACCGAGGCCACAGCATCTTTGTCTGCACAGAGGGGTTAAGATGTCGCCATGGGGCACACAGCTGCAGTTTGGGGAGCCCCAAGGCCCAGGTAGCTGAGTGCCCATGGCTGCTGAGTAAGCCCTTTCTGTTTAGTGTACACCAAGGTGGCTGTTGTCATGGTCACCCTGACATGGTAACCTCCCCTCTTTCTGCCCACAGGTTATAGTCCTCAGCTCAACTCCTACCCCCAGATGCCCTTGCCGTGGCCTTGAGGGCTCAGATTTTCTCTCGGACCCTGAGAAACCACCAGAACCGGAATGGCTACCGTTTCTCCTTCCGCCGCATGAGCCACAGGAAGCCGCCTTCTCCCAGCTGCACTCGCTGGCTGGGCCAGTGAGACAGAGTCAGGGTCCAAGCCCCTGGTCCCGCCTGAGCCCCAACCCTGAACTTGGGTGAGGCTGTATAAACCAAAGACAGACCGAGTCGCCTTTAACAAAGACATCCAAATGCAGGCCCTGTACCTCCATTCCCGGTAGGGGCAGAGACATCAGGCTCTGTGGGCAGATATAACTTCTTGCCTTGGCTGGGTTCCGAGGACCCAGATGCACTGTTGCTTTTTTTGGGGGGATTAAGGTGCTTTTGGGTCTCATATCCCTGATGGGGGAGCAGCCTTGGGGCTTAGCTGGAATGGTAGGGCATCCAGGTGAGTAAGAGGCGTGAGGAACCTCACTGAGATGTGGCATCCATGGAGCACCTCCCAGCTGCAGCCTGCCTGGACCTTCTACTGTAATTAAACACAGCGTTGAGCGTGAGCCTGCTGTGCCTGTGTGGACCTGCCAGGGGTTCCGGGTGGACAGCTGAGGCTGAGGGGGAGGCTGTATGGACCCCAAGGGCTGGAGCAGACTGGGCTAGGTGGGCCTGTGGGGTCTGAACTGTCCGCAGCACCCCACTCCCTGTGCCCCAACTCTGAACAAGGCTCTGATTTTACTCCAAGATGCAGCAGGCCTCTCTCTGTTCTGTTTCCCCAGACCCTTCTTGGAAACACTGTGGCTTACCCGTTAGGTGTCCCACCTGAATGAATGGCTCCTGCACTCAGGGCCTTTGGGAAGGACTGTGTGGTTGTGGAGTATATGCCAGGGAGGGCACGGGAGTAAAAGATCTGCCCCAACATGAGGTGTAGTTAAGAGCAGAGTTACAAGTCACTTTGATACCCTCTTTCTCCAAATATGGAGAGGCTCAGAGCCCCATCTCCACCACTCATCTTTCCATTCCTTCTACCCATCTACCTCTTAACTTATCTGTTCACACACTTGTCTTTCTGCCCACCCATTCATCTACCCATCCATCCAATCATCCATCCATCCATCCACCCACCCACCCACCTACCTACCTATTCAACCAATTTATCCATCTACTAACAAACCCATCCACCCATCAATGCATATATGTGTCTTCTCATCCACTTACTCCCCATCCATTCATCTACCCACTCCACCTTCATCCCTATCCACATCTCACCCACCCTTCTTCCCACTTCCCCATCTGCCCGTTAATGGGAGACTATCGCAGACTCGGATCAGCAAGTCACCACTGTGTACGTCCCAGATAAACAACGTCTGGGGAAGGGCAAGTTCTGGAGCTCGGTGATCCCAGGACATCTGGGGGACTTCGCTGTGGGACTGTCAGTGCTTCTGAGGTGGAGGGGATAGGATTCTGGGCAGGGTGAGGACACCTATGTGTGTGAAGCCCGAGGACGGGTGGAGGACTTGGGGCTGGGGAGTGGCTGGGTGCCAGAGAGAACTGCTGGGCTTACGCATGAGGTCATAAACTTGATTTCCAGTGAAAAGTCTCTGGCAAGAAGTGCCCGTTGACAGGACAGGGATGACTGGGGACTAGGATGAGGCAGGGTAGTTAGATTCTGGAACCTGGGTCAGGGAGGGGTCTAAATGAGCTTCATTCATTCATGAATTCCTTCATGTACTAGGCCTTCCCAAGGTCCAGCACCCATTTTCTCTGAAGTTCTTGTGTCTGGTGCCCTTCCGGACATGTCTGAGTTTAGGGACTCCGGGTCACTGTGCAGGAGATGGACGCTGGGGGAGCAGCTGACTTGCCAAAGGTTTATCCATGGTGAGCGGTGGCAAGGATGGCAGAGCTGCCAGGCCTCATCATCTCCCTGATTCCTGAGCCCGGAGAGTCTAGACTGCCCAGGTGTGATGTGAGCAGGGACCAAGAAGCCCACATGGGTGGCTCTGGGGGGATTCCACCCGCAGCCCTACCTTTCATACCATCAGCTACTCAAACATTTGGCCTGAGGGATCTTGGGATGGGTATAGGAGAGTTCTGAGTTCACATTCTAGGTTTGTCTTCCTCTGACGTATTCATTAGCCCCTTAACACAGACCGGAGGCCCACTTCCTGTGGGCCTGTCAGGGGCTGCACACGCCTGGAAGTGAACAGGCTACAGAGTGGGAGCAGTCAGGCCCCACGGTTCTGGGGCAAGCGTGTCCTTGCTACAGCTTTGTGGGCCCAAGGATGGGGCCGTGTCTGGAGCCCCGAGTCTCAGCTCTGTGGTATCGTATTTTCAGTGGACACTGGTCCTCTCTGAGAGCAAGTTCTCTAGAAACGCCCCTCCCACTGGCCCGGGGGCGAAGGTCACATGCTGGAGGCGGCCTGACTCAGGACTGCAAAAAGAAGTTGGATGCGTACCACCTCATCTTGGCGCTCTCTGCAGGAGGAGGCGAGCCTGAGTCCTATCTAGGAGGGCTTGGCCACGTCTGCCTCTGTGGTGGTTCTGCTGAGCTCCGAAAGCGGCAGGCGGCTTTGTTGACCCAGAGGCTCCTGTCTGCCATCTGCCAGCCAGGAGGGCCAGGCTCCCTCTCTGCAGGGTGGGGTCCACAAGGCCCAGCAGGGTGGTTGTAAAGAGACCATCTCCAGATAACCACTTCCGTGGGCCTCCTGTTTAAGATCCCCAGGATAACAGGGTGCAGGAGGCAGCGGCTGCGCTCAGCGGTGAGAGCCAGCCTCTGGGGGCCTCTGCTGCTTGGGTCAGGACCCTTGGCTAAGATACTTGCTCACCGGCCCAGGCTGGGAGAGGTTGCCTGGGGTCACACAGAGGCAGGTGTGTGTGGCCACGGGAACTCCAGCTGAGCAAGCCCAAGGCAGCCTGCTTCCTGGGGGCGTCATCCTGTAGCTGCCCTTAGTTTGAGCCCTGGCCTAACTCTGCTAGACCTCTTCATCTGTCTTGGCCAATGGCAGTTTTTTCCATACCCTTCTCAATTTCCTGGTAGAGTTTTGTGCTGTTGTTTTGTTTGTTTGAGACAGAGTCTCACTATGTAGCCTTGGCTGTCTTGGAACGTACTGTGTAGATCAGGCTAGCCCCACTCACAGAGATCTGCCTGCCTCTGACCCCCAAATGCTGGAAATAAAGGTGTGTCACCACTCCCGGCTTGCTATAGTTTTGTCTTAGAGAGCCACACACCTACCCTGCCGTTCACCTGTGCGTTGATCCGTGGCTACTTGTCTCACTGGGCTCCAGGCTGGTCATCAGGCTGTCCCCTGCGTCTGGGCCCACAGGTGGGTACCAGATAAATGTAGGCCCATGGAAGGTGCCTGCTCTCAGGAACTGCCGCTGAGCTGTGGAAACTCAGTTAGTACCGACCCCCGGCCTCTCTCCGGATGGGTTCTTCTCCTACAGAGAAACTGTCACCTCATGCTGAGCATGACCCCCGAGATGGAGAAGGTCATTTAGAGGCCGATTGCTACTTAGTTCCCAGGTCCAGTCTTTACGATTATTATTGGTTGACGAACAGCTGACTAGTGAGGGGGCCTGCTTTGCTCCCCAGAGCTGAAGGGCGGAGCCCGGACCGGAAGTGGTATAGCCTGACTCAGCTGGGTCCTGTGTCACAAGCCCCGCCCCTCAGCCTCCCCATCCAGACTATTCCGGAGGCCCAGATCAGTACTGCAGGACGACAGGCTGTACAAGCTGGTACCGGGAGACCCTGTCCAGAGCCCAACACCTGCCTCATACAGCTGGACTCGCCCTTGGCCTGTTAGGTTCTTCTAACCCTCACAGAACTCTCTCCCTGTACCAGGAAGCCACGCCTCACCCACCCTGGCCCCGGGACCGAACAACTAAGTCTCAGTGCTCCTGCCAGCTCCGCCCCTTCTTCAGGCTCCACCCTATTTATCAGAAGCTCCGCCCATCCCCTCCTGCTGAACAGGGAGACTGTCTTCTAGGCCCCGCCCCGTGTGCAGACCCAGCCCCATATGAGGAGCCCCGCCCCCGACACCAACCCTCGGCCAGTTCCGGGAGACCCCGCCCCTCGCGGACTGCGGGAGACGCGGGCGCGCGGCCGCATTCGGAGGAATACGGCTTGGTGGGCGGTTTCCCGCGCCGAGCGCTGAGCTGGCCGCTGCGCTGCCGCCTAGCAGCCGCGCCGGGCCGTAGCCGAACCCCGCGTTCCGGAGTCGCCGCAGCCCGCGCGGCTGTTGAGCCCAGCGCGCTTCGCGGTGCCCAGACCCGGCGCACGGGGAGTCGGGGGCGCGGTCAGCTCGCTGCGCGGGGCCCAGGGCTGCCGCCGCCTCCCCCAACGCAAGGCGCAGCAGCTGAGTGAAGCCACAGGTGGGTGACAGCTGGGGGCGGGGCCGGGGCAGCTCCGGCCTGTGATTCCCGGGGGAGGGGGGAGGGACCCCGAACCCTTCAGGTGGGTGGGTGCGCAGGATACAGGCCGGGCCCGGCGCGCGTGGGAGACTGACCCTGCTCAGGGCTCCCCAAGAGCGCTCAGCGTGACCCTACACTACGTTGGCCTCCATACTGGCAGGTGGTGACCCCTGAACCAGCTGTCAACCCAATGGGGCCCCGGCAGGTAACCCCTGTGTACGAGTGCTACCTCCTGACAGCCCTGACAGTCAGTTGACACCTGGGCACAAATGCCAGCCTCCTGGTAACCCTAACAGGTGACCCCCTTAACACAGGCCCTACCCTCTGACAGCCCTGACAGGTGACCTTTGGGCGCAAGCGTCACTCTGACCCCTGTTTCTTTTCCCAGACGCCCTGGTCTCTTGCCTGTTGTCCTCATGAGGAAAACCAACATGTGGTTCCTGGAACGGCTTCGGGGGTCTGGGGAGAACGGAGCCAGCCGCGGGGTGGGTGGAGAGGCTCGGGACAAGGCCGCCAAGGGCCCCCTTTATAGCAACGTGCTGACTCCGGACAAGATCCCCGACTTCTTCATCCCACCCAAGCTGCCCTCAGGCCCCACAGAGGCTGAAGGGCAGGCGGACCTGGGCCCGTCCACCTCAGAGCAGAACCTGGCCTCGCCTGGGCCCCGCCGATCGCCTCGCAGCCCCAGGCTGCCGGTCAAGCTGGCCTCGGAGAGCAGGAGCCTGCTGAAGGCAGCCACACGGCACGTGATTCAGATAGAGAGTGCAGAGGACTGGACAGCCGAGGAGGCCACCAACGCCGACCCCCAGGCACAGGGTGCCATGTCACTGCCCTCTGTGCCCAAGGCACAGACGTCCTATGGCTTTGCCACACTGGCGGAGAGTCCCCATACCAGACGCAAGGAGTCCCTTTTCCACAGTGAGCACGGGGCCCTGGCCCAGGTGGGCTCCCCTGGCGCTGGGCGCCGGCGAGCAGGTGCCAAGGCCAATGGGGGTGATGGGGGATCCCGGGAGGTTGGGGGGACCCTCATGAGCCCCAGCCGCTACTTCAGTGGCGGGGAAAGTGACACAGGGTCCTCTGCGGAGTCCTCCCCCTTCGGGTCCCCTCTGCTCTCTCGCTCCGTGTCGCTGCTCAAGGGCTTCGCCCAGGACAGCCAGGCCAAAGTGAGCCAGCTGAAACAGTCGGTGGGTCGCCATGGCTCCCTGTCTGCCGACGACAGCACGCCAGACACCAGCCCAGGTGTCCGTCGCCGCTTGACCCGCAGGGCCACCCCGGAGCCGGGCCCTGAGTCTGGCCAGGCCCCACGTGGAGAGCACACAGTGCGGATGGGCACCAGGGGCAGCGTGCGGCTGCTGGCGGAGTACGAGGCGGCTCAGGCCCGCCTGCGTGTGCGCCTGCTGGCGGCCGAGGGTCTCTACGACCGGCCCTGCGACGCCAGGAGCATCAACTGCTGCGTGGGGCTGTGCCTGGTCCCCGGGAAGCTGCAGAAGCAGCGGAGCACCATCATCAAAAACAGCCGCCACCCCATCTTCAACGAGGACTTCTTCTTTGATGGCCTGGGCCCAGCCAGTGTGCGCAAGCTGGCCCTCAGGATCAAGGTGGTCAATAAGGGGAGCAGCCTCAAGCGGGACACACTCCTGGGGGAGGAGGAACTGCCACTGACCTCTCTGCTGCCCTTTCTGTGAGGTCACCGGCTCCTCCCCTCCACACTTGCGCTCAGCGGAGGGGGCGGGGTGGGCGTGCCCTGCGGCCCTGCGTTCCCTGGATCTCTCTTTGTTGCTCTTTTTTTGGAGAAGATGGGCCGCTCTCTAGACCGGCGCGCCCTCTTCCACCCTATGATACTGCTTGGCCCATCCACGTAGAGTTGTGGGGGTTCTTAGCGGTCCCAGGATCCCGGTTACCTGAGGCAGCTGGGACTCGGAGATGAGTTCCCTGAGTGGGGAACATTGTTTCTTTTTCCTTCGCTGCAACAAGGTGTTTTTCTCCACAGCATGGGTGCGCAGAGACCTCCCAGTCTGAGGGAGGTCATCCTCTCTGGCGAGGCTGGCTCCAGGTAGGCCCAGGCTCCCAAATTCTGGCTAAGGCACCACAGGAGGGCTTGGCCTTCAGGCTGGAGCTGAGGAGACTGGTGCGCCTGCCAGAGCGCACCAGGAGCGGAGGGATGCGGTGCCAAGGCTCCTTGGCATAGGCTTCCCTCCACTCCTGCTGACCAACCAGAGCCACCTGTAACTCGGAGCTTCTGCCTCAAGCCTGTGGCTCCTTTCCCATCCTGCGAGCTACGCCTTCCCAGGGTGCCCTTGGCCAGCAGCTCTTTGCTCCGGAGTGTAAATAGTGTGTGTGTTGGGGGGAGGGCCCTGGGCTGTGTGTGTGTGGCTTTCCTGGACAGGAAACCCTGGTGGGTTGGGATGCATGGCTGCTGTACTTCACACAGACTCAGAACAGAATGGACTGACTGGTGGGCGCTGGTGGACCGGGGGACCCTGCATCTCTTTCTCTGTTGCTGACTCCTCAGACTCTGAAAGCCGCCCTAGGAAAGGGCATGGAAGCTGATTGCTTGGACCCTTGAGGCTGACTGGCACCTTGGAGTTGACTCCTTCCCATGCCCTGTCCCCATGGTCTCTGGAACTGGGCCACACCAGACACCTGGGCTGGCCACTATCGGGGGAGGGCAGAAGGTCTGGGGGGGGGTCCCCTGCTGTTTTCTATCTCCCATCCCCTATGCTCTGCGAGGTCCCATTTTTCTACACCCTGCTCTGTTTGATACCTTTGTGTTTGCTGCTGACTGTATGTGAATCTTTGAGACGCCTCCCCCAAATGTGTTTGTTTATAATGCCGTTTTTAGTGCAGTAAAGGTGTTTGGGGAGTGCGGGGGGCGCAGGTCTGCTCGCTTTGTGTTTAATAACAAAGGAGTGCCTCTGTGGATGGCTGGCCGGGTGGGGAGCGTGGGGAGAGGAGGAACTTTCGCACACTCCCACTCTGCCGAAGAGGGAGGGAGACGCCAGCCTGTTGTGATGAGGACTCACAGGCCTGAGCGCTGGGGCTCCGTCCGCATCAGCTCAGCCCATCTCACAACAGCCGGCAGAGTGGACATTGTGGTTACCCCATAGGGTGCCGGAGGCTGGGAGTGGAGTCGAGCCTGGCAGTCCCAGAAAGCCGTCTCCTTTTTAGGTCTTGCCAACTTGGGGACTCTTTAGGCACTGTCAGTTGTCAGGAACTAGCCCAGTCCTGTCTGGCCCAGTGAGACCCCAAGACAGGTCTGGAGGATACTGCCTGAGCAGCAGGCGCTTTCCACAGGAAGCCCTCTGGGGACTCTGAGCTGGAACACAGTTTTCTCTGCAGTGACTCGCTGTGTGGGGGTGCGTCTGACGAGAGTTGGGACAGGGTCATCTAGTCCCTGGGAGTCACCCGAGTACCATGGACAAGGCACCCACAGTGCTGGGTGAGGATGCCTTAGCTGGGCAGTGGGCTGGAGGCAGAAGGTCCTGCTGCCCCTCATCAGCTTGCTGGCCACTGTGGCCGATGTGGGCTCCTCACCGCTGTCCTGTGGGTGGGTGGGACCTATGCTAAGGGGAAGAGCTACCATACCATGACACCTGTGATGTTCTACCAGCCTGGGCATGAGTAACAGCGATGGAGGAAAGATACTGGGCAGGCCATGGCCACATGGGAAGGGCTGGGCTGGCTTTGTCCATGGCTAAGGAGGCTGGGCTCCTTAGCCCAGTGACTGCTGTTCAGAGCCGTGGACTGACTTCCAGCACAGGGCCCTGCTCCTACTGTCTACCCAAAGCCCCGTGGCCTCTCTCATCCCAGCAAGGACCCTATGTCCCTCTGGTCCCAGGAAAAGACCCTGTGTTGCTCTCTGCCCCAGGGCACATCAAGTCCTCATGCTGCCACTGGGAACCCCCTGCCGGCCTAGGGTCCATAGCAACCCCTCCTGCCAGTGGCAGATGAATAGCACCACTGAGCTAAAGTCCTGGGATGTGTTGCCAGGGCAACGGGGCTTCTCCTTGGCCACCTGTGTGCCATTCCAGAGCTGATTCATCTCTTGGAAGCAAGTGTTCTATGTGTTCACCCTGACACCCGATGTTACTCTGAACACACCCCTGTCTTGGTTTGTACACTTGTGTGTTTGCCTGTGCCCGTATGTAACGTGTGTGTGCCCCATGGCCACAGGTGTGGCCCTATATGGCATCATCATTCCCCATATCATTTCTGCCTGGAGCTGAGGGCCCCTTTGAGCCTGGTCCCCACTCTGCCTCATGCTTCCTGGGAGGACACCCAAGGGAGCACAGATGGGGTCCCTCACTGCCTGTTGCCATGAATCCCAGGAGACCTCTTCTCTGCCTGGCAACAGCCAGGGTACTCAGGCCCCATGGTCTGTGGCGATGGCAGAGGCAGGTGCAAGTGTCAGCACGCACTCCGCCAGCGGCTTCCATCCTGCCTTGAAGATGCAGTGGGCAACCAGGTCCTATAAGCACAAGTCTCTTGGCAGATTCCACTCACAGCTGAGGGTGAGGGTAACATCCGTGTTGGCTTCCTGGGTCTAGCTGTGCCTGACCTCCCATGGCTGGGTGCCCTTTCAGCTTGGAGAGGTGATGCAGTCCCCTCTGCTCCAGCCTGATGATTTCCATCAACAATACTGGGGCAGTGAGCCTCATGGCTGAGGAGTGAGGTTCCTGTCCTGGCTGCCCCAAGACAATGCAGACAGGGGACACAGCTGCAGAAGCCTCCGCTGTGCACACTCACAGAACTGGGGAGGGAATGAAGAGGGCACGAGCCTCCGCCTGAGATGTGCAGAAGGCACTGAACCTACGAAGGGCCTTGGGCAGCAGGGCTGTCTCACCAGCGCTCTGTGTGGCCTAGCTGGCCCTCTTGCCAAGGCTCCCATGATCTCTGAACCCCCACCTGCCCTCCCTAAGCCCGCTCACTGCCGTGGGGTACTGTGGCTGTTTGCAGCCTCCAGTTTTCACTTGACAGTGTGGGGTTCCAGCTGAGCTTGAAAAGCTTCCTCTGCCACACCCCGTGGTGTGTGTGTTTGTGTGTGTGTGCGTGCGCACGCGTGCGCGTAACTGTGGGCTCAGTCCTCAGCTCTGCAATGGTAATTAACATAATCTATTAGGTTGTAATTGCAGGTTGTCTGAGGCAGTGGCTCCCCATGGTCATCCCTCTTCCTCCCTCCTCCTCCCTCCGTGCTCGCCTCAGCCGGATCAGCTGACTTCGGGTTGAAGAGGGAGGAAGGGCTGCAGGGCAGTGAGCACAGACTGGCAATTGAGTAAACACCTCAGTAAACTATGAGGTGTTTACAGGTGTGGCTTGTGGGCTGGCCACCTGTTACCCACTTTACTGTGGCTGGTATAAGCCCCTGCCCCAGGGTCCCTGCTGGTAGGTAGGCCTCTGGTTCAGGGCTGCTCCCAATACAGGTCGCCTTGCTCCGTGACTCAGTTTCCTCCCCAGCACCCTGCATCCTACCCTGATGGTGCTTTGGGAGAGTATAGAGACTGACACACAGCACCTGTGTTCTCTCACTGGAGGGCTGGGTGGGAGTCAGTCTCTCCCCATTGCCAGGACAGAGGGCAGGGCTGGGCCTGACTCCTGGGAATGGGGGGGTGGGTCTGTCAAGTCTACTGGGTATCTTGGTTGAAGGGGGGGGGGGGCTTTAGACCTCGGGGGATCAGCCTGGACTGCCCTGCTTCAGAGCTTCCATGCCACACAACGCCATGCCACAGGAGAGCCCTCATCTAGGGTGATAACAAAAAGGCAAGAGTGATGTTTTCGTTCCTTTCCATGCTCTGGATTTTTCTTAAGACATATGATGGCCAAATGATACAGCCAGCACTCAGGACACCAGCTGCATGCAGTAAGCGCTCAATGCATGATGGCTGCACACAGCAAACAATGCCTTCTCTGCACTCAGTATACCAACTGCATGCAGTAAGCGCTCAGTGCGCACTGGCTGCACACAGCAAACAGTGCCTTCTGTGCACATAGAGGGTACTCAGTGTTCATTAGTTGGTACTCAATGTAGCCGCTGAGTCTGTAGAAGAAGGAGGGACTCCATGGTGGCTCATGTCCCTGGGAAGGAGTTCCAGATGACATCCCTAACCCTCTCTCAACTTGGGCACCCTAGAGCAACAGATGTGCAGTGATCCCCGCGACCAGGTGCCAGCTGGATGCACTTTGCTCTCTTCTGCCCTCTACCAGGACAGATGGCTAACTGTGGAGCCTGTTGGCACACAGAGTGTTGCCAGGCGCACTCAGTACCTGTGACACCTCTCTGCTCTTCTCAGCTCCCTCCCCACCCCTATACTAAACCTGTCCAGCCCAGCCTTCACTTCCCTCCCAGCTTCTGATGCCCATAAAAACCTTCCATTTCGGCCTTGTGTGCTCTTTACCCTTTTCCTGGTCCTCTGTTCTTGGCTCCTGTGCAGGCGCTAGTTTTCCAAATACTAGTTTATTTTGGGGTTCCTTAAAGCTTATATCTCCCCTCTAATCCCCCAAACCCAGGTAGGGGAGAAAGAAGGTTTTATGGGAAAGGGGACATGGCTCTCTTCTCACTGGGTAGGGTCATGGGATTCTTTCTCGGCCAATAGCACCAACATCTGCTGTCAGGAAATCCAGAAGTCCAGGCCACCGGCAAACCAGCAAACAGCAAACGCAGCCTCAGGATGAACCAGCAGTAAGCAGCCTCCTCCGACTCCTCCAAGCTGCTGCGCCTTCTTCCTCTGGGCTGCCCCATATTTATACCCCTCAAAGTCCTCAGAATTCAACTAACTCCAGCTGGCAAAGACCATGCTCTGCCCGAGACAATTAACGGGTGTGGATTCACTAAAATCTCTCACTTGGGATTATAACAAAAACACGTTTACATATCATAAACCAAAATGTCCAATCCACTCCTGGTTCCTTGTCTTGCCCTCTCTCTCCTCTTCCTCTCTTGCTGTCCCCCAGCTCTCCTCTTACCAGCCTGGTCTGTTCTGCTGGCCATGTCCAGTCTACTACTTTCTCCAGCTGCCTATGGCTGTTCTGTCCCTCATATCCACAATAAAACCCTTCTTCTCAACCATACCTTGGAGTGATCGTGTCCTTATTTTTATTCACTCTCCATTTGCTCTGGGAACCTGCAGCCTTATTGGGGGTACACCCAGGTAGTCAAGTGGCCAGCTGGCATGCCACAAGAGCCCAGCCTCAGGGGGATGGGGACAATGGTTCCGGTGTGCCTGAACTGCTCAGTTAAATGCTCTAGCCAGGACAGGGTCGTGTTGTTAGTGAGATTGAGACTGAGGGCTTCTTGGAGTGGGAGAAGGCAGGAGATGGAGGTGTGCGTAGCATCAGGAGTGAGCCATGAAGGCAAGGTTCTGAACAGGGACAGGCCTGGAACCCATGAACTTTGTTCTGGGTAGCAGCTTTATTTGTTTTAAGTTAAATTAATTAATTATTATTATGTCACTATTATTTTACTCAGGAGGCAGACACAGGTGCATCTCTATGAGTTTGAGCCAACCTAGTCTACACAGCAAGTTCTAGGCCAGCCAGCGATACAGAATGACACCTTGTCTGAAAAAGCTATGTACATCTATAAATACATACATGCATTTATATACTTATATACATATACAACTCTCTCTCTCTCTCTGGTGCGTGTGTGTGTGTGTGTGCGCGCGCACGCGCGCGCGCGTGTGTAGGTCAGAAAAAAACCATGGGAGTCTGTTCTCTTCTACCATGTGGGTCCCTGGGCTCAAGCCAGCCAGCCCAGGTGGTGGTTTTTGGTGATGTTTTAGAAGGCTCTTCCCCTACGGTCAGAGGTGAGTGGGAAGGGCAGAGATGGGAGGGCCTGACACTGTCTGATGAGGGAGGGCAGAGCTGCAGTGCACATCTGAGTGACTGAGGTTGCCAAGGAGGAAAGAGCAAATCCACGATTGTCCAATGAAAGCAAACTGTATTTTGGGGTGCACCCAGAACTGGCCAGCCTGCTAGCTCACTCTAAATCAGGATTTGAGAGAGCAGCCCCTGCTGGCCTCTTGAAGTCCCCTTTATATGAGAGATAAGGTGTTCACGGGGTGACAGTTGTCACTATCCATTGTTAGAAAGACACAACGAAAGGGAAGAAACAAGAGCATAGTTACATAACATGTGAAAGGGCCTGCAAGCAGTTTACATCAGACGGAGAGACAGGAATTTATTCTTAATTATAAATAGAAAACTAAACTTGCAAGGGCTTAACACAGGACAAACAGGAACTTCTTAATTACAAACAGAAGCCTTAGCTGGCAAGGACTTAACACAAGAAAAACAGGGGCTTATTCTTCACTGTCGTAACTACAGACAGAAAAGGTATAATTTTTCTGTTTTGGTCTCCCATTAACTTGCATGATATATTATTCCTGTTTTGGTCTCAGACAACATGAAGTGTGGGGCAGGCAAGACCATGTGGCCTCTGGGGACATCAGTGTTCTTATTCATGGGTGGTGGCCGTGAAGGCAAGGGGTCATGAGCTCTCTGAGCTCCAAAGAGCCAAATTCCCAGAATCCAGAACATGTGATGAATGAACCAGAACTGGACAGATAGCCGGGTGGTGGCGGCACACGCCTTTAATCCCAGCCCTCAGGAGGCAGAGGCATGGGCAGGGGCAGGGGCATCTATGAGCTTGAGGCCAGCCTGGTCTACAGAGTGAATTCCAGGACAGCCAAGACTATACAGAGAGGCACTGTCTTGAAAAACAAAAAGAAACAACAACAACAAAAATAAACAAGAACTGAACCGATGGTCTCTAATGTGTTGTTTCTTTACCGCTTTGGGGGTTGAACGAGCCTTTCACACGGTTACATATCAGATATCCTGCATATCAGATCGTTACATTAGGATCCCTACAGTAACAAAATTATAGTTATAAGGTAGCAACAAAATAACTCTATGGTGGAGTGGCCACCATGAGGAACTATACTAAAGGGTCGCAGCAGCAGGAGGGTTAAGAATCACTGCTCTAGGGACTCAAATGGCCAGCGCACTCATGGAAACCACCTACACCACTTAGCATAAGGGAAACTCAAATAAAAACCATGGGGTAATGCTTCCTGTCCAGAGATGGTAGCCAAAGAGGCTGCTGGGAAACTGAACCATCACACCCTTAGAATGGTACTGTCACATGGTACATTGCCTTGGAGCAATGTGGGGTGTGTGTGTGTGTGTGTGTGTGTGTGTGTGTGCGTGTGTGATCCCTTAGGATGAACTCAGATCCACTGTCTCTGCTCGAAGGTACACACAAGAGGAAAACCATCACAAAGCACCCAATAAGACTTGTTCATACCTGCTTGTTCACGTGCCCAAAGGTAGCGAGAACTGTGCTGCTGTGTATGGATGACAGACACATAGACCACATGCTGGAATATCATTCAGCCGTGAATAGGAGCAAGGCTCTGACACACTCTGACATGGAAGGACCTTAAGTGTGATGTGATAAGTGAGAATCAGGTACAAAAAGTCCCACAGCGTGGGCCTCCTCATGGATGCCAAGGGCTTCTGGGGTGGGGCATGGGGTGTCTGTTCATCGGGGCAGGAGTGCGTTTTGGGATGACGGAATAATAGAATAAGGGCTACGGTTGCAAACGCTGTAAACATGTTGAGGACAGAGAACGAAGGTTTATAATATAATTAATTCGGTGTAATCTGGATTTCACTGCAGTTTCAAAGCAGTTCATTTTGCTGTACAGTGGACTGTTTACTGGCTAAAAAGACATGAGCGAATCGTGTGGGGGCTGCCCACCACACACCTGAGTAGGCATGAGGTTATTGGGTAATTCCCACGCTGATTTCTCTACCCCCAACATCTGGCTGCAGTCCTTGTTCTGAGACTCCTGTGTTTCAGTGTTGTATAAACACTGCTCCGCAGTCGTCCCCTGATATCTCAAAAAAACAGCTTACTGCCAGTCGCTGAGCTAGGGAGGGAACAGGGCTGGACTTCCTGCCAGCCAGGGGAGGAGGAGTTAGAGGAAGAAGTGAGGGATTCAGTCAAGGAAGAGGTACCAGAGATATCAGGAGGAGGAGCTGGAGCATGAAAACTACAAAGTGCAAGCATCTCTGAAATGTCTGCTGGAGGCCAAGTTAGCCTAGAGGGTCAAGACTGGAGTAGTAATAGATCAGTTATTGTGTCGTGAAGCTTATTGTTAAGCCGATATAAGAGTCTTAATTATTTGTGTGATGGCCGGGTTAAGAGAGAAACCGAGAAAGGAACACGGCTTTTTAAAAATAGCATTAATACACCTTTGACGGTTACTCTCAGTCGTCAGTTAGGATCACCTAGAAGCCAAGCCTCTGGCCCTGCCCGTGTGGCCGGGTCTCAGCTGGGATTGGGTCAGCTTGGGTGAGAAGGCCTGCCTTAACTGTGTCTTAGTCAGGTGACTGTTGCTGTGGTGAAAGAGCATCTCATGGCTTGCTCAGCCTGCTTTTATAAAAATTGGTTTTATTTTCTGTGCATTGGTGTTTTGACTTCATTTGTGTCTGTGTGAGGATGTCGGATCCCCTGGAACAAGAGTCACAAAAGGATTGTGAGCTGCCGTGGGTGGGTGCTGGGAATTGAACCTGGGTCCTCTTAACTGCTGAGCCAGAAACCCCTTCCTCCCCCCGACTCTTTTTTTGAGACAAGGTTTCTCTGTGTAGCCCTGGCTATCCTGGAACTTTTTTTGTAGACCAAGCTGGCCTCGAACTCACCAAGATCTGCCTGCCTCTGCCTCCTGAGTGCTGGGATTACAGGCATGCAGCACCACACCCAGCTTCAGTCTGCTTTCTTGTAGAACCCAGCCCTCCCCAGCCCAGGACCACCATAATGGCCTGGGCCCTCTCCCGTCGATCACTAATTAAGAAAAATGCCTTATAGTCTTGCCTACAATCCTATCTGATGGAGGCATTTCCTCAACTGAAGCTCCTTCCTCAAGTTGACACAGATAAGAGCACTGGCTGCTCTTGAAGAGGACCCAGGTTAAATTCCCAGCACCCATCTGGTGGCTTATAACCATCTTATAACCATCCCCCAGCTCCCGGGGGATCCATGTCCTCTTCTGGACTCCGAGGGCATTAAGTACATGATGAAAAAGAGAAAGCCTCCTGCCATGCATGGGGACAGTAGGCAACGTGCTCTCAGGGCAAGACCCCACCAAAAGCGCCTACTTGTATACATGCATACTGCTTTGAAAGCAGACATTCTGAACAAGAACGCAGCTGATGACTCAGCTGGACAACCGATCGGCGAAGCTCTTCTCTCCCTTTTCTCCCTTCAGAGTCAGCCACCAAAACACGTGGAGGCTGCTCCCACACAGCACGCTCCCGGGGGGGGGGGAGGCAGCAGCACCCATTAGGTGCTGGCTTTCCAGGCATGAACGATGTAGGATTGAGGGGTTATGGGGCCTTAGATCATGGTTCCAGAGAGCTATTGAGCCAGGCAAGAGGAGGCAGGGCTGGAGTCTGTTCATTGGGCTTTGAGAGGCCACTGTGTGTGAGAGTGAGCTCTGTGTTTCACTACAGACCTCAGGATAAAGTAGATGCCAGGACCACTGCACACTGGAGAGCTGTGGGCATGGAGTGCGTGAGCCCAAGAGAGCTCTCGTGTGCTTCAGACAGGAGAGCTGGAGGGCCCAGGCTATCCAAGCCCTCTGGATCCCAGCAGATTCTGTCGTAAACTGCAGATGCCGGACATGGGGCTGGAGGACTTGGCCTTTGCATCCTGGATTTTATTCCCATTTTGGTCTGATAAATACCTACCATATCCTACGCTTTTCTGTTTGGAATGGTGTAAAATTAAGTATAAATGTGGGAGCCTTTTCTAATCACTCACTCTAGCTCCCAGATAACGATGCAGAGTCCTGTTAGATTTCTCCAACAAGCTTTAGAGAACTGGAGCTGAGCAGACACTCATCTCTCCTAACCCTCTATGCTAGTCTGGCTGCTTCCTGCATTACGTGCCATGGTGGTCCCACCTCGGCTGTTTCTGCTCCATCAGGTCAGTCCTCATCACGAGCTCCTCAGGCTATGGACTTTCTCTTCCTCTTCTTTCTTCGTCTCCCTTTACCTGAGACCCCCCCCATCCCCACCCCAAGACTGGGAACGGAAGTCCAGCCTCCTTGTCCTCTCTGCCCTGTCACTGGCTGTCCAGATTCTTTGCTAACCAATCAGAGACAACTGGGAGGCAATGTTTACACAACATTGATCAATGATCGAACGCCCACATCTGTCTGACTGCAACCAGATCTCAGTGCGCAGAAATAAATCAGCATCTAAACACACAGTTCACAGACCGACTCCCAACAGAATGAAAACGTTTGTTGCGTGCTGTTGTCTACGAGCCGTGTGTAATTGTGTTTGTTGCGTGCTGTTGTCTATTAGCAGTGTGCAATTGTGTTTGATTTTATAGGCGCTCACCATTAGGGATATCTTGGACTTTCAAATCGTGTCGGAACGGTTAGAGACTGTGGGGGGACCTTGGAAATTGTATAGAGGCCATGAGCCTCAGGGGACAAGGGGGGCAAGCTAGGTTAGAACTCAAAAGTGATAAGTTTAGGCATCAAGCAGACAAGAGGAGAAATGGGTAACAGCTAGTAGGCAGCCTCCAGCAGTGCATGTGAGGAGTTATCTAGATTAGCCTAATTGAGGTAGGAAGATCCACCTGAACTGTGGGTGGCATCTTTCCTGGGCTGGGATCTTGGCCTGAATAAAAGGGAGAAGGTGTGAGCCAGGTGTGGTGGCACAACCTTAATCCCAGCATGGCAGAGGCAGAGGCAGAGGCAGGTGGATCCCTATGAGTTCGAGGCCAGCCTGGTCTACAGAGTGAGTTCCAGGACAGTCAGGGTTACACGGTGAGACCATGTCTTGGGGGAGGGCAGGAGAGGGGTGGAAAGGGAGAAAGTGAGATGAGTGCCAGCATTCACCAACATTCTTCACTCTGGCTCCTGACTGGACACAACATTGTAGTGACAAATCTGGGATTTGGGTTTCGGTAAAAAGACAAAGGAATATTATAAGAATCTGTTTTCATTTTAATGCCAGCTGTGGAGACGTGCGGCTGCTTCAGACTGTCCGTAGCTGAATATAATTTGCCATGGGTTTTCCAGCTACAGAAAGTTTCTTCAGTTGTGTGACATTTGGCAATCTGGAGAATTTCAGAGGGTCCTTAAATGCTAGGGCCCCGAGGGGAGCGCTGGGTGGTTGTTGGTCATTCAGGGGGTTTGGCTGAGGTTTGTTAGCAGACATGCTCCAAAGAGTGACAAGAGGAAAGAAATTAGATTCGAGGATCTCTATTTCTCTCTCCCTCTTTCTCCTTCTTACTCTCTAGTGAAAAGGGTGAAATGGGAGGGTAATAAAGGGTGGAAAGAAGAGGAACCACAAAGTAGCAAAGACCAGCTACTGATGCACCAGCCACTTTGTTCTGTCACCGTGATAAACTGCTTCATGAAATGTGAGTGTGATCAAACCCTTTCTTCTTTACTATTGCTAGGGTATTTTTTAATACTTTCTTCATTTTTTTATTTTACGTGTATGGGTGTTTTGCTTGCATGTATGTCTGTGTACCATGTATCTATAGTGCTAACAGAGGCCAGGAGAAGGCACGGGATTTTCTGGAACTGGAGTTGGGGGTGATGGTGAACTACAGCGTGGGCTCTGGGAACTCACCCTCAGTCCTCTGGAGGAGCAGCCGGTGCCGTGGCCGCTGCGCTGCCTCTCCAGCCCCGAGCTGGGGTGTTTCATCACAGCAAACTAATGCAGCCCCCCAAGATGCGTCCAGGGACCTAGCCTACCGCAGTCTTCAAAATCCAACCCGTAATCCTACCCTCAGCCTCCCACCATCTTCCCATCTTTCGTTCTACCTCCCATCACCATCCTCCATCCTCCACCACCATCCTCCTCCATCCTCCTCCATCCTCCATCCTCCATCCTCCTCCATCCTCCATCACCCTCCATCCTCCCACCACCTTCCTCCATCCTCTCTTGTCTTCTCATAATCCTTCATCCTCTTCCTCCCCACTCCCACCATCGTCCTCCCACCCCTGTGATGGAAGTTCTGGTTTCTTTGTAAACTCAGTTAAGTTACGTAAATGTGCTTTTGTTTTCATCCCAAGTTTGGGCTTTTAGTTGGGCTTTAAGTTTGTCCACCCCCGTTAATTGCCAGCCAGTATCGGCCTTCCACACGTGGGCATGGAGAGGGTCGTGGTCGAGGACCCTGAGAGTAGAAACAGGAGATCCCAGAAAGAGAAGGCGTGGCGCTCGGTGTTGGCCTGTGGCATGGAGCAGTCTGGAGAGGCCGGAGATGGTGTGGCGGTTTGGAGCAGACGGACAGAGAGGAACGCTTTCGGGCTCAGTGGTGTGGAGGAGCCAGCTGGCTGCGCCTGCTGTTGACGAGGCTGGTAAGAGCCCTAAAGAACCCCTTGACCTTGGCTAGCAGGGAGACTAAATGGGTCTGGCCCCTCCACTCACTAACTTTTTCTCTCTCCTACTTAAGGTTGGGGGGCTGGGGGGAGGGAGGTAGAGGCCTAAACGCCCCAAATCAAGGAGAGTTTTAAGAGACCGCTCCAGGTGGCCTTCCGCTATTGCACCCTCATCCTGGTTCACGCAGTGACGAGTTAAAACACCGGAACAAAAAGCAGCTTGGGGAGGAAGGGGTGCATTTGTCTCACAGGTTACAGGCCATCATCTTGGGAAGTGAGGATAGGAATTCGGGCAGGAACCTGGAGGTTTGCGCCCAGGATCACCATCCAAGGGCGGCGCTGCACCCAGTGAGCTGACCTCCGACTTCAGTCAAGAAAACGCTCCCATGGACTTGCCTCCAGGCCTGTCCGGCGGACTTGCTTCCTCAGCTGAGACGCTCCCATCCCGGCTTGGATCAAGCTGACAGTGAAGCACAGTCCCCTCCGCCACCCTTTTAGGGCAGGGAGATGGGCTGGATTGGCGTGGGGCTGAGAGAGTGGGGAGCTAGGGTGAGCGCTTAAATGGTGCCGCGCCCCAGCAGAGCACGCTGGAGGCTTCTGCCTTTTGCCAGCACTTGGACTTGCTCCCAGCGGCTCAGCCCTGTGAGGAAGAACTGGGTTTTAATCCGCGTGAGCCATGAATTTTTCTGAACCTAAGCTCAGTGGCCAACGTGAGACATCCCACTCAGACCAGACGGTGGCCAGATCTGCCATCCAGGCCCCTCACTGGTCCTCCTGAATTTGCTCCCTGCGGGGTGCCCCACTCCCCATCAGCCGGACTCAGCCAGGCTCTCAGGGGGCCTCACCTCTGGCTGGGGAAGGGAGGTGAGGCAGGTGGTGGACTCCAGTCTGTGCCCTCCACGGCGGGGTGGCCGCTGCTCCCTGCCTCACCCACAAAGGAGTCTTCTGCCCTCAGGGCCACTCTGAACTAGGGGACCCTGGGCCCTGAGGGGGTCCCGTGTGTCCCTCTGGACCAGGGGAGCTCCCCGCATGCAGTGGGATGACCACCCCTGTGAGTTACAGAGAGCCTGGTGTCTATTAATAAAACCTCTCTCAGACGGAGCTGTTGCATGGGCCCTCCTCACTGAAGGAGACCTTGGTGGGCTGGCTGCATCCCCCTCAGGCCCCCGGTGCTGACTCACTCCGGCTCATTTTAGCTCCTCTCTTTCCACCTCCCCCACCAGGAAGACTTAATTTAGTCTCAGGCGAGAGCCTGGCGCGTGGCGGGAAGCCCAGCTCAGCCTCACTCCACTCTAGGCGTCTCCATAGGAACCTGACTGTGCTGGGAAATGCCAGGATGGAGGACCACAGGGAGCTCAGTTTGCCTTCCTCACGCCTGGGCCTGCAGATGCTCTGGCAGCCTCTGCCCAGGGCCATGGAGGGTGCCTGGGCAATTCCAGTCCCCTCTGCCTCCTGAATGCTGACTGGGGCCCTGGGAAGCCTGAGAGCTGTGACAGAACTGCCTCCTTAGAGCAAGTTCTAGGGTGCTCTACCTTGGGAAAATAATTGCAAAGTCCAAGGGCAAAGAACAGGGCCTCCTGGGCTCACAGAGTTTGGGAAGTAATGAGTGATATGCAAGGAGGACTTATTGTAAGCATGATTATATGACACTCTTGCAAACCTAGAATCGAGGCTGAAAAGGAGAACAGGTCTGGAGCGCTCGCCGGGCCTTGGTGCCCTTTGTGGGCACCCCTCCCTGCCTGAGCACAAAGACGGCTCTTCCCAGGCCCCTGCCCCTGAGGGCCTGTGGGCCCCATACCTCCACACCATGGGCCCTCCACACTGCAGCTGGCCACAGAGGCTTCACGGCCCAGTGTCCACGTGTCCTCGCCCCACCCCGTGCTTCCCTGGCTGTGGCGCTGGCTACAGTAATGCCCTCGCTTCTGCTCTTTGAGCTGGCTCAACATCGTGTGTGCTGGCTTCTCAGGTCTCTGAGGACACTGTGCGCTCTTTCACATCGTCGACTCCTCTTCCTTCCTGCCTTGCTGGTGCAGGAGTGTGAATGTAGGACCTTATGCGTGCTAGGCAAACACACTGTGCCAACGGGCTGCCGCCCAACCTGAATCTGCATGAGTTCGCTGTACAGGCTTGACATATGACAGGCCAGGCGGTGCCCGAATGGAAGGTCTCCCATTACCTCCTGGGCACCACTTGAAAGCAGTCAGGTTGGGTGTAAAAGTAGCTTTTGTCCTCCTGATGTAGCTGTTGTCTCGGAGGCTGACTGGCTCTGTCTAACCCAGGCCTAGTCCTGGAAGCTTCTAGCCTCCATACAATCTAACCTAGGCCTGGACCGTTTTCAGCGTCTGATACTTACTGCTGAACAAGCGCACCCTTTCTTGTTCTTTCCGAATTCTGGTTCAAAGGTTCATCTCAGCTGTTCTGACTCAGACTCCTCTCCAAGCTGACTGATTGAATTTGGCTTTCCTCAGCTTCTCTGCTTGGTCTCATATTTAACTCTAGCAACCTGCTCTAATCTTCTGGCTTTTTCTCCTTCTCTGCCTCATCTGTCTTCACCTGTGTCTACCTTGTTCTCTCTACAACCTGTCTCTGTAAAACTGCCTCCTCTCTCTCTCTCTCTCTCTCTCTGTGTTTGTCTGTCTCTCTGAACTGCTCTCCTAAATCCTGTTTTTCGTGTCTCTTCTGGTGAGAGCTGGGTGTATTCAATCCTGACGGATTCTGTAAATCTTTCTCTGATTCCTCACTTTGTCTGCCTCTCAATTAGATGGCCCTTTCAAACATGGGTGCTTCCTTCTACAAGCTAACTTAACCTTCGTTGTTTGGGATTAAGGGTGTGTACTAACGGTGTGTCTGTCTTCCAGCCCGGGGAACCGTGTTGCTGGATTAAAATCCTTCGGGGTGGAGGGTGGGGGGGACGGGGACCGCAAAGCTTCTGCACAGATGGACCAACAGTCTTGCTTGGCTGCTGGAGCACAAAACCTGGAAGAATGCTGTGGGGTTGATGGATAGCTTAGGCCCCGAAGGCAGCAGGGGCAGGTTCCCCCCCCCCCAGCTTGCTGTACTTCCTAGCTGTGATCATTCTGGGGGACCTCTGAAGAACATCTGGGTGCTGGTGGAGCAGCAGCAGGGCCTTCAGCCCAGCCCTGAGTGTTGAGGGAAGCCACACAGCCCACGCTGGTGCTAGCAGCCAAGCCCTGGGTGCTGCTTTGCTGGAAAAGACAACAGAGCCAGAGATGTGGACAGCCGGCTTCTAAAGCGTCCTTGTTTCTGCCTGCGCCTCCTTGCTCCTGGTGGAAGGAACGCTGGGAAGGCCAGACTTTTGTTAGCACCAAGCAGAGACTTTGCACCCAGAGGGCCTGGAATCCAGGGGAAAGGGCTGAGTTTTCACCATTGCATGGATGGTTTCAACTCTGCTCCCCTCTAGGGCACCCGTTTATGTCCCTCTCCTGGAAAACAGACATCCTCCTGGGTCTGAGGGGGCCACAGAAGGTTACTGGGTGAGGTAAGATAGTCCCAGGAAGGCTTTGGCCCTAAGCTTTGTTCAATGGTAGTTGCTTTCATCCACACCGGCTTATTTAACGTCTCTTTAGGGTTGTAAACGCTGCGCAGCCGCGGGTAGACCTGGGTTGCAAGCCGGGAGCCTTCTTGCCGCAGGAGGGTACCGGTGGCCGTGAGGGGGCCGCCATCTAGCGGTCATCGTGAGCATCATCACGGTCCCGGCTAGAAGCGCGGCTTAGCTGGAACCTGCCTGGGCGCTCCGGCCTCAGGACTTCTCCCGACTCCGGCTTTGAAACGGAGAACCAGAGAAGGGCCAAGCACCAAAACTAACGGAAAAGAAGAGCAAGGAAGTAGGACGGAGAAGCAAGAAAGTCCTGATGCGAGGAGAGCAACGGGGTGGGGCAGAGGGGAGGAGGCAGGGAAGGGAGAAGCCATCCATATAAAGGGGCAAAGGAGGGAGGAGGAAAGGAGGGAGGAGGGGAAGAGGGGAGAGGGCTGAGAGGAGGAAACAGTGGAGGCACAGAGGAGAGGACATGCCTTATGGGAACAGCTGCGGTTCCTACAAGGGGAATGGCTGAAGTTATTTAAAGCCAGGGCGACGGCCACCTGGGGGGCTGTTGGGATCTTTGGTCAGGGTCGCTTTCTGTCTGTGGATGCCAAGCGCAGCTGCTGCCTCCCTGTGCACCGCTGTCCTGTGTGGCTTCCACTGTGGTTACGCTGCACGGCCACTCTCAGAGCTGGCCCGGGCTCGTATTTGGGCTGCTGTGTGGTCCCTTCTCTCCCACAGCCGCCTTTGCATGGACAGTGTCCCTGAAGGCCATCTCCCTGACTCCAGGCAGGCCAGGTTCTTCCTGAGTGTGTGTGAGTGTGTGAGGCGCACAGCTCAGGTCTTCGGAGGTGGGCTCCTGTGCAGTCACAGCCAGAGGACTCTTCACAGAAGAGCCTGGTTGTCCCCGCTGCGGAGACAAAGCTGTTGACACCAGCTAGGGAGGCTGCTTAGACTCTGGCTCCCGGAGCGAACGGACGGAGATAAACGTCAGCTTTCTTCAACTGTGGGCTGCAGCTCCATATGTGACTGAATGTGGAGGGCACAACAAACCGGACAGCAGTTAGAGGTTTCCAAGCTCAGAGCAGTCAAGAAGTAACTCAAAATGAAAGCCACAGCAGATCCAAGGTCTCTCTGGCCGTGCTCCCCTGCGCACCGGAACACGGCTTCACTGCGCCCCCGGATGTGCTTGCTGCCACCACACACACCCAGCAGTGCGGCCGGAATCCCCCAGTGCGCGGCTTACTGTGCATGACTGGTGTTTGCATTGTGTACAACGCTATCTGCTCTCATAGAAACGCAGCAGCTTAACTATGGAAAACGAAGACTTAGCATTGTCCTCCCTCGCTGGGTCTCAAACGAATGTCTGTGTGCCTTTTACTGCTAGGAATGCTTGAGGCTGTTTTTCATCCCCCAGCATATAACATTTGAACAAGAGTTAATGTAAATGTGATGAGCTCATCGTCTCATTAGTATTATTCAAATTTGCTTTTATTGCTCTTGAGTGGTAAATTTACCAAATTATGCCAAAACTTATGATTTTTTTTTTTTAATCGTTCATGGTCACTAGATGTTTGGTGTTTATACCTTTTTTGGGAGATGTGGTGGTTTGAACAGGAATGGCCCTCGTAGACTCATGTGTTTGAGTGCTTGGGGGGTGTGGCCTGGCTGGAGGAAGTGAGTCACCGTGGGGTTGGGCTTTGAGGCCTCCTACGCTTAGGCTACACCCAGTGGGCAGTCTCCTTCTGCTGCTTGTGGAACGCAATGCAATGCGGAACCCTCAGCTCCTTCTCCAGCACTGTGTCTGCCTGCATGCTGCCACGTTTCCTGCAATGGTGATAACGGAGTAAACCTCTTTAACTATGAGCCAGTCCCAGCTAAATGCTTTCCTTTGTGAGAGTCGCCTTGGTCCTAGCATGTCTTCACAGCAGTGCAAACCCTAGCTAAGACAGGAGACAATCTGATTTTAATTTTAAAATGTGTTTCTAAAGATTTAATTTTTTGCGTAGATGGGTGGGTTTTTATGTGCACCACATGTGTGCCTGGTGCCCATGGAAGGCAGAAGGTATCAGATCCCCTTGAGCTGGAGTCACAGGCAGGTGTGGACATCCTGATGGGAGTGCTGGGAACCAAACATGAGTCCCCTGGAAGAGCAGTGAGTTCTTTCAGCCACTGAGCCGTCCCTCCAGCCCCTTCTTTTTGTTTTTATGTGTATGTCTGAGTGTATGCCACAGGTGCCCGCTGTGGTGCTGTGGTGGTTTGAATGAGAATCGTCCCTCTAAGCCCATACATTTAAATGCTTGATCCCTAGTTGGCGGAACTGTTTAGGAAGGATTAGGGGGTGTGGCCTTGCTGGAGGAGATATATCACTAAGGGTTGGGCTTTGAGATTTTAAAAGCCCACCACAGGCTAAGTCTCTCTCATTCTCTGTGTCCGACTTGTGGATCAAGTGTAAGCTCTGAGCTACTGCTCCCGCACCATGTCTGCCTGCTGCTAAGCTCCCTGCCATGATGGTCATGGACTCACCTCTGACACCGTAAGCAACCCCCCAACTAAATGTTTTCTTTTGTAAGTTGCCTTGGTCATAGTGTCCCTTCTCAGCAATAGAAAAATAACTAAGAGAGAAGCTGGAATTAGGGGTGGCATGCTGCTGTGACGTGACTGACCATGCTGTTTGTTGGAGGAAGGTAGGCTCTGGGACTGTGGCGTAGGAAACCAGTTGAACACTGTGAGCAGGATGTAATGGAGCATCCTAGTAGGTAATGCTGAAAGCAATGTGGACTCTGAAACCCCTCCAGAGGTTTCAGAGGGGAACAATATTAGAAACCTGACTCACAAGAGACTATTCTTGTGATATTTTAGCAAAGAGCATTGCTGCTTTCTGCCATTGTCCTAAAAATCTGCCTCAGGCTAAATTGAGTTTTGGATCAATGCTGATGGCTAAAGTGGAAATTTCTGGTTTCTTTGAAGACTGAATTTTGTTATGTGATGTTTTGCTGCAAGCTGCGTCTGTAATGTTTTGCCCAGGTTGGTTTGTGAGAGAGCATGTCATGGTTTGCTGTGATTTCTCATGTGTGAGGGGTGTGACTTTGGCCAGCGGAGCACATCCATGGGTGGACTTTGAGGAGAGGACATATATAGAGGCCCACACACAGGAGACATCTCTTTTTGGATCGACATCACTGCACTGATCTTTCTGCTTCGACACTTGGCTTTGCAGAGAGAAATGCTCCAGAGCTTCTCCGGGCAATCCAACTGAGGCTTTCAGCTTTCGTTGCTTCGTGTTGGCCTTTGGACCGGACTGCCGGTATCCTGACTACTGAGTCTGGTAATCCCCTAATGACCCATTGACCCTAGTCAGCAGGAAGTAGATAAAAGAGGACTCCAGCCCCTTTTCCTACTCATCTACCTAAGGTTGTGGGGAGTGGTTGGAAGGAGGAAAAGGTGCTTAAGAACCCTAAATGAAGTAGGTTTGGTGAGAAAGCTAAGCCTCCAGATGGCAGAGAAGGTTTCAAGACAGCCTAGTACTGACTGTAATACACATACTTACTCTTATGCAGACTACACAGAAAAAGAGCAAGCAAGGCAAAAATAAATGCAAAGTGTACAGTTTGAGGAGACAAAGAGCACCAGGGAATGCAATGCTGAGGCCAAGCCTTGCGCTCAAAGAGACGAGATTTAAGGAAAAGCCTGGAGTAACGGGGCGATGCCCTCAGTGTAAGACCTCACCTAACGAATCCTGCAACCTGCGAAAGGAAAAGGCTATGCTGTCATTCAAGGAGGGGTGTTGTGGATAGAAACATGTTTTTTGTTTTGGTCCCACGTGTGGGATGTGGGACTGGTTCAGATGGTCCACAGCAGCACACCATTTGCCTCCTGTAGGCTCTGAGAGGAGCTCTTTGCCAGTTGCAAACAGTTTGAATCCCAAGACTCTGGAGAGAGAATAAATGCCAGAGCTCAGAGAGTGTGATCCCCAAGAAAGGACAATGCTGCTCCTGCTTCCCCCTGCTGCTCCTGGTTGCTGTTGTGAGCCAAGAAGTTGGAGATCTTCTGAAATGAGGATTGGACTGGCTCCCCAAAACCCAACGACCCTAACCAGCAGAAAGCAGCTAAGAGAAGGATTCCCCACTAACCCTTTCTCTCTCCTAACTGGTGTTCAGGGTAGGGGTTGGGGGTTGGGGGTTGGAAGGGATTGGGGTAGAGTAAGGAGAAAAAGATAAAAAGAAATGTAAATAAAAGAGTTTTTAAAAAGTACACAGGAGAACCATCAGCTGTGTGGTTCTGGCTTTGTCAAGAAGGATACAGGAGTAAAGGGACTGTGGGATCTTCCTCTGAGGGTAAGGAATGCTGCTGGGGCCAGGGGTGTGGCAGCAGAGTCGCTGCATAGAGGTTTGGACAGGCCATAGAGTGAAGGTGTGAAGGTGAAGCCTGGATTGCCGTGGAGCTCTCAAAAGGATGGAGATGCCAGAGCCATGGGACACCTGCCAAGGAGAGCTGCAGACAGGGAGTGGAAGCAGCCCAAGCTGAGACACGTGTTTCAGTCAACAAAGCCGGAAGTACAGCTATCTAAGTCCTTTGACATCAGACAGAGAGATACCATGGATTTGGAGTTTGCCCTGTTGAGGTTTGGTCCAGTATTTCCTGCGTCTCCTGTCTTCCCTTTGGAATGGCAGTGTATATTTTGTGCCATTGTACACTGGAAATATGTAATTTGCCTTTTGGTTTTTGTCAGGTGTTACAGTTAAAGAGTCTCAGAAGGGACTTTGGACTTTTAAAGTACTGATGCTGTAAAAAAAAACTAGGGTGATTTTTGAAGTTGAACTGAATGCATTTGCATTATGATGTGGTTACAGGCCTACGGAGGCCAGAAAGTGGAATATGGTGGTTTGAACGAGACTAGCTCTCACAGGCTCCTGTGTTGAAATGCTTTGTTCCCGGCTGGTGGAACTTTCTTGGAGTGGTTAGGAGATACGGCCTTGTTGGAGGAGCTGCCACTGGCGGTGGGATGTGGTATTTCCAAAGCCCATGCCTGGCCGTCTCTCTCCTTCTGTGTCTCCCACTTGTAATAGGATGGAAGCTCTCAGCTACTGCTCCAGTGCCTTGCCTGCCTCTCTGCTGCCTGGCTCTCCACCATGGTGGTCATGGGCTCACTCTCTGACACTGTAAGCAAGCGCCCAACTACATGCTTTGTTTCGAAAGTTTCCCTGGTCATGGTGTCTCTCCACAGCAATAGAACAGTAGCTAAGATACCCACCAAGGACACAACGTGGTGCCGTGGCCCCAGGCGCTGGAATTACAGGCGCATGTGAGCAGCCACACGGGTTCCCTGAGCTGAAATCAGGTCCTCTGCAAGAGCAGCAAGTGCTCTACTGCCCGGCCATGCCTCCATCAGCACAACTATTATATATATATATATGTATTATATATTATTATATATTATATATTATATTATATATTATTATATTATTTTTTTTAAAGATTTATTTATTTAATGTAGAAGAGTGCAAGTACATTTGTACACCAGAAGAGGGCATCAGATCCCTGTATAGATGGTTGTGAGCCACCATGTGGTTGCTGGGAATTGAACTCAGGACCTCAGGAAGAGCAGCTGGTGCGCCTAACCTCTGAGCCATCTCTCCAGCCCTTATTATATTATTATATATAATATTATATATAATATTTATATATAATGTATATATGTATTTGTACGTATATAATCATATATATGTGTATATATATACACACATACATACCTATATCTGGGGTAATATAAAGAATTCTCAGAGGAAAAGGAATTTCGAGTAGAAACGCTTAACCAGTCCTGTTTTCTCTAGCTGAGCCTGGGGTACCTTATCATGGTGGCAGCAACAGACAAGAAGGTTTCCATGCCTGGGAACCCCAAGCGGGAGAATGTATTTCCATTCACCACCATAGTCCCCAAGGCCTGCCGTGACTCCAGCCCCCAACCTTGCCAGGGCTCTCCAGGCCATCAGAGGGGACGCACGAGCTTACATTACAAAGGGCATTTATTAGACTGGCTTTCAGGATAAGGATGGGACGGCCCAGCGATGGCTGCCTTCACTGAACCGTGTCTGAGCACTTGGCATCCGTCTAGTTCACAAAGCCAGGTGCCTCAGCAGTCCCACCCTGGCACTGAAGGCCTGGAGGGTTCTGGGAAACCAGTGGAAAACCGAAGAAACTGGGTTCCGCTGTCACTGAAGGGAGTTGGCAGCAGACACACTTGCCAGCAAGAAGCAAAGGCCAGCAGGCAACACTGTCTCCTCCTTAGACTTAGAGCTGAGCAGACAGTGGAAAGTCCTGCCACTCTGGAGGGAGGTCCCCCTTAATCCTTTCTGGGGACGCCCCCAAAGACCAGCTAGGCTGGTCTCTTACATGGCCCAAGGTCCAAATCAACTTGTCAAGGTTAGCCAGCACACCTGTCAGAGGCTGGGGTCTCACTGGGTCTGACTGCTTGGTTGGGAGCTTTGAACAGGCATGGCTTCCTAGTCTCCCTGGGATCTTGAGCTCCCCCCACACCCCTCCTTGACCTCCTGCCAATACTACCCCTGTGGAGGCCGGGAAGGTGGAGATGAAGGCTTTCCAGCCATGGGATGGGGGCCAAGGGCCTCTGTGCCATCAGCTCCCCACATGCCCAGGCTGGAGATGGGGGTGGCTGGGTGTTGGCAGTATTCTCCCTCACAGCCATGATCTTACTATAAGGATGCAAGGTGGCATATTTGGAAGGTCCCTTTTATATAACCTGGGGACAGAGTCTAAGTGTGTCATCGTACCCTGAGCTGTAAGGACCTAAGAGTCAGCTTCCAGAGCAGGGAGTAGACATCCAAAGCCATCTACGAGAATGTTAAGTTTGGAAGCTCAAAATACCAAAGACTCATCTATCTGGTCACCTGCCATCAGATTAACAAACCCTGTGATCACAGGATGGCTGCTTGAGCACCAGACATTAAGGACAGGCCCAGTGATAACCAGGAATCAGAGATGTGGCCTCTTGTCTTTTAAGGAAAAGAGATCCATGCCCAGAAATCCCTGAAGATTCCACACACCCACCCACAGTCGGGGACACAGTCTTTGGTGAGCTCTGAATCCAGGCTCAGCTCTGAAGCCCAGCAGAGACGGGTCATCTCAGCGTTCAGGAGGCTGAGGCAGGAGGAGCTCAGGTTTGAGGCCAGCCTGGGCCACACAGTGGGACTCTGTCACCTCTTGTCCCCCGCCCCAAAGGAAAGCCATGTAAGCAGGAGCCCTGAGCTGTGTAGCCCAGGCCCAGCTCCCACCCTGGGCTAGAATGGGGACCTCGGAACCCATGGGTGGGCATTCTCCTGTTGCTGTGGCAATAACAGATCCACTTAGGTGTTAAGGGAGTGAGGCTAAGGAGTTAGGAAGGGGAAGCACATGGGGGAAGTTGGTAAACACCAGGCCGATTTACTCAGCACCTCTGCCCTGGAGGCTAAGACTTCGAGTGGCTCAGAGCATGAGCAGAATGATGACAGTCTGGGCGATGGCACTTTGGCCCTTCAGAGCGGGTCATTCGAGAGCCACTGGCTCCAGAGCTCCCAGGCCACCTCACGGCTAGTCTCGGATGACACAGAGGAGGAGCTTCCCCCGGAGGAGGTGACTGTGGAAGAGCTCCCCGAGACCTCCGGCCTGAGTGACACTCTCGGGCGAGACCTGGAGGTAGAAGTGGTTGAAATGAGGTGGGTATTGAGACCTGATGGCAGCGGGGTGCTGGGAGGAGGCAGGTGATGACACACCGGTCTATCCTGGTCATCTTCGTGGAGACTCCTGGCTTCCCGGAGGCAGGGGGTGCTGGTGGTTTTGTCCTGCTCTAGACCCTGGCACATAGCAGCTACTCAGGAAACACTGGTTTGAGAAGTGAGCATCGTGTTCATTCTCCCAACAGCCGAGGGAGGTGGAGCTGGCTTCTCTCCATTCCACGGCTCAGGGCTCAGTTTCCGGACAGTGTGGAGCCTGGATAGTGCCAAACTCTTTCACAGAGAGTGACGGGGCTTCAGGGCCCCAGAGCCGACCAAAGGCTCCTGATGAGGGAGCGGAGCTGCCTCGTAGGTTCCCAGACACACTGAGGTGGGCAAGTAGACCCCGACACCCAACTCTCTTGCAGTCAGCTGTCCATCAGTGAGAGGACGCCCAGCATCTCCACAGCCAAGCACAGGAGGAAGAAGGTCCGGAGGCTGTCAGAGCTGGCAAAGCCCAAGATCAATTGGCAAAGCATGAGAGACAGGTGAGGGCCGGGCCTGTGAGGTGGTGAGGCAGTGGGCGCTCCAGGCCTGCCGTGCTCTTCTGACCCCCTCACCCCGTCACTGATTCATCACCTCCTCACTGTGTCGCCTTGGGCAGGACACCTAAAGAATAAGTGGGCTGTTGGGGAGGCGTCAGGCAGGACACCAGAGGTGTGGGACTCCTGGGTGGTACCCAGAGTAGAGTAAGGAGTCTGGGAGTCAGTAGGGACCCAGAGGCAAAGGCAGGGCCTGGGACCCTGTCTCATCGCAGGATCAGGATAAGGTGCTGTTGTCAGGGCTATACGTGGACTTCCCCACGCAAGACCAACTTCCAGTTCTGCCTGTATTGGTGAGTTGGGGTGTCCCCTCCTTGTGCCACCTGCCCATGTCAGGGACATGTCAGACTGAAGGGGTATGCCTGAGGTTCCTTCTCTCCAGGTCTAGGTTTTGGGGGGTAGAGGGCTCTTGGCTTGGGGGTTCCCTCCTGCTGTCCTGCCTCCACCTTCCCGCTGCCCACCAGGCTTGCCGGCCAGCGTCCATACACCTGAGGGGCCCAGCTCTCCAGCCCGCACTTGGCTTTTCACCAGCCCCACTCTGTACCCTGCTGTTTTCTCAAGCTGCCCTCCCTGGTCCCCCAGCCTCCAGGGCCCTAGGACTCCCTTCCCCAGCAGGGCACAGGGCACAGGGCATCCTACCCTGAGATGCTCGGCTGTATTCTAGGCCTTCTGTATACTGGACAGAGCGGTTTATCAAGGACACCACCTTGGCCATCACAGTCCCTGGTAGGTTCCGTCTCTCTGGGGTAGCCTGAGTGTCCTCTGCCTGGCCCTGGGACCTGCTGGCTCCACTCAGAATGTGGCCACCTCCCAGGACCCCAGTTCTCCCCCTCCTCCCCAATGGCTGGAACCCTGTAGTACTGCAAGGGATTCAGGGCAGTCTCTGAGGCGAATCTGGGCAGGGCTAGTAATTGTTTTACATGGATCCCGCATTCCTCCCCACATGGGATCCATCTTCTTTCAGAGTGTGGACTCCTTCAGGTAGAGGCCCCTAACAGGAGCTGCTCTGTGGATGGGAATAGCCAAGCAGGGTCTCTCTTGGGGCTCCAGGCTCATACATGCCCCTCCCCACATAATCCTAGAAATCCTAGGCCAGCACCCACTTCAGACAAAAACCCAGTTTATGAGCCTCTTGTGGTCAACCCTAGGGAGGAAGGAGTCCTAGTCTTGCTGACCTGTTTTCCATTGTATTATGCCTGCCTTCCCTATGATGGGGCTGCTGAGGATAATGTTTGGCAAAGTGTCTAGCCTGTGACCCCTGCCTGGCCCTGTGGAGGGCTGAGTAGAACCTTGGGGTGGAGGATGGGTCGTGCTGGGGCCCAGTGTAGCTGTGGTGACTGGGCCATTTCCATTCAGTGGTGTCCCGACGAGTGGAGGAGCTTTCGAGGCCCAGGAGGTTCTACTTGGAATACTACAACAACAACAGGTGAAGGCAGAAGAGCAGGCAGGAGTCACCAGTGGATATGAGCCTCCTCCTGCTTCTTTCCAAGAGGGGCTTAGCATGTCCTGCTCTTGATTCTCCAGAGCTCCAGTGGCTACCTGATCTCAGGGATCATGGGGCTGGATGGGCTTGGCCTCATGTGTCTCTGGTGCTCATGATGGTGGGACCTAGAGGACACTTAAGCTTTCTGAGGCCTGTCCTCAGGGACCCTCAGGCAAACCTTGAGGTCTCTGTACAGAGGGGAAAGATACTGTTGCTGATGGCCGAAGGGGGCCCACACCACCACTGTGGGATCCCGGGTTGTCACAGCTGTTCACACGCAGCCCTGTTCTGTGTTAGTGCCATATTATCATCATCGCCTGTGGGTGGCAATGACCCTTGCTCTGGGGTGGATTTCAGGGTGAGCAGCTGCATTCCAGCCTCTGGCAGCCAACCAGGGGGTTGGCTTTAGCAATTGCAGAAACTTAGGTCGTCAGGAGCATTCTTGTGGCAGCGCTTGCCTCTGGACAGGGCTGAGAAGGGACCCGGTTTTACCCTTTGAGCTAGACGCAGTCACCTCCTGAGCCTTCTGTAGCAGCCACGGGATACTCTATCCCTGTCATGCTCCTGATGGGCCTGGGAGCTGGCCCTTTGCCACACAGGAAGGCAAAGGAAGAAAATGCACGTGAGGGTACCCCACACTCTGAGCTGGATACCTGGGCGAGGCCTGTCTGGGCCTTCACTGCATCTCCTCTGGGAGGTATTTTCCACCCCAGTGTCCCCAGGCTCACCATCCCAGGAGCATTCTGAGAAAGACCAAGCACACAGTTAGCCACTCACAGCTCTGTGGAGGGGTGGGTGGGATGATGGCTGAACTCCAAGTGCCTTTTAGGACCACACCCATCTGGCCCATCCCTCGACCCACGTTGGAGTACCAAGCTTCTAGCCGGCTGAAGCAACTGTCCACCCCGAAAGTTCGCAATAACATCTGGAGCATTGACATGTCGGAGGTAGGTAGTGCTTGCCGTGTAGTCCAGGTGGTTGGGGCAAGGGGTCAGCTGCCTTTGGATGTAGGCAAGGGGACAGGGCTGCAGCCTCTATGGGGTGGGTGGGCCACGTCACTGGTTCATCTGGAAAACTTTGTCCTCCCCCTCTGGCCGTTGAGCTTGTCACCCTCTTCTGCCTCTTGAGGCCATCTGGGATTCCAATGCTTCTTGACCACTCTTAGCCATCACAGCATCTGGTCTCTGTCTGGGATGGAGCTCTATGGTGGGGTGACATCACCTGAAGGGATGTGACCAGTCACTCTGTGTGCTCACCAGGATCTGCTTTTTAACAGTTTTAAAGTCCAGTTGCCCCTATCCCCCACCATTCAGCTAGACACAGTCAGTCCAGATTGAATCAATGAAGTCCAGCTTCCGTGAGAGACACAGTCTCCAAAAACAAGTTGGAGAGCTGAGATGATTGTGCACACCTTGAATCCAGGCAAGAGGCAGACAGGTTTTCATGAGTTGGAGGCCTGCCTGGTCTACATAGCAAATTCCAGGCCAGTCAGGGCTTCAGAGAGAGACCCTGATCCCCAAACCAAAAACCTGCCAAGCATGGTGGTACTTGCCTTTAATCTCAGCACTGCAGAGGCAGGAAGGGAGGAATCCTGAGAGAGAGAAAGAGAGAGAGAGAGAGAGAGAGAGAGAGAGAGAAAATAAGCATATGGCAGCATGCATCTGTCATCCACGGCACTCATGGAATGGATGTAGGAGGATCAGGAGTCAGGAGGTGAAGGCCACCTTCAAGCTACTTAATAAGTTCAAGGCCAGCCTGGGCTATGTGAGACTCTGTTTTGAAAACACAAAGCAAGGTCCCAGCTGTAGCATTCATTTTTAAACTATTTTATTTGGGGCATTTTATCCTTCACCTCTCTTCCACCAACCCTTTAGCTCTAGTTAAGAGAGAGAAGGTTTAGTGGGGTGAGCAGGGGCACAGACCCCTTTACCTCTCTCTGCTGTTTAGGGTCGATGGGTTCTTTAGGGCTCTACCAATCTCTGCCAACAGCAAACGCAGCCGGCAGGCTCCTCCAAGCTGCTGAGCTCCAAGGCTTTCTCTCCGGCTGTCTGTCTGTTCCAAACTGCCACACTGCCTGCCTCTGGTCTCTCCAACACTGCACATCACGCCCCTCTCTCCGGGCTCTCATATTCATATCCTCAGAGCCCTAGACTGTGCTCCTCTCCACGCAGCACAAGGCAGGCCATTGCCAGCTGTCAAAAGCCATGTTCCACGCATGATGATTATCAGCAGTGAGCAAACTGAAGACCGACTGAAACAGAAGCATATTTATATGATATAACTTAGTTTACAAAGAAACCCAAACTTCCATTTCGCCCAGCAATATATGATCTCCCTTTTAACACTCCTATACACATTTCTAATAGACCAAGGAGAATTTAAAAGCAGAACAAACACTAAACCAATAACATTCCTTAACATTCGAGAGTGTGGCCCCTGTAGAATCCCCTGCTTGTCTCAGGCATGACTTTTGAACTTGGCTTTCATGTGGAGCCAGTGAGAACATGGCTCTTCCCACTGACAGCCTTTTGCCCCCACCTTCCCACTCTGAGATGTGCCCACCTCCTCCCTGCTGGGCCTGCATTCCAGGCCTCTCCTGTGTCTAAAGGCTGCACACCCCTAAGGCCTCCATGGTCACCAGGACCCTCCAGAGAGTCCAGGTTCCTGGGCTTGGGGTTGAAGGCCCGCTGGGCACCTTCTGCAAGCTGCTGAAGGTGTAGCCTCGGACGGGCCCAGCCTTTGCCCAGAAAGCTTCTCGTTCACACTACTCCTCCACACGCAAGGTCCACCTTCTCACCTGGTACTGGCCTAGCCTCTCTGGGGACTCCTGTCACTTCCTATCATGTAGTCCCCAAACCAATTCACTAGGGCTGGGACTGTGTCTTTCTGTGTGTGTTGGCGCTTACAGAACTCAGCGAGCCCTACTGGTGCATGTAGGCTTCTCTCTGGGCATGCCAAGAAACAAGGTTGAGAGGGTCAGTGAGAAGACTCAGGCTGGGGAATGCAGCGGTTTTTCAAAGGCAGGTGATGAGCAGCAGCCACAGATCTTATTCTCAGGCCTTGGGCCACGGAGCTGGAGGGATGGCTCAGCCGTCAAGAACACTGGCTGCTCTCACAGAGGACCTGGGCTCCACTCACAGAGGTGCCTGGGTGCCTGGTGGCGCACAACCTTCTGGAACTCCAGTCCCATAAGATCTGGCTCCCTCTTTTGGCGTCTGTAGGTACTGCATGCATGTGATGTCCCACATACACAAAAAATTATTAAAGTTTTTTTTTTTTTTTTTTTTTTTTTAAAGAACGTACCTTAGGGATATATCTCCCTTGGCTTGCTCCCTTCCACCTCAGCAGCCCTCCATGGCGTCTCCATAATCCCACCACAGTAGGCTCTTGTCCCTGCCCCTTGCACCTCAGAAGCCTATTCTGTCATCATCTTCACTGGTGACGGCGCCGCCCCTTAGTCTATGTTAAGCACTCACCGTGCAAACCGCTGGCTTACGAGGAAGCCTTTGACCTTGTGCCCCACCTTGATCAAGTGAGTCCCACACACTTCCTGCTGGCTTTGCAGGTGTGCATGGAGGCCGGAGCTGTGAGGCTTGCTGCCAGCCACGCCACCCCTCAGAGCTGTGTGCTGAGTCGCTCTCCTGCTGTGCGCACGGCATCTGGCTACCACGTTTTCACTAGGGTGTTCCAAGCCTGTGGCTGTCCAGTGACAACACCTCTCTCATTTGTTCATCTTATTCATTGTGAGACGGTTTCACTGTGTAGACCAGGTTGGCCTCAGATTCACAGGGATCTGTGTGCCTCTGCCTCCCAAATATCAGATTAAAGGTGTGTGCCACCATGCTGGGCTATTGTTATTACACGCACACACACACACAGACACACAGACACACACAGACACACACACACACACTTTAGTTTTTTTGAGACAGGGTTTCTCTGTGTAGCCTTTGCTATCCTGGTCTGGCTTTGTAGACCAGGCTGGTCTCCAACTCAGAGATTTCCCCTGCCTCCCAAGTGCTGGGATTGAAGGCATGCTCCACCACACCTGGTGGTGTTTTGTTTTATGGTTTACCTTTCCCAAGTCAGCTGAGATCATTGCCATTTTGTGGTGTCCCTGGAGGGGCTCTTAATGTACTCAGGCTCCTAATTTCTCCCTGGATATTCCTGCTCCACGGACGGGGAGGAATCATGACTGCTTCACTCTTTCCCCCCCATTTCTGTGTCCAGATTAACCAGGTGTCCAGAGCAGCCCTGATGGCAGTCCCCAGCCCACGGACAATTGAGCTGTCAAAGCCCAGGCCCCCAGCCATGCTGTCGGAAGAGTGGGACCCTATGCCAAAACCCAAGCCTCAAGTGTCAAACTATAACCGCCTCCTTCGGCTGGCAAGTGAGTGGACGCCCTTGTGGATGTGGGGATGGGTGAGGGGTGGGTTTAAGGCCCGTACTCGCCAGATGTGTATCTTCTTCCTGTCTTACCTCCCTCAACCATAGACTGGCTGTCTGAATCCTGGAAACTGTCAGAGGTTATAGTGGGGAGGGTTTAGGCAGAGAAAGTGGGGACAGGAGAGGAAGCTGAGGGCAGGCACTAGGCAGCCAGGCTGAGCAGTGAGGGCTGCTTTGAAGTGTTTGTTTGATTCCCTTCTGTGTGAAAGGGGAAGAGTCATTCACCAGTGGCAAAAGTGATGTGCACTAGTCACGGAAAAGACAAAGGGGCCTGAAAGAAGGTGAAAATAAGATCTAATGTCACAACCTAGAGGTCACACACTCTGTCCACACAGTGCAGACCTGTCCGGGCGCGTTCACACGCCCATTCCAGGCTGCCCCACCTCTCACCCCACACTGACTAGGCCAGAATCCAGGAGGCTGTGCCTGTAGCCGCTGCTTTCCACCCTGTGACCCCCACCTACAGCACACAGCAGCCAACAGGGTTTGGTGACCTTTGGGCTTGCAGGTTGGTGGCTTCAGGGCTCCCCCTCCTGTGTCATTCCCGCACCCTGTTCTTCACCCCAGACTCTGGGAAGAGGGCCCTGGAGTAGTCAACACGCCTTTTGCGCATGCCTCGCCGCCTGAGTGATGGGTGCCTGGGTGTCTTTGCTGCATCCTGTCCACTGTGTGCTAGACCCCAGAGGCCATCAGCTTGGGGAGCCACTGACTCCGGGCTGCTCTTGGCTGATGCCTGCAGAGCGGGCAGCTGGCTGTTTGGGTTCAGTCTTTCCCAGCTAGCTCTGTCCTGGATTTTGGTTTACTGTTTGGAGGTGCTCTCTATAGATGATGATAACTAGACTCCCTGAGCTGGCTCCTCCCAGCCTTGCCTTTTCTTTTTAAAATTTGCCTGTGGGATTTTCTGTTAGGTTCGGTTGTTCATTCTCTCAATGCTAGTGAGTGCAGGGTGAGTCTGAGGCAGTGTGAGCTGTCTTTGTGTGTGCTCCCTCTCGCTCAGGCCCCCCTGGGGACACCGTGGGTGACAGCAGCTTTAGCATGTTGCTGTCCGGCACAGCTGTCCAGCCACAAAGGACTGTGACCAGCACTTCCTGGTGCTGGGGTACTTGGAGCCCTGTGCTTGCCAGGCACTTGCTCTGCCCCTGGCCAGTGGGGTGTGCTTGGCTGTGGGTGGGAGCGTGTGCCCAGCTCTGCTTCTGTAGGTCCCGCTGGGGCAGGAGAGGGTCTCTTCTCCACTGTTATGCTGTGCTTCACAGAGTTTAAACAGCCAGATGTTGAGGCTAGAGAGACGGCTCAGCAGTTAAGAGCACTGGCTGCTCTTCCAGAGGACCCGGGTTCGATTCCTCCCAGCACGCACACGGCAACTCACAACCGTCAGTAACTCCAGCTCCAGGGGATCCGACATCCTCCTCTGGCCTCTGCCTGCACCAGTCATTCACGTGGTGCACAGATGTGCATACAGACAAAGACACTCATACATGTTAACTAATAAAATCGTTTTTTTTTTAAAGGCATGAGAGTTTCAGTGCCCTGAGTCCACGGAGGGTTGACTCCCCCTGCCCTGGGGCCACCATGTCCCAGACACTGGCTCATTTCTACCTCAGGACCTTTGCTATTAGAGCTCTGATCTGGCGTAGGGGCACTGGGGTTCTCAGGGAAAGGGCTTGTATTAGCTTCTTTTTCCTTTCTGTGACCTGAAGAAAGCACTTGAAGGGTTGATTTTTGGCTCTCAGTCTGAGGGGACAGCTCATCCCGGTGGGGCAGGCATGAGGCAGCAGTGTGAGGAAGTCAGTCAGGAAGTCAGGAAGCAGTCAGGAAGCAGAGGTGTGGATGCTGGTGTAGCTGGTCTTCGCTACTTTGTGGGTTCTTCTTTCATTCACCTTTCTCCACCCCTTTTCTCCCACTCCTTAAACCCCCTAGTACTAGATAAGAGAGAGAAAGGGATAGAGAGCAGAGAGATTCTGAATAAAGTCAGGGGTCTGAAGGGGGCATCATTATCACTAGAATACTTCCTGCTGATTAGGGGCGTTGAGCTCCTTGGAGAAGGTTTGATTTTCACCGTCAGGGTATCTAATTTAGTCTTTGTGCATGAGTACTTAACCATGAATACTTAACCACCAACAACCAACCAACAACTCACCCATCTCTCGGGGCCCTAGCGTTTATGTACCCTCTGAAAAGTCCTCAGAATTCCAAACATCACATAATCACAGGAACAGCTGACAAATCCATGGCCCTGCCAAAGCACGAGGCAAATCATAATCAGCTGCTGTGGACAGTCCAGCGTAGCCCCATATCCCACAGCTGGGATTAAAACAAAAACATGTTCTTACAGTATTTCTGTGTTTTAAAAAGAAACTAACATTCCAAAATGTTCACTGTGCTGGCGCTGTTGCCTTCTCGTTTTTCCTTAGTCTGGGACAGTGCTGCCACGTTCAGATGCATGTTCCTTGCTCTGTTAAACCGTTCTAGAACGTTTCCTGTGGACTTGGCCAGAGGCATGTGTCCATGACGATTCTCTGTCCCTGGGCTCCACCTTCCCCAGGCCCTCTGTGCAGTCAGGCTGTTGGTCCAGATGGCCTTGTCCATCTTCACTAAGGCCCAAGCAGACAGGGAGAGGCTCTGCAGCTCTGCCACCCCCTCCCTGTCCTATCCCCAGGAATAGAGCAGACACAGCGCAGGCTCTTCTTCCCATGGTGGCCACCAGTTCCAGGTGGAGAAAGATCCATGCTCCTCCCATACCCGCGGCTTCCTTTCCGAGCACTGGGACCAAATGAAGGATTTTCTTCCGTTTACCCTCTTACCAGGTGGTTTTCAGTCTCTTCACAAAGTTGTCTTACCATCACCTATGCAGTTCCAGAACATTCTAAGAAAGCCTTGTCCTCGAGAGCAGTCACTGGGCCCCCACCCAGTCCGTGGCACCCCCACTTCCACTTCCGTCTCTGGCTTCAGCGGTGCGGAATCTCATGCTGTCTGTTCTCTTTTGTCTGCCTCTCTCCCTGTTCTTGGGCTTCCTGCCGTCAATGCTGTGTTTCGGAACCTTGGTCCTGTGCATGGCTGTGCAGTACTCTGGCACGTGGATGCTGGGTGCTCCGGATGGCACGGTGGGCGTGAGTCACACAGACCTGTCACTCATTTGCTGATGGACAGACCCAGCTTGGGGCTTTGCCCAAGAAGTCTGAGCCTGGCGCTGTTCCTCTCTTCTGCCCTCTAGCACCCAAGGCTCTGTCAGAAAATTGTGTTCCTGACCGCAGTCCTCAGTGGGAGGTCCAGGAGGCCACCAAGAAAGCAGTGGCCAGTTCACGGATCATCTCCCTGGCCCAGCCCAAAATTCGAAAGGACCTCAACGAGGGCTACAACCCGTACTACATCTCCCCGGCCTCCCTGGTAGCCAATCCATCTCCTCGTATTTTTGAGCTTGCCATCCCAAAATATATCACCAAGAAAGTGTGATAGCCAGGCCTAGTCTCCAGCTCTCCCCAGTAAACACCAAGTGCATCCTCGCCTGTGTGCATGATTCCCTGAGCTTCGTGGCCTGGGCAGGGGCGGGCAGGGCAGGACAGAACAATAATAACGTTATTTTCGCATTCTACCTGCGATGTGCGGCCCTTTTATTTCCCAAGGTTCTCTTCCCGTCTTGAAGGAAACTAAGGCTGGGCCTCAGCCCTGTGCCCCATCTCCCCAGACTCTCCTATCCACCTGCTTCCCATGTGCCCACAAGGGCCTCAAGCTGGGCCCCATGGCATGGCAGTCCTTGTAGAGTGACTGAGAAGGTGGGCAGCCTCTCGGGGGAGGCTCCTGCTACAATCACCGTTGAAACACAGTTCACTGTTTAAACTGTCACAGGATCATGGCATTTGGAAGGAGGACCAAGAGGCAGCGAGGTTGAGAGGGGGCATTCCTGGCCCCCTTGTGCCATTTGAGGGCATATGCTGGGAGCACACAGCAGAATGGACTGTGTCAGGAAGCACATGGCCTCCAGAGCTGTGAGAAACAGATGTCTGTCCATCAGTCTCTCAGACACGGGCAGCTGGTTATGCAGTGCAGACGGACTGAGCAGGTCCTGGCTTCCTAACAAGCCGGCACCAGGTCCATCATCTCACAGGTCTGTGCCGAGCCCCTGACAGGGATCCTGGGGTTACAGCTCACTGGAGTAGAGAGGCTTCCTTCTGGTATCTCCAGGGGGCACCGACAGGGTCCGCTGCCCCAGCATCTCAGGGGACCACGTTAGCTTCAGGTCTTTTGCCCCTCCTCTGGAGCCAGCAGCCCAGAGTCCATCTCTGCTCCAACTCTCCTTTCCTCTGAAGATCCTGTAGTGCCACTTGATCCATGGTGGTCCCCCTACACTTAATTTTAAGGAGAATATGCTGGGTAAGATGCCACATCCAAGGGCTGTGGAGCTGTTACCCACTCAGCTGCGGAAGACTCTCTCTGAAATCCCACACAGAGCCTCCTGTGTGTTGTCTGTGCCACCATGATCCAGCTGCGCTGTTCAGGACAGTGAGATAGGCCTACCAGCGTGTGTTACTGCTGTGTTATTTCACAGGGCTGACGGGGTCAGATCCTGAGCTGGGCCTGGAAATCTTGGTTGCGAGTTCTCCAAGGACATGAACGTGTCTGGTAATTTAGAGAATGTGAATGAACACCTGCTACCCAGACCTAGCACAAGAATCAAAAAGCCAACGTTCCACAGGAGATGGAGAAGGCAAGGCCTTCCTCATAGTGCTGGCAGCAAGTAGCAGGGAAGCTTAGAAGTGTGCTTTGAGGTACAAAGTGTGTACCTGTACAGAGTGTGATGCCTGCAGCCAAGTCCCCACCCCTCTTCACAGATGCTGTGGGGCTCCTGAACTGGGGGTGACATCGGATTGCACACAGGTGGGTTCACCAGGAGGCAGGTGGAGTCAGAGCAGCTCTGACAGATGAAACGATGCCTATCTAGGGGTGCGGAAGAGCTTCATTTTTTTCCTGCCAGTTAAACAACTAAAAGGCAGGAAAGAAGTGTTCCAGGAAAACTCAGGGAGTCCCAGGAGAGCCGTCATATACTGGGAAATTGAGGTCCCCCCTTTGGGGTTCTCAGTCCCATTAATGAAAGAATTTAAAAGTGCTACAGATGGGAGTTGGAGGGTGACTGATTAGTGTTGCAAAGGAGACCTCCAGGGCAGGCAAGTGGGCACGTCGAAGCTGCCTGGAAGCAGGGAGGAGGAGAAGAGGACGAACGGAGGTCACACGCTGGAGATAAGGCTCAGATGAGCCAGGGTCAACCACCGGGCAGACGGCAGTCGTAGGTGGCAGGGAAGTTTACACGGAGAGGAAGAAGTTCACAGTGTAGGGAATTTAAAAGCATGCTGAGGCTCTGGGCCAGCATCTGGAAAAAAATAGAGGAAGAAAGAAATAGTCTCAAGTGGAAGTGTCTTTGAAGACTCAGTTTTGTCGGGTGATGTTTTGCTGGAGGTTGGCTTGTGAGAGGCCACGTGGTGTTTTGCTGTGAGCTCTCACGTGCCAGGGGCATGACTTTGGCCAGCTGAGAACATCGGTGGGTGGACTGTGAGGAGAGGAGATATACAGAGGCCCATGGACAGTGAGACATGACTTTTTGGATTGACGTCGCTGCACTGATCTTCGCTTCAACACTTGACTTCGCAGAGAGAAATGCTCCAGAGAACTTCTTGGGGCAATGCAACTGAGTCTTGCTGTTTTTTGCTGACTTTGTGTTGCTGCTTGGTGTTGGCCTTTGGGCTGGATTGCTGGTATCCTGACCACTGAGTTTGGTAATCCCCTAAAGACCCATCAACCCTAATCAGCAGGAAGTAGATGAAAGAGGTCTACAGCCCTTTGCCCATATTAATTTCCTACCTAATGTCAGGGGATTGGAAGGAGGTAAACATGTTTAAGAACCCTAAATAAAGTAGGTTTGGTGAAAAATCTAAGCCTACAGTAGTCCCTTCTGACTCAGGCCTCAGAACACCCAGAGGATTCAGACCAGCTGAGGGATCAAAAGATTAAAAATTAGCAGCTATTATTAATATTTAAGGCCTGAACTAGGTGGGTGGAGAAGTCCAGGAATGCCCTGAGGGGAAGAACCACCTTACTGCATTCTTTCCCAACTCACTAGAGATACAGTTTCTAGGAAACTGGCCCATCTCCCTGGAGGGGGGCACCAGATCATTATTGGTCTGGGGACGTTCCTATAGCCAATCAATTCAAAATGTAGCATTTTGACCAATAGATACTTACCAGGCAGGAATCGCCCCTGCCTTGGGCATGCTGGGAGGGACCAGAATCTTTAAATCACCCAACTAACCTGAGTACGGGGTGCTTGGCTCCCACCGCTTCCGAGGTGGGGGGTGTGGGCCCAAGCTGCAGCTTGTAATGATTTATAATAAAAAGAACCTCGTGTAGTTACAGTGGAATCTGTTTATTCCTGGTCTTTTGGGGTTCGTGAACTGGGCAGAACACAGCCTCATGGTGGCTCCTAGGTACTGCACTAGGAATGGGGAATTCTGAGAGGAAAAAGTGTGTTATTTGAGGGTGAACTTGCCTCCCTAAGGGTGGTTCCCTAGTGAGGTCCCTGGAAAGCCATGCTGTCTCTACCTAGAGGTAGAGTCCTTATAGGGGCACTGTGTCACCAAGGCAGATGCCATCCATTATGAACACAGTGGAGGGGCCTAAGGAAGGGAGAGTGAGCAGAGCACCAGAGGCTTTCCTTCTCCCTGCTTAGGGATGTGCCGATCTCAGCTAACTAGCCCGGGTATCAGCTCTTGGGACAGGGCTCACTCTGGCCTGGACCATACTATGTAACCCAGCCTGACCTTGAACTCAAAGTGATCCTTCTGTCTCAGCCTCCAGAGTGGAATGATGTGCATGAGCAACTACATGTGGCTTGTGCATCAATTTTAGCCTTGGAGTTATGATTTTGATGTAGCAACAGGTGAAAAGACTAGAAAGTGCTAGGCTGAGTTGGTGGTGGTGGCTTAAGGTGACATGTTTTGTTGGGATATTTCTGTGTACTGTGTAAAGGTTGGCTTCAAGTTGTTCAAATGCTGATTTTTGTACTGGCAGAGAGTTGAGTACTGTCTGGACTTTGGTATTGTTATTTTTATGAGACATCGCCTCTCTGGTATTTTGTAAATACACTTCCCTAAGCTTTTGACTGGTTTAATAAAGAACTGTCTATAGCTAGGCGGGAGAGGAAATGCAGGAATCTGGGCAGAGACAGGAACTGTGGAAAGAACTGAGAGGCATTGATTTGCCAGGCAGACATGGAGGAAGTTGGACATACTGGGACTGAGGAGAGGTAACAGGCCACGAGGCAAATTCGGAATTGTATAAATGGGTTAATTAAGTTATATGAGTTAGTTGGGAAATAGCCTAAGCTAAGACCTAAGCTTTCATGGATAATATGTCTCCATGTCTTTATTTCATTCACAGGTGGTCCAAAGAAGTCTGTCGATAAATGGCACCCAATATGGAGCGTGAACCCATGACCCTGGGATTAAGACTCATGCTTTACTGAGTTAGCTGGGTGGGAGGCTAGGTCCCTTTAAGAGAGAGAGCAGAGGCCTGTGAGCAGCAGGTAGTGAGTGGGGAACTGGAGCCTCAGTGTACCCTTGCCAGCGCCCCCCACCCCCACAGGCGAGCAGCTTCCCGGGCTCTGGTGTTTGCACTGTGGCCAGCAGGAGTGTGGGCCTGCCACAGTACAGGCCCAGCGACAGCTCAGAGCTGGAGTGGGTAGGCGCAGCTCCTCGGCGGTGCCTGCAGTAGGGCAAACAGTAGCTCCAGCTCCTAAACCAGCAAGGACAGCCCACGAGGCAGAGCTGAAGGGGAGAACCAACCTCTAGACACACAAGCTGGTCTGAGGAGCCCTGAGATGCACAGAGAGGCAGAAGGAACATTTTTCCTGAAGCTGAGGGGAGTGTGTTGCACTCTTTTTCAAACTCATTTTATTTGGGGTATTTTAGTCTCTACCTCCCTTCCGCCAACCCTTTAGCCCCAGATAAGAGAGAGGAGGTTAGTAGGGAGAGGGGCCGCAGACTTCTCCTGACTGTTGAGGGTCAATGGGTTCTTCTGGAGCTATACCAACCCACACCAACAGCAAATGCAGCAAGCAGGCTCTTCTATGTCCTCCAAGCCAGTGTGCTGAGACATTTCTCTCCTCTGTCTCTTCCAGGCCAGTGTGCTGAAACATTTCTCTCCTCTGTCTCTTCCAGGCCAGTGTGCTGAGACATTTCTTCCTGTCTGTCTCCTCCCAGCCACTACACCGTTCATCTCTGGTCTCTCCAAACTGCCAACACTTCTTTTTGGGCTCTCATATTGATTACATTCCTCAGAGCCCTAGACCACGCACGAGGCAGGGTGTTACCAGCTGGCAAAGACCACGCCCCACAGGAGGCAGTTATCAGCTGTGGACAAACTAAACCCAAGCTAAAATCCCACACGGGATTAAGACAAAAACATATTTTCACAAAATAACTGAGTGTTTAAAAAACTAAAACTTCCATTGCAGAGGTAGGGGAGGAGGGGGATGGGAAAGGACCGTGGGACTGAGAAGCCCCAAACGTCTAAACTACTAAGGTAGTAAGTCTGAAAACAGAGAAAGAAACTGTTAAAAAAAAATCATTGAAAGAAATAATTGATTTGAAAATACTAAAGTGAAGTCTCTAAAGGAAGGAGAGAGAGACTAAAACTTTTTTTCTGTGTTAAAAGATGGAGAATAGAATGGCAGAGAGCATTTAGATTGTGTATAATTTTGTTTTGATTTCATCGTAAAAATAATTACATATTCAGTAATGGTTACAATTTTACATAGCCTCTTTAAGAAAAAGCTGAGCAAAGTAGACTTAGTCAAGGAAAGGACTGAGGACCGGATTACTAGATTAAAGGCTATAGAATGGAGATTCGACAATTCTTTAAATCAGAATAAAGAATCTTCAGAAGAATCTAATCTGGAACCTACAGTGACAGCAAAAAAGGTAGTTCCAGGTGAGAGAAATCCACTAAGGCTTGAGGAATTTGGATGGCAGCCCACAGACGTGCTAGACTTAAGAGTTTAAAGAAGCAATAATGTCTTATGGCTGTATTTAACTTACGTTAAACAGATACTTAATAATTGGCCCATGCAAAATCATATAATTCTAAAATATTGGAGAGATTTGATGATAGCCATATTAAAACCTGGCCCTCAACTGCAAAGGCTAACATGGTGGAAAGATGAGGCTTCAATTATGGAGCAATGAAACAGGACTAGGGGCGTTGATATGGTCAAGGAGCAGTTATAGTTGAAGGTCAGTCTTCTTTTTTTTTAAATTATTTATTTATTTATTTTGCATATAAGTGTGCTCTATCTGTAGATCATTTGCATGACAGAGGAGGGCATCAGATTCCAGTATAGATGGTTGTGAGCCACCATGTGGATGCTGGGAATTGAACTCAGGACCTCTGGAAGGACAGACAATGCTCTTAACCTCTGAGCCACGTCTCCAGCCCTGAAGGTCAGTATTCTGAATTACGAATAGAGATTCTGTTTGATGATGCTGTCTTAGAGCATTGTCATACAATGGCTTATGTTTCATTGTTTTTAGAGTTTGAAAATTTGAAGTATGTGCACATGTTAATACGTCATAGAATCGATTCCTACTCAGGATTTCAAGGGGCTTTTGCTTTGAATTCTAAAAGGACTAATTCTGAAACTGCGTTTATTAGAGATGGTGGCTATCTTGGAGATGCCTTTGCAGATTGAAGCTGATGATATATACATACTGTATATATTTTTTTAACTCTTGTTTTAGGTATTGTATTTATGTAACACATTAAAAATGTTATGTAAAGTTCTGGTCCTTTTAAAGCTACTATTACAAACTGTTTAGAGTAAGAAAGGCAACTTAGTAGTCAGTCCATCAAACTTGTGGTCATGTTAGGTACTAGTTTAGTTGATTACAAAGTTGAGCTTTATTTAGCCTCCTGTAGATGTTTTCAAAGTTACGCAGATAGTAAATAGCTAGAAACAAGCAATGTTTGCCTATTCAGATATACTTTAGATAGATGGTATTCAAGCACTTCAGAGATCTACAGGTTATGGCATTTAAGATGTTTTAATAACATAAGGCTTCTCATGACAGTGAGGCACATGTGCTTCTTGAAGGACCCCCACTGTACATCAAAGATGATGGGCATCAAGGAACCTCCATATGGAGTTTGCTTCAAAAGTGGCACTACCAGCTACTGAGCAGAAATCTGCCCTTTCCTCAACTTCTGACAACATGCTGGACGAACTGTGGACAAGCAGGGCACTGGGAAGTCAACTACTCAACTTTGCCAAGACAAGGTAGGCCAGTCCTTCATAATTCTTGTTTCGCAATAAAGTCTGTCAGATATTCTGGGCCTGGAGGCTGAAGATGGATACCCCAAGGTTACAGAGGGTTCTTGGGTGACTGTCCAAGCAGCAAACCGTCTCTGTCATTTGTATAGATTTGGAAGCCACTGGTGTGCTACTGCATGTAAATGAGGCACTATTATCACTACATGCAAATCAAGTATCTCTAGCATCTCTAGTCCCAGCAAATCAAACACACCCACCCTTGGAACCCCTCCCACTGCCCAAGTTTCTAAGTCCCTGATTCATGAAATATGTCTCTCTCACCCCCCTTCTCCACCATGGCCACTTGGGATTTCTGGGGAAAGGGCTCCCCTTCTCCCTGGATATTCACCATTGAAGCTCGTGGCTTGGATGCTGGCCAGGCCAGCTGGAGCCTGCCTGACTGCTATGAGGTTGGTATTGACCACGCTGAAGCATCTGCCAGGCCTGTGCCTGCCTTTGGGCTGGCTGGGCTTGCATCTCGTTGGACCTGCCTTCTGGCCTACTGGGCCTAAGCTTTGCCAGGCCTGTGTTTCTGCTACAAGCCAACCAAACATGGGTGTTTGTCCACATTGCTGTCATTGATACAGTGGCTTAGCCAAAGGGCTGTACCACTTAGGTGTCATCACAGGCTTTTGGAACTCCAGAGTTTCTACTGCCATCTGATATCAACAATCTCATTTAAAAGGGCTAACTGTAACATCCAGTGGAAAACTCATCCAGCGAGACCAGGAGCCTTGCCTAGCTTGCACTGGCCTCAACCTTGATTGCTCTGTCCATTCCTGAGAGAAACTGAACCTTTGATCTCAGGGTCCCTCCGCCCTTCACCTGCAAGTTGATAGCTGCATTCCAGACTACCACTGGATGAAGACTGAAAGCTTGCTCTGCACTTCCTGTTTACTCCGGTAATATTTACCCTTCACAGGTTTCTGATGGGGTGAAGACTAAGTGATAGTTATAGCCTCACATAGAAGTTTAAGTTCTTTAGGATCTAAGAAAATGTTCTAAGGTCTGAAAAGATGTTTTAGGTTGATAAATGCAAGTTATGATAGAAAGTGATTTAGGTACAGAACTTTGAACTCTTCAAGATAGGATAGTAGAATACTTCCTACAAGTTTGCCAAATACAAATGGAATGGACACTCTGAATGTCATTTTTACCTGATAGTTCTCTTATTTTTCTTATTGTATGTAGTTTATTGATGTTAGAGAAAGGGCCATTTATTGGACTGGAAGGGGAAGCTGTTGGGATGATCTTTTTGTGCACTATGTGAAGGTTGTCTCTACCACTCAAATGTTGACTTCTGTACCGGTGGAGTTGAGCACTGTGTGGACTTTGGTATTGTTGCTTTTATTTGCCCATCCCCTGTCTCAAGAGTTTTGTAAACACTTCCCTTGCCTTCTGATTGGTTTAATAAAGTTGATGGCCGATAGCTAGGCAGGAGAGGAAAGGTGGGCCATCAGCAGGGATAGGAACTCTGGGAAAGAATCAGGTGTGGGAGGATTGCCAGCCACACACGCCGGGACTGGGGAGAGGTAATGAGGCAAATGTGCACTAGTGGAGACACGGTTAATTAAGTTATATGGGCTAGTTGGGAACAAGCCTAAGCTATAAGGCCTACACTTTCATAAGTAAATATAAGTCTGTTATTATTCCATCTGTTGGCAGTCCAAAGAAGGTCCTGTTGTAGTCTCTTCCTAGAGCCTGAGCAATGCCAGCAATGCCAAAAAACCAAACAAGAAGTGATGGCGCACGTCTTCGGTCCCAGCACTTGGGAGGCAATGGCAGAGGCAGGCTGGTTTCTGGGAGTTCAAGGTCAGCCTGATCTACACAATTTGACCCTTCATGTGTGTGTGTGTGTCTGTGTATATGTTGTGGGGGTTAACAAAATAAAAGACAAGATGTTGGAATCAATTGTTGCCTCAAATGCTGTGTGTACTTCTGTCCAAGGCTACCTCACATTTCAATGTTCTTACTCAGCCTGGGAATCCCGGGAGCCACATGCAACCCTGGACTTGACCTTGCTGGGATGCATGGCTCTTGTCAGCACAGACTTGTGGGACTCCACTGGCCCGATTGTATATGGGTTTTGATTTCTTCTTCAGTTTATACTGAAAAAAAAAAAAAAAAAAACCAAAAACAACAAAAAACCATAATCCTGCACTTGTCGATAATTAAACCTCTCTTTCCCTCCCCTTTCCCTTCTTCTCTTTGTTCCAGCTCCCTTTCCTCTGTCTCTCTGTTTCTATGCTCTATCTCCCTCCACCTCTCCACCTTTCCTTGTGTGTGTCTTTTCATCTTTCTCCATTTTTCTCCTTCTTCTCTCTCAGTGCTGCTTTGGAGTACCATTTTAAAAGTTTTTTTTTTTTTTTCTTCTTGAGACAGGGTCTATTTAGCCCTGGCTGGCCTGGAATTCACAGGCCAGTTTGGCCTTGTACTCACAGAGATCTGCCTTCTTGTGTCTCCTGAGCATTAGGATTGAAGGCTGCACACCACCTTCATGTTGGTCCAGTAAGTTTAAAATTGACAAATGCGTATTGTCCATAATGTAACAACTTCCTTTGGCTATCTACTGAGAAGAATGCTCATGCTGTGGACCCTGCACCATTGTTCAGTGTGACTTCACTCTCAGTTACAGAGAGGCATTAAACAGAGGGACCCACAGCACAGACGCAGGGGAACGTGCAGAACTGGATCCTCTGAAGTTAGAGCTGGCTGTGGTGTCTGCTGAGAAGCTGCCAGCTTTGGCAGCCATAGAGGAGACCAGAGGCCAGTGCCACAGGCTGTCCTGGGCAGAGTTCCTCAACACAGGGTATGTGGGGGCCAGGGTCACATGAATATCAACACGCTCACCTCGGAGAGCCCAGACCTAATCACAACCAAGACACGAAGGGTAAAGTCCAGATGAGATACCACAGATGAAATGGAAACTGTAAAACAAAGAACTTCAAACCTACCACAATCTCTTAAAGATTCATTTAAAAAAAAAACTTATTTTTTTTTCTTTTAACTTATTTTTCTTGCTGCATGTGGTTTGAGGCACCCATCTCTGAGTCTGAGGTCAGTCTGGACTACAGAGTAAGTTCCAGTACAGCCAGGGCTACACAGAAACTGCATCACAAAAACAAAACACTTCCTCGTTCCTTCAGCACCAGATATGAGAACCCAAACCAGTTATTTTTCTTCCATGATCATTTTGTCTGCCTGTATTTTTGCGTACTTCGTGTGTGCCTGATGCCTTTGCATGCCAGAAGCAGGGATGCCCTGGAATTGTAGTTACAGATGGTTGGGAGCTGCCATGTGGGTGCATGCTGGGAATCAAACCCAGGTCCTCTCTAAGAGCAGCCAATAGCAGGGCAGGTTGACACACGCCTTCCAGCACTCAGGAGGCAGAGGCGGAGGCAGGTGCATCTCTGTGAATCTGAGGCCGTCCTGGGCTACAGGATGTGTGCCAGGTCAGTCAGGACTCTGTCTCAAAAACCCAAAGCAAGCAAGCAAGCAAGCAAGCAAGCAGACTGACAAAGAGCACCCAGTACTCTTAACCACTGAGCTATTACTCCAGCTCCATAGGAATTTCAACAACAAACAAATAAATAAAAACAGGTGTGCCAACATGTGATGTAAAAAGAGATGCAAGAGTTCACAGTTGTGGGAAGAGCAAAGGCAATGAAATGTGAGGTAAAAACTGTGGCTGCTGCTGCCTGAGGTGGAGACAAGTCCAGTTCGAACTAGTTTTGTTTTGTTTTTTAAGATTTATTATGTATGCACTATTCTGCCTGCACGCCAGAAGAGGGCACCAGATCTCATTACAGATGGTTGTGAGCCACCATGTGGTTGCTGGGAATTAACTCAGGACCTCTGGAAGAGCAGCCAGTGCTCTTAACCTCTGAACCATCTCTCCATCCTATATGAACTAGTTTTAAGGGGACCAGACAGCAAGAAGGAATACAGAGGGCAGGACATGGGAGAACCAGCTAAATAAAAAGAAATAAGGTCATCCCAAAGGGTCAGGAAGATCAGAGTGGATTTGACAAGAGCAAGGAGATGCCACCTCCATAAAAATGATACTCTCAAAGGAGAGAGGTAAAATCACGTAATGAGAAATACTTAAATTTATATTAAAAAAGAAAAAAACAAAACCCTGTCTGGAACCCAAATATGGGAACTCCTTCTTGTAGTCCTCCTACTCAGAAGGTCATAGCAAGAGGATTGAAAGCTCAATGCAAGTTTGGGTAACTTGACAAGACCCTGTCCCAAAACAAGTAAAAAGATAGTTGGGAGCATAGTTTAGGTATAGAGCCGCTGCCTATAATCCTGCAGTGAGGGGCTGGAGGTGTGGGTGGGGGGAGCTCCTGCCTAGAACTCCTCAGTGAGGGGTTGGGGCATGGTCTAGGTAGGGCTCTGCCTATAATCCCCGAGTGGCTGAGCATAGCTGATCTTTGCTACATTGTGGGTTCTTCTTTTTCCCGCCCTTTAGCCCATGGTTTTAGCCACTATCACTAGACAGGAGAGAAAAAAAAAAAAAATAGAGAGGGTGGGGGAGAGAGAGACTGCATCGAATTTCTTTCCTTTTGTTTTTTCTTTGAGCACAACTACTAATAACCTGCAACCAACCTCCCTAAAAGAACAACAACCCTAAAACCTGCCTCTTGAGGCCCCAGCATATATATCCTCCCTTAGAAGTTTTCAGAATTACAAACATCACAGAAACTATCTGGCAAAACCTGAGAGCATGAGACAAATCATAGTCAGCTGCTGTGGACAGTCCAAAGCAGCCCCACATCCCACAGCTGGGATAAAAATGAAAACATGTTCTCATAATACCTCTGTGATTTTTGTTGTTTGTTTGTTTTTGAGACAGGGTTTCTCTAGCCTTGGGTGTCCTGGACTTGCTTTGTAGACCAGGCTGGCCTCAAACTCACAGAGATCCACCTGCCTCTGCCTCCCAGAGTACTGGATTACAGGAGTGCACCACCACACCTGGTTTATTTCTGTGTTTTTAAAAGAATCAAAATTCCAGAATTGTCACTACAGCTGGGGGTATGGTTGAGGTGAAGCCCCTGCCTAGAATACCCCAGTGAGGGGCTAGGCATTTGGCTCTCAGGGGCGAGTGCTGGTGTAGGATGTGCCAGGCCCTGGTAATCCGCAGGATTGTAGGTGGCATCACATCTGGCTGCCAACATGGTTTTAACAGCAGACTCTGTCAAAGTAATGATGTTAGGGTTTCCATCAGTCTTGTCTAGGACCATGGAAATGGCCAAGAAGTATCCATAAGGCATGTAAAATGCAGATGACTAGAGCTCACATGCTCTGTAAGGACAAATATATAGGAATGGAGAGACAGTATCAAGCCAAGAATGCAAATATTTCAATAAATGGGTGTGGCTCGGTGATAGGGTACTTATCTACTATGAAAAGCCTGGTTTTAATCTTCAGCACTGCAAAAACTTTTCTTAATAATCTTATATTGATTGATTGCATGTTAGAAAAACAATACTTAAAGATATGTTACATCAAATAAAATATATCACTAAACGTAAGCTTGTGTTTCTCTTTTGAAGTGCACTCAGATTTCAAGGTGATCTCCCCCCCGCTTTGGATGGTGCTGGTCTGAAGAGAGTGAAGTCCAGTAGTCACATGACTATAATTATGGCGGTCACTGCTAAAACAAAATCACAAACCACCCAAATAATCAGGGATGAGCAGACAAAAGACGAAGAGCTCATGTGACCATTGGGAGGGGTGTCCCTTGAAGCCAAGTGCCCTCCCTAGTTCTTTTCTCTTGTCTGTTTTTTAGAGACAGTATCTCTACATAGTCCTGGCTGTCCTGGAACTTACGATGTAGAACAGGCTGGCCACAAACTCATAGAGATCCTCGTGCCTCTGCCTCCCAAGTGCTGGGATTAAAGGTGTGGGCCATCATATCTGGCTTCACTCCAGTTCTGGAAACAGGCTTGCCCCAAGAAGGCAGCCTCGGCTGCTGGTAGGCCACCAAGGCTTCCGCTCACTGCGGAAGTTCCTTCTTGTTCTGCCTTCCACGTCCACGGGCATCCTTCCCCAACAGGAGTTTCTGTCTGTATTTGCGTCTGTCTTGGTCAGGGTTACTATTGCTGTGATGAAACACCATGACCAAGAGCAAGTTGGGGAGGAAAGAGTTTATTTGGCTTGCTTTCACATCTGTCAGTTCATCGTGGAAGGAAGTCAGGGCAGGAACTCAAACACAGCAGGGACCTGGAGGCAGGAGCTGATGCAGAGGCCATGGAGGGTGCTGCTCACTGGCTTGCTCCTCAGGGCTTTGCTTGGCCTGCTTTCTTACAGAACCCAGGACTACATGCCCAGGATGACTCCACCCACAATGGACCCTCCTACATCAATCACTAAGGAAATGTCCTACTGGCTTGTGTAAAGTGAGATCTTACAGAGGCATTTCCTCAGTTGTGGTTCTCTCCTCTCAGGTGAATCTACCGTCTGTCAAATTGACATAAAAACCAGCCAAGGTTCCGGGCAGTGGTGGCACACAACTTTAATCCCAGCTTTCGTGAGGCAGAGCCCAGCTTTTGGGGGGCAGAGGCAGGCAGATCTCTGTGAGTTCGAGGCCAGCCTGGTCTAGAAAGAGTTCCAGGACAGCCAGGGCTACACAGAGAAAGCATGTCTTGAAAAACCAAAAGAACAAAACAAAACAACCCCCCCAAAAACTAGCTAAGGCAGCCTTTTAGAGAGAGCATGACCTGCAAAAGGATGGGGAGATGGCTGATTTCCCCAAATGGGAGCTTCTGGTAGCCAGGCTGTGTATGGTAATGAGTATGCACAGACGCCTAGGACCTGTTGGAGAGAGCAGGTAGTTGTGGGGTGTTGTGCTGGTGACTGAGCCCTGTCCTAGTGGGAGGATGCTGTGGATGCATGGGTTGCCCCTGGGTCATGGCATGCAATGGTAGGTCTATCCTGCCATTCATTTTGAGAGTAGCTTTGACACAACTCCTCACAGGACAAGGCACCATCTTGTTTTAGGGGCATCTTTTCCATTACAGTTGCTGCTTCTTCTGAGTGATGGTGCCCCTCCAAAATTCATTCCTAACGCTGTGATTATTATTACGTTGTTAAGAGGGTGACTGAGTCAGAAGGGCAGAGCCCTCGTGGGATGAGCACCTTATAAAGGGGTTTGAGGTTGCAGAGGCGGGGAGAGGGGCTGTTCCCTTGTCCTTCTACCCTTGCACCATGTCAAGACACAACACATGCCCCTTCTGGAGGGTCCAGTAGCACGACACAATATTGGCAGCAGAGCATGGTCCTTTAACAGACAGTGAACATGACCCAGCGTGTTAGAGTGTTCTGCCAGTGAGTTCTGGGGCCCACCTGATTCCACACCCCCAGGGCTGGCTACAGAGATGTGGTCCTGGCTTCTGTCTGATGCCAGGCTGCGCACGCAGCTCTTCACACTGTGGTAGGCCTTAGAGTAAACAATCTCTACAGCCCTGAGAATTACATTTCTCTGGAAGTTTTTGAGACTAGATCTTCCTGACTTCAACCTTCTAAGTGCTAATAACATGAAGGGCAATATGCCAGAATTTTTTTTTTTTTTTTTTTGAGACAGGGATTCTCTATGTAGTCCTGGCTGTTCTAGAACTAGAACCTGTTCTGTAGATCAGGCTGAATTTAGAGATCTGCCTGCCTCTGCCCCCCCTCCCCCCAGAGCGCTGGGATTGAAGGTGTGGGCCACCACAGCCCAGCAAAATATGCTAGATTTAATTTATGTTCTTTACATTTGTAGCATTATTATTATTGAGATATGTTTCGTGTATTGGTTTGAATAAGAATATGACCCTCACAGGCTCATATGTTTGAACACTTGGTCCCCAATAGGTGGAACTGTTTGGAAAGGATTGGAAGGTATGGTCTTGTTGGAGGAGGTTTGTCACTAGCTTGGAGGTTTCCAACACACACACACTCCTAGTTAGTGCATGCTAACTCCCCCCTCCCTGTGTGTGTGTGTGTGTGTGTGTGTGTCCGCCTTGGGCGTGTGGTTGGGATGTAAATTGGAAGTCACTGCTCCAGCACCTTGCCTGTTGCCTTCCTGCCATGATGGTCATGGACTCACCCTCTAAAATGTAAGCCCCAATTTAAATGGTTTCTTTTATAAGTTGCTGTGGTCATGGTGTTCTGTCATGGCAACTTAAAAGTAAGCAAGACGAGAGATGGCTCAGGGGTTAAGAGCACTGGCTGCTCTTCCAAAGGACCTGGGTTCAAATCCCAGGGCCTACATGGCAGTTCACAACTGTCAGTAATTCCAGTTACAGGGGAATCATACATGGAGGCAAAACACAAATGTAAATTAAAAAAAAAAAAAGTAAGTAAGGCATCTTGCTATGCTGTCAGATTGACCTTGAACACTTGGGCTCAAGTGACCTCCTTGCCTGTGACTCCTGAGCAGCAAAGACGGGCATGCCTTCCATCTTGACTGTGGCATTCTGTACAGACATACCTAGGCAGTCCTGTTTGTTATTTAAACTTAGAGTATGACTCAAGCCATTGTTATGACATAATGGATTTTGAGGCATTATGGGCAGGAACACACCAAGGTCAACAGGGGGATCAGCATGGGTGTTGTGGAAGGCTGTCCTCCTCCTGTGCTGTTCAACAGCCATTACCACCTTCATAGTGTAGTCATGACTACCTGTAAGAGGGTTGGTGCTCCCTCACAGAACATCCTGTTGAGCATCATTAAGCCCTCATCTGAGACGCCATTCCATCTCATAGCACCTTCCCAGTCTGCTTCTGGCCTCAGGAGATGCTGGAGTTCACGGTGTGGAAAGATGTCTGAAAGGGGAACCCAATCACAAATCCACGGGGAAAGTATCAGCCAGGTCTGGTGTCATTTTTTGGTAGCTGCTTTGGGGTCATGTGCACTCTCTGTAAATTCAATAATTCACTGGCTTCTGGGGAATTGCACTCTGTTGCAGAGGCCCTAGGGGTGAACAGTTGCATGTGGGTTCCTCCCTATGAACAGTTTCTGTGGCACTGGACCAGCGATGAAGGTGGTTGGGCTGCGTGGAGGGAAGACTGAGCCATGTCCACAAACTCTGGAGTTCCAGATGGTTGTGAGCTGCCACATGAGGGCAGGGAACTGAAGCTGTGTCTGCTGCAAGAAGCTAAACCATTGAAGCCAGCCTTCCATTTCTGTGGTTGTTTTTTTTTGTTTTTTGTTTTTTTTTTTTTGTTACAGATTTTTTTTTTCTGTGTATGTAGGAGAACACATGCATGCAGGCCTCCAAGGGGAGGCAAGGAGGAGATATTAGATCCCCTGGATCTCGAGTTAGAGGCAGTTATGAACCGCTGTGTGGGCACTAGGGATGGAACTTGGCCTGGGCTACACAGAGATCTTACCATGGGATATAGAATGAAACATTGCCAAAATAGCCCAGGCCTTGATCTTACAGCAACTGTCCTGTCTCCTCCTCCTCCTCCTCAGTGATGGGATGACAGGTGTGAGCTACCATGCCTGGCTTCACTGAATTTCCCAATAAGATAATTCTCTTACAGCCCCATAAGATAATTACCAACTTTGGGAAACTCAACACTGATCCAACTCTTTATATCTGGACTCAGCTCTGTCAATCAAGTCTGAGAGTTCTCTGTGGCATTTCCCTTCTCTTCTAGGTGACTAAATATTGAGTACTGCATGCTGTTGATGGAGCTTGGGGACTTCTACAGCTCTCCCCCTCCCTCTCCTGGCACTGGCAGTTCTGAAGAACACGGTCTCCGCTGTTTAACAGGACTTTCCCTTTTAGGCTTGGTCTCTGGCAATACTTTCCGCACTCTGGCCTGGATGAGAGATGCTGGTCAGGCCTCCCCTGGGGAAGTGCAGTGTCCACCTGCCCCTCTCTGGTGATGCTCATGTTTACCACCTAGCCAGCTATCAAGTCCGTGGGGAAGGAAGTGCCGATCTTGGAGAATGTTTCTCTTCATCCAATTGTTTAACCTCTGGTGACTGATTCCTTTTTGTTGTTTGTCTTGATATAGGGTCTCACTATGCAGCCCTGGCTGGCCTGAAACTTGCTATGTAGACCAGGTTGGCTTTGGACTCCCAGAGATCCATCTGCCTCTGCCTCCTGAGTGCTGGGATTAGAGACGTGCATCACCACACCCAGTTTTAATTTGGTTTCTTGAGGCAGGGTCTCACTCCACAGCCCATGCTGGCCACAAACTTATAGTAACCCTCATGCCTCAGTTTCCCAGGCACTAGAGTTACAAGCGTGAGGTGCCGTGTCTGGCTTTCTCTAGTGATCTCTGTCATGGCTCTCTTCCAGGAGTCTACCCTGGCTCTGATGAGCTGACCGAGACTTCCTCTTCAGCTGCATCTTGTGACTGTTTGGGCATCTCATGGGCTCACCCAACTTCTGGTTTCAGCAGCCAGCGGGCAGTCATATAGTACATGTGTTTGGTCATGGAATGAATGAACCCACCATTTTCTTTTCTGGAGAAATGTCAACCACAGAAGGAACTGCCCCAGCAGATGGTGATGGCACTGGCTCGGGGACCAGGAGGCAGACTTTCAGTCTTGGGTTGGCCAATCCTCAGAGGCAGGGCACAATCTTTTACTAGAACCCTAATGGAGCCTTCACCTACCTCCCCAGCTCGGCTGCTCCTGGCCCCAGTGGGAAGGGTCATTTGGTGACTCGAATGGATTTTGTATAGGCCTTCACCTCTGCAAACCCAGGTCTGCCCACCTGTGTCTCCCCCCAAGTGTCTCTCATTTTGTCTCTGTGCACCTGTTCCTGAAGCTCCCATGCCCTCCTGCTCTCTACACCTCCTGGCCTGCATCCTTCACCCCAGGGCCACTCTCCTCATTTCTGAGTCACCCCCGTCCCCCTTCCTCTAGATCATCCTCCCCACCTGTGGGCTGTCCCCCTCACTTCAGGACCATCCGCTCACCTCACTTCGGGACCATGCCCTCACCTGTGGCACCTTTTCACTTGTAGACTTGCTTCACCTGTGGATTGCTCCCCTCACCTTTGCGCCATCTTCCTCACCTGTGGCCAGTCCCCGCTTGGTGGCTGGGCATCCTCCCAGGAATCCGCTGGCTGGCTGCTTTCGGGGCGGGGCACACGGGAATGAGGCACCAGACCTCCGCTCCGCCCTAGCACACCTACTACGCGCCACCCGCGGCCCCCGCCCCACCCCGCCTCCCAGCGCCTCCGCCAATAGGCGCGCCGCACCGCATCCGGGGACCGCGCGGCCGCCGCCTCCCGCGCGCACGCTCGGCCATGGCGGAGGTGAGTGAGCGGCTAGGCAGCGGCCCCTCCCACACGCTGCCCGGGGCCGACCTGTTCCGGCCCGTGCTCTCTCGGCCCGAGCGCCTCGAGCCTCCGCAGCGTCCCCGGGCCGGAGCGTGAGCCCAGTGGGCGCCCGGCGCGCCCCCCCCACCCCGGAGGCGGTGCGCATGCGCGGGCAGGGGGGAGGGGCGCGAGGCGCGGGCGGCCGGGTGCCGGGCCGAGACCCGGGGCGGCGCGGCGGGAGGGCTCCGCGGACCGGGTGGGCGGGCGGCGCTGGCGTCTGGGACGGCGCCGCGGGACGGCAGCCCGGCGCGCTGGGCACGGGCCCGGCGCGGAGTCCGCGGCGCTCTGCGTGCGGAAAGTTTCGCGCGTGGAGTTGCTCTGGTTGTAGGAGCGAGGGCGCGGGCCTCCCCGCCGATGCGGGGCTGCGGCGCCCAGCCCGGGGCTGACCTGCACCTCGGGGTGCGGCCGCTGAACTCCGGGACCGGCCTCCAGCGCCGCGCCGCGAACCCGCCACTCCGGGATTGGAACCCGGCACGGTGCGCGAGTAGGGCAGCTTGGGCAGCAACAGGCCCGCGCGTGAGCCACAGGGCCGGCCTCTGAGAGTCCCGTTGGACCTCCCTGGCTGGTTGATACAGAGGGTTCTTACGGGCTTAATTCCTTCTTTAGGGGACTTTGGGGAAACAGAGCTCATGAGACCAGGCAGGTCAGCGGAGACCCCTTCGGGGCATGGTGGCCCAGTGTGTGCTCTTGGGCCCCAGGGAGGGTGCCCTGCCCTGTGTGGCTTGGGTGGTGGAGACTCCCCAGCTTGTGTCTACGTGCTGTCCCGGAGCCTAGGATTCAGAAGGTCTCGACCTCGGTTTCCTCATCCCAAGTGGGCACCTGGTGGTGTCTTCCCGGAACTGAGAGGGCGGGTGGGATCTTGCTCCATGTTCTTCTCTTGGGGCGGGTGTCTGTGTTTTTCGCTCATAGACGTGGCCACTCTTCTAGGAGTCCTCAGTGTCAGCTGCGGTGGAAGGTGGAACCCAGAAAGTGCCATCTCTTCGGGCTGTGGGAGCCCTTGAGGGTTGTCCTGCTCTTAGTATAAGCTCCATCTTTTCACTGTGCCTGCCCTTGGTGGTCTTCGTGTGACCACACAACCCCTGCGTTTCCTCTCTACTACCCTGAATTCTCATGGAGTTGCCTGCCGGCTGTCTCACCTCATCTGGCTCCTAGGATGCCTTCTCTGACCGACACCTGGTTTTCTTCATTCCTGTGCCTTGGTTTAACCCCATCTGTTTGTTGTCTTGTGTCCTAGCTCCATGTGGGTGGAGACAGGCTGAACCCGTCTCTCGGGATGTCCGAGCTGCCACAGTGGAGGGGTGAGGCTGGCATGCCAGGGGCCTGGGCCCTAGCGTGGGTGTGGATGTGGGTCATTTCTCTTGAGAATGTGCTTAAACTCCTTAGCATTTACTTGTTGTGACTTCTTGATAATTTGGGGGGTTCATTCGGCCTCTTGTGGGTTGTAGTTTCTAAGTAACTGGATTCGAACTTAATGCTGAGGCTTTTACCCCATGGCGGGTGTGGGCTGCAGCACATATATGAGGTTTCTATGTGGCTTGGACTTCCTTACAGCATGGAGACCGTGCTCCAGAAGATGCTAGGTTGAATCTGGAGCCTCCAAGGCTAGTACCAGTCCTTTCTCGTAGTCACAGCCTGACTGGATCTCGTGTCCCCTGTGTCTCATGGGAGACCGGCCTGTGAGGTGCCACCTGCACCATGCCCAGGCTTCTATCTAAGAGTCAGGCTGTATGGTTCTCAGCTCCTCTCTGCTTGAGCCCTTGCTTGGGTTGACCCCACTGAGGAGCCCAGACCCCTGACCTGAAGCAGGAGGTTCTTCTCATTCTGTCTGGATTGTGAGACTGTGCAACTGTGGTGTCCTTTGGTGTCTCCCGTCTTGGTTAGGGCTGACTGCAGGGACAGAGAGCCAGCCCCTGGGCAGAGCCCCCGGCCACCCATAGGGAGCTAGACTGAGCTGGGCATGGTTCCAAGAGACTGGGCTTCCTCCAGTGGCTTCACATCAGCCTGTGGGGCTGGTCTTCGTCTTGTTCCAAGGTTAGGTGCCTGGCTACACCAGGTACAAAGTGTAAGATGCCCGTGCCTGAATGCCGTGTTCCTTCCCTGCCTCCAGGCCCTGAGGCTGTTCCCGGCGCTCCCCCATCCTCTTCTCTGCTTTCTTAGTCCTCTGCCCCCATGGGGGGAGGTACCCTTGAAAGCCAGTTGGGCTGTGGTCACTCCTGACCTAGGACCTTGGGGGTTTCCTGGCTCATCTTCCCTCCTGCCACCCCTTTGCTGGGCGTCAGGGTGCAGTGGAGGGCCTTGCTGGGGCTTTTGGGTTCCTTGCTGGGCATCGCTTGAGGAAGCGACATGGCCTCTCTGGGCTTCAGTTCTCTTGTTTCTCATTTGGGGCCGATGAGGGCGTCACCCCTGATGTTCCTTGAGGACTTAGTGTACAGCGTTCTAAGTTTTAAACTTTAACATTCTAATTTTTGAAAATTAAAAAATTTAAGTATACATATACTTTGTGTGTGTGTGTGTGTGTGTGTGTGTGTGTTTATTTATTTATTTTTACTTCCAGGCTGGATTTCTCTGTGTACAAAAAAAAAAAAAAACCTTGGCTGTTGAACAAACAGTTCCTGGACTTGCTTTGTAGACCAGGCTGGCCTTGAACTCACAGAGATCCGCCTGCCTCTGCCTCCCAAGTGCTGGGATATATATATATATTTGTGTATGAGTGTTTTGCCGGAAGAGAGTGCAGGATTGCCTGAAAGTGGAGTCACATGGTCCTGAGCCACCATGTGGTTGCTGGAAACTGAACCCAGTGCTTGTAGCCATCTCTAGCCTCATGTTTCTCTCTCTTTTTCTTGTTCTCAGCTTTGCTGAGGTATACCCTACGCCATCTTCCTTTTAGCGTGTATGATGCAGTGGCTTTTGGTATCTTTGGAGTTGTGTAACTACCAACACAATCAATTTCAGAGCGTTCCATAACCTCGAAAGGAAGCCCTGTTTCCCTGAGCGGTCACTCTGTCCCGCTTCCTGTCTTCAGTATGGGGGACATTTCCTGTCATGGCGCCCTGACAACTGGCCTTTCGCTTGCAGTGCTTGCAGGGTCGCTCCTCGTTTTGGCGTCATGTGTGCGAGCCCCTGCTCCTGCTCTTGGCTGTGTGATGCCCTGTGTCACCTGTCCTTCAGCAGGCGGATGTGGTCCTCCAGCTTCTGACGGAGGTGACTGATTTTCCCGTGTATTTTCCTTTCTCCTGGAGTAGAGGCGCTGATCTCAGGGACCTCGGTGATGCCTCCAGGCCGCCTTCCTGGTGCTGTACCTTGTCCCTTGGGGCTCTGATGCCCCTCACCCATCCTGGGCTTCCTTGGGGACTGTGCACTCTCGGAGCTCCGCGTCTCCTCGCCGTTCGCGCGTCTTTGGAGAGATGTTCTCACAGCCTGCGACGCTTGCTAGCTGGACTGTTCTCTTCGCTCAGTGAGCAGTCCGCACACACGCACCGCTCCAGATGTGTGTCTTGTGGGTGTTTCTTCCCCGTTCTGTGAGTTCTGTCACATGCCCTGTCCATCTATTTGTCTGGTCACGTGTATTGGACTTGGGTGTCCAGGCCGTCCTAGAGTCTGTCTCTGAGGTCCCAGTTGTGTGCCTCCGACCTGTGCCAGCCTGTGGGCCCACACCGCCCTGCTGAGATCGGGGCTCTGTAGTCCTTTCTGAAGGCAGAAGCACCCTGTTTCAGGATGATTGCGGCTCTTCTGAGTGTCAAGTTTCTGTGTGTGATTTTGGAATTCAGTTTCCACACTTCAGAGGGTCTCCATCTTCCAGTGTGAGGACCTTGGTCAGGAACATGGCTCTTTCTCTGGTACCATCTTTCCTCTGTCAACATGGCTGTGCTCTTAGAGACCACGTGGTGTGTGTATCCCAGCTGCTGTGAGTAGCTGGAGCGTGGGAACATGATGAAGTTTAGTCCTGCTGAACGGACTCAGTGTCACCAGATGGAAGAGGCGTCTGTCTTCTGTCCCTTTATTTCATTCTCTTGCAGTGACACTGGAGCCTTGGCCAGTGTTGATGGGGCGGGGAGTGCGCAGATGTGTGGGGGACGTGCCTAGGCTCAGGCCTGGCGTTCACCGGGCCTGGTTTTGCACACAGTCTCAATGTGCTGCTACGTACACTGGAGTCATTGCTTCTCAGCGCAGTGGGACCTGTGTGGCCACCGGGCCGTGGAGTCCCGTTCCACTCTCTAAGTTGTTTATTCTGGCTTTTTTTGTCAAGAGTGTTACAAGTGTATCCTTTTGTGTCGGTAGTCTGTCTTCAAGGTCCTTCCACACTGGTGCTGTGATTGGACAGTCAGGCCCCAGGCTGCTTCCCCTGCAGTCCTCAAGGTTACCCACTGGCCAGGCTTTCGTCCGAGGTCTGCTGGTGGGTTCTGGCTCCTGAGCCGGCACTGCCACTCTTCTTTTGCAGGCCTCCTCGCTGGAGAGGCAGAGTCCTCACGTGGCCTCCTGCCTTGCACACAGCCTGTGCCCTCGGGAGCCCAGCTTGCAGACCACGGCAGGTACCGCCCCCTTCTGCCCCAGATATCCACAGAGTAGGCATGGGTGACAGTCCAGGGAGGCTTAGTGTCCCCCGACAGTTGGAGGTGTGTATAATGGTCAGGGCACTCCCTATCCTTGGAGCTATGGGACAGTGGCTAGCTGACTCAGAATGACCAAGGAGGGCCCTCTCTGAGGTGGCTGCTTGCTTGGTGGCTTTAAGGCCTCTAGTGGTCTGCTGGTCACCTGCTGTGGGTGCATGAAGGTGAACTGTTACAGGTTTCTGCCACCATAGGCATCACGTGGAGGCGGCTCTGCAGATAGCAGAACTTGGTGCTCCTATAGTGGCCTACAGGGTGTTGCCTGTATGCCCCTGTGTGTGTATTGGGAGCCAGGGCTGTGCCAGTGGGGCCAGACCTGAGACCCTTCACGGCCTTCCACTGTCCTGTCGCCTGACTGATGCCTCCGGTCTTGTAGCCCTAGTGTCCTTCTAGACCCATCTGCTCCCACCCAGTCTCTGTGCCTCTCCAGACTAGCCCCGTCAGTTCCCACACCCTGCCTACCTGTGAACTCTTCCGCAGTGGTATCAATGGGCTCTGCAGACCCTCAGTTCAACCTCGCCGACCTCCTGTCCCAGAACTACAGCCTCCGAGAAGGTTGTGCCGAGGCCCTGCAGTGTCCTGACAAGCCGGAGGAGGAGGAGGAGCTGGACAAGGACTTCATCGCCCAGGTATAGGGGCTCACCAGCCTGTGCCCGTTGCTCTCCCTGTGGCCCAGCCCCACGCATATGTGCTTTGCATTGTGCTCTCCTGGCCCAGCCTCTGCTCCAGCCTGCTGTGTCTCTGTACAGCTCACCTCCTCGGTGGTCCTGATGCAGGTGTGCTGCCCCATGGAGACTTGCTGAGGAGTGACAAGGGGCCCGGGCTGTGTAGGTCAGGGACTCAGGCAGAACCCCAGGCTTTGCCCTCTGATGGGCTCTGTACTCCTTCCCAGAGCAGCGACATGCCGCTGGGTGAGCTCCTCGCATTGTATGGGTATGAGTCGTCAGAACCCATCTCTGAGCAGGAGAGCGAGGGTGGTGACACAGCCCCAACCCTCCCGGACATGACCTTGGACAAGGTGAGTGGGAGTCTCCCTGACAGGGCACCAGGGAGGCACCTGGCTGCCCTGTGTGGGAGGCGAGCCGGAGGGAAGCGAGGCCTGGATGGGGGAACTGCTCGGTCAGCAAGGCCAAGCTCATGGCTTTCTCCTCGCTGGCACAGCCATGGAGACTGCCCTGGGTTGGGCCAGCCGTCTGGGTGATGGGTGCTGTCCTGGGGAAGGGCGGCTGGGAGAGGAGCTAGAGCTCCGGAGGGCAGGTGTGGCCCAAATAGAGCTGGTCTAGCACGGGTGGTAGCTAGAGCTGGCGCAGACTTGGCCTTTGTGTCGGTGTCGGGTGTTGGTAGAGCAGTTGCCACTCTTTGTTTACTGTCTTGTTCAAAGGAGCAGATAGCCAAGGACTTGCTCTCAGGGGAAGAAGAGGAAGAGACGCAGTCCTCTGCCGACGACCTCACCCCATCTGTCACCTCCCATGAGGCCTCGGACCTCTTTCCGAACCAGAGTGGGTGTAGGTGTCACTGACCCTTCCTCCGTCATGGCTGTGTGTCACACAGGCACATATGCAGGGCCTGAGCTTGGGGGCTTTGCAGGGGACATGCCATGGTGGCCCAGGGTAGGGTTCGGGTCCTGTCTTGTGAACCGCCACAAGGTGGGTTTGCACTGAGTGAGATAGGAGTGGGTCCTAGCAGTGCCTAGCAGTTCAGGATGGTGGCTTCAGGCTGCCAGAGGAGCCCTCCGGGCCTGCCAGCTTCTAGTAGCTGGGTGGCCGTGGTGCAGGGTGGGAGCTGCAGGATGAGCTGCCATCGGGGACCCCTGGAAGGGCCAGCCGCGCCCCAGTGGGTGCCCCTCACTGCCTGTCTCCCTGCAGCCCGGTTCTTGGCTGGCGACAATGGTCCAGGCTCCTCGGCCTCCTCTGATGCTGAGGAGGATGCACTCCCTTCCAACAAGTGCAAGAAGGTGCGGAGCTGCGCGGTTATCCCAGTTACCCATTTGCCTCCAGGGCCCCACAGGCTTTGAGCCCCCTCTCAGAGGCAGGGTGGCCCTGTGGCTTCAGGGTTGGGTGGGGCCCGCTGTGTGTGTGGACCTGGGCTGTGAGTCCGCTGCTCTGGGGATGGCTGAGCCAGGGATGTGGTCCAGCGGCCAGGCAGCAGGGTGCTCTCTCTCATCCACCACAGTGCGGAAGTGGGCACTGGCAGGCAGACCTACAGCTCTGAGTGACAGCCTCTGCCTAAAGCCACGGTGCCTATGGGGTCCCGGCTTTGTGTCTGCTGGTTACTTCTTGACCCTGACCCTGGCCCTTGCCTCTGCAGGAGATCATGGTGGGGCCTCAGTTCCAAGCTGACCTCAACATCCTGCACTTGAACCGACATTGTGACAAGAGTAAGTGGTTCAGGAGGCCTTGTGGGGTCCTGTCCAGGGGCTCTGGGAATAAGTGACACCTTTGAAGGCTTCTGCTTGCTGTGGGTGGAGTTCACCATCTTTAGCCCAGCTCTGGTCCTTGCCCCCTGTTTCCCTCTGTCTCTGCTGACACTACCAACAGTGCCTTTCCCTGAATGGGCCTGCCCCGGAAACCATATACTTGCTAATCCTGTGTCCCCTAATTGTTTCTTGATCTGGGAGGTCACTTCCTGTCTGGACTTTTTGTCCCCAGTCTGCAGGGCCAGGACCATCATAGAGCATTTCCTGCTGTGCCCAGTAGCAGGGGCCAGAGAGACCTTGTAGAGCTGAGTGCTGGGATGTTAGCTACAGGCCCAGGGGTACCCAGGGTGGGGCAGAGAGACACTTAGTAACAGCACGTCACATGCCCACGTGTGCTGAGCGCAGTGGTGTGCACCCACCGCAGACATCACCTGGGTTCTTCCGAGGGCCTCCTCAGCAGGCCTCCGTGACTGCCCGAGCAGTGTGCTGCTGTGTACCGGCCAGGTACTCCGTAGTGGCTCTCTCATGTCTTGGTTGGTGTCACACGGTCCCCGCTGGGTGGAGAGTTCCCAGGAGGGGGGCAGTGCAGGTACTTCCTGTTCTGTCAGCACCGTGCTGTGGACCTGACCCTGCACAGTGCACTTAGGAGAGACTTGCATGTGGGACACAGCCCTGGGCGCTTCTGTGTCTGGTTCCTAACGTCAGGATGGCCTTGACCCTCTGGCCGTTCGTGCAGTGCCTGGCCATGCCTTGTGAATTGTGGTGTATATTTTATGTCATTCGCTGGGGACAGCTTAGCTTCTTTCTTTACATCTTCACGCACACATGCTCTATAGGTATGTATGTGTGTGTATGCGTGCACACGTGGGGCCCAGAGGACAACCTGCAGGATTGTTCTGTTCTGTGGGTTCCAGGGCTAAGGTTTGGATCGTCAGGCTTGATGGCTGGCACCTTTACCTGCTGAGCCGTCTCGTCTCTCTTTCTCATGGTACTCGTGGGTCCAGTTCCAGGTGAGCGTGAGGAGTGCCCTCACTTGTGCCGTGCTCAGAGACAGCACTCAGGGCTGATGCCTCGGCAGAGGAAGAGCCCCTCCGTCCAGCCGCCGGCGTCAGTGGTTGTTGGGAATCCTGTGCGAGCTCCAGATTAGGCCAGTGTGGCGAAGGGCGTCAGCCGCTGGGCTCACGGCTGTTGGGCCAGCCCTGGCAGGAAGGGTTGCCCTCTGCAGGCCACCTGTGCTTTCTAATCTGCCTTTCTGCCACTGTGCTCTCTAAGCTGCGAACAATGCCTGCTCCGTTTTCCGGTCATTGTGACCATTTAGGTGCAGTGGTGGGGGGCTAGGCTCCTTCTCCCGGAAGCCATCGCGCCCTCTGCCTGTCTTCGACACTCTTTGCTGTTTGTAGTTGCCTCTGAGCTCCCATGGAGCTGGAGTGGGGTCATCCCCGCAGGGCACTGCGTGCCTGTGGAGACTGGTGGAGCCGTGACTTGGAGGTGGGTCCAGTTCAGCAGTAGTGTGGTAGCTCCATTGCCGCTGCTGTGTGTGTGTGTGTGTGTGTGTGTGTGAGTGTGCGTGTGTGTGAGAGAAAGAGAGAGAGCATGTGTGCTCAGGCTGGTCACAGAAACATCTCTTTTGGCTCACAGTTTCAGAAGGTTGGTCCTTATTTGTTGGGCAAAAGAATATGGCGTGGGGAGCACCTGGCAGAGGGGGTTTCCTCATGGTGGGCAGGAATTAGTGTGAGGCAGGGGCTGGGGGCCAGGTGTAACCTTCACAGGCACACTTTAGGGACCCACTTCCCCAGCCTGGCTCTTAAATGCCGCACAGCTGGTGACCCAGCATAGGACACACCGGCCTGTCTAAGGGGGCCGGACAGGGCGAACCCCAGGCACATGCTCAGCCGGCCGTCTCCGGCCACACACATAGGTGCTAAAGACAAGCATGCCTAACCAGAGATGGATTGAAGTGCAGGTAAACAGTGAGGGTCCAAGGAGCCCAGGTCTGTGTGAGCAGCAGCGGGCTGATCACTGTCCGGCTCTGTGGTCTCGGCATGCTGCGGAGTTGACATGGGAGTCTTTTCCTTCCGTGCTGCCTTGCCCAGGCTCGTGTACTCAAGGCCAGTGGTCTGCAGTTGGTCTTTTGTTCCTTGTCAAGTGTTACTGGGCTTATGTCGCCCTGAGGAAGGGTTGAAGTTGCCTTTCTGCAGGGTGGGGAAGGGCCTTCAAGTATGTTCTGTGAAGTGTGTGTGTGTGTTCTTCAGTGAAGCTGTCTGGGCTTGTGGTTCACTTTTGGCTATACTGGTTTTGTTTTTTGACACACGTTGTCTCTTTATAACCATGGCTGTTCTGGAACTCGCTGCGTAGACCCGGCTGCCCTTGAACTCACAGAGATCTACCAGTGTCTGCGTCCCGAGTGGTGGGATCACATGCTGGGCTTGTGTGAACTTTTCAGTGACAGACTCAGACAGCTCACAGTGAACTTTTCAGTGACACACAGGCATAGACTTGGGTCTGTGTGTCACATGTTTTTTTTAAAAAATAATTTTATTTTCTGTGCATTAGTGTGAAGGTGTCAGGTCCTTAGGAATTGGGGTTGCAGACAGTTGTGAGGCACCATGTGGTTGCTGGGAATTGAACCCAGGTCCTTTGGAAGAGCAGACAGTGCTCTTAACCACTGAGCCATCTCTCCAGCCTACTGCCTGTCACATTTTTGTTTTGTTGTTTGTGCGCTTGATTTTCCTTTGTTGAGGCTACAAGAACAGTCTGTAGACTGGCTCTGACCCAGTGCTCCGGCCAGTGCCATCGAGTGCTGGGATCATAGGCGAGTGCCGCTGTGCCACCCTTTGTCTCTGCCCGGGCTTGCTGTGTGCTGAAGCCCTGCCTGCAGCTGGCACACTGAGTGCTGCTGTCTATGGAAGGATTGCCACAGAGCCACCTGTGACCTGCTGCCTCCTGACTTCTCTGAGGGCCCGTAGCCGGTTTGGGTCCACGCATGATGTTGAGCTGCAAGTGCCAGGAATTGGTGCCATTGGGAGGTGCTGAGGCGCCTGCCCTGGCTCTCCTGGTGTGGGTGGCCATTGTCACACCTGACCCTCGGCTTCTTCCCACAGTCTTTGAAAATGAAGACCAGCTGCTGTGGAGCCCCAGCGTGCTCCCAGAGCGGGAGGTGGAGGAGTTCCTGTACAGGGCAGTGAAGCGGAGGTGGCAGGAGATGGCCGGCCCGCAGATCCCAGAAGGCGAGGTGGTGAAGGACAGTGAGCAGGTACGGGCTACACAGTGGGCAGCAGCTGGGAATGGTCAGGCAGTGTGGCCGGTGGGATGGAGAGGACGCTGAATACCTGTGAGGAACGTTCTCCCTGTCACTCCTGGTGTTACAGCTGTCAGGGCCAAGGTGCAGACACCATGGTAGTTCTGGGAGTCATGCTGTGGGTGCAGCTTGTGGCCCGTGGCTGTGGTGTGGGTGCAGCCGGTGGCCCTGTGGCTGTGGGGTGGGTGCAGCCTGTGGCCCTGTGGCTGTGGGGTGGGTGCAGCCTGTGGCCCGTGGCTGTGGGGTGGGTGCAGCCTGTGGCCCGTGGCTGTGGTGTGGGTATGCTCTGTGCTGGCTCTGGCTGTGGTGTGGGTGCAGCCTGTGGCCCGTGGCTGTGGTGTGGGTGCAGCCGGTGGCCCGTGGCTGTGGTGTGGGTGCAGCCTGTGGCCCGTGGCTGTGGTGTGGGTGCGGCCTGTGGCCCGTGGCTGTGGTGTGGGTATGCTCTGTGCTGGCTCTGGCTGTGGTGTGGGTGCAGCCGGTGGCCTGTGGCTGGGCTGTGGGTATGTTCTGTGCTGGCTCTGTTCCACTGGTGGGAAAGTAAACCACGCTCTGCCCCAGGCGCTGTACGAGCTGGTCAAGTGTAATTTCAACGTCGAGGAGGCCCTGCGCAGGCTGAGGTTCAACGTAAAGGTGATCCGAGGTGAGCTGCAGCCCTGGGCTCCCCTCCTGTCCCTGCTTCCCTGGAGCTGGCTGAGCAGCCCTTCCCCCTTGTGTTTGCAGACGGGCTCTGCGCCTGGAGCGAGGAGGAGTGCAGGAACTTCGAACATGGCTTCCGAGTTCATGGGAAGAACTTCCACTTGATTCAGGCCAACAAGGTGGGTGAGGCGGGTCCTCCTGCCAGGTTTGCCCTGCCTGTCGATAGCTCCCTCTGCTCTTGCCCATCTTCATCAGGCCCCTTTCCCACCCTCAGGGAACCAGGGCTCCTGTGCCGGAGGCTTCTTCCCATCCTGCATCTTGCTTGGCCCTGTCACTTTTGTGTCCTCAGTGGAGCTTGCTGGCTCAGTGCTCCACACTGGAGATAAGGACTGCCTGAGTCTCTCTTCCCTTCGCAGGCCTGAGTCCCCTGTGGGAAGTGACCCTGCTGTAGCCTTTACCCTGGGACCCGTTCACCCTGGGGTGTTGACGTCATCTTCTGTGAGCGGTGGTGCAGGGCTGAGTTCTGGGCCTGGGTTTCGCAGGGATGTTGCTTGGTGTGACTGCCTACAGCTCAGCCCTGAACTGTCAAACCGGGAGCGTGTCTCCAATCCAGGGGCTTGCTCCAGTCTGGCTGGCTCCGCCGCCGACAGACCGCACACGCTGTTTAGGAAGCAGTGAGGCACGAAGGGCCTGTATGGCCTGGCCTCTCGCCATGGCCTGCCCTCCAGAGGCAGCCTCTCCTCTCAGCAGGGCAGGAGCCCAGACACTGGGCCCTGCACAAGTGCTGTGTCCTCGGCAGGCGTGGGTCTGTGAACCAGAGGACGTCGGGTGGGAGGGCACACGTGGATGTTGGGTGAACACTACTGGGGACATAGAAGTGGGAGTGTTGCAGGTTTTATTTGGCACAGCTGTGGATTGCAGGTGCATGGGCCTTCTGAGAGAAGTAGCTGATGGCCCTGGAGTGAGTTCCCATCTGTACCTCAGCTTGCCAAATGTCCCGTGGATGCAGCCTGTCACTGCATCTGTGCCTGTCTGTCATTTCCCTGTCACTGCATCTGTGTCTTGTCTGTCATTTCCCTGTCACTGCATCTGTGTCTTGTCTGTCTGTCATTTCCCTGTCACTGCATCTGTGTCTTGTCTGTGTTATTTCCCTGTCACTGCATCTGTGTCTTGTCTGTCATTTCCCTGTCACTGCATCTGTGTCTTGTCTGTATTATTTCCCTGTCACTGCATCTGTGTCTTGTCTGTCATTTCCCTGTCACTGCATCTGTGTCTTGTCTGTCATTTCCCTGTCACTGCATCATGTCTTGTCTGTCTGTCACTTCCTTGTGACTGCACCTGTATCCTCTTTCAGTCCTTTGCTGTCATTGATGGAATGCTGGCCGAGGGCGTGTGTGCTGGACTTACAGTTTAGAAGGTGGCCCGTCCCATGACAGGGAAGGCCTGCTTACACGCAGTTTCCACCTGCGAGCAGAGTCTCTGTCCTCTGCTTTTTCTCTTTTGATTCCCTCAAGCCCCTACCTGCAGGATGGTGTCCTCTACACAGGCCGTGTCCTCTAACCCAGGCACATCTTTCTGGAGACTCTCAGACAAGCTAGATGACTGCAGATCCGGTCACAGTGACAAGATTCACTGTCACATTCACTATCTCTCAGGAGGACAGCAGAGTTCGCTTTTTACTGGCCTCACTCCTGCTGCTAGAGGGCTCCTGACGGCAGTGTGTTCAGTTCCCTGTAACTCACTGTACCTGTCCTGCGTTGTTCAGAAGCCAGCAGTCCAGTGTCTTCTGAGACTTGATGCAGATCTGAATGCAAGTTCTAGGCCGGAAAGACTGGAGAGAGAGGGCTTAGGGGTTAAGGGCACTCCTGACCTCGCACAGGACCCCAGTTTGATGCCTTGCACTGCGTGGTGCTTCACGATGTCTACAGCTTTGGTTCCAGGAGATTTGGCTGCTCCTTCTGACTTGCATATGCCCCAGTCCCACACATGGTGTACATACGTACATGCAGGCAAATATTCATCCACATAAAATAAATAAATTGCCAGGAATGGTAGATCACGCCTTTAATCCACACACGGGGGTCACAGTTGGAGGCCAACTCACTCACAGAGTGAGTTCCAGGACAGCCAGGGTTACACAGAGAAACCCTGCTTTAAAAAAATAAAAATAAAAACAAGACAAAACAAAAATCTCAAACAAACCAAAGCAAAACTGCAAGTTCTGTACTTCTGTCCAGTGGTGCTGGGTATCTATCACTGTTCTTTTTGCACAGCAAAGGAAGACGAGGCCAGAGCACCACTGAGGCACCTCACGCATGGCAGGTGGCCCACGCCACACCCCATGTTCTACTCATGATGGGCTCCTGGCCCTCCAGTGGTCTCAGGCAGCCCCGCCACTGTGGCCAGCCTCACCCATGCTTCAGCCTGCCTTGGCAGGTGTCCTGGTGTCTCCATGGGAACTTGGGCTTCAATGTCGGCACTTTGCCCAGTGGCATATCAGAACCTTCTGGCCCCAGCGGCGTTGCTGCGGGCCTCCATGACCCTGTGTGCTTGCGTTTTGTGTCTACAAAGCCAGTGGCATGTATTTGGTGCTGCCACGTGTTTTTGCCAGCCCAGCATGTGGTGGCCCCTATGTCAGTGCTGCAGTGGTCTCTGCACCTTGGCTGGACCTGGGGAGTCACTGCCCTGGGTACTTGCTTTGAGGAAGGGGCCCTATAATGACCTCAGTCACAATGAGCAGACCTTCCCATTTTGAAATTTTTTTTCATTGAGCAGCTGTGCCTATTATTATTTTTTTGTTTTGTGTTTTTTTTTCAAGATAGTTTCTTGTAGTGAGAATTCTGAAATTTTGGTTTTAAAAAACACAGAAGAATATATTTTCACTTTGATCCCAGGTGTGGGGATAAGAGGTTGCTTTGAACTGTCTGTAGCAGCATACTGATTTGCCCTGTGCTCTAGCAGAGGCATGGTTTTTGCCAGCTGCAGATGGTTTTTGCAGTTGTGTGATGTTCGGAATTCTGGGGACCTTTCAGAGGGTGCGTAAATGCTAGGGCCCGGAGAGCCAGGGTTGGTGGTCAGTGGTCGTTCAGGGTGGCCAGCTGCTCTTTGTTAGTGGTCATGCTTAAAGAAGAAACAAGAAAGATCAGATTCAGATCTGATTCAGATTTAGAGGTCTCTCTCCCCTCTAAACTTGTTTCTCTCCTTTCTAGTGATAGGGGGTGAAACTGGGGAGGGGGAAATATAAGGGGTGGGAAAAAGAAGAACCCACGAAGTAACACAGCAAAGGCTGTGGTTTCTCTGTGTAGCCCTGGCTGTCCTGGAACTCACTATATGAACCAGGATGGTCCTGAACTCATCTCCTGACTGCTGGGATTATAGGCCTGTGTTACCATGCCCAGCTCTGTGTGCTACTTTTGAGTTTGCCCCAGTATTCAGGAATCAGACAGGCAGCTAAGGATTTTGCCAGTCATAGCATAGTGGTCTTGGGCCAGCCTGTCCTGTTTGGGAAGCTCCTGGCTTCCCCCCCCCCCCCCGTGCATGTTTTCCTTTGCTCTTCTGGATTCCCTCACGAGTGGCCATGAAGCTCTGCTAAGAGCTAGAGCCTGGAGCTTCTAGCTCAGCTCCACACTCCTTCGTAGTTCTCCCAGACACTGGTGGACCACATGGTCTGGGCTTGCACACAGCGGCACCTCTCAGCACCCCTTTCCTGTATACGTCACCTGTTGCTGTGACCAAACCTCTGGCCACAGACATCTTGAGGATGTCCGCTGTTTGTTGTGGTTTGAGGGTCCAGGCACCGTGGAGATGGGGACGTTACGTGGCTGATCCATTGAATTCTCAGTCAACAGGGTAGATCTGGGTCTCTGCTGCCTTGTTTCCTTTTGACTCATCCTGGACCCCACCCGTGTGCAGTGGGGGCTTTCTAGTAAACCCTGGAGACAGCCTGGTAAACATGCCTGAGAGGTGATGTCTCTGGGGGCTGTCCTTGCGAATGAGAAGCAGCGGGCCCCGTGGCAGCGTACGCTGTGTCTTGAGGGTAGCTCCAAGTCCATGTTCACAGTAGCGGCCGGTATCCTGGCCTTGCGTTGCCTCTGGCCGGAGGCTCTGTCTGTGGTACCCTGCTGCGCACGTGGAGCAGCACAGGTGCCCTGGGTTCATGGGTCTGAGGTGCGGGAGGCAGCTGCTCAGTGTCAGGGAAAGGCAGCCCCGGGCTAATTGATGGGTCACTGGTGGGGACCATAGGCGGTAGGTGAGGCCTCATGGGGCCCTAGGGGTCCCTTTTCCTGCCTCCTGTGGCCTGCGGTGAGGCCAAAAGCCTGCCTGTGGTCCACGCAGGTACGCACGCGGTCAGTGGGCGAGTGTGTGGAGTACTATTACCTGTGGAAGAAGTCCGAGCGCTACGACTACTTTGCCCAGCAGACACGGCTAGGCCGGAGGAAATTTGTCTCCTCTGGAACCACGTACGTGCTCATGCTAGCCACCTGGCCAGGGTGGGTATGGTGGGGTGTGGGGCAGCCCCTCCCAGTGGGGTCCTCCTTTGCTGGCTTCCTTCTCCTCATAGCTCTCTCTCCACAGGGATGCTGAGCAGGACCTAGACAGTCTTGACCCCGATGGCCCTGCCCGGCTATGCTCTGAGCAGGAGTCTGAGGCAGGGGTGCCCATGGGTGAGTTCGCGTGAGGTGGGGCTTGTGGGTGAGGAACCTAAGGTCTGTACCTGTTAGTTTCTGCTGTGAGCAGTGGGCCTGCTTGGTCCTGCCCCCAGATGCCAACCCTCTTTTACCCAGCGACTGGGAGGAGACAGGTGCCTTGCTGCAGGAGCCACAGGCAGGGATCCTCCTCCTGAAGGCCGTTGCTGGCGCAGGCCTCGCTTCAGCGTGCTGTCACCATGTCTCCGTGGTTCTTCCCTGTGCAGTGCCGTGTGCTATTGGCGGGTGTGTGGAGCCATCCAGCATTCACTCTTCCCAGCAGGGCCCTGATGTTTTAGCTCTTCTGATGCTGTGGACCTGGCCTGCTCCTGACCGTATGGTTTCAGTGGCTGGGCCCTTGGCATAGCTGGCTTTTTGTAAGGAGGCCCCGCATCAGTGATATCTGAGAGGAACATGTGAGGCGATAGGGGAAGCTGAGCCTCTGCTCACACCATTCCCCATTCTCCCCTCAGAGCCTCTGAGTGTGGACATCACAGCTGGTGGCCTTGACCAGCCTTCAGTGGCCTCAGAGGATGTCCCGTCCTTGGAGCCAGGGCCATGTTCGTTCCAGCAGCTGGATGAGCCCCCTGCCACGCCCTTGCTCCAGCAGCCCACCAGCCTGGCTGCCCCAGCTGAACTCCCACCGGCTGCTGCTCCAGAGCCAGGCACCAGCCCTAGGCTGGCTGTGGACCTTGCCCTACCTGAGGAGCTGCCCCTTGTGTCCAGCCCTGTGGATCTGAGCGAGGACACTGCAGAGCCCATGGCTCCAGCACAGATGGCCTTGTCGGTGACTGAATTTGGACTCATTGGCATTGGGGATGTGAATCCCTTCCTAAGTGGCCATCCTGCGTGCCCAGCCTCCACACTGCGCTCAGAGCCCTTGTCACAGTGAGTGTCATCCTTAGCATCTCCCCCAGGCTGAAGGACAGGCGGCTGGCAAGTGCCCAGGGCCACAGCTGCCTCCAGTGGGTTGCAGCTACCCTATGTTCCTCCTCTGAGGTTTCTTTAGTGTTCTCTTTTTTCAAGGTCCACGGTGCCACAAGTGGGCCGGGGCACTAGGCTTCTCCCCGCTCTGCCTCAGTCTATGTTTTGGGTGCGGGCAGTGGGTTGGGTTGGTCGGATCCTGGCCTGCTTGGCCACTGACCTTTGTTTATGGTTTCCCATAGGTGCAATGTGATGACCTGTTGATCCCTGGTCATCTGTGGGCGTGTGTGCTCAGAATGGACATGGCGGCACTGCCAGGCCTGCCCGTCAGTCTTCCTGACCCCCTCCCGCGCAGGCCTGTGTGATGCCTTCTCTGCTTCAGAACATGATGGGACGCAGTCAAGTGGCCAGGGCACTTCAGACCCCAGACCTCAGCATCCAGCACCGCCACAGCCCTAGGCTGCCACCGTGCCATGGAGTCAACCTGGCAGCTGGGTTCAAAGAGGGCCGGTCCCAACATGGCCCCTCAGCCAGCAGAGGCTGGGCAGGCGGTGCTGCCTGGGGTTTTGGGCAGGACTCTTCCGCACCAGCAGCCTCTGCCCAGGCACCCTCCACAGGCCAGCTCTTTTCCCACCACAGCAGGGTTGTGGCCGCCAGCCTCTGCTCAGCGTGGGACCTTGGGGCACAGAGCCATATACCTCGCCCTGTGGCCACCCTTTCTCGGCCCTTCGCCGTCTCCACTTCAGGAAAAGCCGCACTTTATACCCCAACTGCCTCCCGCCTGCACCCCCACCCTGCGCCGTGGTGGGGCCTCAGCAGCCCAGGCGGGTGAGGAGCAGGTGGTCCGCTCCCTTCCTGCCCCTCTCCTCGGGACATCTTGGGGCACAGCTCTGGAAGCGCCGTCCTGCCACCCACCTGTCCTGTGGGTCTCAGTTCTTTGGAGGCTCCTAGCAGGATGGCTGGGTCCATCTTGTCCTCGGCCTCCCTCATTTTATTTATGTTGGTGTTTACAGTTCGGAGTGGGGTCCCTGGGCAGGCAGCTCCGCCGGGTGTTGGCAGAGCGGTGCTGTGTGAGCCTCTGCGGCTGGACTCGACCGTCCCTCGCCCCACCGAGGACACTGTGATGTGAGACTGCCTTTGCCCAACGCTATTTTATTTATTAAACTTGATTTGAAGCCCGGGGTGTCTCATGATGGATTGACAGCGGCTGGGTAGCCTCTGTCACTGTAAGGATTCTGGGCAGGGCGACTGCCTGGACCGAAAGGCTTAAGGGCTGTAGGTCACACGGGATCCCAAGCAGAGTGCTCATGCAGCCTCGTGGAGGTGGCGATAAAGCTCTATCAGCCGACTGCCTGGGCTGGTGGCAGAGCCCAGGTGTGGTGGCAAGGCCAGTGCTTGCTGGGACAGTAGGTTGGAAGGTACTCTGTGTGGCCACCAGCAGAAATTTGTACCTGGTATCACTGCTTTGGGCACTGCAGAGAGAAGGGGCACAGGTGACTGGACGGTCCCCAGTGAGGTGACCGGGTCTAGACAGTGGGGCCCAAAGCAGAGTCAGGAACGTCTGGGGAGATGAGGGAGATGGGAGTTGGGAATCCCAGGCCGAGGGGAGGCTTTTCTGTAGCTTACGTAGGACGGCGGGTCTGTTCCCAGCCGCCCTTCTCTGTAAACCTGCCACCAAGATCACTAACTTAGAGTCTAAGCCCGTCCACCCGTCCATGCATGTGTCCGTTGTCTCTGTTTTCTAAAGCTGTCACTGTTGTATTATTTTGCATGGTTTTTCTCTTTTGTTTTCAGACAGTCTTGCTTTGTAGCCTACAATGCCTCAGACTGCAACCAGGCTGGTCTGGAACCTGTCATTCTCCTGCCTGGGTTGAGGTTCCTCCACCCCAGTGCTGTGAATGCATCCCAAGGCCTTGCACATGACAGGCAGGCCATGTGCAAGGATGCATTCGTAGCCCTGTTTTTTTCTTTTTAAATGTTTATTTGTGTATATATGTCTCAGTGGCTGCATGCATGTCATGGGAAGTTAGAGAACAATTTAGGAGACTTGCTTCCCTTCTTCAGTCTCATGAGTGTCAGGGATCAAACCCAGGTCATCAGACTTGACAGCATGCAAACTGCTGAGCCATCTCTGGTGCTGTTTTTTTTTTTGTTTGTTTTTTTAATTATTATATTGGTGTTCTGCCTTCATGTGTGTCTGTGGGAGAGTGTCTGTGTGAAGGATCTCCTGCAACTGTAATTACAGTTGTGAGCTGCCATGTGGCTGCTGGGAATTGAACTCAGGACCTCTGGAAGAGCAGCCAGTGCTCTTAACCACTGAGCCGTCTCTCCAGCCCACTCTGGCGCTGTTTTTATTTTATTTTTTTTTAATCTCAGACTGGCCCCAAAAACTTACTGTGTAGCCCAGGCTGGCCTTGAGTTTCTGGTAATCCCTCCCCCCCCGTCTGTTTCCTGAGTGGAGTGCTGGGATTACAGACCTGAGCAACAATGCCCAAGATTGCCCCTGTATTTTAGACAAGCTACCTGATGGCTGATTTGGGTCAGAGAAGGCTGTGTCCACTTTCTTGTCCCCTCAGCTCACATCCTGCCGAGACAGCCTTGCTTCCTGTCTCACTGTTTCTGAGGATGTGAGTCTTGATGTGAGGTTGAGTGTAGTCGGTCTCGGGAGGCTGTTGGGAACGGAACAGCCCTGTTCTCGCACTGCCTGGTTTGTGCCTGACAGCCCTGTGGTTCTGCGCCATGGAAAGGCGTGTGTCTTTCTAGTCTGGCCAAGATTTCTTGGGTCTCATGGCCACAGTGAGATGTAGTTTTCTGTTTTGAGTGTGCAGGGACAGTTGAGAGCAGGAAGGAGCGGGTCCCATGTCTGGCATGCTCTACTTGATTCTGGGGAGCGTAGGCCCCATCACAGAACACTCTCAGTCCAGGGGGTTTGGGAATGTAGAGATACAGTAGGGAGTCTAGGAGGGTTCCAAGCGGCTACAGAAGTGTGTTGGCGGACTGTGGGCCAGAATCAGGAAGAGCCACCCCAAATTCTGCATCTCACTGACTGGTGGTCTCTGTGCTTAGCATCAGCATCAACTGGACACTGAAGACTCGGGGAACAGAGCTGGGCTGGCGGCCCCCGCCATCTGCAGCTAGGCAGATGCCAGGCCACGCTCATGAATTCACATGGTCACCTGTGCTGTCCTACCAGTGCTGTCCCTACTTTGCAGCCCAGAGCTGCAGGATGCCCCATACAGACTTCAGGCCAGGAAACCCCTTGGGGCAAGGCCTCCTCTTTGTGCTCGGATGAAGACCTTTCTGAACAAGTGTGGGAGTCTGCTGGACTGAGCAGGTGGATGTTGGCTTAAGAGAACCAAGGCTTCTTGAGCCTTGGAGGAGGGAGAAAACCTAGATAGATCCCAGGGTCGTGGGCCTGCCATTGCCTAGAGCCTTGGGCTCCCTGGCTTGGTCAGAGCTCCGGGGAATGATGGCTCCAGGCCTGACTCCACTTGTCTGCTCACCTCTTCTCAGTGGTCCTCAGTCTTCTGGTTTATAGCTCCTTGATGGGGTCACCAGCTAAAGCGTGGGGAACTCAGATTCCCAAGGCAGACAGCTACGTAACACTTCACTGTCTTCCGCACTACCAGGAATTATGTTCCCGCGGATAGCAGCTAGTTTTCAGACCGTCTGGGCCTTCTGGTTGTTTTCTTGATCCAGCACCCCGCCCCGGGCAGTCACCCAGAAGGACTGTGGCATTTCCTGGATCCAGGCCTCAAGGCCAGCATCAGGCATGACAGGAGTGATGACTTGATGGGGACACGCAGAGCCACGTGTATGGGGGAGCCTCCAAACTGAGGCCGGGGTGAGAACCACCCCTTGATCCCATCAGACAGACACCAATTGTGTCACAAGGGATGCATTGGCAGTGGGGTCACCAGGATGTCTCCACCTCAGGTTCCAGAGGCCCCAGTCTCCTGTCTATCCTGGAGTCTCAGCTTTGGAGTCTCTCCTTGCCTGCTCCTCTGGATGGTACTTCTCTTTTTCCTTTAAGTACTGGTTTCTGAGGCAGCAGGGAAGGACACTGCCGTGTTTGAGGAAGGGGTGTGTAAGGGACCACAGCAAATGCTCTCACGTGTCCTGCTGTGTGTGAGAGCTGTGTACCAGCATGCTATCCACGGCTGCTAGTTTGCGTGTGTCCTGCTCAGCCATCCGGGCTCTCCTGCGTGCTGGTGCTGTGTGCATTGGCCAGCCACTGCCTCCTGGTGCAGGAGGGCAGCTAGGCAAAGGCCAGATGCACACACAGCCTTGGCCTCACAGGTGACTGGCTTGGGGTGGCCGGGAGGCCAGTTCTGCAGTGTGTCAGGTTCTGAGTCTGAGGGTGGTCTGCTCTCCAGGCTGCCTTCTGCCTGCCTGGTGAGCATGACCCTATTTCTAGCTGCTAATTTCCAGAGGCTGTAGGGACACCCCTAGATTTCCTGCCTTGGACTGTACCTTGCCTGCAGCAGACTGTGGGTTCCTGACCCTGGGGAGGGGAGCACAGCCTCCAGATACCCAGAGAAATGGAGGGCCGAGGCTGTGTGGGTGGTGTCTCATGTGTCCATGGCCTACCCACTTCCTGAATTCTTTCCTGCAGCGCCCTTGAGAGACATTGACCCTCAGTTCCAGGATTCCCCGGGGCCAACAGTGCCCTGTGGGAGTGGGAAGCTGGCAAGACAGCGGGACTGGTCAAGTCCCTACTGCTCCAGGGAAGGCTGGTGCAGCGTGCTCTGCTGGGAGAGTTCTGCTAGTACTGGATTAGGAGCCATGACCCCAATCCTAACCCTAATCCTCATTTTTGCCACCTCCACAAGATTTTAATGCTGGTATACCCAAGGATTTTTAGTGACTGACCCAAATCCTTCCAAGAGGGGAAGAATGGGAGAAAGATTCCATGCAGTTTCATCTCACCCACAGCCTCCCTGCCCTCCTCCAAAACCACCTCTCCTCCCACGCACCCCCATCTAGGCTCTACCCTCCTCCCATTTACCTCCTCTAGCCCTACCCTCCTCCAGCCTTACTCTCTCCATCAACATCATCCATCCTTACCCTTTTCCAGCCTCATCCCTTCTCCAGCCTATTCCCTCCCCTCCCACTCACCCTCTTCCAGCTTTCTCCCTCCTCCCACTCACCCTCCTCCAGCTTTCTCCCTCCTCCCACTCATCCTCCAGCTTCCTCCCTCCTCCAGCTTCCTCCCTCCTCCAGCTTCCTCCCTCCTCCCACTCACCCTCCTCCAGCTTCCTCTTCTCCTCCTCACCCTCCTCCAGCTTCCTCCCTCTTCCTCCTCACCCTCTTCCAGCTTCCTCCCTCCTCCCACTCACCCTCTTCCAGCTTCCTCTCTTCTCCTCCTCACTCTCCTCCAGCTTCCTCCCTCACCCTCTTCCAGCTTCCTCTCTTCTCCTCCTCACTCTCCTCCAGCTTCCTCCCTCACCCTCCACCAGCTTCCTCCCTCCCTCCTCCCACTCACCCTCTTCCAGCTTCCTCTCTCCTCCTCCTCACTCTCCTCCAGCTTCCTCCCTCACCCTCCTCCAGCTTCCTCCTTCCTCCTCACCCTCCTCCAGCTTCCTCCCTCCTCTTCACCCTCTTCCAGCTTCCTCCTTCCTCGCACTCACTTTCCTCCAGCTTCCTCCCTCTTCCCACTCACCCTCCTCCAGCTTCCTTCCTCCTCCCACTCACCCTCCTCCAGTTTTCTCCCTCCTCCCACTCATCCTCCTCCAGCTTCCTCCCTCCTCCCACTCACCCTCCTCCAGTTTTCTCCAGTCTTCTCTCTCTCAGCTGCATCCGACCCACCCTCCTCCTGCCCTCTCTCCTCGGGGGCCTCCCTGTTCCATTTCCCTCTTTGCCCAGTGCCACCCTTTCCTTCATCACCTCCTATTTCTTGCTTCTCCTTTCAGCACACCGTAGGCACTCAGTAAGGGACCCAGCATATTCATTACACAATTTTGCATCGTAGCCCTGACCTTCGAAGACCTTCCTGCGGTTAGGTCCCAGCAAACGGAGGTTAAAGGGGGCAGTAAGGGGGCCGCCACTCATATGACATGCCACATGTAGGGTTACCCAGGTTACCCTGACACCCCTGAGTCCACGTGCTCCGGGCATGGATGGAGGGTGTGAACAGCTGCTGGACTCCGATAGAGTCCTGCTGTCAGAGCCGAACCTGCCAAGGAACCACCTTGCAGCCAAGGTCAGGCCTGCAGCGTCGATGTGTGTGGGGGTGGGGTGGGCACAGGTGAAGCTCTGAAGCCAGGTTTCCTGCCCAGCCAGTCCTCGGCCAGCCCTCCTCCAGCAGGGCAGGCTAACCTGCGTATTGAAAGTGCTGCCTGCCCGTTTCGTAGGCCGCCTCCAGGGTGCGGGGACCATCCCTTACCCCCCGAACAGCACCGCGCTCTGTCCCTGCCCAGCACCAAAGCCCAGACACGTGGGGCCCTCTCAGGAGCGCTCTGGCCCAGATGATTTTCTGCAAGAGCCAGTCAGCGGAAGCTTTTGGACCTTCAGTCAGGAGCTCCTGCCCTGAAGTCTCAGACATCTTGAAACTCAACCCTGTGGTAGAAGGACTGATGTGGCCATGAGTGTGGCCTCGGTGGAGGCCTCAAGGAGCTGAGCTCTCTGGAGTGGAGGCTTCATGAGGTGGCCTCTTACACCTATGGGTGATCCCAGCCCAAAGGAGCCACCCAGTGTGGATGCTAGGAGGCTGGCCTTTCTTTCTACGTGCCCTTGGCTTCCGAGTGTCCCTGGCCCAGGGTTCCAGGACAGGGTGGGCTGGGCCCCCTCAGAATCTCTGTGGGTCAACCTCAGAATCTCTGTGGGTCAACCTCAGAATCTCTGTGGCATCCCCTAGACTGAACAGGCCTGTGCTAAGAGGCATGAATCCTGACCCTGACCCTCCTATCATGAAGTATGTAGGACCCAACTTGCCAGGGACTACTAGAAGGTGGGTCTCTGCCGGAGCCTGGTTACCCCATGCTAATGTACTTATTGGTCTCAGAGGTGTCCGGGTGTCCGGCGCAGGTGTCCTCCCCTGGAAAGGCTGAGCAGATCAAGGCTCAGGAGTGTGAACAGGCTTTCCTTCCCTGCGACTCTGCATTACAACTGTGGAACCCCGCCCCAGGGTGGGGGACACCTGGATGACCTCCAGCCTACAGCCTGGAGATTTGGTGGTCCCTCCCAGCCAGAGCACCCCTCTCCCGCTGGGACACCCCAGGCAGGCTTTGCGATGCTTTCGAGCCATGTTCCCAGTCCCGGGGTTCCAGGATCCCAGCTTGGGAGATCCAGTATCGAGACATCAGCTTGTCCTGAGACCCCTCCCAGCCCCGAAGCCCCGCCCCTTCACGCCCGGGTCAGGGTGGCAAACACACCCCTCAGGGCCTCCGCCCTCTCCTGTCCCCCCCACCCCCGCCTCTGCACTTTCTCCTCTTGCCACGCCCTCCCTCCGCCCCGCCTCCGCCTCGCCCGGGCCCTCTCTTCAAGCCCAGCCCTTTCCCTGGGACAGGCAGTCTCCACGGCCATGTGATCCTGGGGCTGTGGGGACCCGTCGGGACAGCTGGGACAAGCGGGGGTCGCGAGCGTCCCTGGGAGGGGCCGGCATGGAGCGGAGGTGGGTCTTCGTGCTGCTGGACGTGCTGTGCGTGCTGGTCGGTAAGAGTCTCGGGACCCGGGTGCGGGGACCCTCCCGGGTGCAGGCTCCTATGGTCGCTGTGGCTGGTGTGCGTTGGGGATGCGGACGGCGGTGACCTGTGCTCCCCACTTCCTTGTGCGCGCCCCGCCAGCCCTCCTGGGCGCCTGGCGGGCTCGGGGCTGCCTGTCTGCTTGGGGCTGTTCCCGGGTGGTGGGTCCTGGCAGCAGGAAGTCGCTCGGGTGCCGCGGGGCGGTGTGACTCACACGGGCGGGGCGGCACCAGGACCCTGCAGGCCAATGACCCGTGGCCAAGGTCCAGCACGGTGCCCCCGGGAGGCGGGGACGGCTGGGCTCGCACAGACAAACCTGCCAGTCCGGTTCAGGCCACGGGGAGGAGCATCCTGAACCCCCCAGGCGCGAACAAAGGCCAAGTGTTTGTTGGGACCCAGGGGACAGTGGCTGGATTCTACCCCGAAGGCGGTGGCGGGGTGTCGTCTGACCTCCCCCGTTCTGCATCTCCCTCTCCCTTCCATGTCCCGGAAGGATACTCCGTTTAGCTGCAGCCGGTTGGCGGCAGGAGGCTCCCTGGGACATTCCCCCCAGCCATGGGCACCCTTTTTAAGTGTCTGGATTTACTGGGGCATTTCTGTTGCTTTAACTGTGTGCCAGGCACCCCAGGACTTGAGAATAGTTTACTTTTTTCCCCCCTCGGGAAGTCCTGGGTCCCTGGAGGCGGAGCTACCTGGGGTGTCCCAGCAGCTGGAGGAGGCCAAGGCAGCCTGTTGTTGCCCTTGGTCTGAGCATCTGAACACCGGAGTCCACACAGACTTCGGGTGGCGATAGGGAAGTCCCTGCGAGCCTGAAGGAAGGAGGCCCTTGCCTGTTGCTCCGAACAAAGTCCCCTACAGACACTGAAGGTGGAAGGAAAGGAGGGGACACAGCTGGGAGGCACACCTGCCATTCAGCCCAGCCATGTTCAGGACTTTAGGTCCTTCCAGACCGTGCAAGCTTCCCTGTGGCTGTGGTCTGCCTGCGATGTCCTTTAGGCAGACTCACCTGCCTTCTGTGTTGGTATCCCCAGATTTTTACCTCCTGTGAATAAGATACAGTTCCCTCTGACCTCTCACATCTTTCTCTGACCTCACCTCCTGCTTCCTCTGACCCTCTCTCCCACTTTCACTCCCTCCACTCTTTTCTGACCTTCTCTCCGACCCTCTCCTTTCCTCTCTTATCACCTCCTCTCCACTCCCCTTCTCTTTCCCTCTTTCCTTTCTCTGACTTTCTCTAACCCTCTCCCCTGCTCTCCCCTTCTCCCTTTCTCCCCTCCCCTTCTCTTATCCTCTCTCCTCTTTTCCTCTCCCCTCCTCTCACATTCTCCCCTCTTCTTGTTCTATGACCATCTCACCTTCCCCTCTGACCTCTTCTCCTTCAAGACAGTCTCTCACTGTTATGAAGCTGCCCCCTCCCAGGGGGCTCTGCTGCTGTCCCCCTTACTTTTAGCCCCACTTCTCAGCTTCATGATGTTAACACTTTCCTGGCCCATGTCCCCTCTGGGCTGGACCCATGTCAGGGACTGTATTCTGGGCCCCTCTGTGTCCCCTCTGGGCTGAGCCCAGGTCAGGGACTATATTTTGGGCCCCTCTGTGTCCCCTCTGGGCCGAGCCCAGGTCAGGGACTATATTTTGGGCCCCTCTGTGTCCCCTCTGGGCTGAGCCCAGGTTCTGGGCCCCTGCATTTCCCCTCTGCATGTTGAGGGAAGGTTCATCTCCTTGTGCATTCCCGACTTGAAAGCCACACCCTCCACGCCCAGCTTCAAGCTCATGATCAAAGGGCATTTGCCCAGGTTTGCCTTTTTGGAGTGTCTGTGTTCCTGTGCCTTCAGAACAAGGTGTTCCCCTCCGTCCTGTCCTTGTGACTGCCTCCCACCTTCAGCCACCCTTGGTGGGAGGCTTTGCTCTGAGCTTCCTGCCTCCAAGGTTGGGTCCATCTTGTCCAGTGTGTAGTGACATTAGCTCAGAACTATGAATGAAGGTATATAAAGAAGCTCAAGGGATGGCCCTCTGGCTGTGCCCTGGCTGTGAGCTGCCCAGCCTCATGACCAACAGCCTTGCTTTGGGCTGCTGGATGGTCTGACCGCCCACGCCTGCCGTGAGCAGCCTCCACGTCCCACCCTGAGCACACAGGCCCCTTGGTGTGCAGATGGAGCAGCCCAGCCAGCTGTCTCCAGGTGACGGTGTGGCTCTATAGGGGACACTCCATGCTCATCAGGAGGGGGCCGGAGTGCGGAGGGAGGGAGTCGTCTCCCTTGCAGGATGTGTGCAAAGGCCCTGGTTGCTGATGAGTCAGTTCTAGGGAGGCCTGAAGTGAGGCTGGACTGCCCCAGGGTAGAGCTGCTCAGTAGTCTAAGCCCTGGTGTAGTTTCCGATGGGATGGAGGCAGAGTGGCCGTGATAGCAGTGCAGATAACACCAAGGCAGGGATTTGCGGCGTGGAGAACCACATGCTTTCCCCGGCTCCCCACAGCCTCCTTGCCTTTCGTCATCCTGACCCTGGTGAACGCGCCATACAAGCGCGGTTTCTACTGCGGAGATGACTCCATCCGGTACCCCTACCGTCCAGACACCATCACTCACGGACTCATGGCCGGGGTCATCATCACAGCCACTGTCATCCTGGTAAGGCAGCAAAGTGCTGGGGGAGGGGAGACTGGGTAAGCCCTGCCCCCCAGCCAGATGGGCGCAGTGGGGGCCGTGCCCGCCTGGTACTCTGCCGCTGTCCCGTTGGCAGGTCTCTTCGGGGGAGGCCTACCTGGTGTACACGGACCGGCTCTACTCACGCTCCGACTTCAATAACTACGTGGCTGCCATCTACAAGGTGCTGGGGACCTTCCTGTTCGGGGCCGCTGTGAGCCAGTCCCTGACCGACCTGGCTAAGTACATGATCGGCCGTCTTCGGCCCAGCTTCTTGGCCGTCTGTGACCCCGACTGGAGCCGGATCAACTGCTCTGGCTACGTGCAGCTGGAGGTGTGCAGGGGCAGCCCTGCTAATGTCACCGAGGCCAGGTGGGTACAGGCTGCAGCCCAGGCAAGGCTCTGAGCTACAGGAAGCCTGGGGCCTGCTGGATGGAGAAGGCCTGTCAGCGGAGGCAGGCAGCCGTTCGTCTCCCTCTGTGTCTGTGGCAGATCCTCGAGGGGGCGGTCTCAGGGTTGGTTTGTCTGGGAGGCAGTGGCTAGCCCTGCAGAGGTGGGGTGACTGCATCCTGAGCCTTGAGGCATGTGGCGAGGATCTGCCGCGGCTGAGGGAGCTATTGCGCTGTCTGTCCACCTGGCACCCTGCTCTTCCGAGTGCTGCTGTTCATTCTTAGTGTGGCCTGTATCCTCGCTCTGTAATTTTCCCCGAGTCTCTGTCCATTGGCTCTGATCACCCATCAAGCCTTTCAGTGCTTTTTTTTTTTTTCCACTTTCAATATTATTGGCGTTTTCATATCCATAATGCATTTTTAGGTTTTTCAGACAGGATCTCATCATGTAGCCCAGAATGACCCCAAACTTTCCATCCATCTTTTTGCCTCAGTCTCCTGAGTGCTTGGGCGGCAGGTCTGTGCTACCACGACCGGCTTAAAGCCAAGTCTTCTTGGCTTCTGTCTCTCCCTTCTGTCTTCATGGATGCCGTCAGCAGGAATGGATATACATTTCTCTTTTGTCTTCTGGGTGCTGGGGTGGAGCCGGGGCTCTGCCTTATTTGGTCTGCCAAGATTGTGGAGTGGCTCCGGGAGTGTTCTGGGGAAGCCCGGCTCCTCTGGACCTCTAAAGCATAGGCCTTGGCTGCCGCTCAGGTGTGAAGGCAGCAGGAAGATGCGGCGGAGCTCAGCCCCTCGGAGCAGCAGCTGTCACAGCAGAGCCTGTGACTGCTCGGCTGGGTGACTGACAGGGTGGTCCTGCTGGCCGTGTCTGCCCCGGGAGCGGGAGCAGGCGAGGGGCTGGTGTTGGTGAAGTGAGAGTGCGGAGGTGAGGTCGTTTCTCCAGGGCCTCCCGATGGGGTGCAAGCCTTCCCTCAGGTTAAAATTTAATTTTGTAGTCCTGGAGAGATGGCTCAGCGGTCAAGACCCCTGGCCGCTCTTCAGAGGACCAGGGTTAGATTCTCAGAACCCGCAAGGCAAACCCACGACCATTTCTAACTTCTGTTCCAGGGTACCTGATGCCCTCTTCAGGCCTCTGCGGGCATTGTGTGCACATGGTACACAAAACACCCATATACATAAAAACACCCATATGGCAAAACACCCATATACATAAAAAAAATCCTAAAGATGGTTTATTTTTATTATTTTCAAGTGCGTGTGTGTTTGTGTGTGCGCGCACACGTGCACGCACACATGTGAGTACAGGTGCCCTCAGAGGCCAGGGGCATCAGATTTCCTGGAGATGGGGTCATAGGTAGTTTCGAGCGGTAGGATGTAGGTGCTGGGAACTGAACTCGGGTCCTCTGCAAAAGCAGTCAGGCTCTTCTGCCGAGTCCCCTCTCTAGCCCCACTTCCCTTACTTTAAGTTTGCACCCATCTGTGGCTGCCGGCTCCCCAAGCAGCTCCTGGCTCTGCCTTCCGGTCCCGCTAACTGGCTGCCCTCCCTCCCAGGCTGTCCTTCTACTCCGGGCACTCCTCCTTTGGCATGTACTGCATGGTGTTCCTGGCGGTGAGTGTCCATCCTCCTCCCAGGGAACCTTACGGGGCCACCCTTCCCCTGGGCACTGCACAATGGGGTGTTTGGAGGAGGCACTAAGGGTAGGGAGCTTGTGACTCGCCCTGGGCCGGGCGGGCCGTGGACACCACAGGCCCCGCTGATGCAGGCCGATGCCGTGACAGCTCTACGTGCAGGCCCGGCTCTGCTGGAAGTGGGCCCGGCTGCTGAGGCCCACTGTTCAGTTCTTCTTGGTGGCCTTTGCGATCTATGTGGGCTATACTCGTGTGTCCGACCACAAGCACCACTGGAGTGACGTCCTCGTCGGCCTCCTGCAGGGAGCCCTGGTGGCCTGCCTCACGGTGAGCCTGGCCCCAATGTTCCATGACCCCTGCCTGCTGCTCTGCCCTCGAGAGCCTGCCCCTCACCGCTGGTCCCGCCCATCCCCTTTACAACCCTGCCGACTCCTCCCTCTGGGTCTCCCCCTGGTCTTCTTCCTCCAGCCCCACTCACCGCCTTGCCGTCCCTCCCCCAGGTCCGCTATGTTTCAGACTTCTTCAAATCGCGCCCGCCCCTGCCCTGCCGGGATGACGAGGAGCCAGAGCGCAAGCCCAGTCTGTCACTAACGCTGACCCTCGGTGACCGACCCTAGCTGCTATGAGTCTCTTCCTGCTCTGGAAGCCAGGAAGCCACCCGTGGGCCAGTCATGTCTTGGCCTCTTGGCCCTGATGAAGCAGCTGCTCCAGGGTCCCGGCTGGTAACCGTGGACCAGGGTCTTGGGTGCCTGGCTGGCCCTGAGCGTGGGCAGAGCCCATTCTCAGCCTTCCTTGAGTGTCCCATGGCCTCAAAAGATGCGGCCGTGCTCTGCGCGCTGCCTCCCATCACCAAGTGTCTTTTGAGGAGGGCCATCCCTTCACGGCCCCAGGAATGGGCTGATCTGAGACTGTTCTTCATGAAGCCTGCACCCTTCCTGATGGCCCTGCAGGTGATGGACACCTTGTTTCCCTGGGTGGGGCAGTTGGCCTTAGCCAGGGCAGGGATCACAGATGTGAAGAGGGCTAGGAGCCCCTGCCTGCCTGGGAGCCCCGGTTGCCTGAAGGGCCCCAGGTGGCTTTTGGCTTGAATCCTGTTCTCAAGCTGAAGGAAGATTCCTGTCCGAAGCCTCCCAGGCCCCCTCCCTCAAGCTTGATGTCCAGTCCTGCCCCCACTGCCCATGTGGGCTAAACGCTTAGCCAGGCTTTGGAAGTGGGTCCTGGCTCTGCCGTCCCCATCTGTTTCAAAACACTTAAAGTTACTGTTTCACAGGAGTGTGAGTTATAAACATGTACCAACCGTCTCGGCCATGAGTGTTGATTTTTATGCTCTTCTGGAGCGATAGATGACGCTGCTCCATCTACCATGCCCCCTAGTGCCCTGTGCTGGCAATGCCAGTCTTAGCAGAGACTTGATGGACAGATACTGGCCTGGGTGTCTGCATACGGGCCAAGCCAGGGGCCTCAGAGCTACTGTGGTCTTCCTCCGTGTGCGGTCTGTGCTTATCTTAGGTACATCCTGGGACACAGACTTCACAGTCCATGTGAGATACCCCAGAATGTTCCCAGGGTGCCTGAGCAGTCTCCCAGGGGCAGCAGGAGGGGTGACAGGTCTTGCTATAGCCTAGAATGACATGTGTGGCCTTCTGGAAACTGGCTGTCTCCTTCTGCACTCTTCAGGTCTTCAGACCTGAGAGCATGGGGGATGGTCACGAGTACCTCCCCCACCAATCTCCCTCCTCCCCCTAGAGACTGGGTCAGGGTTGGGTCACGAGGATCTCGGATGCCGTTGGCAGACAGCCCACGGAGTTCACGCCAACCCAGAGAGCATGCTGAGGGCCTCTGCACCTGGTCGCTGGTGTTCAGCCACTGACACAGCCTGCATTTCATGGGGACCCCCCCCCCCCCGTTAAGTGACTCCCCGCCAGCATCCTCCAGCCAATATCCGGTGTACCAGGGCTGTTCTGTTAGAGGCAGAAGGTCCCGGCGAGGAGGTGAGCTCATGTTCTGAGCGCAGCAGGGTTCTGCCTGTCTAGATCCTCCTCTCGGCCAGACTGCAGCAGAGCCCTCCCAGCCATCCATGCCTGCCTGCCAGGCTGAGTGCTGGGTGCTGGCGAGGACAGAGGCGGTAGGTATGGGGCACACACCTGTGACACCAGTGCTAGGGGAGACTGAGGTAGAAGGACACCGCGTGGGAGACCAGCCTGAGCTACCATGACTCCTCTGTGCTGGTCTGTGAACGCTCATGTGTGTGTATACATGTGGAGGTCAGAGGGCAACCTAAAGTGTCAATTCTTTATCTGCCGACTTCCCGCTTCTCCCAGGCTCCTAGAGCAGTGGTTCTCAGCACGTGGGTTGCAACAGCCGCAGGAGTCACATGCCAGACATCCTGCACATCAGATATCTACGTTACGATTCATAACGGTAGCAAAATTACGGTTATGAAGTAGCAATGAATAATTTTATGGTTGGGTCACTGCAGCATGAGAAACTGTGTTAAAGGGTCACAGCAGCAATAGGAAGGCATCGCTGCTCTGGGGAGAGACCAGTTATTTACAAAGCGAAGCAGGGCCTGGAGAGGCACCGCGGCCAGGGTGGCTTTGGCAACCCACGACTGCCTGTAACTCCATCTTCAGTGGTACCTGATGCCCTCTTCTGGCCACCATAGGCACTGCACATGTGTGCACATACCTCTCCCCAAACCCAAACATGCGAAAAAATCTTTTCTTTATTCCTTTTATTGAAAACATTTTTTTTCCTCACGACATAGCTTATGTCCGCCCCCTGACTCCTCCTAGTTTCTCCTCACAGCCTCTCCTCCCTTAGAACAGGTTTCTAAGGGATAATAATAAAATAAGATAAAATAAAATAAAATAATATGTCAAAAACTAACATGTCAGAGTTGGATAAGTCAAATAGAAGGAAAAGAGGCCAGGAGAAGGCACAGTAATCAGAGACCCACCCATTTGCACACTTAGGAATCTATCTCCAAAACAAAACAAAAAACCCAAAACAACAACAACACAACATTTCACTAACCTGGAAGGCACAATGCATATGCAGGGGCCCTGATGCAGACCCCTGCATGCCGTACGCAATTTCACGGGGTCCCATTGATTGACTGTTGACTTTGGTGCCTGTGCTAACAGCTGTCTTAGGGTTTCTACTCTGCCATGAAACACCATGACCAAAACGCAAATTTGGGAGGAAAGGGTTTATTTGGCTTACCCTTATGGGGCACTGTTCACCATTGAAGACAGTCAGGACAGGAACTCAAACAGGGCAGGAACCTGGAGGGAGGAGCTGATGCAGAGGCCGTGGGGTGCTGCTTACTGGTTTGCTCATCATGGCTTACTTAGCCTGTTTTCTTATAGAACTCAGGACCGCCAGCTGAGGATTGGCACCACCACAGTGGGCTGGACCCTCCCCCATCAATCACGAATTAAGGAAATGCCTTACAGGCTTGCCTACAGCCCAGCCTTACAGAGGCGTTTTCTCAGCTGAGGCTCCTCCTCTCAGATGACTCAAGTGGACCTGAGACTAGCCAGAACAACAATGTTCTGCTCAGCAGGTTGTCTCCTGTGCCAATCAGTTCAAGGCTGTCCCTCACGCTCTCTTCTGTCAGGTTCAGGATCTCTGGTTTTGCACTGAGGCCTTTGATCTATTTGGACTTGGGTTTTCTGCAGCGTGATAAGTAGAGAACTAGCTGCATTCTACATACAGGCATCCACTTTGACCAGCACCATTTGTTGAAGATGCTGTCTTTTCCTTCCTCTGGCTTCTTTATCAGGTGTCCACAGGTGTGTGACTTTATGTTTGGTCTTCAGTTAGATGCCATTGATCAATGTGCCCATTTTTGTGCTAATGCCATAAGGTTTTTATTACTAATTGTTCTGTAGTGCAGTTTGAAATCAGGGATGGTGATACTTTTAGCAGTCCTTTTATTGTTCAGGATTGTTTCAGATATCCTGTTTTTTCTTTTTCCAGATGAATCTGATCGTCCTTTCAAGCTTTGTAAAAAACTGTGTTGTAATTTTGATGGAGTTGCATTGAATCTTTAGATTGCTTTTGGTAAGAGGGCCATTTTTACTATGTTAATGCTACGGATCATGAACATGGGAGATCTTTCCGTCTGATATTTTCTATAATTCATTTCTTCTAAGACTTGATGTTATTGTCACACAAGTCTTTCACTTGCTTGGTTAGAGGCACCACAAGATATGGTGTATCATCTGTGGCTATTGTGAAGGGCTTTGTTTCCCTGATTTCTTTCTCAGTCTATTTGCCATTTGTATATAGGAGGGCTACTGATTTTCTTTCTTTCTTTCTTTCTTTCTTTCTTTCTTTCTTTCTTTCTTTCTTTCTTTCTTTCTTTCTTTCGTTAGTTTTGTATCCAGCTACTTTGCTGAAAGTGTTTACCAGCGGTAGGAGTTCCCTGGTAGAATTTTTAGCATCACTTATGTATACTTTCATATCACATGCAAATAAAGATACTTTGGTTTCTTCTTTTCTAATTTGTATCCCCTAGATCTCCTTCAGTTTTCAGCTAGAACTTCAAGTACTATATTGAATAGGTATGGAGAGGATGGACAACCTTGTCTTGTTTCTGATTTCAGGGGAGTTGCCTTCCATTTAATTTGATGTTAGCTATTGGCTTGCTGTCAACTGCCTTCCTTTATTATGTTTAGGAATATTCCTTGTATCCATAATCTCTCCAGGACTTTTATCATGAAAGAGTATTGGATTTTGTCAAAGGTCTTTTTCACATCCATTTAAGTGATTATGTGTGAGCTGGAGGGATGGCTCAGCTGTTAAAGGCTAGGCTCACAACCCAAAATAAAATGATCATGTTTTTTTTTTCTTTTAGTTTGTCTATACAGTATTACATTTATTGATTCTCTTATATTGAACCATTCTCACATCTCTGGGATAAAGCCTACTTGATGATGGCAGATGATTTTTTTGATGTATTCTTGGATTCATTTTACAAGTATTTTATTGAATATTTTTGTTTATAAAGGATATTGGTCTATAATTCTCTTTCTTTGTTGAGTGTAGCTAGAATTTGCTAGTTTGTGGGTTCCTTTTTTTCCTACCCATTACCACCCATTTTTCCCTCCCTCTCAACCCTCTAACAGTAGATAGTATAGAAACAAGGATAAAGAGGAAAGGAGGTGTCATTACCATTAGACTATTTCCTGTTGATTTGGGGAGTTCCTTGAGGCAAGTTTCATCTTCACCGTCAGGATATCTAATTTCTTCTTCCCCTTGTTTCTTCTTTGTGCATGCCTACTTAATAAACCATAACCAACAGCAACCAGCCAACCAGCTGGTAACCCACACCACCTCTAAGGGGCCCTAGCATTTATATACCCTCTGAGAAGTCCCCAGAATTCCAAATATCACATAACTGTAGAAACTATCTGTAACTCACAAAACCGTGCCCCCACCAGAGAACAAGGCAAATCATAGTCACCCGCTGTGAAGCAGCCCTATATCCTCACACCTGGGATTAAAACAAAAACATATTCCCATAATATTTGTGTTTTTTAAAGAAACAAAAATTACAAAATTCTCACTACATTTTTCCATTTCTGTTCTAAGCCATTAATTGTGCTATGTGTAATTGTGCTATGTGCTATGTGGGGAATAGTAAACAGACATTTCCTTTTCCTTCCTTCCTTTCTTTCTTTCTTTCTTTCTTTCTTTCTTTCTTTCTTTCTTTCTTTCTTTCTTCCTTCCTTCCTTCCTTCCTTCCTTCCTTCCTTCCTTCCTTTCTTTCTTTCTTTCTTTCTTTCTTTCTTTCTTTCTTTCTTTCTTTCTTTCTTTCTTTCTTTCTGAAAGAGAGAAAAGGTTTCTCTGTGTAGCCTTGGATGTCCTGGACTTGCTTTGTAGACCAGACAGGCCTCAACCTCACAGAAATCCTCCTGCCTCTATGTCCCTGAGTGCTGGGATTAAAGGTGTGCACCTGTCCATCAGATATATTTTCAATGAAACAAGCACTTTTTGGATTAGTGGCCAAGGTTTTCAGGAGCTCTCCTTCTCAGCTCTAATCTTTATCAGTTTTGTTGGTATCCCCACTTTTCATTTCCTGTGCAAATATAAGCAAACCTTCATTCCTAGTACAGAAATTTTGTGGGCTTTCATTCTGAGGTTAACACATCCCTATAGTAGATAGGCTCATTTAAAAATTCCAGTTTTTTCTATAATTTGGTGACTGTTGGCTGCCCTTGTCTGAAGCAGCTCATCGTTACTGCAGGGCCTTGAGCCCGATGGCCATTTTCGGTATGAAACTGCTTTGGATAGCTCTCTTGGATCTACACTCATTGGTCCTTTAGATATTCCAATCTGGTGGATTTTTAAAGTATTTCCTAATTATTCTATGGATTTCCTTGGTGTATTTTTGTTATGACCTCCTTTTCATTTCTGATTTAGTCAATTTGGATCTTCTCTGTGTCTTTTATTTAGTTTGGATAAGGGATTATAGATCTTGTTGATTTTCTCACAGAACAATTTTTTTTTGTTTCAATGATTTGTTGTATTATTCTCTTTGTTTCTAATTTATTGATTTCAGCCTTGAGTTTAATTATTTCCTGCCTCTACTCCTCTTGGGTGTGTTTACTTCTTTTTCTCTAGAGCTTTTAGGTGAGTTGTGAAGTGTGAGCTCTCTCCAGGATTATTATTATTATTTTTTAAATGTACACCCTTAGTTTTATGATCTTGCCTCTTAGCACCACTTTCATTGTGTCTCATAAGTTTGGGTATGTTGTGTATTCATTTTCACTGAATTCTAGAAATTCTTTAATTTTTTTCTTATTTCCGTCTTGACCAATTTTTCATTCAATAGAATTTGTAAGCTTTCTATTGTTCTGTTGTTAAAGTCCAGCTTTATTTTGTGGTGATCTGATAGGATACAGGAAATTATATCGGTTGCCTTTTATCTGTTGAGACTTGCTTTGTGTCCGAGTATGCAATCAGTTTGTGAGAAAGGTCCATGAGGTGCTGAGGAAAAGTCTTATTGTTTTGTGTTGGTAAATATTCTGTAAGTACCAGTTAGCTCCAATATTCTTTGTTTACTTTTTGTCTGGATGACCTATCCATTGGGAAGAGCCTGGTACTGAAGTGTCTGACTGTAAGTGGCTGTTTTAAAATTGTGTGTTTCAGTTTCTTTCTTAACCTGGCTAGCACCCAAACAATTGAGACTGTGATGTTGGCATACCTTTTTTAAAAAACTTTTATTTACATTTCTTATATCTTTTTCTCCCCACTCCACCCCAATCCCTTCCAACACCCCAATATCAGGTATGAGAGAGAAAGAGTTAGTGGGAGAGGGGGCGCAGTTCTCTTAGCTGCTTCCTGCTGGTTAGAATCATCGAGTTTCTTGAAGCCAGTCCAGCGCTCATTTCAGAAGATCTCCAACTTCTTGTTTCACAACAGCACCTAGTAGCAGCAAGAGGGAAGAGGAGCAGCCTTGTTCTTTCTCTTATCCCACACTCTCTGGGCTCTGGCATTTATTTCCTCTCCAGAGTCCTCAGATTTAAACTATTTGCAGCTGGCAAAGGGCCCAAATGAGGCAAATAGTCTGCTGCTGTGGACCATCTGAATCAGTCCCACATCCTACACCTGGGACCCAAACAAACCATGTTTATATCCACAACACTGGAGTATGTTATTTATTTAACATGAGTTATGGCACAAGAGTTGAGCAGTATTAATCTATGCTTAACTCTAAGGCTGGCTTCCTCCCAGAGTAAATTCTTGCTCTTTATGGCTTTCTTTTTTGCCAGCTACTCTCTCCTTATGTCTCCTGGATCACTACCCATGGCTAAATCCCCACTTCCTCTATCTCTCCTCCTCTCTGGCTAGCAGGGAGTCCAGCCCTATTCTCTCCCATGCTCAACCATTGGCATGTCAGGGAACAAGTGGGGAGCAGTGTTTACATGACATTGAGACAGGAAAGTTGCAGAACAAGGATTACAACCAGATATGGGGGACACAAAAATCAGCATTTAAATCTTTTCACAGTCCTCAATAACGTTATACCTACATCTGACTGGTGATTTGAATGAAAATGGTCCCCATAGACTCTTAGGGAGTGGCATTATGGAGGTGTGGCCTTGTTGGAGGATGTGTGTCACTAGGGGCAGACTTTAAGGTCTCAGAAGCTCAAGACAGGCCCAGTGGCTAACTCTCCTCTCCTGCTGCCTGAGGATCCAGATGTAGACCTCTCTGCTCATTTTGCAGCACTATGTCTTGCTTGGATGACACCATGCTTCCTGCCACTATGATGCTGGACTAAACCTCTGAAGTGTAGTCCAGCCCCAATTAAATGTTTTCCTTGATAAGAGTTACCACGGTCATGGTGACTCTTCACAGCAATAGAAACCCTTACTAAGACACCCACTATCCGTGTGTGACGGTCAATAACTTAAGATTTAGTAGTGTTTCCTTTTTTATTTTTGCAGAGGTGAATATCCTGTGTTTGGGGACTAGACATTAAGAAATGAGGTGTCATCTTGGTAAATTTTTTTCTTTAATAGACATGTAGCGTTCATCTTTATCTCCTTTGGCTATATTTGGCTTGAAGTCAGCCCCCAGTAACAAGAAACACATTTTACCAGGAACTGCTAGTGGCCATAACAATCAGGTACAAAGAAAAATTCCTACTAGGAAACAGACATCACATTCTCTGAAACAGAAACCAAGAACCAAACGTTTACCAAATGAAAACAAATCCAGAAATCAGCACCTAGGCCTATAACCTTCCTAAGCCCAGAAGCCTAGACACCAGCATAAAAACAGAATCAGTAACACCCAAAGTATAATATTCAACCAGCATCTTCTTGTTTAGTCTCCTTGGAGTGGGAGGAGACAACAAAGACGGGTCATTCCAGATGGTCTGTTCCAGCACTGTGGGTAAGACTGGGGTATTGGGTTTGGAGGAGATAGGGGAGGGGTGAAGGCTTTAAGTTATCTGCCTGTTTCCCTGGCCTGCTCAGCTGGTGTGTTCATTGTGAGTGCCTGCTGGGGCTGGAGACTGGGATGATGGGATGAGCTGGGGGAAGAAAGGTGGGAGGAGATCTTTTTTTGGACATGGGTTTAATGCTACAGAGCTAGTGATGAGCCTGGGGATCTAGAGGAGCAGAAGAAGCAGGGATTTGTTCTCCACCTACTTGTTGCCCTGGCTGGGGCAGCCTGTGGGTTAGCAGGTGGTGCCTGCTGAGGTTGGGGCCTGGAATACAGTAATGAGTAGGGGGAGGGAGGTTGGAAGGGTAGGGTCTACGGGATCCATAAGAAATGGTAATTTGGGGGCAGGGAAGTCTGACATAGGTGTTCTGATGCAGAGCTGAGGATGAGATTTGGGGATTGGATCCGGGGGAGCAGAGCACAGTTGTAGTGAGAATTTTGATCCCAGGCGTGGGGACATGGGCCTGCTACATGGGGCTAGGCCAAAGGAGAAATTTATTTTCAAATGCTGTGGAGGAAATGGCAGGGGACAAAGGAATGGATTGTTTTCTCAAGAGGCCAGTAAAAAAAAATATTGTGGCTGCTACCATTGGGATATCCCCCTCTTTGATCCCAAAAAAGATTTTCTGTTTCTTCGTTTTCTTCTTCCTGTATTCTGTTTCAAAAAAAGGTTGGGCAAATGGCAGAGCAACTGGAAAAATTACAGGTGGAAATGAAGGAGCCTGAAAAACAAACAAACAAACAAACAAACAAACAAAAAATGGCTGAAATGGGAAAACAAAAGGGATCGCTCTGCACTGTCCTTTCTGAAAGGGTTGCAGCGGTGGCTGCATGACCGGAAAAACCGTGGGTGGAGGTGGATGCACTGGGAGGCAAGGAGAACTAGAAAATGGAGAACAAATGGGTCATTCCCAGCAACTGGGCAAGAGCATCGCGTTTCTGAAGGAGGAAAGAGGGAAAGAAACTGTGCTAGAGGGTGGTCAGGTCAGAGAAAAGCTGAAAAGCTGAAAAGCTGAGAGGACAGTCTGATGAAACAGCCCATTTCAAGAGAAAGAGTTAATCTTGAACGAGCTGTGCCACCAGAGTAGGAGGAGAGGTGTCCCTGGGTTACAAAATAAGCATATTTCCCAGTGGTCATACAGCGTATGCCTGCTAGTGGGGTGGAACAAGCTTATAATGAGATAGGATGGCATTCAGTAGAAATGCTAGAACTAAGGCATTTAAAAAAGGCCATGATTTCTTATGGGATGCACTCACCTTATGTGAAACAAATTCTACATAACTGGGCTATTCAGAATAGAACTGTTCCCCAAGCCTGGAAGGGATTGGTGACAGCTGTACTAGAGGCTGGTCCACAGTTGCAATGGTTAACATGGTGGAAGGAAGAAGCCACAAACACTGAACAGTGAAACAGAGCGAGCGGAATGAACACAGTAAAAGATCAGTTGCTGGGTGAAGGGAAGTACCCTGACACACAAGAACAGATTCAATTTGATGATGCTATTCTAGAACAATGGTGCATCATGGCTTTAACAGGTTGTGACTAAGTTGAGGAGCCTAGGATAAAAATCTACTTTATTTACAAAGATGGCTCTGGAGAAGCCATCACTGATTTTCTTTCTTTCTTTCTTTTTTTTTTTTTTAAGATTAGTCTCAGTTGTGAACAAAGTCATATCAGATCCTGATGCGAAGCAGGTGTCAGTAGAGATCTTGGAGTATGAAAATGCAAATACCAAATGTAAAAAAAAGTTATTATGGGTAAATAAATGCCACTAAAGGCATGGGTAGCACCCATGGATGAGTGGATAAGGGATACAACCAATACTGGTTCTAATGTGTATTATGCTAATATCATAGCTCGAGCTATAGCTAGAAATTTCCGATATCAAAATGCCCAGGGCTTCAATTGTGGGAAATGTGGTCATTTACAGAGACCGTGACCAAGCTGTTAAGGGTCTCAGATCTCAAAATGCTCCCTGCTTTAACTGTGGGAAATATGGTCATTTGCAACAAAATGGTGAACAAGGCGTCCTCCAGGGCAATGACTTTTCTAAATATAAGCCAGAAAGAAGGCCTGGCTTCTAGGGATGTGCCGGTGATGTGGTAGCGGTTGCCAGTTGACCAATGAGTGCAGGTCCCACAAAGACATTCGAGGGAATTTCTTACCATCAGGAAATGTACGTGGGGGACCTAGCCTGAGGTCCTACAGCAAAAACTCCAAGCTATTTCAGTCAAGGAGTAACACGCAACAGAGAAAATAAAACATGTCAGAGATAGACGCAATAGTGCTCCGTTAACTCTGAGATGTCTGAATGTTAGTGAGAAAGGAAAAACAGCAGCTGAGAGACACTGGGCTAGCTAGCTGTGGAGTTACATCAACCTGTATACTATAAGGAGGTGTTAACATCGGAACGGAAACCTGAGAAAGTTTTTGCATTGCGGATGCAGATTTGCTTATATTCCCACAGGAAATAAACACTGTGGATACCAACAAAACTGGTAAGGACTAGAACTGAGCAGGAGTCTCCTGAAAACCCTGGCCACTGATCCAAAAAGTGCTTATTTCATTGAAAATGTCTGTTTATAATTTCCTGCTGTAGACAGCATAATTAATGGCTTAAAACAAAAGGAGGAAATACAGTGAGAATTTGTTAGTTTGCTTTCTTAAAAATTCTTACAAAAAAAAAAAAAAAAAACAAACCAAAAAAACAAACCTGCTAGAGAGATGTCTCAGCAGTTGAGAGCACCAGTTGCCCTTCCACAGGACCCAACACCCACATGGGTGTAATTCACAACTGTGTAATTCCAGTTCCAGACCATTTTACACCCTCACACAGACATACATGGGGGCAGAACACTAATGCAAATAAAAGAAAAAAAATAAAAAATCCACAGAAATATTATAAGAATATGTTTTCATTTTAATATCAGGTGTGGGGATAAGGGGCTGCTTTGCAGCAGGTGGCTATGATTTGCCTCGTGCTGTGGCAGGGGTGTGATCTTGCCAGATAGTTTCTGCAGTTGTGTGGCATTTGGAATCTTGGGATTTCTTAGAGGGCATATAAATACCAGGGCCCTAAGAGATGGGGTGAGTTGTTGGTTGTCTGTTGTTTGTTGTTTGTCATGGTTTGCCAAGTAGTCATGTACAGAGAAGAAACAACAAGAAGAAGTTAGATATCCTGACAGTGAAGATGAAACTTGCCCCAAGGAACTCAGTGCTCCTAATCAGCAGGAAGTGCTCTAGCAACAATGTCGCCCCCTTTCTGACCCCTGACTTTATTCAGGATCTCATTTCTTTTCTTTTTATCCTTGTTTCTCTCCTATATAGTGATAGGGGGTGAAATTGGGTGGGGGTATAAAGGGAGGGAAAAAACCCATGAAGTAGCAAAGATCAGCTACACACATTGCTCTTCTTTTAGGACAATTCAAGATGTTACCACAGGTTGATAGCATAACCTCAGAAAGATGAATAACTTTTGCTTATGTACCACCATTAAGATCTGCCCCACCCTCAAACTGTGCACAACTTACTCAGACCTTCTCTGCCTCTGTCCTGTCCTCACCTTTTAACCTTTATTCTTATGACAAAAATATTATTTCATCATAAACACATCCTTTTTTAAAGTATTCTTTTTTGTTTTTAATCATTTTCACCAAAAATTATGACCCCATTCTTACTTCCTTCTCAACAGTTCTCTTTCTCTGACCTCGTTATTGTTTCTTGTTTCATCTCCCTAAAAAGAGCTGAATCTAAATCACACACCTGGAAGATTGTAGTAGTTTGAAGGTTACCAGTAAACATAGTTTTTCTTTTGCTTGTTTGTGACAGGGTCTTTCTAGGTAACCCTGGCTGTCTTAGAACTTGATACATAGATCAAGCTGGCCTCAAAGTCAGGGAGATCCGCCTGCCTCTGCCTTTCAGTTCTCATCACACCTGGATGTAAATATACTTCTACCCACCAAGCTTTCTTCTGTTACATTTCAAGCAAACCTTTTGTTCCCTTGGACTTTCTCTCCCCCTTTTATCAGCAAGGTATTAATGATATTGTGTGGAAAAAGCTTCTTTGTAAACAAAGGCAGAAGAGAAAGTATACAGGGTGTTAAAAATCCTTACACTTTGCCCATCTAATGCAGTTTTAGAAGACTGAAGATATTTATTTCTGTAGGGAGGAGTGTATACCCCAAAGGCAGCCAGCCAGAAAAGGCAATTCCTATCCCTCTAGTCTCACACTCAATGTATGAAAGGTTCCTAACGGAACTAGGTTGTTTTTTTTTTTTTTTTTAAGATTTTTCTCCTTTTGTAGAATACAGATTCTTTTCTTATACAATATATCCTGATTATAGTCCCCCCAAACTCTCACAGTTCCTTCCACCTCCTTTTCCATCCTGATTCATTCACTTTCTGTCTCTCGTTAGAAAAGAACAGGCTTCTGAGAAATAACAGAACACAACAAAATAAAACATAACAATATAGAACAAACAAACAAACAAAGAAAGAAAACATCACATCAATGTTGGACAAGACAAAACAACAGAAGGAAATGAGCCCAGGAGAAGGAATAGGGATCAGAGACCCACTTTTTCATACACTCAGGAATCCTATAAAAATAAATTGAGAGCTGTAATATATGTTAAAATATTACCTGGTGAAGTCCTGTGTGAGATCTGTGCTTGCTGTTCAGTCTCTGTGAGCTCATATAAGCCTTGCTCAGCTGACTTAGAGGGCCTTGTTTTCCTAGAGTCCTTTGGTTCCCAAACCCATTTCAAGTCCTCTTCCATGGATTCCCTGAACTCTGAGTAGAGGGATTAAAGCTGTGTTTTCCATGATCTCTCTCTCTCTCTCTCCATTTCTCCATTTTGGGGGGTTTATATTTGTTCCTATCTGCTGCAGGAGCAAGCTTCTCTGATGATGGCTGAATAAGACACAGATCTATGATTATAGCAGAACACTATTAGGTGTCATTTTATCACTTTTTTTTTTTAATTTTAAAAGACCAATGGTATTTGGTTTTGCACTAAGTCTCTGGGCTCTCTAGTCTCTGGTGCTTGGTCACTGAAGCAGTGTTAGGTTAGGTTCCATCTCATGGAGTGGGCCTTCCAGCTGAGACACTGGTTGATTACTCCCACTATTTTGTGCCACCACTGTCCAAGCATACTTTGCAGTCAGGACACCATTGTAGATCAGAGGTTTCACGGCTGGGTTGGTATTTACATTTCTATTTTGGGAACCTGCCGGGTACCTTCCTACACCTTCCTCCATGAGAATGTAGGGGGGAAGGTTTTATGTAGCTACCAGCTGGAACTCTCAGTGTTCAGCAAATTGCACCCTGTTGTCTTTGCTGTCAGTTTGTGGAGAGCAATCCATAGTCTTGGTAACAGGCTGGGTTGTTTGGGAATTTCCATGGGGCCCTTTTGGGCAATAGCTCAATTGAAAGTAACCCAGTCCCAGTACTAGAAGCTTCATTTGTTGACAAGAGATGGCCAGTTGGGACTCTGTCTCCCTTATTATTTAGAGACTTCATGAGGATTGCCTTCATTTATTTTAGGGAGTTTCCATTGTTTCCATAGTACCCCTCAATTTGCCCTTAATCCTCGCTGTCTATTCCTGAATTCCTTTCATCACCCCACAACTGTGCCTCCCGTTCTTGTTTCAGCTTCCCCCAGTCCACCCATAAAATCTATTCTATTTTCCCTTCCCAAGGAGATCCATGTGTTCCCATGATCCCACTATGCCAAAAATCTCTGGGTCTATAAATAGTAGCTTTGTTATCATCTATTTAACGGATAATATCCACCTATAAGCAAATATATATTATATTTCTCTTTCTGGGTCTGTGTTATCTCACTCAGGATTTTTTTCTAAAGACCCATTTATTTATTATTTATACAGCATTCTGCCTGCTTGTGTGCCTGTGCACCAGAAGAGGGCACCAGATCTTACTATAGATGGTTGTGAGCCACCGGGTGGTTGCTGGGAATTGAACTCAGGACCTATGGAAGAACAGGCAGTGTTCTTAACCTCTGAGCCATCTCCAGCCTAGGATGTTTTTTTTTTTCTAGTTTAATCCATTTGTCTGCGAATTTCATGATGTCTTTTTTTTTAATACTCCATTTTGCAAATGTACCACATTTTCTTTATCCACTCTTCAGTTGAGGAATATCTAGGTTGTTTCCAATTTCCGGCTATTATTAATAGAGCAGCAAGGAACATGGTTGAGTAAGTGTCCTTGTGGTAGGATGTATGTATGTATGTAGGAGTATACGCATGCTTTGGGTATACGCCCAAGAGTGGTGTAACTGGATCTTGAGGGAGATCAATTTCCCGCTTTCTGAGCAACTGCCATGCTGGTTTCCATAGTGACCGTACAAGGCAACGCTACCACAAGCATGGGGGAGTACCCCCTTGCTCCACATCTTCGACAGCATGAGCTGTCTCAGGTGTGCATTTCAATAAGCTGTCACTTACTGGTTTCAGCTTTTTTGACAGGTTTAAGATGGAATCTGAAAGTAGGTTTGATTTGCCTTTCTCTGACGACTAAGAATACTGAACGTTTGTTTAAGTGTTTCTCAGCCATTTGAAATTCCTCTATTAAAAATTTATCCCCCATTCCTTTTTTTTTTGGTTTTTCAAGACAGGGTTTCTCTGTGTAACCCTGATTGTCCTGGAACTCACTCTGTAGACCAAGCTGGCCTCAACCTCACAGAGATCTGCCTATCTGCCTGCCTCTGCCTCCCAAATTCTGGGATTAAAGGTTTGCACCGCTACATCTGTCTTTGTATCTCATTTTATTTGGATTATTTGGTTTTTTGATATCTAGTTCTTTATATATTTTGAATATTAGACCTATATTGGATATGAAGCTGGTAAAAAGTCTTTTCCTAGTCTGCAGGCTATCACTTTGTACAAGCGATGGCGTCTTTCGCTTTACAGAAGCTTTTCCATTTCCCATGTGTTAATTGTTCATCTGAATGCCTGTGTGAATGGTGTTATGTTCAGGAAGTTGTCTCTTGTGCCGGGGAGCTCAAGGCTAACTTCCACTTCCTCCTCCATCAGGTTCAGTGTAGCTCATGTTATGTTGAGATCCTGGATCTACTTGTACTTGAGTTTTGGGTAGGTGAGAGGTATGGGTCTATCTGCATTCTACATGCAGACGTCCAGTTTGACCAGCATCATTTGTTGAGGTTGCTGTCATTTTTACTTCGTGATTCTGATTTCTTTACCAAAAACCAGGTTTCCATATGTGTATCCATTTATGTCCGGGTCTTTAGTTCAACTCTGTTGATAGATACGTCTCTTTTTGTGCCAGTACCATGTGGTTTTTATTATGATAGCTATGCCATACAATTGAGAGAAGGAACAATGTGACCGCCAGCAGCTGCTTTATTGTTCAGGATTGTTGGGCTATCCTCTTTCTTCTTTTCCAGATGAAATTGAGAGTTGTCCTCTCAAGTTCTGTAAAGAATTGTGTTATAATTTGAATTGGGGCTGCGTTGATTTTGTAGGTTGCTTTTGGTAGGGTGGTCATTTTTTTTTTTTTTTTTTTACTATGTTAGCTACCTATCCATGAGCATGGGAGATCTTCTGATAGCTTCAATTAATTTTTTTTTCTTTCAAGACAGTGTTTCTATGCAGCCTTTGAACTGGCTTTGTAGACCAGGCTGGCCTTGAACTGAGACCTCGTCCTGCCTCTGCCTCCTGAGTGCTGGAATTAATGATACGTCCTACTTCCCCCACTCCTTTTTTTTTTGGTTTTTCAAGACAGGGTTTCTCTGTGTAACCCTGATTGTCCTGGAACTCACTCTGTAGACCAAGCTGGCCTCAACCTCACAGAGATCTGCCTATCTGCCTGCCTCTGCCTCCAACTGGCAAGACTTGACAGTTTTTTGCTTTTTTTTTTGAGACAGGATTTCTCTGTGTAGCCTTGGCTACTTGGACTCACTTTGTAGACCAGGCTGGCCTGGAACTCACAGAAGGCCTGCCTTTCCCTCCCAGAGTGCTGGGATTAAAGGTGTGCTTTGCCATGCCTGACAAGACTTGACATTTTTATCATGCAAGTCTTTTACTTGCTTTCTTAGAGTTAACACAAGGTATTTTATATTATTTGAGGCTATTGTGAAAGCAATTTCTTTCTTTGTGAAATTGTGAAAGCAATTTGTCATTTGTAGATAGGAGGGCTACTGATTTTCGTGAGTTAATTTTATACCCAGTTACTTTGCTAAAAGTGTTTATCAGCTCTAAGAGTTCTTGGATGGAATTTTTAGAGTCACTTATATATACTAGCATGTGTAGTGGAAGTTTTCGTTTCTTTAAAAACTCAGTTATGTTATGTAAATATGTTTTTGTTGTAATCCCTAGTGTGGGAATATTTTTAGTTAATCCAAAGCTGATAACAGCCTCATGAGAGGGCAGGTGATCTTTGTCAGCTGGAAACTGCCTCCTGGGTGGGTGGGTGGCGGCGTGGTTTTTGCCAGCTGGAAAACATCCTAGTGTGGACTCTGAGAGGGTATCACTAGGAGTCCAGAGAGAGAGAGATCATTTTGAGAAGCTTCTAGAGAGAAATGCTCCAGAGAACCCTTCGCACAGGCTGCTGCTGGTTGCTGGTTGCTGGTTGCTGGTTGCTGTTTGGCTGGATTTCTAGATTCCTGATGATGAAGAGTGGAATCACCCCAAAGAACTCAGCCTACATCCCCTGGCCCCACTAACCTTTTCTCCTACCTAGGGTTGGGGGTTTGAAAGAAGGTAGAGGCATTTTGGGAACCCCAAGTAAAGTAGGTTAAAAAAAAAATCAAAGCCTACAAATGGTGCCTAGACATGGCTAGGCATAATAGGAAACTTGGTTTCTAATGCTGTAGAGGATACAGCAGGTTACAAAGGGATAAAAATACTGTTTCAGGAGGTCAGCAAAATGGCATCTGCTGCCGCTACTGCTACTTTCTCTCCCACTTTGCTCCCATGGGGGGCATTCTGGCTTTGCTTTGTTTAAAAAATAAAAGGTGGGAGGAGAGCTGAAAAATCAGAAGCTTTGCTCAGTTCTCTCACTTTGGAAAGGACTGTGCAACCAGAAAGTTTGTGGGTAAAGGTTGAAGGGCTTGGAAAGCAAAAGAGTGCCGCTGGTAACTGAGAACCTGGTCACTGAGAACCAGCGTTTCCTGCTCTTGCTGCCCCACGCCCCATGAACGCTGAATTGCAGCCACAAGGGCATCAGAATACACAAAATATGAATGCTGACTTACAGGACTGAACACTTCCTGGATAGGACGTTTACAGTGAGTTCCAGGTTATCGGCGTGAGGTGCCCACAGTACAAGGCAGCGTAGCTACTGGGTTACTGGGTTGACTCTCACACAGTACATTCACAGTGAATGCTGGCTTATGAGCGTAACCTTACCCCCCACAGCACACGCACCATGAGTGGTTGGCTAAAACCACAGGACCCCGCAGGTCACGGAACACACATGCCAGGTTACAGGCGTAGCCGTCCCACGGTACAAAAACCGTGTTTCTTTTTGGATGCTCCTCTCAGCAGCCCATAGTGTATGCATCATGAATGTTTGAACGTAGGCGTGAGAGTCCACAGGACAGGTGCCATATGTGCTGACAGACTGGTGTCCGTCCCACACAGCACATGTGCCGTGAATGCCACACTAAGGCTGGATTTCCGCTTACTATAGGAGAACCATAGAAACCATGGCTTCTGAGTGACAGCCACTGGGCCACCACAGTACTTGCAACATGAATGCAGGGCTATAGGCGTGAGCGTCCTGCAGTGCATGCCTCATGGGTGCTGGGTTACAGGTGCGGGTTACACGCATCTTTTCTTTCCTTCTCTCTCTGTTTTCTTGTTCTTGTTCTTGTTCTTGTTCTTGTTCTTGTTCTTCTTGTTCTTCTTCTTGTTCTTCTTGTTCTTGTTCTTCTTCTTCTTCGAGATAGGGTTTCTCTGTGTAGCCTTAGCTGTCCTAGACTTGCTTTGTAGGCCTCAAACTTACAGAGATCCTCTACCTCCCTGAGTGCTAGGATTACAGGGGGTGAGCCAACGCGTCTGGCTGCCACATTTCATAAACAACAGGTGCTCGAATTCATGATGATTGTTGAGTTACTGGCATGAACTCCCCACAGTGCAAACACCAGATTTGCTGGGTTATAGGCAAGAGCTTTCCAAAGTTCGTGCACCATGAGTGGTGGTATACATGTGTCAGCTTCCAGCAGTTCTTGCACTATTAGGGAGGCATCACATCCACTAGGCTCGACCTCAAGTTTTCCAGCCATCCCTATCCTCCTTCCCCTCCAAACCACACAATCTTGCACACCTTTTAACTTACCAATTCCTCAGGTGGACCTCCAGGGTATGGCACTCCTACCACCCCTCTATAGCCAAACACTACTCCTCTCTCATCCAACTACAAAACCCTTTCACTCCCATCGAGAGAAAAAGGCAAGATGTAGCCCACCCACCTGATTCTGGTTGTTTGAAAAAAAATTCATTGGTTTGTGTGTGTGTGTGTGTGTGTGTGTGTGTGTGTGTGTGTGTATGTGTCTGTGTTTTCTGGTCAATCCATACATTTCATTGTAAACATGGGAGCCAAGACAGAAATCGTTCAGGCTCAGCTGAATGTATGAACGATGAAGGCCACTTCATGTTTTGTTTCTGACCGTTCTTTGAAGGTGTGAGCTTTCTGTGGTTTGCTTTCTCTGCCCCTACCAGCTGCCAGCCACCATGGCTACAAGCAGCCACCATGCTGCTTGTTATGGGCTGGCTTGATGGCCAGAGCTCAGAATCTATCTCTGGGCTGTCTGATCACTGGATTTGGTTTACGAAAGACGGGACTTAAAAACAATGCTTGTTCAATAAAGTATTAGAGCTCCACCTCCACGATTCACATACAAGAATGTACCCCTGGTGTAGCTGGACTTCTTGTATGGGAATCAAAGAAGTTAACCTTTGGGTCACTTATTAAAGTGTTCTCTCCTCTCCACCTGTCCCCCTTCTAACATACAAGGGTCCACAAACACTGCACCTTCCCAAACTCTTTCTCTTCAGGCAGCATTGGACTTTCATACACCTTTCAGTCATTCCCATGCCTCAACATCTGAGACTATTTCAAGTTGCTGATTTGACTCCCTCGTGTGTAAGGATCATGTGTTTGTGCTGGCTTCTTCCGTCCATCATGTTTGGTTCTAAATTCTACCCGTGCTCGATTTTCAATGGTAACAACTTCTGCTACTACACAAACAATGATCTGAAAGTCTTTCATATCTAAGCTTGCTGTTTCTAAGCTGTTGATTTCAGCATTGAGTTTGATTATTTCTGGTTGTCCACGGTTCTTGGGTCTGTATGCTTCTTTTTATTCTAGAGCTTTTAGGTGTGCTTTTAAATTGCTAGAATGAGAACCCTCCAGGTTTTTTTTTTTTTTTTAAATGAAGGCACTTAGTGCTATGAATTTTCCCCTACTTTCATTGTGTCCCATAAGTTTGGGTATGTTGTGCCTTAATTTTCATTGAATTCTAGAAAGTTTTAAATTTCTTTCTTTCTTTCTTCTCTGACCCAGTGGTCATTGAGTAGGGAGTTGTTCAGTTTCCATGTAGGCTTTCTGTTGTTTCTGTTGTTGTTGAGTTCCAGCTTTAATCCATGGTGGTCTGGTAAGATACAAGGGGTTATTTCAATCTTCTTGAATCTGTTGAGGCTTTCTTTGTGACTGAGCATACGGTCAGTTTGGAGAAGGTTCGGTGAGGTGCTGAGAAGAATGTGTATTCTTTCGTATTTGGGTGCTCCTCTCAGCAGCACATAGTCCATGCATCATGAATGTTTGAACGTAGGCGTGAGAGTCTATATTCTACAGCACAGATGATGGTGGTGGGGGGACTAGGAATGCATGCTCCCTCAGCTCCCCGCACTGCCCAGCTTGAACAGTGGGCTAGTGGGCTGCTCTGAGGTAGAACAGGCTTCCAGCCTTATTCTCATCCCCCCACCCCCGTAGCCTTCATCCTTGGGTTCTCTGGCACAGCGCCCATTGCATGCCAAGGATGCAGAATAGGCCTGGTTACCACAGGGAACCCCTATCATGATGTCCTCCCTTTTTTGCCAGCCTGCTTGGCCACAGCCATCAGTGCTCAGGAGCCCAGACACAGTGACTACCATTGCTGCTTTATGGGTCAGACTTGTGAGTATCTGAGGCCCAAGAACTACGCCTTAGGTTTTTCCATTTTCTAACAGTGATGTCTTCTTCCCCCTTTGGATGGGTCAGTGTTTCAACAAGGCAAAGAGTTTACTTCTGTAGCTGGCAGGGTGCTTGCCAACATGGAAGAGGCCCTGGGTTCAGGTCCCAGTACCTCACAGACTGGCATGTACCTGTTCTTCTAGTGCCTGGGAAACAGGCAAGAGGATTGAAAATCCAAGGTCTTCCAATTTACATAGCAAGTTCAAGGTCAGCCAGAGCTGCAGGAGGTCCTGCCTCAGCTCTCTACCCATAGAAAGCCGTTGGGAAGAACAGGATTCCTTCTTACCTCTCAACCACTTTCCTAAGCTGGTCTGTCCCAAGGAGCCTAAACATGCTTCAAAGGGGGAGGCAAGGAAAGAGAGAGGGGCACATATACAGAGAGGGGAAAAGAGAGAGGGGGAGGGAGAGAGAGAGAGAAAGAGAGAGAGAGAAGGGAAAGGGAGAGAGAGAGAGGAAGACAGAGGGAGAAAGCGAGAACGCTTCAGTTGGACAGAGGAGGAAGAAGGCTGCTTGTTCGTCCTGCTGTTTGCTATTTGTTGCAGCTGGACTGCTAGCTATCCTGATGACTGAGACTGGTATCTTCCTAAAGAACCCAACAACCCTACCCAACCAGAACTGAATCTAAAGAGGTCTACGTCCCCTGTCTCTTCTAACCTTCTTTCTCTTCTGCCTAGGGTTGGGGAGGTGGAAGGGAGGTAGAAGCATTAGGAGACCCCAAATAAAAGTTAAAAAATTTTGAGTGCCTATAATATCTACCTCAGATGTTTATTTTATTTTCCCTTCTGAGTGAGATCCAAGTGCCCTCCCTTGGGCCCACCTTGTTATTTAGCTTCTTTGGGTCTGTGGATTGTAGGATGGCAATCATATACCATATGGCTAATATTCACTTTTAAGTGAATACATACCATGTTCGTCTTTCTGGGTCTGGGTTACCTGACTCAGGATGATTTTTTTTCCTAGTTCCATCTATTTGCCTACAAATTTCATGATCTTTGTTTTTAATACCCGAGTAGTATTCCATTGTGTGGACGTACCACATTTTCTTTATCCATTCTTCAGTTGAGGGATGTCTAAGTTGTTTCCAGTTTCTAGCTGTTACAAAGCTGTTATGAACATAGTTGACCAAGTGTCCTTGTGGCATGGTGGAGCATCCTTTGGGTATATGACTAGGAGTGGTACAGCATGATCTTGATATAGAACTATTCCCAATTTTCTGAGAAATCACCAGACTGATTTCCAAGTGGCTGTACAAGTTTGCACTACCACCAGCAATGGAGGAGTGTTTCCCAGACATATGTAAGAGATGTGCAGCTTGGTCCTCATGTGGGACCTCCAACAGTGGGAGCAGGGGCTGCCTCTGACTCTGTTGCCTGTCTTTGGACCCTATCCCCCTAACTGGGATGCCTTGTGTAGCCTCAAGAGGATGCACCAGTCCTACTTGATATGCCAAGGCAAGATGATGCCCATGGAAGTCTCCTCTTCCCTGAGAAGAAAGGAGAGGGACTAAGAGAGAAGGGAGGGAAAAGGGAGGGACTGGGAGGAGAGCAAAGAGGGCGGGTTTCTATTAAGATGTAAGGTAGCAAATAAATAAACAAACAAAACCATGAACACCTAAATGCAGGGTTATAAGTTGTAACCCATGCTGAGAAGGAAAAAAAAAAAAAAACAGCAGGAAGCAGGAGAGTGAAATGGGTGGAGAATCATTCTTTGGGTGGCTCAGGGAAGCTTCAGGCCATAGGATGAGCAAAACAAGGGACAGAGCATCAGAAGAAGCACTTAAATCAGGCCACCAGGTCCCTGGAAGGTTGGGTGAATGGTTGAGGTTGAGATGTAGCAGGTCATTCAGAGCCTTTCATGGTCATGATGAGCCTAATCACTGACCCACCCAAAGGGGGGAAGGAGACATCACTGTTAGAAAATGGAAAAACTAACCTAAGGCGGAGTTCTTGGGCCTCAGATACTCACAAGTCTGCCCCAGAACGCACCAATGGTAGTCACTGTGTCTGGGATCCTGAGCACTGATGGCTGTGACCAAGCAGGCTGGTGCTGAGGACAGCATCATTATTGGGGTTCCCACTGGGAATCAGGCCTAGTGTGCATTGTTGCAATGCAATGAAAACTGTGCCCAGGGAACTCAAGCATGAGGGCCATGCAGGCATGAGAATAAGTCTGGAAACAGCTTCAGCAGTACCTAGGCTGCTCAAGCAGGGCAGTGGGGGGAGCTGAGGGAGCATGCATTCCTAGTCCCCTCTCCACTTGTGCGATGGAGGCTTGGAGATGGAGGGATGGGGAGGCTTAGGGAGGCAGTGTGTGTGTGTGTATGTGTGTGTGTGTTTGTTGGTGTCTCTTAACTTCCAACCTGTAGGATGCTCTTGGGAGCCAGTGTTGACGGGGAGTCATCCTGTGGCCTGGCTGCCCCAGGGAGCTTCAGAAGCCTTGCACTGAGGTAATGCAGTGCTGTGGAGCTCTGGAGCTGGAAGGGGGCAAGCCTGTGGCCTCCTGACAGCTCAGCTGGAGGGAACAGAGACAGTCTATGCGGCTCCAGGAAGTGCTGCTCCTGGGAAGGAAAGAGATTATGTCTCGCCTGACAGAGACTCAGCAGATTCTCTCCTGACCTGCTTCAGGGGCTGCAGCAGAGGGAGCAGGGAGGCCACTGGGCACTTCTCTGGTACAGTCCCCTCAGAAGGGCAGAGGGGCCGAAGTGCTGAAACCTAATTACTGCTCTCCTCACTCTGGTCTTCTATAGCTTCCCAGAGTTCCTGGCTCAAGGGCGAAATGTTTCCTCAGTGTCAGAGAACCAAGGAGAGCACTGGAGCCTCAGAGGCAGCCTCTTTTGTTGTAGAAGCCCCACTCACCTTTCCAATTATGCTGGTTCTCACACAGCAGTAGGGCTGGTTTGCAGAAGTAATTAAGATATACAGGATGCAAGCCCCATCTCTGAACTCTTGTCTTAGCTGGCCAGAACTAGGCCTCTGCATGTCCCCACCTTTATCACCCGCTCCTCAGGACTGCCGGAAACCATCTTGGGAAGAGCAGTAGTGTTTACTGGCCCTGATGTGGCTTCCCTTGGGAGTAAAAATGGTACAGTTTCAGAAGGGAGCAAATCTTCCCAGCCCCGTTAGGGACTCTGTGTTCCTTGAACAAGTTTCATACTTGGAAATGTCACCTAGTGCTCTTACTTGACTAATCTGCAGCAATGAATTGACCATGCATCTTGACTGGATGAAGGGGGCTCAAAGGGTGGCACCCTGAGTTCAAGAGAGAGGACAAGAGCCTTGTCATCATCTCCCAACACAACCCAGGAGAAGCTCACAGTGCCCCGAGTGTTACTTTACAAGGAGAGCCAGACTGTATAAAACTGCATCTTCTTTATTTTGCTGCTGAAGTCTCCACGATGGGGTGGGCATGACTGGCCTCTGGGTGTTGGTGACCGTCATGCGTCCCACTGTAGAGCTGTCTGGAAGTAACTGGGTCTTCATCATCTGTTTCAGGTTGGCTGTCTAGCTATAGCTGCTTGTCCCAATGCAGCAGGGAGAAGACACAAGCCTAATGAGACTGTCGCCTGTGGATAATTAAAAAGGTTTATTTATTTATTTATTTATTTTTTGTTTTGTTTTGTTTGGACACAGGGTCTCACATGATGTACATGTAGTCCTGGCAGTGCTGTGTAAATATGCTAAGCATTACTCTGGGTTTTTTTTTTTAAACCCAGACCAACTAAAACCATCCTGTACAATAAAAGATCTTCTGGAGGTATCTCCATCCCTGATCTCAAGCTATACTATAGAGCAACAATACTAAAAACTGCATGGTACTGGCATAGAAACAGAATGGTGGATCAATGGAATCAGACAGAAGACCCTGAAATAAACCCACACACTTAGGGACACCTGGTTTTTGACAAAGATGCCAAAACCGTACAATGGAAAAAATCTTCAACAAATGGTGCTGGTCTAACTGGATGTCTACATGTAGAAAAATGCAAACAGATCCATATTTACCACCCTGAACAAAAGTAAAGTCCAAGTAGATCAAAGACCTCAATATAAAACCAGACACACTAAACCTGTTAGAAGAAAAAGTGGGGAAGAGCCTTGAACTCATTGGTACAGGAGACAACTTCCTAAAGCGAACACCAACAGCACAGGCTCTAAGAGCAACAGTCAATAAATGGGACCTCATGAAACTGAAAAGCTTCTATAAAGCAAAGGACACTGTCGTCAAAACAAAACGACTGCCTACAGATTGGGGAAGGATCTTCACCAGCCCTATATCTGACAGAGGGCTAATATATAGTGTATATAAAAAACTCAAGAAGTTAAACAGCAACAAACCAAATAATCCAATTAAAAAATGGGGCTAAACAGAGCTAAACAAAGAATTCTCAATAGAAGAATATCGAATGGCAGAGAAACACTTAAAGAAATGTTCAATGTCCTTAATCATCAGGGAAATGCAAATCAAAACGAGGCTGAGATATCACCTTACACCCATCAGAATGGCTAAGATGAATAACTCAAGTGACAACACATGCTGGAGAGGATGTGGAGAAAGGGGAATGCTCCTCCACTGCTGGTGGGAATGTAAACTTATACAACCACTTTGGAAATCAATCTGGCGCTATCTCAGACAATTAGGAACAGCACTTCCTCAAGATCCAGCCATACCACTCCTAGGCATATATCCAAAAGAGTCTCAAGTACACAATAAGGATATTTGCTCAACCATGTTTGTAGCAGCTTTATTTGTAATAGTCAGAAGCTGGAAACAGCCCAGATGCCCCTCAGTGGAGGAATGGATACAGAAATTGTGGTACATCTACACAATGGAATATTACTCAGCAATAAAAAAACAAGGACATCATGAAATTTGCAGGTAAATAGTGGGAATTGGAAAGATCATCCTGAGTGAGCTATCCCAGAAGTAGAAAGACACACAGGGTATATACTCACTCATAAGTGGCTACTAGATATATAATATAGGATAAACATACTAAAATCTGTACACCTAAGGAAACTAATCAGGAAGGAGGACTCTGGCTAGGATGATCAGTCCCCACTCAGAAAGGCAAAGAGGATGGACATTGGAGGAGGGAGAAAACAGGGAACAGGACAGGAGCCTACCACAGAGGGCCTCTGAAAGGCTCTACCCTGCAGGGTATCAAGGCAGATGCTGAGACTCATAGCCAAACTTTGGGCAGAGAGCAGGGAATCTTATAAAAGTAGGGGGAGATAGTAAGACCTGGAGAAGACAGGAGTTCTACAAGGACAGCAACAGATTAAAAAAGTCTGGGCACAGGGGTCTTTTCTGAGACTGATACTCCAGCCAAGGACCACTCATGGAGATGACCTGGAACCCCTGCATAGAGGTAGCCTATGGCAGTTCAGTGTCCAAGTGGGTTCCACAGTAATGGGGACAGGGTCTGTCTCTGACATGAACTGATTGGCCTGCTCTTTGATCCCCTTGACCTGGGGGGGGAGCAGCCTTATCAGGCCACAGAAGATGACAATGCAGCCACTCCTGATGAGATCTGATAGACTAGGATCAGAGGGAAGGGGAGGAGGACCTCACCTATCAGTGGACTAGGAGAGGGACACGGGTGGGGAAGAGGGAGGGTGGAATTGGGAGGGGAAGAGGGAGGGAGGTACATATAAAGTGAATAAACTGTAATTAATAAAAATAAAAATAATTAAAAAGAAAGAATGGCAGACGACTACCCCAGTTACTCTGGATACTGAGTTTCCAGGATGGTGGCTTGAGTCCAGGGATTCATGAATAACCTGGGCAAGACAGCAAGTCCTTTCTCATGCCTGTATATTAGATGGGATAATCACTGTAATGATGTATATGCAAAGAAAAGCTGAAGTTCCTACTTCATCAAGAGACCAGAGGAAACATCCAGAAAGTTCCCAGACACAGTAGTCTGTGATTGCTCCGGGGACAGCCTGTATGTTTTTCAGGGGAGAATCTCTGACACAAACTTAACATCTCAACCTTTTTCTCCAAGAGCTCCTTCATGAGATCGCAGAGACTCTGAAACTTTGCCTTGCTCTCATCCATTTTCTTCTCTCACTCATTCTCTGGGCATTCCAGGCCCTCCTTAGTCGCCGCGGCCAGGCTCTTTCCATGAAGCCCTGTGAGCTGCTGCGTGCAGACTCAGTCACATACACCATTTCAGAGCCTGGCTTCCGCTCACGCCCCACAAAGGTAGAGTCGGCTCTCCCCTAAAGGATTCATTATAAACTATGACTCAGTGACTGAAAGCAGGTCTTGTTGTGTCTGTCCTTCCTTCATTTTACGTGCTGCAAGGCAGCTTTGATCAGAGCCAAGTTGGAACACACCAGACCTAGAGCAGATGGACTTCTGTGTTTCCTTCACGTGAGACACGTTCTCTGACAGGTATGTTATCACAGACTGAGCGGTGGGTTAGCAGAGGAACGTGGACAGGTGCTGCCACTTAGTGGAGTGTTTATGGATTCCAAGCTTTAAGTGTAGGGAAAGAAAAAGGTCCCATTGTGAAATGGAAAGTAACACCCAAACACAAAATGGTTAGAAGAGAAAGTACTTGTCTATCTTACCTTGAAATTCGTGAACACCTCCGAGAATTCCTTTCACTTCTCTTTGTCTTCTGACAACGCAGAATGCTTCTGTTGATGACTTTCAGGATCTTGCTCAGCTGGAGCATTTCCCTGGAGCTGTTCAGCGACATATCCTAGAAGTCAACCGTGCCACAGATAAAGACAACAATCAGCCAGAGCAGAAAGCCCAAGACAGTTGGATTAGACCTGGTCTGGTGACCACATGTAAGCAACCCAGCCAAGAGCAGGTTTGGGGAGATAAGAATGTTATTATCCGGATTAAAGACAGTCTCAGCTGTGTGCTGAAGATCTGTTAAGTAAGTGTTTGCCTATACTACAGACAGTAGGTGAGGAGAGCCTTTGTTTCTGAGGCAATCAGTTTCTTGTAGCTCTCCATGTTGAACTCATGACAGACATGCAGTTTGGTGCTGCTCTCTTTGTTCTTTTTTTTTTTTAAATTTTTCATCAATTACACTTTATTCATTCTGCATCCCCCCATAAGCCCCTCCCTCCTCCCCTCCCAATCCCACCCTCCCTCCTCCCTCTGCTTGCATGCCACTCCCCAAGTCCACTAATAGGGGAGGTTCTCCTCTCCTTTCTGATCTTAGTCTGTCAGTTCACATCAAAAGTGGCTGTATTGTCCTCTACTGTGGCCTGATAAGGCTGCTCCCCCCCGCAGAGGGAGGTGATCAAAGAGCAGGCCAATCAGATTATGTCAGAGGCAGTCCCTCTTCACATTACTATGTAACCCACTTAGACACTAAACTGCCCTGGGCTACATCTGTGCAGGGGTTCTAGGTTATCTCCATGAATAGTCCTTGGTTGGAGTATGAGTCTCTTGGAAGTTCCCTGTGTTCAAATTTTCTTGTTCTGTTGCTCTCCTTGTGGAGACCCTGTCCTCTCCAGCTCTTACTATTTCCCAGTTCTTACCTAAAATTCCGTTCACCTGCCCAACGGTTGGCCATCAGGCTCAGCATCTGCTTTGATAGTCTGAAGGGCAGAGGCTTTCAGAGGCCCTCTGTGGTAGGTTCCTAGGTTGTTTCCTGTTTTCTTCTTCTTCTGATGTCCATCCTCTTTGCCTTTCCGGATGGGGATTGGGCATTTTAGTTAGGGTCCTCTCTCTTGCTTAGTTTCTTTAGATGCACAGGTTTTAGTGGGTTTGTCTTAACAAGGTCAAAGAGCTTGTCAGGAAATGAAGAGCAATGCCATGAATTCCAAGTGGCCTTCCCCAGAGAGGTGCTGGAAAAAAAAAAAAACCCAGAAGAAAATATCAGGACAAGATTGTCTCAAGTCCCAGTCTCCAACATCCGACCCTGGAACACTGCCACACTCCTGAAGACCTAGGGACTGAGTGGAAACTACAGGCAGCTCCAAAGAAAACAGCATTTTTACCAAGTCAGCTTCTAAAGCTAGCAGCAAAGTGTCCCTCCCACCAGATCCTAGCTGTCATGGCTACCACCCAGATCCCCACTCGAAGGGAAAGTGAAACCACTGCCAACCGCAGGCTTGTATCAGAAGCCCACAGCTAATCAACTCATGTGGTTCCGTGGCTTTCCATTTTCAGGTACCAAACAGAGGAAAGTTGTTCCCTATCACCTCCAGCATATTCTGTGACCCCTGCAATTTATATAACATGAACCAAGAGGTCTGGTCAACTATTGGTGAGGTCATTATAGAATTCTCCATATTCCTCCTGAGGGATGTCAGTAGGGTTTCTGGTCCAAATGGTCTCAGTCTTATTTAACTCTTCCTCATCAATCTATTTCTCCTTTACCTCCTTGGTTTTCTTTGTCTTATCTTTGCCACTGTCCTCCTCATCTGTTCCCACATCTTCCGTCTTAAGCTTCTCCTCATCATCCTTACGTTCTCCTCTTTCTCCTCTTTACTGATCTCCTTCTCTCCTTCCTTCTCCACCTAAGTCACCAAATGACGTAATGAGTTGTGGAGAACTCCATACCAGCATAGCCAAAGGCCACAAGCCAACACAACAGCCTGCTCGAAGGCTGCCAAGCCCATATTCATACAGAGAATGCTGGGAATAGTCTATTAACTGTGTCGTCACAGCCTCCTTGACCCTCCTCTCCTCTACGCATTCTGCCTGGTCTTTTTTGAGGTGAAGGATCACTTTTGCATTCTGGCCAGTGGGCTCACCTCTACAGGCAAGGATCATCATAAAAGATGAAGGCATTGATTTAAAACTGTAACTAACTGGACAAAGACAGAGCACTCTAAAATATAATCCTCAAGACTTCTAACTTACTTCACTCAGAGAACTCTACCAAGCACCACACTGTAGAGAGCTAACTCACCATGGTCTACACAGCCTGTGACGGACTGACCAGGAGATGACTCCATGGCACACTGCTCGTTGGCATCATGCTTGTGGCCACACCGTGTTCTCTGCCACCAGAGACAGAACGGAATCCGACACAGAGCTGTCCAATCATGAAGATGCCTGCAGCAGCCTTCCCCGGGGTTTTGAAAGTTAACAGAGAGAAAGCAAGATGGCTCTGCCCAAGGAAAAGTTCTTGCTGAGCAATTATAACAATCAACCGTTCAGTTCCAGAACCTGGTTGTCACAGCTGTTCCTCTCACTTTCACGTGTGCTCACCCTGAAAAGCCACCACACACACCAGCCAAACAGATCACAAAAACTAACAATTCGTAATATCAAAGGCCACACACCTAGACAGTCTCTGTCAACACTTCGTGCCAGACCTAGCAATGGTTCCCAAGTTATTATGAGGTCAGCCTGGGTCATGCCAATGCCCGTGTTCAGAAAAGACTCCTGAGGGGTGTGGATCTCATGTTCCGGCTCTTTACAAGCCTGTTCCCCTGGAAAAGGTGTCTCAGGCCCTCAGAGTAACTCTTGTCCGAGGCCTGTAAACACACTACATAGCCACATTATTCCTATTGTCCGGAATGTTTCTTTCCTTTCAACGTGAGGCAGATTTGGGGGATCAAGTGCTGGATTATTCCTACCAATCATTCCCACTACGGGTGACACTACACTCCTCCCATTAGTGTAAATGTTTAAACGAAATCCAACACAATACCCACACCTGAGTCATTACAGGTCTACCCCCAGAGGGAGGTGGCCCTGTTTGAATAGAAAGTAGTGACCGTGAGGGGCAGCAGGCGAGGGGTGTCTGGCCGAAAGGCAGACTGTCCTCCTCCTCCTCCTGAGCTCCGCAGAGCTCAGCGGCCTCACATTTGAAAACCCACAAGTTCTCCCTCCGCTTTCAGTTAAGTCCCTGTTCCGAGGTAGAGCTCACACCGATTTTAACTTCCACCTGATGAAACTACCCCAGAAAAAAAGAGCTTCAAGCCACAGTAAGAACGGAAAAGCCTCCAAGGATGGTTCTTCGACCAGACGCGGAGCTCTAACTGTTAGGAGTTGGCTAGGTGGGTCAGAACTTCAACGCCTGCCCACAGACCTGGAAAAGCTTCAGAACGAAAGAGAGTTAACGAGATTAAGAACCCCTGTGCACATACAATGCGGGAAATTTGAGAATTAGAAATTTCTCACTTGGGAGAAAAAGAAAGTTTAACAGAAATAGCCATTTCTAGGTGCTGCTCCTCATGGGCCTAGGTCCACTAAAAGAAAGACACGTTCCTTCCAGCAGGACAAAAAGACCCAAGGGCCCAGGATTGGCCGTGCTCAAGGAGCAATTAAATCAGGACAAAGAGCCTAGGAGGCAAAGGCTCGGCCACGACTGCTCACTTTGAACACGTGAAGTCCAGTCAACGGTGGCCCACGCCACTCTAGTCACTGCAGAGCATGCGTGACAACCCTCGCCCCGGGGGGCGCACCACCCCACAACCTCCCGCTACCAAGCATCCGGAATAATCTGAGCTCTCAAGAGAGGAAGAGTAGGGGAGGAACCTATGCCTCTTTCTGCCCTTGCCCTCAGTCAATTCCTCCCTCCCCCTCCACTGAGTGTGCAGAAAAGATCTGTAAAAGGGAAGTGCTGTGGGTCCCTGCCACAACCCCTGACCTCCTCCCAAAACCAAGCAAGAAAAGGGTGTCCAGGACAGATGGCAGGGCCAGGCTCTCTGGGCTCTGCTGAGTCACCACAGAGCAGCCCGCCACCGCACAGACCCTGCAGCGGAAAGAAGGAGGGTGAACGTGCCTGCATTCAGAGTTTGCCGGTCCCACGCGCGGCCGGGGACCGCCGGGCTGGTCCGCTGCCTCGGGCGCTGTGGATTCAGCAGCCCTGGGGACACTCGCCGCTGGCTTGCGCCAGGATCACGCACGAGCCGTGGAAGGCTCGTCACCCCACAGGCTAGCTGGCCCTGCCGGAGCCTTAGGACAGACGCGAGCTGGGGGCGGTTCCAGCAGGGAGTCAAGGCTTACCATAGCAGGAGCGGGCGCTTCCCAAATCTGCACACCGAGCATGGGGGGAAGAGAGAGAGAGAGAGAGAGAGAGAGAGAGAGAGAGAGAGAGAGAGAGAGAGAGAGAGAGAGAGAGAGAGAGAGAGAGAGCGCTCCCTCGTGTGTAAGGCAAAGCGCAGATGCAACAACTCAGGTCCCTCTTAAAGGCGTTGGGACCCGCCCGGCTGCCGCTGCCACCCCTTGGACGTTCTGACATCACGGGCGGCGGAACGTCGTGGCCGCACGTAGTGAAGGAGGGGCAAGGTGGGTGGATTCGGGGAGGCTGGAGAAGGGGAGTGGAGTGGCAGGGACCCTGGCGTTTTCCGGCTGAAGGCACCGGAGTGGCAACACTGCGATTTCTTCCAGCAGTGTCCTGCGAGGACCTATGCCAAGGTAAGGGAGACCTGCACCTCAGCCTTTTCCTGTACAGGGATGTAGAATTACGGCCGTGAGGTAGGGGTGGTGCTAGCCAGTTTGCCGGAGTTCCTTCCAGAGGCAGAGGACCGCATCTGTGGCCGAGGGGAAGGTAACAGTGAAGAAGAAAGAGGCGACACTCCATCCCCAGTCCTTTGAAATTAGAAAGAGAGGCCTGTTTTTAAATAAAAGAAATCCCAAACCTGTGATTTTTACCAGTAAAGATTTAGGAGCCAGATATTGGAGTGAAAACCTAGCAGCTCAGAGAGGCAGAGAAAACACCCAGCTGATCTTCCTACTCAGCTCACGTCCCAGAAGGAAAAGGCTAAACGCGCCTTCTTCTTCTCCATCATGTCTTAAATTCCCTTCTCTCAACGTCCCTTCTTTCTGTTTAATCCCTGTTAGCTTGTTTCTTGCTTCACCTCTTGACCCAGGATTGACTTTATTTAACTCTTGGATTAATGGTGTGTGCTAGGGCTGAGCCAAAACCACAAGCACTTGTTCACAGTAAACAGACAGCCCTTGGGGTAAAGGTGTGTATGAGGGCTGACCCACACCGAACAAGAAAGAGGTGTTTACAGTTCGCAAACTCGGGCTTCACAATGGAATCAAATTTCCTGCAACATTTCCTCCTCTTTGTCTAAATAAAAATAATTTTCCATAATATTAATAAACCACCTATTGTCAGATAAAAATTACATTCGCAATGCTCAGTCCGTTTGTATTTAGCAACCTTGAAGATAATACTCTACTATCAGTGCTGTCTTGGTGAGTCCAGAGTTCTGTATCTAAATCACTTTCTATCACAACTTGCATTTTTCAACCTGAAAACACCTTTTTAGACTTTAAAACCTCTTAAATCAAATCCAAAACAACTGAACTGTGAGATTATAACTGTCTAGTCTTCAACCCCAACAGAGACCTGGGAAAGATAAATATTATCTGAATAAACAGAGAGTGCAGAACAAGCAGCTTCCAAAACTATAGAAATGACAGAGATAGTTGGTTATCTGGACAGCCCCCCCCTTCAATTTCTCTATAATGTTGGAGCATCATCTTCAGCCTTCTGGCTCAGAGTATCTGACATACTTTTCTGTGAAGTAGGTATTATGGATACTTGCCTAACTTGTCCTTGCAAAGCTCAGCAGTTGACTGTCCTGCATCTAGTTTGTCCAGTAGTCTGTCTGCAGTTGAAGCAAGGGCATTTTCTTGCCCAGTGGCTGGCTTGCCACATAGAAAGCAAACCGTGATATGGAGGGCCTTTGGTACTCATCATCTTCTTTGAAGTAGAATGGGGATGCTTTTAGGAGCTGACATGCCTTATGGTCAAAAAAGTCTTAAATTAATAGAACATCTTTAAATGCCATATTCTACAGATATGTGGGGTTTTTGAAGATCATCTATCTACCTCTAGTATATCTTAATTCTTTGTTTCTAACTATATACTGTCTGATTAACTTAGAAAGCACCTGTGATTAACTAAACTAGTACCTAACAAAATCACAAGTTTGACTTCCTCTTAACTTGCATTTCTTAATTATCCTAAATAGTTTGTGATAGTAGCTTTCAAAAGAACTAGAACTTCACATTGCATTTTTAAGAATCACATAGGCACAATACCTTAAAAAGTATTGATACATAGTATGTTGTACCCAAATTATAACCTTGATTTTGTATCAGTAAATAAGAATCTATACGAATGTAACCAAATGTAACCTTAATTTTGTGTCAATATACACAGATCTATAAGAGTAGATTCAATAATATACAATTTCTTCTATTTTTCTATATTATTTTTATATTCCTCCTATTGTCTAAATAAAAAGAAACCATTTAACGCTTAATACAGTACAGTTATAGTTAAGCTATTTTTGTCAATCTTTCCATAATGTTGAGCTTGGTTGTATTTGGTAGTTTCAGGATTAAGTATTTTTGAGTTCAAAGTTCTGTAAAATGTTCGTGTCAGTCTCCTGTGAGCTCAGAACTTTGAATGTCCTGGGCAGCCTGTAGGCTGAAGCTGATCTTGTTAGCTTAGTGGCAGTTCTGGCTAGGTAGAACACAGCAGCCAACCCAAAGGTGTCCACTGTCTGTGCAGAACCTGGCAGCAGCAGAAACATGGAGCAGTGTTTCCCAGTGGTTAGTGCTACACAAGCCAGGTGGGTTCTTGTGGAGGAAACCTAAAAGGTTCCTGTTGGGAATGGTAGAAAACCTAAACATTTTAAATGTCATATTTCGCAGATCTCAGAAGGGCTTGAGGATCTGAGGCACATCTGAGGCACACAAACTTTGTTCCTAGATGCTTGCTTCAGACTCAAACCTGAAAACCACAATAAGCTAGATGAAGCTTATCTCTAGAATTAGTTAATACTCTGTATGACTACTATTACAATTGACAGAAAGATTATATATACCTAATAATCTTATAGATTTTGAGATACTATTTATGCCTTTAAAAAGTTAGAGAGTCAAATGAAAACTGAAAGATTATGAGATCAGTGGCAATAGAATAGTCCCTTATTTTCTGTTTTTCTCTTTTCCATACCAGATGGCTTTTCTGATACGAGACAGAGATTTCAGATTTTCCTTTAAGAAGCATGCGTGGGTTTAGAGAAGGAGAGAGCCACGCTCCAACCCCAAAGCCAGCTTTAATTTTTAATTGACTTGGGACCACATAAAGACCATTTGCCACTATGTCTGTAGAGGGCAGAAGAGACAAGATGGACTCTTTTTGGTGGGACATTTTCTCTTGATGATCAATTCTTTTTCTTCAGATGTTTCATTTTTCCAGTGGTTTCTGGGTTCATTAGTTGGATACTTTTTTTTTAATTATCCTGGAAAAATAAAAACAAAACCCTGCCCCAACCCTAACTGTCAGGTGTCTCTTTTTTTGGCATGTTATATTTTTCCTAGGACAAAATGTTTTTTGGCAATAGAAAAAGTATTATCTTTCAACTGAAATTAAAAAAAATTCTTTTGAAAATTTGAAACTAAATATACTTTAAGTGTATTTATCTTTAGATCACAAGACATTTACTTTCAATTTCAGCCTGCCTTTTGCAAGCAGCCTTTAAATTTAAATCATTTTAATTATTTTTCCTTCTTAGCTCATATTCCCTTTTCTCTATTATTTATTTATTTGTTTATTACAATTTATTCATTATATATCCGGATTGAAACTCCCTCCCCTTGACTCCTCCCAGTCCATCTCACCCTCTCTCTTCCCCACATTCCCTTCCCTTAGTCCAGAGGGGGAGTTCTCCTCTTCTGCCATTTCCTATAGCTTATCAAGTCTCATCAGAACTGTCTAGATCCTCTTCTTCTTTTTCCTGGCAAGGCTGCATCACCAGGGGTCAGTGATCAGAGAGCAGGCAGCCTAGTTCATGACAGAGGTAGCCCTCCTTCTCCTTACTCGGGAACCCACATGGAGGCTGAGCTGCCAATCAGCTACATCTGAGCAGGGGGTCTAGGTCCTCTTCATGCATGGTCCTTGGTTGATACACCAATTTCTGCAGGACTCCCTGGGCTTAGATTTTTTTTTTTTTTTTAGCTTTGTTGGTCTCCTTGTGGGGTTCCTGTCCTCTCCATGTCCTTCTATCTCTCCCCCTCCCCTCTTCTAAAAGATTCCCTGCCCTCTGCTCAAATTTGGCTCTGAGTCTCAGCATCTGCTTTGATTCTCCTGTTGGGTGGAGCCTTTCAGAGTACCCTGTATAGTAGGCTCCCATCCTGTTTCCCCTCTTCCACAGCTTCTGGTGTCTACCCTGTTTGTCCTTTTGAATGATATTTTTAAGCATCTTCCCTGGGATCCTCCTTGCTGTTTAGCTTCTTTAGGTGTGTGAATTTTAGTATGACTATCCTAAATTATAAGCTAATACCCACTTATAAGTGAGCATATACCATGCATGTCTTTAAATCATGGTCATTCTTACGCCTGTCTCTGGCTTCCAAATGCTGAGACTAAAGGTGTGAACCACCACTACCCTGTTCATTGTAACCCTAGAATTTAGAAAACAGCTAATTTATAGAGACCCACCTCTCTCTGCAATACCACTGCACCGCTTGAATATTTTATCTTAGCTCCAAATTATGCCAACTCTTAGAGCTTTAGAAAACAAGTTTGAACATAGTAATCTTTTGAATTTACTTAAAATATTTTAAATCTTTTAACTGTGTTTTTAACATCAAACAACAAAAATATTCTTTTTATTTAAGAAGAAAATTTTAGTTTCTATATGGTAGTGTGAACTGAATGACTAAGCTGTCTGATGAACTATCACCTCTCTCCTGTTCAGGATATCTCTCCTGTTCAAATCTAATCTCAATTTTTTTAAATTTTAAATTAAAATTTTATTTTTTATATTAATTACAGTTTATTCACTTTGTATCTCAGCTGTAGATCCCTCCCTCATTCCCTCCCAATCCCACCATCCCTCCCAACTCCTCCCATTCCCCTTTCCAAGTCCACTGATAGCTGAGGTCCTCCTCCCCTTCCATCTTATCAGGTCTTATCAGGACTGGCTGCATTGTCCTCTTCTGTGGCCTGGCAAGGCTTTTCCCCCCTCAGGTGTGTGTGTGTGTGTGTGTGTGTGAAAGAGCCAGTCACTGAGTTCATGTCAGAGAACCCACTTGGAGACGAGCTGCCATCGGCTACATCTGAGCAGGGGTTCTAGGTTATATTTATGAATGGTCCTTGGTTGGAGTATCAGTCTCAGAAAAGATCCCTGTACCCAGATATTTTGGTTCTGTTGCTCTCCTTGTGGAGCTCCTGTCCCCTCCACATCCCACTATCTCTCCCTTCTTTCATAGGACTCTCTGCACTCTGCATAATATTTTCAATTTTGATGGTATCCACAGCTTTTATTCTCCTGTAGAAACAAAAGCAAAACCTCTTTCCCAGCAAAACACATATCCTGGTTTCCATTCTGAGGTCAACGCATCTCTAAAAGATACAGGCTGATTTCATTCAGCAGTTTTTTCTGTTATCTAATGTCTCTCTGCAAGCCGATATTCCTTTCTTATTAGCATTTAAAAAATTTAAAGTTACTAAAGCATTGTGTAATCTGTCTCTGGGGGATCTTCATTACTCCTTTCTGCTTACTCAGCATATCTTTTCAGGTACAGTTGGATCTGTCTATAGCCGCTTGTCCTGTAGGGTTGTGGGAGATGCCTGTAATATGCTTTATGTTGTAGCACGCATAAAACCAAAAAAACCCAAAAAAACAAAACCTGTTCCATTTTGCTAGAGACATATGCGAGAGCATTGTCAGTCTTAATTTGTGCAGGTGTCCCCACAATAGCCATCACTTCTAATAAATGTGTAATTGCAGAATCAGCCCTTGCAGAACTTGAAGCAGTTGCCCACCGAAATCCCGAGTGGGTATCTGTATTACGGTGCACATACTTTAATTTTTCAAACTCTGCAAACGGAAACATACACATTTGCCAAATTTGGGTTACTTCCTGCAAGCAATGGAGTTTGAGTATACAAGAACAAGTAGGACGTTGCCTTATAATTTCCTTGGCTCGTTGCCAAGTGATAGAAAAGTCTTTCTTCAAACCTTTGCTGTTAACATGGCGTTTCTTAGGAAATCCTGGGGCTTCTAGCACATTTCCTGTTAACAGCTGATCGATTTCATCGTTACCTTCTGCTAGGGGCCTGGTAGACCCGAATGGGATCTGGTATGTGTTATATACACTGGAAAATTTCTATTTCTGATCATTTGTTGTAGTTGAAAATAGCCAAGTTAATTGTAAATTATCTGGAATAAGCTCAGCAGTTTCAATATGTAAAACCACTCTTTCTGCATACTGTGAGTCAGTAACTATATTAAGAGATCGACGAAAATTGCATAATTCTGTAAGAATGGCATACAACTCTGATTTTTGCAGTGAACCGTAAGGGCTTTGAGCCACTTTACTTATATTTCCTGATGTGTAACCTGCCTTTCCTGATTTATTGTATCGGTGTAGAATGTAAGTGTTCCAGAAATTGGCTTCCCTTTACTATACGATGGCAAGTCCAATTAGTTATTTTTATAAATTGAAGTCTCTTGCTTTTGGGATATTTGATGTTAATATCTGCCAAAAAAAAATTACTGCAAGCCTTTACCGCTGTTTATTTTATGCCCATAATGAGGCGATTTCAGCATTAATGCAGAGTACCACAATTTCACTGAGTCTACTTCTGCCAAGTCTCATTTTTTTTCTTTCAGAATCAATTCAGAAATATTTTCTACAAAGGTTTTTATTTTTTACTCTGTTTGTGTGCTAAAAATATCCATTGTATGATACTGTCTTCTCTCTGCGTAAGAATTTCTGTGGGATAATGAGCCGAAGACACAATAACCAAAATACAATCTTGCTTTGGATTCAAGCTCTTCACATGTGCATCCTATAATTTCTCTCTCAGCCACAGGTGATAATTTTCTTGGACTATTTAAGTCCTTATCACCTTGTAAGGTTTGAAATAAAGTACTCAGCTCTTGAGTAATTAATCCAGTTGTAGGCTGGAGCCAGTTTATATCACCCAGCAATTTTTGAAAATCATTAAAGGTTCACAATTTCATAATTTCTGTGCTTGAGTTTTCTTTAAACCTATCTTATATCCTAAATAATTGATAGAATCTTGTCTTTGCAATTTTTCAGGAGTGATATGTAATCCCCAGCACAGTAAAATTATTTTTACATCATCAAATATTTTTTTCTAAGGTATCTGCATCTGAATCAGCTAGTAAGATGTCATTCATATAATGGTAAAATTTAGATTGACGGATCTGTTTACGAATTATTTCTTTTTTTCCCTAAAAATGAATCATAGCCAATTTTATTCAAATTCTTAAATATATATCAAACATGTTAATTGCTTCTAAAAATGTATGTCATCCTTTACACATAATGGTTACTGTGCCTTTCAGTGATTCCTTTTTCTTCTTTTCTTTACAATCCTTTATTACAAGCCAGGATCTTGAGTTGCCTTAGTTGGGAGCCTCTGAGCCATTGTTCTGATTAAGTTTCTTTTTGATATTCATGGCCAACATTTGGCTTCTAAAAGAAAGACTTTTAGTCTTTTCATTCACTTGCCGATACGGTGAGAATGGGTTGTTACTTACTGCCATGAGACCTAGTTTAAAATCAGCCTTGACATCTAACCTCACTTTTCTAATTAAATTCACAATCCATCTTTCAGCTTCTTCTGGAGTCATATTCAGTTTTTCTGCTTGCATATTAATGCTGATTCACTGGATATGACAAAAAAATCTCAAATATGAAGAGATGGGCATTCTCAATGAAGTCCTCAAGACACGCCACCAAGAAGTCATTCACAAGCACTGATTCACAATTCCTCAGCTTTTTCTGAGCCTCATCGAAATCGAAGTTAACATATAAGAGTTCAACAAATTCTGTAATTGGGCCTTTCTGTGTGTAAGTCTCCTTCTGGATAACTTTCACTAGATCTTTCAGCACCTGCTGGCGTTTCCACACAGTTTTGTTTGTTAGGACAGCAGTGGTCAAGGAGCAGAGACTATGTGGACATTGTCTGGACTGCAGTAAGGTACTGTGGTTGGTAAATGAAGAGATCAATAATGCTATCATGGCATTTTGGATGGTTGAAAAAAAAAAACAAAACAGAAACAAACGGATGAGCCATGTTTGCTGCTGAAGAGACTGGAGTAGTGAACTTACAAAATTATTGTCTGTGTCTGTCTCTTTTAACTGAGTAAGGTCCTCCATGGCTGAATCCCAAGTTTGCATTAAGATTTCAGAGACCAGTTTTCCCCAGAGTGAACTTAAATCATTTCTATCTGTTGTTAGAGCTAAGATTCTAAAGCAGTAAAGATACCCTGCTGCTCCTGAGTAATTTCACACTCATGTTGGGGTTTTGTGTATCTGTAGAGTGTATCTAAATATTCTTGCCTAAACTCATGCTTATCTGCCAGGCTGTCAAACAGCATCCAGCCCTCACTGGTCAACTGCATCTGCCTTGTAGTTTCTGGGTTTTCAAACATCTTTACAATTGGTTCTTTTTCTGCCTGGAGCTGTTTCTGCTGGGCAACAAGTGATTTTTTTTCTCTCTCAAAGCATGAGGTATATCATCAGAATCTAGGTTTTTTTGTAGAAATCCATAGCAAAGTCTACCATATTGGTATCACTGAAAAGATCCAATTTTCTTGCAATAATTCTTTTTCATTATATATCTCTTTCACAGAGAGAAACTAAAGAAGCAGAAAGACCAGGTGCTGATTCAGAAAGTACATGATGTGAGTAGTGAGGATGTACTTTACCATCTTGCTGGGGGAAAGGCTATGAATTACTTCTAACGGTTGTTGTACAAAATATTGGCCCAAGGTCGGATGGTTTAACATTCTTTGTGGTAAGGCCTTCCAGTGATACCTCTTTATTGGACAATTATTATTATAAATAGGTGCTGAGAAAGCAAACCTTTGTCTCTTATGCTCATGCAAAGGGATCATGAAAAAGAAGTCTTTCAAATCAATTGCTATCAAAGGCCATGACTTCAGTAATAAAGAAGGCAAAGGGATTTCAGGGTGTAAAGAGCCCATTGGCAGAGTCATTTTATTTATGGCTCTTAAATCTGTTAAATCTGTTAACATCCTCCATTTTCCTGATTTCTTTTTAATAACAAACACAGGGGAATTTCATGGGCTGGTATATTCCTCAATGTGTTGAGCATTTAGCTGCTCCTGTACCAGCTGTTCTAGTACCTGTAATTTTTCTTTTGTAATAGGCTGTTGATGCACCCATACAGGCTCATCAGCCATTTTAAAGATAGGGCCTTTGAAAGACCATCACCTGTCATGTCCTGCTTATGGAAAATCTGGACAGTCTATGACTATTCTCAATAATATCTTTTAATATTTTTCTCAGAAAATATTTATTTTATAGTTTGTAACTGAGATTAGAGGAATGTTAATCTGTGTTTTCCTTTGCTGCAACAAATCATATCCCCATAAATTCATGGCTATATTAGCCACATTTGGCTTTAACATTCCTATTTGTCCTTCTGACCCATTTGACCCATCTTGCACTTTTTTTTTTTTAAATCAGAGATAAAGTTCCAATCACTAGAAGCTGAATATTTACCTCCTGAAGAGGCTAAACCGGATGACAAGATTTTGGAGAAATTATTGTTACATTTGCTCCTGTGTCTACTAAACCTTCAATTTCAATACCTGTTGTATTATGTCATTAATATTTACTATTGAAATATCTTTTAGTAAAGCTGTGGTTAATCCTAAACAGCTGTATAACCAAATCACCACACAGAGACTGGGATTTATTTAATTAACCTAGATCACAATGCTGGGCAATAGTTATTCCATCCTAAACCTCCAAGCTCACATAGTTTCTTACCATTCAGATTTTACCCATTATACTTGCTTTTAGTGATATCTTAGGTCTGGTCCATCTCTCCATTTCATTCCAAGACATCTCTTCCAGCTTCTCCTCTCCTTTTTCTCCTCTTCTCCCTCCTACTCTTTCCTCTCCTCCAGTTCCTCCCCTCTCCCTCCTACTTCTTCCTCTCCTCCTGCTTCCTTCCTCCCCTCCCACTCTGAACCAGGATGTCCTAGCCTATCCTCTCCATTGCTCAACATTGTGGCTGGTTGTTTTAATTGACAATTTAGAGAACAAATGGTGGCGTGTTTACACAAATTTGAGACAGGTGATGCTTAGAATAAGTATCACAATGCAATGTCCAGATTGAAACCAGGTAGTGGGGGAGAGAAATCAGCATTTGAATGAACAAGGGTAAGGTGTATACATTTCAAAAGAACATTATACCAACAAATACCATTTAGTTGTATTTCCAGCTTTGGTCTCTGATCATTTATAGCAGTTTGCCAAAATATTTGTTTTGTAGTCTCTCTTAAAATTTTTGTATTACTTACTAAAGCTGTTCGGTCCTTGAATATATCCAGAGCAACTTTGTTTTTAACAACAGGGATTAAATCTTTTAATTGCTCTGTGGAAGAGTTTCTTCAACACTGACAGGGAATGATTGAATCAAATTTGATGTCTGGGCCTTCTGGAGGCTCCCTTGGGCATTTTTCAATGGCAGAGGGTTACCTTGCTTACCCCTTGTTGATCTGCATTCATTAGTCCAATGGCAGCCTTTGCCACACCTTCTGCATACTTCAGAAGGCTGGTGTCTTCCTTTTGGATTATTTCTGGAAAAGACATTGGTTCTAGGAATGCCTTGCCTACAATCTGTTTTCAAATGGCCTTGTTTACCACAAGTAAAACATCTGCCATTTTGATTTTTCTTAAGGCTTTTAGAAATTACTTTTCCTATCAGAGTAGCATCATAAATATGAAATCTAATATCAACTGTATGTCTAATCCATTCCACTGTTGGTGGTGATCTTGTCTTTAATGGTCTAATCAGTCTTGCATTCTGAATTAGCAATTTCAAAAGCCAAAGATTTGATTAGTACTTTTCTGACTTCAGAATCTGTTATTATTCTATTTACAGTTGCAGTCAATCTTTGCCAAAAATCAGTGAAGACTTCTTTTAAGCCTTGTATAATTTTAGTAAATGACTCAGACCTCTTTTCTGATTCCTCAACCTTACCCCAAGCATTTAAAGCTGCTAAACAAGATAGTACCACGGTGTGATCATCACATTTAAGCTGCCTTTGTAACTCAGCGTATTGACCTTCACCTAGCGACTGATCCCGGAAATATCAGTACCTCTGGCCTGATTTCATTGTTCTATGGCCTTCACTTTCTCTTTCTACCATGATTGCCTTTGTAACTGAGGATCAGGTTCCAATATTGCTGTTGCCAAATCTTTCCAGTCTTGGGGGAGAATCCTGGTCTGAGTTGCTCATGAATTTTGTATCTGCTCCACATAGGATGAATGCATGTTATAGAAGTCACCAAATTGTCTCATTGCCTCATCACTTGGGCCCAAACTCATGTAGATGTTGCCAAAATAGCCATTGGAGAAGGGCAAGGGTGACCATGAAGATGAGGGTTCATGTACCATGCTTAAAGTCAAATGACAGGTAGCAGCATTGACCCACAGTGTGTAGCAACAACAAGGGAAAAAAGAGGATTCTGACAGCACCAAACTTATCAGCCAGATGCTATTGTTATCAGGGCACAAGTAATAGTGCCTCAACCTAGGTCCATCTTCACACTCTACTCACAGACATTGGGTTTTTGGATAAAACCTCTAGGCCTGCTGACCTTAGGGGTGGTGATTGCTGGGGCCACTGCAGATGTGCCTGTGAGATCTGAATATTTTGGGGACAAATTCTCATGTGTTCTGGGTTGGTCTCAAGCTTACTATGTAACTAAGAGTGACCTTTATCTCTTTTTCCTCCTGAGAGATTTCAAGCCATACATTACTAGCTTTTTTTTCCCCACAAAGATGGGAACTATTAGATCAGAGATGATGCCCAAGATTTAGGGTCTAGTGAGATTGACTGAGACAAACATAATGCCTGCAGGTGTCAGGATTGGCCTGGACCCAAGATAACACAGAAGTCATTTAGGTTGTTGTAAAGTACAAGTGACATCACTCATAAAGATGGGTTTGGTGGCCTAGAAGCAATGCTCAAGATTGAGGGGAAAAGGGTCTGGGATAAGTAAAATGTAAATTCTGGAAGATATGAGCAGAGCCTGGCTCATCAATCAGCAAAGTATTACCAAGTTGTAAACTACATTTTCCCACAGCATTGTGGGAGAACAGCCAAATATCTTCTTTTGGAGAGATCAGCTGAGTGTTTGCATTTTCCTTCATTTTATACTCTTATCTTTGTGCTCAAGATAAGATCTTTTTGCTCTCTACAATGACCTGTGTTAGTTCATAACTTTCTTCAGGTTTATTTCCTTCTCCATGAATTTTTAAGAGCCAGTGTCTCTGCGTGCAATGATATAGTTGACAGTTATTTTCTTTTACCACTCTTAAGTATAACATCCATGCTCTCTGTAGCAATGTTGACAAGACCTGGTATGATTTGAGTGTTTGGGTCTTTTCTTGTGGTATGACACTGTCCATAACACAGTTGTTTTATTTGTAGGATTGTACTTTTTACACCTGGATGAGAAATGTCAGCAAGAGTTCCTGAGACAGAAATTCAGAGAAGATCAACAAGAAGAATGTCTGTGTCTCCAGAAAATGAACACCAGGTCAGTGTTCTGTCCATATTTCTTTGAAAATTATTTTTATATTGAAATTGTGTGGTCTGAGAAGAGCAGGAAGAGGTGGTGTCCTCATGAAGATGCTGCTCTTTGGCACGAAGTGCATTCAATTAGGGATCGTTTCTTAGTCTCAAGTTAGAAGTGAGAATTCAGCTAAGTGAGGCCAGCATTGCTTCTTTGAACACCTCAGAGGGGGAGAATGGATTTATCAGGAGTGAAAAAGGAGAGCTTGCTAGGTGTCAAGGAAAATAATAAAAAGTCCAGCACTAGGGCTCCTTCTACTAAACCTAAGGACTGCTCTGATGAGAAGTTCAGGGATTGCTCTAAAGACAAAGGGGCCACTAAAGAGTTAAGTGAGAAAGCTCGTGGCAGGGATAAGACTAGGAAGAGACACAGTGCTTCAAGTGGAAGCAGCAAGAGCCAGGTCTCTGTCCAGCTCAACCTCCAGCTTGGGCTCCAGCACCAGCACAGGCTCAAGCTGTAGCTCTAGCTCTTCCTCTGCATCCAGCCACTCAGGAAGTTCCAGCTCGTTATGAAGCTCCATTTCTAGCAGCTCCTCTAGCATAGGCATGACAACAGGTGGCGTTCCCATTCCAAATCCAAGCCATATAAAAGAGATGAAAAGGACAGGAAAAGGTGGAGCCCTTCACCTAAACCCACTAATGTGCACATCAGGAATGTGATCAGGGATCATATCATGGCAATATTGTCTACTTATGGCAAAATTAAAATGATTTACATGCCTGTAGAAAGGATGCATCCTCATCTATCAAAAGGCTATGAGTACGTGGAATTTGAGAATCCAGATGAAGTGGAGAAGGCACTGAAACACATGGATGGAGGACAAATTGATGGCCAAGAGATCACTGCTACTGCTGTGTTGGCACCCTGGCCTTTGGCCACCCCTTGGCGATTCAGCCCACTCAGAATTCTTTCACTGCCTCCCATGTGGCGCAGGTCACACCCATAGGTGAGGAGGAGATCTTGCTCTCCAAGATGTAGGTTCCCTGGGTGTAGGAGGTCTCAACCTCATGGCCATTGCTGACACAGGGCCCGTTCCAGTTCCAACTCCTCTCGTTAAGCCGGGGCATTGATACATACCTCTGTAACTTACGTTCCCAGGTTCAATTTTGTCCTTTCTCTAGCCAAATGAGGATGTGCAGAGAAAGGTCCCTTACCAGGATTTGAAGACAGCAATTGAAATATTTTCTCTGCAGGAGGATTCTAGCTGCGGAGAGGTACTGTTGATTTAGGACTGTGCCCATAGAGGTACTCTGTAGTTTTCTGCGTAGAAGGTGGTTCACCCCTTCTAGTTTTTGAGAGTCTGTTCATTAGCAGAGCCACCTGGAACAAGCAAGCCCCCTTTTGGCAGCACCATTTTCCACAGATGACCTAGAACCAGTCAGACAATCTGGTCACACCCTTGCTGTTACTGTACCACATCTGCCGAAAGGACCAAGCTGCTGTTCTATTGGGCCTGACCGTGTCCCCTGCTGAGTACTCTTTAACTCCAAGGTTAAAAACCTTTGAAGGGTTCTTCCATATATAGTTGTTTTTTCTGTCTCCATGTCCCTGTTACTCCCTAAGATTGGTGATCCAGTCTTGCAGGGTCCTCATAGGACCTATCCCCACCCCATTACCACCTGCCATTCATGGTGATGTTGCAGATTAACTTTGGCAATGTGAACATTGCCTCTGTTTTTGCTTTTATTGTACTGCCAGTACTATAAAATTTGTTTTGAGTTTTTATAACTTTGTAGCATTTTAGATAAAGTTATGTTGTACTTGTGTAGAATGAAAGGACTGTGCTCAATAAATTTAGGATTAGAATGCATAAAAAAATTGTGCAAGCTTTTAGTTTTCTGACTCAGGCAATGTCATCTGAAGTATTTATTTCCTATGACTTTTCTTCTCTAATGATCAAGATTGCCTTTAAATCATGTCACTTACATAGCACAACCTTGTTCTATTTTTAGTATCTTTCCATTATTATTGTGAGGACAAGTATTTTCATAGACTTAAGGCCTGAAATTCTTAAAGAGATTGCATGAATGATAACCATAATTGTATGAATGATAATCAATGAACTATGTTGATGCCCAGTTCCTAAAGAGGATGACTTGTGTCCTTATACATTAGTGCTGAAGGATGTTCTCATGTGCTACATAGGCTACATTTCAGGGATGGTCAGGTTTCCAGACCCAGGCTTATGAAAGTGGCCATGAAAATACGTGGAATGTTCTGCTGGTATCACAGAGCAGATTTAGTGAGATGTTGACTTAGAAGAGACTTATTGTTGTTGGGGGTGAGGTTTTGGGTTGGGGGTCAGGAGCCTTTTTCTTTTTCTTTTCTTTTCTTTTTTTTTTTTTTGTCTACAGGGTGGCTTTCAGGAGGACATAAAGAGTTGGTGAATGAGGTGTGTGTCAGGCATGGTGGTCAGGAGAATCTTGAAGCTCTGACTGACTAGCAATGAGGTGCTTCTTTATTTATACAAGTCTTATAGAACAAAGACAGACTAATGATTCTCCAAGAAGTACAGATTATGTGTTTGATTTTTCATTACATGCCCGGGATTACAAGTTCAGTCTCATTTAGAAAGTAACGTAGAACAGATTTTATTTTTGTTATCATCTCTGTAACTCCAATTCAAAGAATCTAAAGAATGTCTCCTCCAAAGCAAACACATTCATTATATGACAGCCTGCTTTTAGGTTGGGAGTATTTGCAGTTTTAAAGCACTCCAGACAAACAGAAAATAACCAAAAAGGTCTTTTAAGGAATAGCAAATACTAATACCTAACTCCTTTTATTATATCATTTCATCATCTGTACCATAAAGTAGGAAAAGCTTATTTTAGTCAATCTATCTTATTTCCTGAGTTCTATTTCCTCAGGAGTGTGCCCTGTACAACTCCTGATCTTTGAACTACGTTATCGGAGAGCTGTAAGTGTATTGTAAAAGGAGGCCTTGCTTATGTAACTTATTCTCCTGGCCAGTCAGAGTTTGTCACTTGTCTCTGTTTACTCTTCATCAGTTATACTGTTTGAGTTTGCAAGAAGACTCCTCGAGTAATGGCCTCATAAAGAAATTTCTAGCTATGTGCTTACCTGTGCTTAATGACCTCCAGGGCATAGGGAAGACTTCCAAATCGGTCAGATAAAGTTATTTCCTAAAGCAGAAGTTTTGTAAAAAGACCCAGACAGAATTTTTTTAGGAAAAAGATATAAGATGAATCATAAGGCAGAAAGTACCCAGGAATGCAACACACATATTGGAACCTAAAAGTGAGAGACAGAATGACAGCAATTGCAACATTTGGTTTAGCTTTGCTGGAAATGTGTCAAACAGCTGTGCTAGCTTTATGACTTTTGCTGTTTCCAGTGGATACGGCTGTGCCATATTGTGAATCTAAACACTAAATATTTCAGCACTATAGTGTGGGTAGATGATAGATGGAACATGTGATCTGCTTTTGCAATGAAACTGATGTTTCTGTGAGGAGATGCAGGTTTCTCTTGTTGGCTTTTGATATCACATAGTGATGATATGCCTACGTGTTTTTTTTTTTCAGCTTCAAAATTTTTATTTTCATTATTCTCTCAAACAATACATTCCAACCTCAGTTTTTCCTCCTTCTACTCCCCCCCCACTACCCTCATCCCAATTTACTCCTGCTCCGTTTTCTTTCAGAAAAGAGCAGGCCTCTAAGGGATGCCACATCATAAAGAGTTACAATAAGACTAGGCATGCAGCCTCATGTCAGGGATGGGTGGGGGAACCCAGGAGGAGAAAAAGGGTTTCAGAGCAGGCAAAAGAATCTGAAACACCCCTATTCTGACTGTTAGAAGGCCCACAAAACAGTAAGGTGATAACCGTGTCATATCTGTAGAAGACCTAGTGTATTCCCCCAAGTCAGGATCCCTGATTGTTGCTTCCGTCTCTGAGTCCCATGTGAGTCCTGCTTAGTTGATTCTGTGGGCCTTGTTATCCTGATGTCCTCAACTCCTCTAGAGTATGAGTATTCTAGAAAGTATCTTTCTTTAAAATTAACTTTTATTTTTATTTTAAAGTGTATCCATGATGCTATGTGTTTCCTGCCTGTAGATTTCAGGAGAGAGCACTGGACCCCATGGAACTGGAAATAAAATCAGTTTTGTGGTGGGAATTGAATGTGGGTCCTCTGGAAGAGCAGCTAGTGCTCGAAACCTTATCTATAGAACCTATGGTAAACTTTTGTCTTTGAGCAATTGTCATGCTTCATCTGTATCACAAAAATGTCTGTCATTTTTTGGGTTTCTTTTCCATAGAATGCATTTTGTCCCTCAGCACATGCTGAATGGATACTTTTCCATTACAGGTTCTGTTGACATTCAGGGATTTAGATGTCGACTTCTCCCAGGAGGAATGGGAATGTCTGGATCCTGCTGGCAGGGCTTTCTACATTGATGTAATGCTTGAGAATTACAGAAATCTAGTCTTTGTAGGTAAGAATGCTCTTCTTGTATAATTCCTGACTCATCATTTGTTTTGTTTATCTACTATTTACATATTAATTTTAAGTCAACTCCCTGAGCAGTCAGAAATGAGGCAACTTGTGGCAAAAACAAAAACAAAACCCAAAAAAATGTAGCTTTTTCATGGTGTTTCTTTTAAATTTTTCTGTGTTCTCTGAAGAAGCAACAAATGCTATATACTGTGCTATCTCCCCATGCCTCTTAACTAGTTTTTAAATGAAAAATTAAAAGAATATTGAATTTTCAGAGTATGGAAATACATTGAAGTAGTCTTAGTAATTGTAATATTCACCTGCTCTGATTTAAAAATTGAAGATGCCTTCCCCTGATGGGGGAGCAGCCTTTCCAGGCCACAGAAGAAGACAGTGCAGTCAGTCCTGATAAGACCTGATAGGCTAGGGTCAAAGGGAAGGGGAGGAGGACCTCTCCTAGCAGTGGACTTGGGGAGGGGCATGAGAGGAGATGAGGGAGGGAGGGTTGGATTGGGAGGGAATGAAGGAGGGGCTACAGATGGGATACAAAGTGAATAAACTGTAATTTATTAAAAAAATAACGTAATTAAAATTACAAAAAAATTGAAGATGTAAAATAGGAAAAAAATTTGTGGCAGCTATGTTGTTTATGTTTATTTTATTAATTTTTTTGAAATGTGTATTTGTGTATGTGTGTATTTAGTCCTGATGAACATGATTTTAATCTTATCACTAGGGAGGCTGAAGTGAGTATTTGGTGAGTTCCAGAACAGCCTGGGTTACATTTTGAGTTCCTAATCGACCAAGGCTATATGATGTGTCTCTGTAGAGAAATAATCCACAAATGATCCTTCAAACAGTTCTTTCCAAATCACCCATTTTCCTCACCTTCCTCAAAGTATGCTGTTTAGGTAAGAATGGAAGCCTCTTGATAATCCTTGTGTGTTAACGGAGACTAGAGTGGTTCTTACTGCCATCCATTTAATGATAGTGAAACACAAAAGCCCTCTGCTGAGAGATCTGTTTCTAAGAAATTCTAGTTAGCTGTACTTAGAAACTTAAGGAATCATCATATTTTGAATCTCCTACTTATTCCTCACTTCTTATTATCCCCATTCGTACTTATTTTCCAGAGAAACACCGCATATGTGGTAAATATAAGAACGTCTTGGATCAAGGCTCAACATATGTTGTCTATCAGCATGTGAAGATCCAGAAGTCATATAGTTATGATGTGCTTGGCAAACTGCTTTGTGAATCCTCACAGTGTACACCTTATAGCACAAGTGACACTGCAGGAAACTGCAACAAGTATGAACGTGGTAATCATAGGGATGACTCTATTAAATTATCAACCCTAAACAGTCACAAAAGTGGGAATGCTGTAGAAGAACATTGCAAATATGAAGACTGTGGGAAATGTTTAAATTTGTCATCTATCATTACACAAAATGAAAGAATGCACACTGGAAAGAAAGAACATAAAAATACAGCATACAATAAAGTAATTGACTATAAAAATAAACTCGTGCTGAAAAGAATTTATAGTGGGAAGAAACCACACCAATGTAGGAAATGTGGAAAATGTTTCCAGGCCTACTTGAGCTTCAGGATCCATCAGATAAATCATTATAGAGAGAAACCATACAAATATAAAGCAAGTGGTAAGTTTTTCAATCAGTTGTATCAAGTTAAAGACCATTATATAACTCTTCCTAGAAAGAGACATTACAAATGTAGTGATTGTAAGAAATCCTTTACTGGAGGCTCATGTTTTAAAAATCATCAAAGAATTAATATAGAAAAGAAACTTTATAAATGCAGAGAATGTGACAAATGCTTTAGCCAGCAGACACACCTAAGAAGCCATCAGAGAATTCATATAGGAGAGAACCCTTACAAATGTGGGGAATGTGAGAAATCTTTTACATGTGGCTCACATCTTAGAAGACATCAGAGAATTCACACAGGAGAGAAACCTTACAAATGTGGTGAATGTGAGAAATCCTTTGCATGTAGCTCCAGTCTTGGAACACATCAGAAAACTCATTCTGGACAGAAACCTTACAAATGTAGTGAATGTAAGAAATCCTTTACATGTAGCTCAAATCTTAGAAATCATCAGAGAATTCATATGGGAGAAAAACCTTACATGTGTGGTGAATGTGAGAAATCTTTCACATTTAGCTCAAATCTTAAAAGACATCAGAGAATTCATACAGGAGAGAAACCTTACAAATGTAGTGAATGTGAGAAGTCTTTTACACGTAGCTCAAGTCTTGGAACACATAAGAAAACCCATACTGGACAGAAACCTTACAAATGTAGTGAATGTGAGAAATCCTTTAAATATAGATCAAACCTTAAAAATCATCAGAAAATTCATACAGGAGAAAAACCTTACACATGTAGGGAATGTGAGAAATCCTTTACACGTGCTTTAAACCTTAGAATACATCAGCGAATTCATACAGGAGAGAAACCTTACAAATGTAGAGAATGTGAGAAATCCTTTGCCTGTGGCTCAACTCTTAAGAAACATCAACGAATTCATACAGGAGAGAAACCTAACAAATGTAGTGAATGTGAGAGATCCTTTACATGTAGCTCAAATCTTAGAACACATCAGCGAATTCATACAGGACAGAAACCTTACAAATGTAGTGAATGTGAGAAATCCTTTAAATATAGATCAAATCTTAGAGATCATCAGAAAATTCATACAGGAGAAAAACCTTACACATGTAGGGAATGTGAGAAATCCTTTACACGTGCTTTAAATCTTAGAATACATCAGCGAATTCATACAGGAGAGAAACCTTACAAATGTAAGGAATGTGAGAAATCCTTTGCCTGTGGCCCAACTCTAAAGAAACATCAGCAAATTCATACAGGAGAGAAACCTAACAAAAGTAGTGAATGTGAGAGGTCTTTCACATGTAGCTTACATCTTAAAAACATCTGTGAATCCATACATGTGTGAAACCTTGTAGAAAACATTGCTAATGCTTTACCCAGGAGACACACCTAAGAATTCATCAAATACTTCATACTGAGGAGAAAAGTTTTTGTTGTAAATGCTGCTGCTTATGTTTTATCCAAGCTCTATTACTAGCTCCTCACTAGAAAGTCACAAACATGAGAAACCTGAGAAAACCTTAATGTAATCTTCAAATCTTAGAAAATAGCAAGAGTTTGCATTGTGGAAAATTTCTGAGTATGACAATGCAGGACAAAAAGCTCATTAAAAGATTATAATTTTAAGACTCAAATATGGCATACTTAATGCAAAATGGGGGAAAACTGAGGAATGTTGTTTAACAGTTTTTTTTGAAGATTGCAACATTTCAGTCTGAATGGAAGGTGATTACACAGGAAATAAACACCCCTTTATGTCTTCAGGAAGTCCCTGAAACTGACAGAATTTTTTTTTGTGTTTAACTCCTTTGAAGAAACTCAGACCAGTCATGATGCTTAGAAGAGGTTCTGATGAACTGAGATACTAAGAAATGATGCCCTGCAACCTGCAGATAGACCTATAGGTCTGTGGTGTGGTTGGGGTGTTCTGTGCTCATAACCTCTATCCCATGTCAGGTTGGAGTTTCATGATGGCAACTACCTGAGTTCTTTTTACTACTGTAATCAACTCCTTCCCCATATTCCTGTAAGTAACCTGAATAAAACTCATTCATTCAACAATATGGACTTGAGCGGAATCCATTCTTTGTGCTTTTGTCAGTTTCTTTCTTTGTGAGTAGATGTGTTGAGATAGTTTTTTCACCCATGCTCCTGTTCCCGGAAATAATGACAGTGAGACTCAAAATATATTTATAGATAGCTAAGCTTTTCTCTGACTAGCTCATAACTCAAAATAACCCATTTATTCTAATCTAAGTTGTACCATGTTTACCTCTGCTCAGGTTCCATGTGTCTGTCCTCACATCTTCCCAGATGAAACTTCCACCTCTTACTCTATCCCAGAGTTTATCTCTTTCTCCTGAAATTCCTCCCTCCTATTTCCTGTGTTAGCTTTAGGCCATTAGCTTTAGATTGACAGGTGATGTTTCCATACAGACACAGCACTTTCCTTCTACATTTCCCCCTCTTAGTCCAGTAAAAGTCTCTTTCTTTTACAATAATAAACTACATACATTATAATTACATTCATAATGTCCAGCCCATTTGTATTTGGCTACTTAGGAGAAAGTATTCTATTGTCTATTTTATCTTAGTAAGGTCTGAATTCTGTATCTAAATCATATTTTATTATGGTTGGTATTTAACAATCTAATTTTTTTAACCTAAAAATATCTTCTTAAATTCTAAATAACTTAAACTTAATTGTAGGACTATAACTATCTAGTCTTCAACCCCATCAGAGACTTGAAAAGGAAAGTAATATTACCTTAGTATGTTGGAAGTACAGGCAAGCAGCTTCTAAAATAGAGAAATGACAGAGGCTGCTGGCTACCTGGGCAGTCACTCATTGAAACATTGAAACACTGGGACATCATTTTCAGACTTCTGGCCCAGTATATATGACAGACATTATTTGTGAAGCAGGAATTTGAAGGACTGCCTACCTTGTTTTGGCACAGCTCAGCTTTCTGTTTTCCAACATCCTTGTATGTCCATTTCTGACAGCAATCTGCAGTCAGAGTAAGGGCAGTTTTTACCCAGTGACTGGACTGTCATATTTGAAGCAAACTCTACAAAGAAATTCTTTGATGCCTGTTATCTTCTTTGAGGTAGGTTGGGGGTACTTCCAGGAGTTGATGTGTCTCACTGTCAAAAGATTCTTTTAATATGAAACATTTTAAATGCCATATTCTGTGGATCTCTGAGGTTTTTGAAGACCATCTATCTATAACATGTCTGAATAGGCAAACATTGCTCATTTCTAGCTATTTACTATCTGTTCAACCTAGAATGTATATTTCTGATAACTAGACTAGTATCTGACATGACCATGAGTTTGATTGACTGTTAACTTGCATTACTTAATCATTGCAAACAATTTGTAATAGCAACCTTCAAAAAAACTAACTAAACATTGCATTTTTATATGAGTTGTATAGGTCCAATACTTCATACAAGAGTTGTAACATTATATACACGATGTTCTAGCATAATATACACTATGTTAAAAAATAACCTTAATTTTGTATCAATACACAAAAATCTATACCAATGTGAGCAAAAATAACCTTAATTTTGTATTAACATACAAAAATCCATGCCAATGTAAGATTATTGGCTTACAAAATGCTCTTTGGTTTAAGAGTAGATTCAATAATCTACCCCTTTTTCCTATTATTCCTATATTATTTCTATATTTCCCCATTTTTCTCAACCTCTTTTCCCTTACCTAAGAAAAAAAGAAGCATAGAGAAAAGTGAAGGAAAGAGAACTTCCTGAGTCTAAAGCTCCCTGATCAAGACCATTTAATACTTTGTAACCAACCCCCTTTTAACTACAAGCACCCATCAACCATAGAACAACCAAAACCTTCCATCCTGACTTTTGGGAAATGGGTGATGTTTTCTTAAAATTTCTTCCTGTTTATTTGGGACATAGTTTTCCTTTTTAGAGGCCCACGAAAATTTGGAAAATAGTTAAGAAAGTCAGTCATAACATTCATTGTTCAGTCTTAAATGCTGTGAAGTTGCAGGTTTAAATGAAGTTTTTTGCTGAAACAGTCTGTGGTGCTGGATGATTTGAGCTAGCAGCTTTGAAGTTGTTCTGGAAGCAAGTTTTGAATAAACAGCAGCTGAAGGAGTCTGAGACTGATCATGCAGGATGCTGAAATAAATGTGTTTCAAGATTTCAGTGTCCTGGAGAATGAGTCCTGTCAAGGTCATCTCCATTCCATTAGTCTTTGTTCTGTAAACATATAAACTCTCATAAGCAATATACAGTTTTATATAACAAATGTATGGAATGTGCAAGGTGCATGGATCAATTAAAGATAATTCTCTGCTCTTTGAGCATGTGAAAGTCATTTGTCTTATAAGTTAGTTTGGACTATAATCACTCTGTAGTATAATTTTTATTTATGGCATTTAAAAGAATGGCATGATAAGGCCTGAGGACTTTGTAGCCAACAAGACTTATTGGCTATACATAGATATTCATGTATCAACCAGTTTCAGAGTTATTCCCATATAGAGAGGTCAGCATATACATTACCTGTCTTGGTCTTTTTGATTTCCTTCTTCGTGTCTGTACCCAAGACTTTCACGGGAGGTGGAGGTGTCTCTCTGTCAATCTGATTTTCATGAGTTTGGGTGGAATCCAGAATGTTTTTTTTTTCCTGTATGAATATACACAAAGTCCCTTCCTCAGTGTAACACATTACCTGCTTTTCCCCCCACTCTGGAATTAGGACATTTACAAGCTTATCTAATTCTACAGACTTTTCTAAAAATCCAGTGTCTTTTAACAGCTGTGCTACCTGTCTTATTGATTTTTAAAAAATTCAAAGTCAAGAAAGCACCATTTAATCGCCTCTAAGGGTCTTTGCTACCTCTGTTTGTTAAACATCTCTTCTTTACTTTTTTCAGATCTCTCCATAATTGCTTGTCCTGCAGGACTGTAAGATATATCTTTAACAAGTTTCATGTCATACTGTGCAAAAAACTTTATTTTACACTTGCTGGAGCGTTCTCAGTCTCCATTTGTACAGGTGTTTCTATAATTGTCATAACTTCTAGTAAATGTGCAATCTGAGAATCGTCCTTTTCATAATTCAAGGAATGGGCCATTGTAATTCTGAATATGCATCAATAGTATGATGCATCAACATGTCTGAATATTTGAATTTTCCAAAATCTAAAAAATTAAAAACATAATTTACCTTATGATATTGTTGTAGGGTAGTATCAGTAAGTACAATCTGGATTTCTAACTCAATATATTGTATCGCTATGGATTGCCATTATAATTTATCAAGTCTTTGTGGATTTTTCTCATTTGGAACTACCTCTTTTGGTGTTATGGTAAATTTCAGATTGTATTCCTCTGAAAGTCCCCTATTTTGATTCAAAGAATCCATCAACTTTTTGTTCTATGTCAAATTTAGCATCTAATTTGTCAGTATCTTTTTTCCCCCAAATCTTTCTTAAAAAGGTAATATAGAACTATACTTATTACTAAACATATTATTGTTATTTATATGTTGGCAGTCAAAGCAAATTTATATTGGGTCAATATGCCCTATTTTTCAGTGTTTTCCATCTTTTAACAGGAAAAATATTTTTTAAAAATCTCTGTGTGTCTCTATATGGAGACTTAGTTTGTTATTTTGTTATTTCAACTTTATAATTTTTGAATGTTATGTTTAGTTTTTTGTTTTTTAGTGTCTATATACTTTTAAAAACATTTTATTTATTTCATTTTTTCCTTCGCATACTTTACTTTTTATGTTCATGTATTTATTTATTTTTGCTGCCTTTTCTATTTTTTATTTTGATTATATCTCCCATACTTCCTCCCAGAACCACAACCCTCCCTCTTGTTTTCTCCCAACTTTTTACTTTTAACCTTCAAAATACAGTTTGTGTTGTCCATATTGTCATGTTTATGTGGCCATTCACTAGAGGATGGCCAGCACACCTTAGATGAAGTCATCAAATCTCCATGGCCTCCCAATCCATGCTGAAATGTTGCCAGGCTTCATCTTGTTCTGCAGTCACTACTGTGAGCTCATAAATGCTTGGTCCTGTCTTTTCCAGAAGACACTGTTTCACTGTGTTCTTTCCAACCAATAAATTTTACAATATTTCTGTCCCCATGTTTATTTAAATTATATTTTCATCATACTATTGAAAAAGAGATGAGCACTGGAATCTTTTTAAAATTTATTTATTTTTTTATTAATTACAATGTATTATTTTGTTTCCCAGCTGTAACCTCCTCCCTCATCCCCTCCCAATCCCACCCTAACTCTTTATTCTCTTCCCATGCCCCTGCCCCAGTCCACTGATAGGGGAGGTCCTCCTCACATCCATCTGACCCTAGCCTATCAGGTCTCATCAGGACTGGCTGCATTGTGCCTTTTCTATTTGAATCATTTAAAAAAAGCATCAAATAAACTACAAAACCTCTATGTAATTGTTTTATCATTTTTAACATAGAAAATATTTTTCCTTTTTATCTCTAATTTTTTCTTTTTTGCCATATGATCATTTTTTAATTTTTGAATTTTTTAATAATTTATTCATTTTATATCCCTATTGTAGTTCCCTCACTCATCTCCTCCTAGTCCCATCCTCCCTCCTTTTCCCCCCACCCCCTCCCTTAGACCACAGAAGGGGGAGCCTTCCTCCCCTACCATCTGATTCTAGCCTATCAAGTCTCATCAGGACTGCCTGGATCTTATTCCTCTGTGGCCTGGTAAGGATGCCCTGCCAGGGGGAAGTGATCAAAGAGTGTGTAACAGAATCCATGTCAGATATAACACCTGCTCCCCTTATTATGGTAACCACAAGAAGACTGAGTTGACTATAGAGTACATCTGAAGAGGGGTCTAAGTCCTCTTAATGCATGGCCCTTCGTTGATGCATGAGTCTCTGCAGGGTCCTCTGGGCCCAGATTTGTTGGCTTTGTTGGTCTCCTTGTGAGCTTCTTTTCAAGAATCCAAGAAGACATCAAAGATATCATCTACCATGACCAAGTAGGCTTCATCCCAGACATACAGGAGTAGTTCAATATATGGAAATCTATCAGTGTAATCCACCATGTAAAGAAACTGAAAGAAAAAAACAACAACACATGATTATTTCCTTAGATGCTGAAAAAGCATTTGACAAAATTCAACATTCTTTCATGTTTAAAGTTTTGGACAGCTCAGGTGTACAAGGTACATCCCTAAACATAGTAAAGGCAACATACAGCAAGCCTATAGCCAACATCAAACTAAATGGGGAGGAACTTAAATCAATCCTATTGATATCAGGGACAAGGCAAGGCTTGTCTCTCTCCCTATCTCTTCAACATAGTACATGAAGTCCTAGCTAGAACAATAAGACAACTAAAGGAGATCAAGGGGATACAAAACAGAAAGGAAGAAGTCAAAGTACCACTATTTGCAGATGATATGGTAGTTAGTATACATGAGTGACCCCAAAAATTCTATCAGAGAACTCCTTCAGCTGATAAACACAGTCACCCAAGTGGCCGAGTACAAAATTAACTCAAAAATATCAGTAGCCCTCCTGTATACAAAAAACAAAAGAGCTGAGAAAGAAATTAGGGAAATACACCTTCACAACAGCCACAAATAATATAAAGTACCTTGGTGTAACTCTAACCAAGCAAGTGAAAGACTTGTATGAGAAAAACGTCAATTCTCTGAAGAAAGGAAATGAAGATATCAGAAGATGGAAAGATCTCCTATGATCATGGATTGGTAGGATTAACAAAGGGAAAATGGCTATCCTACCAAACACAATCTACAGATTAAATGCAATTTCCATCAAAATACCAAAGTCTTTACCGACTTTGAAAGAACAATTCTCAACTTCATATGGAAAAACAAAAAATCTGGAACAAATAAAACCATCCTGTACAATAAAAGATCTTCTGGAGGTATCTCCATCCCTGATATTAAGCTGTACTATAGAACAACAGCAATAAAAATGGCATGGTACTGGCATAGAAACAGACTGGAAGATCAATGGAATAAAATCGAAGACCCAGAAATAAACCCACACGCCTATGTGCACCTGATTTTTGACAAAGAAGTAAAAACATACAATGGAAAAAAGACAGTATCTTCAACAAATAGTGCTGTTCTAACTGGATATCTACATGTAGAAAAATGCAAATAGATCCATAGTTATCACCCTGCACAAAACTAAAGTCCAAGTGGATCAAAGACCTCAATATAAAACCAGACACACTAAACCTGTTAGAAGAAAAAGTGGGGAAGACCCTTGAACTCATTGGCACAGGAGAGTTTCCTGAACAGAACACCAACAGCACAGGCTCTAAGATCAATACCAATAAATGGGACCTCATGAAACTGAACAGTTTCTGTAAAGCTAAGGACACTGTCATCAGAATGACAGCCTACAAACTGGGGAAAGAACTTTACCAATCCTACATCTGACAGTGGGCTAATATCCAGAATATATAAAGAACTCAAGAAATTAAACATCAACAAACCAAATAATCCAGTTAAAAATGGGGTACAGAGAATCAATAACAGGAATATTGAAGGGCTGAGAAATACTTGAAGAAATGCTCAGTGTCATCAGGAAAATGCAAATCAAAATGACTCTGGGATTAAATCTCACACCCATCAGAATGGCTAAGATAAAAAAACTCAAGTGAAAACACATTCTGGAGAGGATGTGGAGAAAGGGGAACCCTTCTCCATTGCTGGTGGGGGTGTAAACTTGTACAACCACTTTGGAAGTCAATCTGGTGCTTTCTCAAAAAACTGGAAATAGTGCTGCCCCAAGACCTATGTATACCACTTTTGGGTATATATCCGAAACCTGCTCAACCATACAACAAGGACATTTGCTCAACTATGTTCATAGCAGCTTTATTTGTAATAACCAGAGTCTAGAAACAACCTAGATGTTCATCAACCAAAGAATGCATTTGACAAAATCCAACACATGTTTATGTTTGAAGTATTGGAGAGAGAACAGAGATACAAGGCACATACCTAAACACAATAAAGGCAATTTACAGCAAGCCACTGAAATCAGGGACAAGGCAAGGCTGCCCACTCTCTGTATCCCTTCAACATAGTACTTGAAGTCCTAGCAAGAGTAATAAGACAACTAAAAGAGATCAAGGGGATACAAATTGGAAAGGAAGAAGTCAAAGTATCAGTAATTTTTTAAAGGAATTTAATTTACCAGTTTTAAACCTAATACTTTACCAGTTCAGAAGCTTGGGGCTTTGAAATGTGCATCTCTCACTGCAGTTAGCTCCACCCCAGCCATTCAGCTAGTTCATTGCCTAGCTTGCTGGCCCCACCCCAATACTTCAGCTTATAGGGCTGGCAGTTCCAGGCCCATGTGTCTCATCAGATGCCTCATCCCTGCTAAGTGGTTGGGCATCTCAGAGAAGTTTCTATGCAGCTTTGGAACATGCCAAATGAGTCATGCTGCAGTTCTGGGAAGCTATTTGGCTTTAATGGGTGTCTGAGGCTTTGGTCTGCTTTTTGCTCCCTTTTGGAGATCAGGCTATCAAATTGCATCAGGCTCCAGTTCTCTGTGTTACCCACTGCTTACTGGCTTCCATTCAAGTGCTCAGCCTACACCACAGAAGTTTTAAAAAGGGCCAAGCCTGGCTTATTGGTCCAGCTCTATGCAAAACTCCTAGCTCAATGTCTTAATCTAATGCCTAATCTTGGATTGTGTATCTATTGTGCCATTATGTTGACATAGTTTTTTCTCCCATGCCCCTGGTCCCAGGAATAATGACTCGTGAAACAGAAAATATATTTACAAATACCTATGCCATAAAGCTAGGTTCTTCTCTGATTAACTCACAACTTAAAATAACCCATTTATTCTGTCACATGGCTGGTTACCTCTGCTCAGGTAACATCTGTCTATCCTTCTGACATCTCCCCAGGCAAATCTTCTGCTAGAATTCATCTTTTTCTACTAGAACTCCTCCCTCCTATTTCCTGCCTAAGGCCATTAGTTTTTCACTAACTGGTGATGTTTTCATGCAGACACAAGAGGTTCCTTCTACATAGATGCATATGTATGTTGCATTTCTCCTGGAAAAATTTTATCATGCAATCTGTGCTGAACCCGCTAATTTTTCCTCCAAATTTTGTCCACTAGAAAATTTATATTAGAGAGAGTACTTTGTTCACAGTTGTGTTAGATCAATGCCTCATTATGAGAAATTAATTAGTGCACCTTTTAAAGTCTGTTGCTGATTATTAATATTTATTATTGATTTGACTTTTAGTTAAACAGTGGTTATTCCTAAACCAGCTGTATACCCAAATCACCACACAGAGATTAGGATCTATTTAATTAACCTAGAGCACAATGCTGGGCAATAATTACTCCATCCTAAATTTTGGAGAAGGTTCAGTGAGGTACTGAGAAATTATATTCTTTTGTATTTGGGTGGAATGTTCTGTAGATATCTGTTAGGTCCATTTGATTCATGACATCTGTTAGTTTCCTTATTTCACCATTTAATTTCTGTCTTGATGATCTGTCCTTTGGAGAGAGTTGGGTATTGAAGTCTCCAACTATTAATGTGTGGGGTTTGATGTATGATTTAAGCTTTAGTAATGTTTCTTTTATGAATGAGAGTGTCCTTGCATTTGGGGCATAGATGTTCAGAATTGAGATGTCATCTTGGTTGATTTTCCCTTTGATAGTATGAAGTGTCCTTCTCCATCTCTTTTGATTAATTTTAGTTGAAATTCTATCTTATTAGATACTACAATGTGTACTCCAGCTTGCTTCTTGGGCCCACCTGCTTGGAAAACCTTTTTCTAGGCCTTTACTCTGAGGCAATTTCTATCTTTATTGCTGAGGTGTGTTTCTTGTATGTAGCAGAAAGATGGGTCCTGTTTTTGTATCCATTCTGCTAACCTGTGTCTTTTTATTGGGGAGTTGATGCCATTGATGTTGAGAGATATTAATGACCAGTTGTTGTTACTTCCTGTTGTTTTGCTGTTTTTGGTGGTAGTGCGTGTGTGATTACGTTCTTTCGGTTTTGCTGATGTGGGATTATTTATTTCATGTGTTTTCCTGGGTGTAGTTGGACTCCTTGGGTTGGAGTTTTACTTCTAATATCTTCTTGAGGGCTGGAGTTGTGGATAGGTACTGTTTAAATTTGTTTTTGTCATGGAATATCTTGTTTTCTCCTTGATGGTGATTAAAAGTTTTGCTGGGTATAGTAGTCAGGGCTGACATCTGTGGTCTCTTAGTGTTTGTAATATTTCTATTCAGGCCCTTCTGGCCTTTAGAGTTTCTGATGAGAACAGGTTTAATATGTGACTTGGCCTTTTTCCCTTGCAGCCTTTAATATTCTCTCTTTGTTCTGTACATTTAACGTTTTGGTTATTATATGGCAGGGTGATTTTCTTTCCTGGTAAAATCTATTTTGTGTTCTATAAGCTTCTTTATGTTTATAGGCCTCTCTTTAGGTTGGGGAAGTTTTCTTCTATGATTTTGTTGAAAATATTTTCTGGGTCTTAGGGATGGGTGTCTTCTCCTTCTTCTATTCCTATTATTCTTAGGTTAGGTCTTTTCATAGTGTCCCAGATTTCTTGGATGTTCTGTGTCAGGCGCTTCTTAGATTTAACTTTTTCTTTGACTGATGTATCAATTTCTTCAATCATATCTTCTACCTCTGAGATTCTCACTTCCATCTCTTGTATTCTGTTGGTGATGCTTCTGTGTATAGTTCCTGTCCTTTTCCATAGGTCTTTCATCTCTAGGATTGTCTCAGATTGCATTTTCTTTATTGCTTCCAGCTCCATTTTTAGGTCTTTAACAGTTTTATTCTGTTCCTTCTGTTTGATTGTAGTTTCCTGTATTTACTTTCTTTAAGGGATTTGTTCAGTTCTTTCATCTGTTTGAGTGTGTTTTTCTGTGTTACTGTGAGAGCCTTATTTTCTTCCTTTAGCTTCTATCTTTTTCATAACCTCAGAATTAAAATTGTTTTCTTGTGCTTCGGGTTTGATACATGCTACGGTTAACAGATAGATATGATTAGTCTTCAAAAACTTCAGAGACCTACAAAACATGGCATTTAAAAATGTCTATATTATTTTAAAGATTCTTCGACAATGAGATAGATCATCTCCTGGCACCACTGCAACTACCTCAAAGAAGATGATGAGCATCGAAGAACCTCCATATGGAGATGGCTTCAAATGTGGCAAATGAGCCACTCTGGTAAAGAAAATACCCTCACTTTACTACAGACAAATTCTGCCAAACATGGGCAAGCTTAAATGCAGGACAAGTCAACTGCTGAACACTGCCAAGACAGGGTAAGCATGTCCCAAATAGTTCCTGCTTCATGTATATGTCTGTCAAATATTCTGAACTAGAAGGCTTAAGATGATGCTCCAACATTAGGTTTTGGCTTCTTTGTCAAAACTCAAGTGTCCCTAGGTATGTGGATTTATTTCTGGGTCTTTGTTTTGATTCCATTGGTCAACCAGTCTATTTCTGTGCTGGAACCATGTAGTTTTTATTACTGTTTCTCTTTCTCTGTGGTATAGCTTGAAATCAGGGACAGAGATACCAATAGTAATTCTTTTATTGTATAGGATTGTTTTAGCTCTTCTGGGTTTTTTGTTTTTCATATAAAGTTTAAAATTGTTCTTTCAAGGTCTGAAAAGAATTATGTTAGTATCTTGATGTCAATTTTATTGGCTCTGTAGATTGCTTTTGGTAAGATGGCCCTTTTTACTATGTTAATCCTACCAATCCATGAGTATGTGACATCTTTCCATCTTCTCATATATTCTATTTTTCAGAGACTTGAAGTTCTTATCATACAGGTCTTTGACTTGCTTGGTTAGAGTTACACCAAGATACTTTATATTATTTGTGGCTATTGTGAAGTGGTTAGATTTTCTGATTTTTTTCTTGGCCTATTTGTCATTTGTATATAAGAGAGCTACTTTTTTGTTGTTGTTGTTTTTGTTTTTGAGTTAATTTTGTATCCAGCCACTTTGCTGAAGGTGTTTATCAGGTGTAGGAGTTCTCTGGCAGAATTTTTAAGTCACTTATATATACTATCATAGTATCTGCAAATAGAGACATTTTGAGTTCTTCTTTTCTAATTTGCATCCCCTTGATTTCCTTTAATTATCTTCTTGTTCTGGCTAGAACTTCAAGTACTATATTGAAGAGATATGGAGAAAATGTGCACCTTTGTCTCTGATTTCAGTGGGACTGCTTTTTTTAAAATATATTTTTTATTTTTTTAGTATTAGTTACAGTTTGTTAACTTTGTATCCCTGCTGTATCCCACTCCCTCTTTTCCTCCCAATCCCACCCTCCCTCCCTCATCTCCTCCCTGCCCCTTTCCAAGTCCACTGATAGGGGAAACCTCCTCCCCTTTCATCTGATACTGGATTATCAGGTATTTTCAGGGCTGGCTGCAAAATCCTCCTCTGTGGCCTAGCAGGGCTGCTCCTCCCTCAGGGAGTGGGGGGGGGGAGGTCAAAGAGCCTGACATTGAGTTCCTGTCAGAAACAGTCCCTGTTCCCCTTATTAGGATACCCACTTGGATACTGAGCTACTAAAGGCTACATCTGAGCAGAGGTTCTAGGTTACATCCTTACATGGTCCTTGTTTGGAGAAACAGTCTCATAAAAGACTCCTGTGCCCAGATATATTTGGTCCTTGTGGAGCTCCTGTCCTCTCCAGGTCATATTAACTCCTCCTTCTTTCTTGTGATTCCCTGCACTCTGCCAAAGGTTTGGTTTTGAGTCTTAGTATCTGCTTTGATACACTGCTAGGTAGAGTCTTTCAGAGGCCCTTTGTGTTAGGCTCCTGTCCTGTTACTTGTTTGTCAGTGGGACCGCTTTAAGTTTCTCTTCATTAAATTTGATGTTGGCTATAGGTTTGCTGTATATATTACCTTTATTATGTTTAGTTATGTGCCTTGTATCTCTGATATTTCTATGATTTTTAACATGAAGAGGTGTTGGATTTTGTGGAATGCTTTTTTAGCATCTAATGAGATGATCATGTATTCTTTTTCTTTCAGTTTGTTTTATTGTGGATTATGTTGATTTTCATATATTGAATATATACTTACTGTAATTGATATGTGGCAACAGATGGCTTTTCTACAGTGATTCTATGAAACATATATATATGTATATATATATGTATATATACATAGTGTGTTAGTTTGTATGTGTTTTCATGAGGTTTATGGATGTAGAAGTCCATGTAGTTGGTTGGCATAATTATAAATGCATGGATGCAAAAGATAGAGGATAACTTCTGTATTTATTTTCAATTTTCACTTATTTCACATTCTTTATCTGTTGGAGTTTCTGAGTGTTTTCTTGTCTTTACTTCTGATATACATAAAAGAGAACTGGAATGTTCCCTGTGCATTGTCATTCCCAGTGTGATGTGGGGTTGTGAAGCTGAATGTTTGTCCTCACTTGTTCTGTAATTGCCTTACATGGAGGTATTGTTTAATCATTATAATAACAACTTGTAGTAAGGAAATATCCTATATTTTGGAAGGTGTAAACTCCACATACATAGAGATGTACATTTATATTCTCAACATGTGCTATTCAGAAACGAAGGTTAAATTACTATTAATTTTACTCATTTTTTTCTTTTGTATGGGTACTCAAAATACTTGTTCATATGAAGGTAATCTTAACTGCTTCATAAAAATGCAGTGCAGTTTTGTTCATGTTGAAAAGAACCTCATGTTGACCTCATTTGAAAAGAAAAGAGACACAGCTCTGAATTGTACGGAATACTGCAAGACAATTCCTCATTTAAGCACCGAGGCTTTAAAGATTATACTGAAGTTCTAAATTCCGAAACATTCTCAACACTATTCTAAAGATTTTTTAAAAGATTTTTTTTTAAATTTACAAACAGATGAGTGTAGGGCCCCACATTTCTATAGCACCACATTTTTTCTCCCTTTTTTTTCTTTATTGTTTCTTTTTTTTTTTTTTTACACTTTATTCACTTTGCATCCCCCATAAGCCCCTCCCTCCTCCCCTACCGATCCCACCCTCTCTCCCCCTTCTTCATGCATGCCCCTCTCCAAGTCCACTGATAGGGGAGGTCCTCCTCTCCTTCCTTCTGATCTTATTCTATCAGATCACATCAGGAGTGGCTGCATTGTCATCTTCTGTGGTCTGGTAAGACTGCTCTCCTCTCAGGGGGAGGTGATCAAAGAGGAGGCCAATCAGATTGTGTCAGAGGCAGTCCCTCTTCCCATTACTATGTAACCCACATAGACACTAAACTGCCATGGATTACATCTGCACATGGGCTATAGGTTATCTCCATGCCTGGTACTTGGTCGGAGTATGGTTATCTGGGAAGACCCCTGTGTTCAAATCTTCTGGTTCTGTTGCTCTCCTTGTTGGGTTCCTGTCCTCTCCATAACCTACTATTTCCCACTTCTTACATAAGATTCCATGCACTCTGCCCAACAGTTGGCCATAAAGTCTCAGCATCTGCTTTGATAGTCTGTAGGACAGAGCCTTTCAGAGGCCCTCTGCGGCAGGTTCCTAGGTTGTTTCCTGCTTTCTTCTTCTTCTGATGTCCATCCTCTTTGCCTTTCGGGATGGGGATTGAATGTTTTAGTCAGGCTCCTCTCTCTTAATTAGTTTCTTTAGATGTACAGATTTTAGTAGGTTTATCCTATCAGTCTATATGAGTGAGTATATATCGTGTGTGTCTTTCTGCTTCTGGGACAGCTCACTCAGGATGATCCTTTCCAGGTCCCACCATTTACCTGCAAATTTCATGATTTCCTTATTTTTCATTGCAGAGTAATACTCCATTGTGTAGATGTACCACAATTTCTGCATCCATTCTTCAGTTGAGGGGCATCTGTACTGTTTCCAGTTTCTGGCTATTAGAAATAAGGCTGATACAAACATGGTTGAGCAAATGTCCTTATTGTGTACTTGAGCCTCTTTTGGATATATACCTAGGAGTGGTATGGCTGGATCTTGAGGAAGCGCTATTCCTATTTGTCTGAGAAAGCGCCAAACTGATTTCCAGAGTGGTTGTACAAGTTTACATTCCCACCAGCAGTGAAGGAGGGTTCCCCTTTCTCCACAACCTCTCCAACATGTATTGTCACTTGAGTTTTTGATCTTGGCCATTCTGATGGGTGTAAGTGAAATCTCAGGGTTGTTTTGATTTGCATTTCCATGATGGCTAATGAGGTTGAGCATTTCTTTAAGTGTTTCTCTGCCATTCGATATTCCTCTACAGAGAATTCTCTGTTTAGCTCTGTTCCCCATTTTTTAATTGGATTACTTGGTTTGCTGCTTTTCAGCTTCTGTAGTTCTTTATATATGCTGGATATTAGTCCTCTGTCAGATAAAGGGTTAGTGAAGATTCTTCCCCTAGCACCACATTTTTGATTCATTTCATCAATGAACTGCTCAGCCCAATCACTTCTCTTTTTCCTTCCCTTGTGTCTAACAACAGACGCGTGAGCTTGAAAATGACTACAGAGTTCTGGGTGATGTTTAATCATTTTGAAACCACTATGAGTGAAGAAAATGCATTCTACCACTGTAAATATTTCTTATATTCCCTAATTTAATACTCTGTTACAAATACAAGCATTGCCGGGAAACAAGAATGAAATTGTAAAGAACACAGATTTTGTAGGCTGAAAAATTGTTCTGGGATTAAATTGATCACACCTCCATCATCTCTCAGATCCAATTCCTAGTCTCATTCCCTGATCTGCAGCATAACATTTGTGGAGGACTTCCCCATACCCTGTCCCCATCTCCTTTGGATCATAGAGATTTTTTCCTTCTAACTCCCTTGGTGAACTCATTTTTTTTTTTTTTTTGTTCTAGCCCCCAAGCCTAGTAGGCACCTCCAGGTATCTCAAGGGCTACTTCTGGTATGGGTTCAAGTAGACTGATAGCAGATCCATACCTGTCCCTTGGTTTCTCAAGATCAAGTAAGCTTATTCATTTGAAGCTCTGGGTCAAAAACAAACAAACAAACAAACGAACAAAAAAAACCAAAAACAAACAAACAAACAAAACAAAACAAAACAAAAACCTGCTGTAGTCTTCCTCTTCTCTTTGTCCCCATCAGCAAAGGATCACAAAGCTCTTCTCTCCCTCCCTATCTTCCCCAAATCCATTCCATATGCCCAAAAAATGCCTCAATAAGGACATTTGCTTAACTATGTTCATAGCAGCTCTATTTGTAACAGCCAGAATCTGGAAACAACGTAGATGTCCCTCAATGGAGGAATGGATACAGAAATCGTGGTGCATTTACACAATGGAATACTACTCAGCTATTAAAAACAAGGACATCATGAAATTTGCTGGCAAATGGATGGGACTAGAAGAGATCATCCTGCATGAGGTAACCCGGAAGCAGAAAGACAGGCATGGCATACATTCACTAAGAAGCAGATATTCACTCTATAATATAGGACAGCCATCTACAGACCTCAAGAAGCTAAACACTAAGGAGGACCCTAGGGAGGATGCTTAATCTCACTCATAATGGCAAACAGGATAGACAACAGAAGCGGTGGAAGAGGGGAGACAGGATGGGAGTATACTAGAGAGGGTCTTCTGAAAGGATTCACCCCACATTGGATCAAAGCAGCTGCTGAGACTCAGGTTCAGACTGGAGGAGGAAGCGAGGAGTGGGATTAGAGAGACATGGAGGGGGCAGGAGTCCCACAAAGAGACAAGAAAACTAAAAGTTGTCAGCTCAGGGGGTCCTTCAGAGACTGATTCACCAACGGAGGACCATGCATGGAGAGGACCTAGACCCCTGCTCAGATGTGGCCAACTGGCAGCTCAGTCTCCATGTGGATCTCTGAGTGAGGGGAGCAGGGTATTCCTCTATCATGAACTCAGTTGACTGCTCTCTGATCATGCCCCTGATGATGCAGCCTTGCTAGGCCACGGGGGAAGAAGATCCAAGCAATCCTGATGAGACTTAACAAGCTGTGGGCAGATGGCAATAGTGAACTCCCCTTTTCAATGGACTCATGGAGGGGAATGAGGCTAAAAGGGAGGGAGGATGAGACTGGGGGAGTTGAGGGAGAGGGCTTCAATCGGGATATATAATGAATAAATTGTGATGAAAAAAATAAAAAAAAGAACAGCAACACACACACACAAACCACCACTACCACAACAACAATAAAAACACCAATGCACCAATGGAAAAGTAAGAGGAATTGACAATCATTGGCCATTGATAAATCTCAATGTCAATGGCCTTAATTTTCCAATAAAAAGACCCAGACTAACAGAATGGATGCAAAATCAGGATCCTTCTTTCTGCTTCATCCAAGAAACAGACCTCAACATCAAGGAGAGACATTATATCATGATGAAAAGTTGGAAAAGTGTATGCCCCCCCAAATGGACATAGTAAGCTGTTGTAGTCATTTTATAATATAGACTTCAAACTAAAACTAATCAAAAGAGATAAAAAGAACAGCAACACACACACACAAACCACCACCACCACCACAACAACAATAAAAACACATACTCATCAAAAGAAAATCCACCAAAATGACATTTCAATTTTTAACACATATTCCCCAAACACAAGAGCACCCATATTTCTACAAGGAACACTTTAAAGCTAAAATCACATAGTATACTTAACAATGGATTGTGGGAAACCTCAGTACTGTGCTCTTGCCAATAGAAAGATCATCCTGGCAAAAAACAAACAGAAAAACAGGCAGAGCAGATTTTATAAATCAAGCGGTCCTAGAAGATATTTTCAAAACATTTTAAAAGATTTATTTATTTGTTAGTACGCTGTATTCTTCCTGCACACAAGAAGAGGACACCAGATCTCATTATAGATGGTTGTGAGCCACCATGTGGTTGCTGGGAATTGAACCCAGGCCTCTGGAAGTGCTCTTAACCTCTGAGCAACCTTTCTAGCCCTAAAAAGAAAATTTTAACAAACACAAAATACACATTCTTTTCCGCAGCTATGGAACGTTCTCCAAACTTGATCATATACTCAGTCACCAAGCAACTCTCAACAGGAACAAGAAAATTGAAACACCTGCCTGCATCCTATCAGACCTATATATGGATACTGTGTATAAGCAACCACAGAAATAACAGAAAGCTTACCAAATAATAGAAACGGAACAGTTCTCTACTGAAGGAAACATGGGTCAAGACAGAATAAAGAAAGATATTAAAAACTTTCCATAACTGAAATTTAATACAAAGCATACACAAACTAATGGGGAAGAAAGAAAATGGTTCTGAGAGGCAAATTCTTAGCACTAAGTGCCTACATAAACAAGGGCAGGTGTGTCACACTGACAACTCAATTGCTCACCTGAAAGCATTAGGACAAAAAGAAGTAATCATACACAAGAGGATTAGTGGGCAAGAAATAATCAAATACAGGGCTGAAACCCATAAAATTGAGACAAAGAATCAATGAGAGAAAGACTTGTTTCTTTGAAAAAAAATCAGCAAGATAGACAAAACCTTATTCAAACTAACTAAAATGTGGAGAGCAAATATCCAAATTAACAAAATAATAAACAAAAAGTGAGATGTAACAACAGACATGGAAGAAATTCATAGACTCATAAAGATATACTTTAAAAATCTGTATTTGAGAAAACTTTAAAATCTAAAAGAAATGGATGATTTTCTTCACAAGTACTAAAAAGATCAATAGCTCTCATACATACAAATAAATGACATGAGAAAGAAATCAGGAAAGCCTCAAATGATATAAAATATCTTTAGGTAAAGCAAATGGAAAACCTGTATAATGAAGACTTCAAGTATTTAACGAAAGGCTATAAGAAGATACCAGAAGATGGAAAGATTTTCCATGTTCATGGCTAGGTAGGGGTAACAGTAAAAATGGCCATCGTATGAAAAGCAATCTACAGATCCAACACATTCCAAATCAAAATTTCAACCTGAGTCCTCAAAAGATCTTGAAAGACCATTCTCAGCTTCATAAAACAAAACAACAAAACAAAATATTCGATGTAATAATCTGAAAAAAATAATCCTGAAAAAAACCTGCTGCTGGTATCACTATTCTTAATTTCAAGTGTTAATAGACAGCTACAGTAATGAAAACTAAATGATGAAAAAACAAACAAACCAAGCAACAACAGCAGCAGCAGCAGCCACATTACTCAAGGGAATCCAATTGAAGACCCAAACATAATTCCAGACACCTATGGACATCTGGTTTTTGATAAAGAACTCCGAAATTCAGTGAAAAAAAAAAAGACAGCATCATTTACAAATGATGCTGCAAACTGGATGTCCAAATGGATCAGACACGTCAACATAAAACCAAGTGCACTAAGCCTAATAGAAAAAAAAAAGAGGGAAATAGCTTTGAAGTCATAGGCATAGGAAGAGAGTTTCAGAATAGGTTCTAAGATCAACAATTAATAAATGGGACCTAGTGAAATTGAAATGCTATGCAAGGCAAATCAAAATTTCTGTAAGATTACACCTTACAACTTTCAGAATGGCTCAGATCAAGAGAGGAAATGACATCTTGTGCTGGCAATGATATGAAGCAAGGGGAACACTCATCCATTGCTGGTGAGTGTGCAAACCTCTACAGTCGTCATGTAATTAAAGATGCGGTTCCTCAGAAAGTTGGGAAGAGAGTTACATTAAGATCTAGATATACAACTCTTTGGCATGTATGCAGAGGGTGCTCCATCCTATCACAAGGACACTTGCTCAACGTTCATAATAGAACGCAAACAGACTAGATGTCCCTCATAAGACAAATGGATAAAGAAAATGTACATTTTCACATTTTCACTCAGCTTAAAAAAAATAATTTATGGGCTTTGCAGATGCCGCTGTCCCCTGTCACCTTTTGCTGCAGCCATGGTCAACCCCACTGCGTTCTTTCACATCGAGGCCAATGGCCAGCCCTTGGGCAGCGTCTCCTTCGAGCTGTTTGCAGACAAAGTTCCAAAGACGGCAGAAAACTTCAGTGCTCTAAGCACTGGAGAGAAAGGATTTGGACATAAGGGTTCCTCCTTTCACAGAATTATTCCAGGATTCATGTGCCAGGGTAGCGATTTCACACGCCATAATGGCACTGGTGGCAAGTCCATCTACGGGGAGAAATTTGAGGATGAGAATTTCATCCTGAAGCATACAGGTCCTGGCATGTTGTCCATGGCAAATTCTGGACCAAACACAAATGGTTCCCAGTTTTTTATCTGCACTGCCAAGGCTGAGGGGCTGAATGGCAAGCATGTGACCTTTGGGAAGGTGAAAGATGAGCATGAACATTGTGGAAGCCATGGGCGTTTTGGGTCCAGGTTTTGGCAAGCCCAGCAAGAAGATCACAATTTCCGACTGTGGACAACTCTAAGTCTTTTGACTTGTGGGCATCTTACCCACAAACCCTTCCTTCTGTAGCTCAGGAGAGTACCCCCGTCCCATTTCCTCAGGGTACCCTGTGATTTCTGCTCTCACTGAAGTTCTTTGGGTTCTATATTTTCCTCACTCTCCTCCAAGTCTAGCTGGATTGCAGAGTTAAGTTTATGATTATGAATAAAAAGTAAGAAAAAAATCACTTTATGGAATTTGAAGGCAAATAGATGGAAGTAGAAAAAAAATCTGGAGTGAGGTAACCAAGACCCAGAATTATAGATATAATAGATACTTGGATATATATGGATATTAGCCATTAAATAAATGATAACCAACCTACCATCCATGGACACAGAGAGCTTAGGTATAAATGAAGGGACTCAGAGTGGGGCTCTCACATGGATCCCCCTTGGCGGGTAAAATAGGATAGATTTTATGTGTGGACTGTGGGGAAGTGGGGGTGGAGGTAATTCAGGGAAAGATAGGTAGGACTGAGGGGCATTTGAGGGATGATACAAAAGCGCAATGCAGTGGAAGCTTTCTAAAGATATGGAGGTCATGTGCAGGAGGTGTTCTAATAATAGAGGATACGAGTCCCAGCTGCTTACCTCTTGTCACCAAACAGGGCTTCCAGGACATGTACTGGGTTGCAACCAATTGAACTGTTGGAAAACGTGGCACGAGAAAACAGCCAAACATCCCAGAACAGTCAGTTTTCAAAATGCCTGTGTGCTCGTTCATGCCTATGAAAAGGATTTATCAGGCACATGCTGGAAATTTTCAGCCTTGAGACGAATGTGCCTTCTTACGCTCCATTCTGTAATAAATTATGTATTACGAAAATGGTCACTTTGGACAAATTTCTTATTCAGAAAAAGTTTGCTATTTCTGAAATGTATTTTCTGAGACATAATGTCATTCTGAGAGGGCACCACCCTCTTGTTTTTTCTGGACAAGCCAGACAGGAAAAGCTGATTTATTGCAAGTGTGTTCTTTGCAGACAAGTTCTTCACAGTCTGCAGACACCAGAGGTTGGGAAAAGTAGTTCCTGAGCCGATTAGATCGGAGAGCAAACGAAGAGTGCTAGAGTATACTTTATGTTCTATGAAGGAGTAGGCTCCTAAATGGAATAGTTCAACCAGGAGGATAATTTTAATCTTATTTTCCTCTCATTTTCTATGTCCATTTCAGAGTAAATATGACCAGAGATCCTTATTGTCTCGTAACTTTCACGTCAGAATATTTTTCATCCTCCATGTCCTTGACCTGATTACTCAGTACCACACTAAGGCTTTAGAAAAGGTGCGTCAGTACCACATTCACAGAACCTACCTCACTTCGTCAGCAAGGTAACATCCAATGTCTCCAGGCTGGACCTTGGTTGTGTGTTTGCAATTTTTCATGTTCTTTTCAGAGTTGAGTAGAAGCATTATTTATCTAATTCGGGCACATTTTCACTGGCTCACTAAGGCAGCTGGGACATTCCCTTGGAAAAAATGTACCTTACATGCTTACACGAAATAAACATGATATATTTGCCATGGTAAGATTATGGAAGTTGACATGGATAGCGATGCTATTGGCTGTTACTGAAGATTTTTGGTTGGTCAAGGCACGTCCCCAGGTAGACAACAGCACCTTCACTATGTCCCTGTGAACATATCTAAAACATGGTCAAATGCATGTTACAGAAATATGGAGATGCTTCTGAACTCACCATTTCAAATTAGTCCTTAATTTCAGTGCAGAAATCTGTTTCTGTTTGCATCCTACCTTTGCCCCTCAACACCGTCCCTTCCTCCGATTACCTATGTTGTAACATTGAATCTACATGTACTTTGGTTCCCTTTACAGTAGAGCACCCACTATTTACTCTCCTGTGACAGGATTGTATGTGAGAAAATTTGTACCTTTCTTCAAAGAACATAGTAGACATTAAGAGTTCCTCTCAAAGCACTGAACAACTCTATGACTATCATGGCTTGTTTCCTAGCATGGAGGACCATCTTAGCAGTGAACCTAATTTGTGCTGTACTGTAGATACGGCAGCATTTTCATGTTGATCTTCTCAATAGGAAAGCTTCTCAATCTCCAGTGTTAATCACTGTAAAACAATAGTGTATATCTGAAAATGTTGAATCATTTTTTGTTTCTACTACATGCCCACAAAATGTGATGTCAACACAGAGGAATATAGGAAGGAATGGGGTATTCACATTTGTCTCCCTTAACATTAGTTCTGGATGTGTGATGAAAACAGTGCTAAATTATTTCAGAATCATGTCCATTGTGTTTCTGAGACTACCGGTCCTGTGTTATTAGCGATTATCTGACATGTATCTATCCTAAAGATAAAAAGTGCTAAGTAGAAATTATAGAAGGTATTTTCAATTTCACATGAAAAATATGCTTTCCAGATCTATTGTAAGTTTATATTTGCTCTATGTTAGGGACCACGGGGTTATTTTTATTTAGTAGTTTGTGTGTGTGTTAACATGAGGACAGATACCTACAGTACATGCCTTGAGCTGGAAATAGCGGTGACTTTGAGCCTCTTATATATCTTCTGGGGACTGAGCTCATCATGGCCTTTGCAGGAGCACAGGGCTGGGTGACAAATGTGGATCTATTTGCATTTTCTACATGTAGACATCCAGTTAGACCAGTGACACTGTTGAAGATGCTCTCCTTTTTCCCACTCTATGGTTTTGGCTCTTTTTTTCAAAAATCACGTGTTTGTAGGTGTGTGGGTTCATTTCTGGGTCTTCAATTTGCTTCCATTGATCAGCCAGCTTATTTCTATGCCAGTACCATGAAGTTTTTATTACTATTGCTCTGTAGTATATCTTGAAGTCAGGGATGGAGATACCTACAGAAGTTCTTTTATTGTATAGGATTAATTAATTAATTTTATTATTATTATTTTTAGCTATTCTGGGTTTTGTGTTTTTCCATAAGAAGTTGGGAACTGTTCTTTTAAGGTCTGTAAAGAACTATGTTGGTGTTTTGATGGGAATTGCATTGAATCTGTAGATTGCTTTTGGCAGGATGGCCACTTTTACTATGTTAATACTACTGATCCATGAGCATGGAAGATCTTTCCATCTTCTGATATCTTCAATTTCTTTTTTCAGACACTTGAATTTTTTGTCATATAGATCTTTGGCTTTCTTTGTTAGAATTATGCCAATACACTTTATATTATTTGTGGCTATTGTGAAGGGTGTTGTTTCCCTAATTTCCTTCTCATTCTGTCATTCTTTCCCATTCATATATAGTGGGTTACTGATATTTTTGAATTAATTTTTTATACAGATACTTTATTGAAGGTGTTTATCAGCTGTAGGAGTTCTCTGGAGGAATTTTGAAGGTCACTTATGTATACTATCATATCATATGCCAATAATGAATACTTTGACTTCTACCTTTCCAATTTGTATCCCCTTGATCTCCTTTAGTTGTCTTATTGCTCTGGCTAGAACTTCAAGTACTATATTCAGGAGGTACAAAGAGAGTGGGCAGCCATGTCTTGTCCTTGATTTCAGTGGGATTGCTTTAGGTTTATCTCCATTTAATTTGATGTTGGCTATGGGCTTGCTGTATATTGCCTTTATTATGTTTAGGTATGTGCCTTGTATCCTTGATATTTTTAAGACCATTAACAGGGCTGTTGGATTTTGTCGAATGCCTTCTTAGCTTCTGATGAGAAGATCATGTGGTTTTTTATTCTTTCAGTTTGTTTATATGGTGGATTACATTGATGGATTTCCATATATTGAACCACACTTGCATGCCTAGAATGAAGCCTACTTAGTCGTGGTGGATGATATCTTTGCGTTCTTGGATTCAGTTTGAGAGTATTTTATTGAGTATTTTTGTATCAATGTTCATAAAAGAGATTGGTCTGAGATTTTCTTTCTTTGTTGGGTCTTTGAGTGGTTTAGGTATCAAGGTGACTGTGACCTCGTATAATGAGTTTGGTAATGTTCCTTTTTTCTTATCTATTTTGTGAAATAATTTGAAAAGTATTGAAATTAATCTTCTTTGAAGGTCTGATAGAATTCGGCGCTGAAACCATCTGGCCCTGAGCTTTCTTTGGATGGAAGAGTTTTGATGAGTGCTTCTATTTCCTTAGGGGATATAGGACTATTTAATTTATTTACATATCTTGATTCAACTTTGGTAAGTGGACTTGATCAAGAAAATTGTTCATTTCATTTAGATTTTTAAATTTTGTGGTGTGTAGGCTTTTGAAGTAAGACCTAATGATTCTTTGGCTTTCCTCAGTGTCTGTGATTATGTCCCCTTTTTCATTTCTGATTCTGTTCATTTGGATACCATCTCTCAGCCTTTTAGTTAGTTTGGCTAACGGTTTGTCTATCTTGTTGATTTTCTCAAAGAACCAGCTCTTAGTCTCATTGATTCTTTGAATTGTTTTCTTTGTTTCTAATTTATTGATTTCAGCTCTGAGCTTGATTATTTCCAGCCATCTACTCCTCTTGGGTGTCTGCTTTTTTTTTTCTTGTGCTTTCAGGTGTGCCGTTAAGTTGTTTGTATAAAATGTCTTGAATTTCTTTATGAAGGTACTTAGTGCTATAAACTTTCCTCTTAGCACTGCTTTAATTGTGTCCCATACATTGGGCATGTTGTGCCTTCATTTTCATTGAATTCTAGGAAGTATTTAGTTTCTTTCTTTCTCTTTCTTCCTTCCTTCCTTCCTTCCTTCCTTCCTTCCTTCCTTCCTTCCTTCCTTCCTTTCTTTCTTTCTTTCTTTCTTTCTTTCTTTCTTTCTTTCTTTCTTCCCTGACCCAGCTGTCATTGAGTAGAGAGTTGTTCAGTTTCCATGCATGTGTAGGCTTTTTGCTATTTCTGTTGTTGTTGAGGTCCAGCTTTAGTCCACAGTGGTCTGATATGATACAAGGGATTATTTCCATCTTCTTATATCTGTTGAGTCTTGCTTTCTGCTCAACTATATGGTCAAATTTTGAGGTGCTGAGAAGGTATACTCTTTTGTGTTTGGGTGAACTGTTCTGTAGATATCTACTAGGTCCATTTGATTTAAGACCACTGTAAGTGTCATTTCTCTATTTAGCTTCTGTCTCAATGATCTGTACCTTGGTGAGAGTGGGGTGTTGAAGTCTCCCACTATTAATGTGTTGGGATCTATGTGTGATTTAAGCTTTAATAATGTTTCTTTTACAAATGCAGGAACCCTTGTATTTAGGGCATAGATGTTAAGGACTGTGATGTCCTCCAAGTGAATCTTTATTTTGATGAGAATGAAGTGTCCCTTCCTATCTCTCTTGATTAATTTTGGTTGAAAGTCTATTTTATTAGATACTAGGATGGCTATTCCAGCTTCCTTCTTGGGTCCTTTTTCCTTGGAAAACCATTTCCAGCCCTTTATCCTGAGGTAGTGTCTATCTTTGTGGCTGAGGTGTGTTTCTTGAATGCAACAGAATGTTAGATACTGTTTCTACAACCATTCTATTAGTCTGTGTCTTTTTATTGGAGATTGAGTCCATTGATGTTGATAGATATTAGTGGCCAATTATTGTTAGTTCCTTTTATTGTGGAATTGGTGGTGATTGTGTGTTTGTGTGCTTGTTTTCTTTTGCCTTTTTTTTGATGTAAAGTCGTTTTTATGTTGTGTTTTCTTGGGTGTAGTTGATCTCATTGGGTTGGCATTTTCCTTTTAGTATCTTCTGTAGGGCTAGGTTGCTGCATGCATATTGTTTAAATTTAGTTATGTCATGGAATTTTTTGTTTTCTCCATCTATATTGATTGAAGTTATGGTGCATATAGAAGTCTGGGTTGGCATCTGTGCTCTCTCTTGGCATCAGTCTCTACATGACATCTGCCCAGGCCCTTCTGGCTTTCATAGTCTCTGCTGAGAAGTCAGGTGTGATTCTGATAGGTCTGACTTTAGATGTTACTTGGCCTTTTTCTTTTGCAGCTTTTAATATTTTTTCTTTGTTCTATAGATTTAGTGTTTTGATTATTACGTGACAGGAGGAATTTCTTTTCTGGTCTAGTCCATTTGGTGTTCTGTAAGCCTCTTGTATGTTTAAGGGTATCTCTTAAGGTTGGGGAAACTTTCTTCTATGATTCTTTTTCTGGACCTTGGAGCCTGTAGTCTTCTTTTTTATTTATTTCGATTATTCTTAGGTTTCATCTTTTCACGGTATCCTTGATTTCCTGGACGTTTTGTGTTAGGAACTTTTCTGTTTTTATGTTTTCTTTGAGAGATGTATCGATTTTTGCAATTGCATCTTCAGCACCTGAGATTTCTGTCTGTCAATGATGGCCTCTATTTGTTTGTTCATTTCTTTTTCACTTGTGTCTAACAACTGCATAACCACAGATTTAAGATCATTTTCCCGTGTTTCAGATAAATTAGAATATCCATTGATTTGAAGGAAGCCATGATGTTCTGGCTTTTGTTGACTGTATTCTTATTCTGGCCTCATCTGGTTGTCTGTAGCCCTGACTTTTTGTTCCTGGAGCCTGTGCTGTAGACTGGGCCCACCTGTCTCTAGAGCCTGTAGTAGTTTGCAGGAAGATGAGAGGGGTCCAGGGTCTCCAGAATAGCTGGTGGCAATTCGGAAGCAGCTAAGGGAGGGAGGGTACTGGTACAGTAGGGGTGTTGCGTGTGCACTGGGATGAGTGCCCTAAAGTGCAGGGTGCATGCTCATGATCGTGCATTGGCTTGGGCACGTGGGCAGGAGTGTATGCTGAAGGTCAGGGGGCACGCGTGTGCAGCTGCCTTGAAGGGCAGGGTGCAGGTGCAGGTTGTGGTGTGAGATCAGCAACCTCAGATCCCTCCAGCCCCCTTGAGGGCAGTGTTGGCATTTCTGGCGCAGCTTTTCCAGCATTCAAGCCATGGTTCTGCTGGTCACCCCGTGGAGACCAGGCAAACGGTGGAGGCGCACAGATTGTGGATCCAGGAAAGCACGCAATCTGACTGGCTTGTTGGTCACCGTCCAGCTACCTTCTGAGACACCCACACCGAGGCCATCTGGGCAGACAGGAATCCACACTCAAACAGTTTGAGATATCCAGACCAGGGAGACCACCACAGGGGTCTGTATCCAACTGGCCCCAACTCATGGGATGTCCCCTCTAGTTCCGGGGAAGCCCCGAGGTCGATGCTCTGGATCCAGCCGCTGGTCCACTCACCAGTTTTGGAGTCTCCGATCCTCTGCCCTTCAGATATGGTGCATACTGGTCACCACCATCTTGGAACACCAGGGAATTTTTTTTTAAGTCTTAGTATTGACTGGGAAAGGGTAAGAGGGTGGAAAGTAGTTATGACAAAAGCTGGGGGAAGGAGAAAATGTTTAAAATACATAGTATGAAATTCTCAAAAAAAAAAAAAAAGAAAATTACTGTTAAAAAGACACCCAGGTCATTCAACATATCTTGACAACAGTTGACATGATAGTAGATTTTATCTTAATGTGTACAAGTGATATGTGTACATATGTCTGTATGTGCACGTGCGTTATATACTTGACACACAAAAAAAAAAAAACCTCTGATGGGGAGTCTTCAGCTTCCACATTGCTTGGTATATTGTCTCTTTATGGTTTCCACTGAACATGTTAGACTTCTGAAAATTCCACTGCCTCTCTCATGTCTCTTCCAAAGAGCAATGGATTTAAAGACATGCACTACAATACCTGTTTTTATGTGGGCCCTGTAGATATTTTTTTATAATTTTTTTATTTTTTTAATATTAGTTACAGTTTATTAACTTTGTATCCCAGCTGTATCTGCTCCCTCATTCCCTCCCAATTCCACCCTCCCTCCCTCATCTCCTCCCTGCCCCTTTCCAAGTCCACTGATAGGGGAGGACTCCTCCCCTTTCATCTGACCCTGATTTATCAGGTATCTTCAGGACTGGCTGCAAAGTCCTCCTCTGTGGCCTAGCAGGGCTGCTCCTCCCTGGTGGGAGGGAGGTCAAAGAGCACACCATTGAATTCATGTCAGAAATAGTCCTTGTTCCCCTTACTAGGGTACCCACTTGGATACTGAGCTACCGTGGGCTACATCTGAGCGGAGGTTGTAGGTTATATCCATACGTGATCCTTGGTTGGAGAAACAGTCTCATAAAAGACTCCTGTGCCCAGATATATTTGGTCCTTGTGGAGTTCCTGTCCTCTCCAGGTCATATTAACTCCCCCTTCTTTCATAAGATTCCCTGCACTCTGCCAAAGGTTTGGTTTTGACTCTTAGTATCTGCTCTGATACACTGCTAGGTAGAGTCTTTCAGAGGCCCTCTGTGGTAGGCTCCTGTCCTGTGGCTCTGTAGATCTTAACTCAGGTTCTCACATTGCAGTGTGAGTACTTTACCCTCTGAGCCAGCTCTTAGAGGGAGGAAGCGAACTTACACCCTGGAAGAACCACAATCACACCACGCATGGCAGTCTGTTATTACATGTGATATTCAGCAGCTTTGAATGCACTGAGAGAGAAGACACCTTTCCCAACAGAACAAAACCAGTAACATGGACACTAAGATCAACAATTAATGAATGGGACCTCATAAACCTGAAAAGTTTCTGTATGGCAATGGACACTGTTAATAGGACAAAATGACAGCCTGTAGAATGGAAAAAGATCTTCATCAATCCCGCATCTGACAGAAGGCTAATTTTCAAAATATATAAAGAATTCAAGGAATTAGGTATCAACAAACCAAATAATCCAATTTAAAAATGGGGTACAGAGCTAAACAGAGAATTCTCAATAGAAAAATTTCAAATGGCTGAGAAGCACTTGAAGAAATGCATTGAGGCTGGATGAAGGTGAGGATTGGGAGTTGGGAGGGATGAGAACAGGAAGGATCAGGTTGGGGGAGCGTGGAGGGAGACAGTCCTGGGAGAGACAACTGGGATAGGAGGGGCATCTCAGGGACCAGCTAGAAACCTAGGGCAGTGGGGAATACAAACCCTGACAGGCCATTTCCGTTAACCAGGCAAGACTTCCAATAGAGGGACTGAGACACCAACCTAGCCACATAATCTCCGACCTACAATTTGTCCTGCTGAAGATGTGCTGGGGGAAAGATGGCACAAAAATTCTGAGAGTGACTACTAACTAATGACTGGTCCAGCTTGATACTGACACCTTGAGAGGAAGCCCATCCGAACAGAACCCAGAGGCTAAATAGTTCAGCGACCTAGGATGGAACACAACTGACAAAAAAAAAAAAAAAAAAAAAAAAAAAAAAGCCCCAATGAAATGATTCCCAATGATGTTATACTATACTTACAGTGTCGAGCCTAGCCCGGTTGTCATCAGAGAGGCTTCATGCACCAGCTGATGGAAACAAGTGCAAAGACCCACAGCCAAGCATTAGGCAGAGCTCGGAGAATCCTGCAGAAGAGGGCTGGGAGGATCGTAGGAGCCAGAGGGGTCAAGGACACCGCAAGAAAACCCACAGACTCAGCTAACTTGGGCTCACAGGGGCTCACGGAGACTGAACTGACAAGCAGGGAGCCTGCCTGGGCTTGACCTGGTCGGCCCTCTGCATACACGCTACAGTTCATTATGTAGCTTGGTCTCCTTGTGGTGCTCCTGCGGGAGCAGGGGCTGTTTCTGACTCTTTTGCCTGCTCTTGGGATCCTTTCCCTCCTACGAGGTAGACGGCCTTAATCCGAGGCTTAATATGTCCAGCCTTCCCACGAGGGGAGGTGCCCAGTCTTACTGCAACCTGATATGCCGTTTTGGGTTGATATTCATAGGAGGCCTGCCCTTTTCTGAAGAGAAACGAGGGGGAGAGGAAGGGGAGGGCCTGGAAGGGGTAAGGGAGGGACTGGGAGGAGAGGAGGGAGGGGAGACTGCAGTCAGGGTGTTAAAAGGTAAAAATAAGTAATTAAAAAAATAGAAAAAACGGGTTAGAGTCTTTAAGGTTGGATTTTGTAAATTGTTCTTGATCTGCCTACTGAAGTACTTGTCCACGTCCTGGTACTTTCAAGCTCACACAGGTTCGTGCACAAGGTTAAGTGCCTGTGTGCAATGGGGCCTCAGGTTTTCCCTCAGAAAGCCTTTGCCTTAAAATAACCACAGCAAGATCCTGGCCCGGCTTCATTCATCCAACTTGAATGGTGTCGGATACTGTCTGGCAATGGCCACTAGAGGGCAAGATTTCACAGTGTTTCACAGCCTTTGCCTGTGACCCTAGAATGCCAGCTTCTTAGGTCTGGAGGCCAGGAGGCTGTGGCCTACAGGTTGCCCTGTTCCTGCAGAGCGGAGACCCCTGGAAGGAAGTGGAGAGGAGGCTGGGCACACCAAGGTGAGCGCGGCTGCCGGTGCTGGGCAGAAGAGTGGCAGAACCCCGCCTCTGTGGGGTGGGGGTCTTTCCGGGGAGGTTTCCGGAGTCTGCAGTCAGGGAGTGGCGACCCAGCGCTGTGGCAATAGGCCAAGGAAAGGCAGCCTTTTTGGGGATCCCCAGCCCAGATAAAGGGGGTCCCCTGACCAGTGAAATTCCGGAGCTATCAAAAAGAAGAGGTGAGTCTCTGAAGTACAGACAACGGTACAGTGTTTAAAATTTGAGCTTTTATAACACTCAGAGAAAGAAAAAAAAAAATTAAGAATTCCTGACTTTAGTAAGGAGTGGCGGGGCCTGAGAAAGGGGAAGGAAGTACAAGTAATTTTTTTTTTTTAAACACAAAGCATCTTCTTAAGCCATTTTTTACATGTTCTTTTAGCTGATTCATAATTTACTATTTTAGCGAAAACTTAGCTGGAAATGAAACGTTAAAGACCTTTTAAAGTTTTCATGAGTTTAGAGTTTACATTGGTATAATCAAACATTAGGTGTTAAAAAGAATTATTCTGCGTGTATCGTTACAATGAGTTCTAACTGATGAGTGCTACCAGGCGGTTTGCGAACGAGGAAACCCAGGCTCCCGATGGTCCGGCTTCTTAAAGCTCCGACTTCTGCAGCAATGGGTCTGTGTATCTTCAGCCGTGTCCTCCATGTGAACACTTCATAGAAATGATGCCAGCTGAGCTCAGTGCTGCCTGACCGCACACCATAGTGGGCAGGAGGCTTAGGCAGACTGAGCCCGAGTCTGAGGCCAGTGTGAGACTGTCTCAAAAACAAGCAACACAGAAATGTATAAACCAAAAAATCAACAAGGGAAGAGATTGGGCTTGGTGGCCCAGGTCTGCATGGAGCCTCCACCCGGAGAGGTGGGAGCCAGAGATACTGAGGTTCAAGGCTACACCTGCTTACGCAGTGAGTTTGAGGCGCGTCTGGGAGACATGAGGCATTTTCTGAAGAAAACGGAACTGAACGGAGCCACGCGCCACCTCGCCTTTGCCGGTAGACTCCACAGCGGAGGACGGACAGTTCAGACTTAAATCCAGGTTGGCTGACTGATGTCACAGTGGCCAGCTGCCCGTAGTCATCACCAAGCCCAGGGCTAAGTCTGCCCTTGTAGAGTTCTCACAGAGGTACTGGAGGGTTTGGAGAAAAGCTCGGGGACTGTGTGTCGATGAAATCAGCTTCTGGTGAGAGACAGTCAAGGTGACTGAAGTGGAAACAGTAGAGATTCCGGGCCTGCAGGAGCGTGGGCTTCACTTTGTGCAGTTTTCATTTCCAGGTCATGGAAGGTCCAAAGCTCCAGCCAGGCACAGAGGTTCACACTGTGCGTTAGCCATAGGGATGTGAATGTGCATCCTCAGCCTCGAAGCAGCTGTGCTGGGACTTCCATAAAGCAACAACTACAATATCAAACAACACGTGTGTGTGTATGTGTGTGTGCCACATCTCCAAACTGGTGTCAAACATATTGGTAAGGCTGGCTTTGAACTCCCGATCTTCTTGTCTGTCAACTGGCATGCACAGAAATTACAGGTGTGCACCAAAGACCTGGCTTGGTTTGTGTTTTTTTTTTTTTGTTTGTTTGTTTGTTTGTTTTGATGCACTGAAACTTGCCAGCCTCTGCCTTAAACCTGTCCTGTACTGGATTCAGCAGGTGTCACCAGCACAGCCAGTGCTGGTCAACCCTTAGTGAATGCGCACATGCTACACAGGCCTGGGAGTAGGAGCCGTATACATTAAACACACCTAAAAACAATCAGGCACTGAAATACATTTCTTATTTTTTTTCACGGTGATACAGTTTTTTTGACAAGCTGGTGGTATAACTCAGCATTTGACCTTAGCATTCTTGAGGTGTTGGTTCAGTCTCTGGGTTTGAAAAACAGAGAAAGTCATGGCTTCCTCTAGCCACAGTGGTTTGCGGCCTCAGCGTTTGTGAGGTGGAGGCAGGAGGTCAGAACTTCAACAATAAACAGATGGACAGACAGACAGACAGACAGACAGATTTCAAGTCCAGCTTAAGCTACCAGAAACTAGGCCTCAAGAAAAGATCAAGAAACTGAAAAAGAAAAGAAAAAGCAGTCCTAGCAAATAAGTGCTCAGGCAGCTGATTTTAAGATAGGGAGAGACTCAAATAGAGGATGGGTGCTAAACAGGTCAGACAGCACCAAAGACAGATTCTGATTACTTTTTCAGAATCCCAGAGTCCTACGTTGTGAAAATCTGATCTTTCCCAAATTCCTTGTCCCATGTGTAAGGGGCTGTCCCTGATGCGGCTCATCTTCAACGGCATGGTCACCGTGGATGCATTGGGTGAAAGGTATGTTCCACTGAGCGCACAGCGGAATGCAGGAGTGGGGAAGGCTCAACCCGGTGCGGTAAAGAGGCAAATCAAGTCCACAGACAAGACCTGAGTGAGGTGAAAGCTACAGACCCTCAGGCTGGGCATCTGTAAGGCCATCACCAACCCCTCAGCTCTTTATTTTACTTCGAAACAGTGATTTAAACATCTGTCACCAGCCTCCTACACACAGTGATCCTTCTCAGTGCACGTCCTTTCCAGTGCCAGGATTGCAAGCAATGTCCCAGCAGTCCGCCGTGGCAGGTCAGTTTAGCACCTTAAACCGCATTCTAAAGACTTCCAAACATTCGCTGTTGGCATCCTTCCACCTGAGTCCTGTGGAGCCCTGTCATCGCCTGGAATTAAACCTCAGGCCCGTCTCCCCAGGTCTGGGGAGGGGACAGTCAGAAGACTTGGTGCCAAAACCTATGCAGATCAAGTGTTGGAAGGGAACCTGGAAAGTATCAAATCTACATCTGTCTACTGTGCAGGCCAAGAGGTGTAGGCCTGAGTTCTAAGTCCTTGGGAGCCCAAGGCAGACCCCTTTGTTCACAGCTTGAGGCCACCCGGCTGTACCACAGATGGGTGCAGGGCTCAGAAACTGGGTGCGAAGCTGATGGAGCAAGAGAGTTGGCTGCTTTGGTTTCTCTGGGGGATGGCAAGGCGACTGTGGTGGGATGATGTCCCTTCTTTAAATGTGAGCTAGGCGAAGCAGCAAGACCTTCTGCTGTCCATCTGTCCCTGGGGCTTCCCTCCTGAAGTCCCACCTTTCCAAGTCTCTGAATCTCCCACCCCAGATGTTCCATTCAGAGATCTGTAAATTCCTCTTGGCTCTAAATTCAGTCTCAATTCTGTAGTCCCATCCAAATGCCTTAAATTCTTAAAGCCATTCATTAATCCCTGACTTTGTGACCCAGCATACAACACTTGTAACCACATCTAGCCAAATGCCCAACACACTGGGTCTCCTTTTTTTTCTGAGTCTTCAGCACTGTCAATATTTATGCCCCTAGAGTTTGGGTTTTCTTTTCTATTTCTATGAGTTCAGACATGGAAGCGCGCAAAAGTAACTGTTCTAATTCTCATGTCTCCTGATAATTTGGTTCTTTAGATTTTTACCTTAACAAGATAACCCCTCCATCAGTCCAGTTTGAACTTGTTCCCCATTTCTGATGACCTTACATAGACAGACTCCAAAAACCCATTTCCTGAGTCGAGTTGAAAATTATTGAGTTTTTACACAATCTGGTTCTTTTCATATTATAATTCTGTATACCTGGGATACCATGATCATTCTGGATTCCCTGTCTAACCCATCCTATATCCCTAGACACTTTCTTCTTGCTCACTATTGACTATACTACTTGGTCTCTGGGCACTGTACCTTAGGGCTCCTTAACTTAGGAGCCTTCATATATGGGTCCTGAGATATTATAACCTGATGCCTACATGATACACAGTCCATAAAAATTTGGCTCCGTTTTGTCTTCCAGTTACCCAAAACCCCACAATATGCAGCCTCCTCATGCAGTGTTGGGAAGGGAAAAGGCAGAACATGATGGCCACCCCCTTTTCCCATTTTGGCTTATCACAACCCAGGTGGGGAGGACTTGTTGGCCCCTGCCTGTTCACACAAGCATCCCCTGGATGAGCTTCAGGAACCTCACAGAAAGGGTCCAGAAGTTCTGCTTGGAGTATAGACCCCCTCCCCCCAAGCCACATCTGTACCTGCCCATATCTGTTTGTTTGTTTTTGGACTCCTACGACTGTTTCTTCTATTCTTTCTAGGAGAGAGAAAAAGAGCCAAGAAGTTATGCGCTCAGGTTCCCTAATAGACATGAAGTCCAAACTGGAGGCAGCTGTTTTTTGACCCTCTGAGCCTCAGTTTTCCCTACTAGAGAAAAAAGTGGGGGTAGATAAGAGCCTGTATTCTTATCCACCTTAATTTCTGAGTCCTCTTTGCTTCATACTGAGGTTTCCATACATACTTGTAAGGAGATAATTAATGATACTTCATTAGTTAGCGTTAGCTTTGTGACTTCTGGCCAGTTAATTTACACCACAGAGGTTCAACTCTCTTCTCTATAAGGTGAAACAACTCAGGAAGGCATGATATATATATATATATATATATATATATATATATATATATATATATGTTTTTGACAGTAGGTTATATATAATCCACACTGTCCTGGAACTAATCATGTAGCCCAGGGTGATCTCAAAATCACTATAATCCTCCAGTCCTACCCTCACAGTGGTGACATTATAGGCTTGAACCACCATACTCAGCTTAAGAAAACTTTTTTCTGTCTTCTAGGGCCTGGTGGAGAGGTTGATGAAGCTGAGTGGTGGTACAAGCTGAGAGATAGAAGCACGGGGATCGGGAGTTCAAGAACATGGGAACATCACAATCAGTCTGGGTTACATGAGATCGTGTTTCAAAAACACAACGTAATCACTGCAGGACTTATAATGCATGCAAATGGGTTCTGCTATTACCAGTTAGACTGTGAATTCAATAGCAGGACTGTTGTAAGTGGTGATTAATATTTACTATTGATATATCTTCTGGTAACACAGCTGTTAATCCTAAGTAGCTGTATAACCAAATCACCACCACAAACCAGGTTTATTTAGTTAACCTAGAACACAATGCTGGGCAATAGCTACTCCATCCTAAACCTCCAAGCCCTCATAGTTTCCTAACATTTAGATTTCCCACATTATACTTGCTTTTTGTGATATCTTAGGTCCAATCCATCTCTCCACGTGGTTCCAAGATCTCTCCTCGCTCTCCTCTCGCCCCTTCTCCTCCCACTCATTTCTTGCCCTCTAGCTCCTCCCACTCATTTCCTGCCTTCTAGCTCCTCCCCTCTTTCCTGTCCTTTGGCTCCTCCCAGCTCAACATTGTGTCTAGTTGCTTTTTTTGGAAGTTTACACTGAGTTGAGACAGGACGCTTAGAATGAGTATCACACGGCAATATCCGGATTGAAACCAGAGAGTGTGTGTGTGTGGGAGAAATCAGCATTTGAATGAACAAGGGTAAGGTCTATACATTTTAAAAGAACATTATACCAACACAGGACATATTCATTGAGGAAAAGAAAATACAGAAGGAAAAACATGCTGTCACTAGAGTCCTGCTTGCTCGTTGTGAGGCTTTGGAAAAGTTTTGGAAGATAGCTTTTCACTCTGACTTCAACACTAAGTATGATAACAGGTTTCCTGGTCAGTTCTTATTGTCAATTTGACACAGTCATTCTGATAAGAGAGCCTCAATTGAGCAATAGCCTAGATTAGGTTAGTCTGTGGACATGTCTGTGAAGAATTACCTTGATTATTTGTTGATGTAGTGTGGAGATCTGCTTGTTTGGCAGGCTGATTTGTTATTGAGCTCTCAGGGAAAAACATGTTTTCACCCTGGCCTTCACCTGGAGTCAGGGATAGGCAGGATGTTTTGCCAAGTTCTCTTACTTTTGTTTGTGTAAGGATCACACAGATAGGTGGTCAAGGTAAACAAGTTTGACTTCTCAATGAACCACTTCATTGTATCAAAGTGCTCTGCTCTGACTATGAAAAGGGATTGTGGAATAAACTGGTGCGACAGTTTCTACTGGCAACCCTCTCGAACAGATCCCATGTGTAGTCTGTTGGTTTTTAAATTTTCTTTCAATCCCCACTCCCCACTCAGGAATTGATTGACTCTGCCAGCAGGCTCTGGCAATGTAGCTCACTGTGGGCAGCAGCAGCCCTAGGCAAGGTGATCATGAGTCAGTTAGTGAACAGCAAGCAGAGTTCTGTCATGGTTTCTGCTTAAATTCCTGTCCTGACATCTCTCAGTGATAACCTTAGACCTAGAAGTATAAGCTAAATAAACTCTTTCCTCCCCGAAGTTGCTTTGGCTTAGGGTGTTTTATCACACCCAAAGAAAGAAAACTAGAACAGTGGGTCTTACCTCATAGGGTTACTGAGTGGGTTGAAAACAAGAGTGAGGTATGAATGAAGGAATAATGTCTATCTCTATGACTTCAATGCTTGTATTTTATTATTTTGTTTGGTTTTCTTTCTTTCTTTCTCTTTGTTCTTTCTTTCTTTCTTTCTTTCTTTTCTTTTGGAGTATGGGGACTTTTATCTCTTCTTATGCCTTAATTTTCTCTTCTTCTGTCCTGCAAAGGATAACTCTTATTTTTATTTTTGTAAACTTCTTTTTTACTAATCAAAAGAGCCTTCACCAGTTTTCCCTGAAAAACTGTCATAATCATTATAAAAATAGTCCTGGCTGGCACACTTTTTTTTTTTTTAATTTTTATTGATTCTTTGTGAGTTTCACATCATTCACCCCAGTCCCGCTCATCTCCTTATCCCCTCATATCCACCCCTTTGCCCTTGCACCCAACATCCCTTCAAAATAAACCACAAAAAACAAAAAAGCAAAGAGAATGCCTCGTCACAGAAGCTGTGGTGTCACCGTGGGTCCCACAGTACACACCTCTGTCCACACACTTCACTTGCAAATGTTCCTTGCAGTGAGTCTTTGGTCTGGTTTGAGATCTCTGGCTTTGGTGACACCATCTGTATTGGATCCTCACTGGGACTCCTCCCGGTTACCTGTTGTTGTCCTGTGTCATGGAGCTCCTGCAGCTTTGGATCTGCAGGACTGTCCTTTTCACGCATCCCAACTGTTCACAGATGACAGAGAGCTGGGGTAGGCCAGCTCAGAGCCCTGTACCTGGGCCTGGGTGGTACAGGGCTTTCTCTTTCTAGGGCTAGAAGTCACCTATCACCCTCAACCTTATTTTAATTTATTTATAGCCCCAATATCAAGGCCTCAAACTCTTGGCACTCCTGGGGTTGTACTCATGCAATACTATTGACCCTATACACTACTTGTCTTAACCATGGCCCTTATTACCAGGTCAGTGTTTATTTTCATCTTTACAATAAAAACTCTGAAACGTTAAAGAGTATTATTATTGTGGAGGGGTGCACATGGCATGCATGTATGGGAGACATGTATGTATAAGTCAGAGGATGATTTCTGTGGAGTCTCCCACTCTTAGGAGGGTTTAAAGGATCAAAATTGAGTCAGTAGGTTTTGTAGCAAGTGTGTTTATGTCCCAAAGCCATCACATAGGTTCTGTTTTTGAGACAAGATGGGCTCATTCACCCTGTACCAATCTCTGGCCTGGAATGAACCCACTTAATTTCCTCTACAACCTAGAAGAAAAATTCAATTAAAATTCTCCTTTGAGGGACACTCCTCCATTGCTGATGGGAGTGCAAACTTGTATAACTGCTGTGGAAATCAATCTGGCACTTTCTCAGAAAACTGGGAATAGCCATACCTCAAGACTCAGCTATTCCACTCCTGGGCATACACCTGAAAGATGCTCCACCACACAACAAGGACATTTGCTTAACCATTTTCATAGTAGCTTTGTTCATATTAGCCAGAAACTGGAAACAACCTAGATGCCCCTCAACTGAAGACTGGATAAAGAAACTGCAGTGCATTTACACAATGGAATACTACTCAGCCATTAAAAGAAAATCATGAAATGTGCAGGCAAATGGATGGAACTAGAGAAGATCATCCTGAGTGAGGTAACACAGACCGAGAAAGACAGACATGGTATATACTCACTTATAAGTGGATTTTAGTCATATAGCACAGGGCAGACATGCTACAATGTACAGACCCCAAGAAGATAAGCCCAGTGTGCATCTTAGGCTTCGTGTTGGCCCACTAGTAGGGGAGTGGGGGATATTTCTGACATGGACTATGTTGCCTGCTTTTTGGTCACTTCCCTCTGATGGGACTTTCCTACAAGGCCGGCCGCAGGGGAGGAAGACAAACTTAGTCCTCATGTGAATAGATGAGTTGGGGTGTCTGGGTAGGGGGGCTCCTCTATTCTGAGGAAAGGGTAGAGGGGGTAAGGGAGGGAGGGTGGGACTAGCAGGAGAAGAGGGAGGGGCCTATGACAGAGATGTAAATTGAATTAATTAATAAAAATAAAAGAATGTGAAAACAATCTCTTCTGAAGTCACAGCAAGAACCTGGAAAGTAACTTACTGTAAGGCAGGTTTCTGTGGCTCTAGCATCCCATTTGCAGCCATCTGACAGGAGTAGGTGCCATAGGCTATGGATCAGCTTTTTCTTACCTCCTTATCACTTGCAAGAAATGGTTTAGATGGGGTCATTAAACATATAACAGCATTAAGTCTTGGGTTCGGGCCACCTGTAGGGATCCGATAACAGGGCTCATACTCTGTGATTTGATTCTGCTGCTACCAGGAACACAGAACAGTGAGCTAATGGAGAGGCTTCATCCCAACAGACAGGAATGGAGTTAGAGCTTAGTCACTCACAGAATGAGCAAGAGCCAGTGGGCTACATACACAGAGATGCAGAGGAGGAGGACTTTGCTCAAAACCAGGAAGACTCCAACTGGCTCTGTGGCTGGCTTTCCAACTTTTATTCAGCCCAGTTTCTGATTCCTTGGGGCTGCCCTGCCCAGCAGAGGTGAATTCAGGACAGCTTTCTAGATCAAGGCCTGGACCTCCCAGTTTCTCCAGCTCTGGAGCCTTGGCAGCTGCACAAATTCCTGTCATCATATACGTAGCACCTGTCAGTACAAGCACACCTGGAAAATTTAAAGCTTTCTCACCAGAAAAACTGACAAGTGCTAAGCTAAGGCATACATGTGGCTTCCATACAAGTGCTTCTACTAAGACTGCTGTCGGTGGGCACGGACAACAGACAGCACACAGGACTCAGTGGTCACCCTCTGCTCCCCATCCCAACAAGACACAGACCTAGCCAATACCCTGGCCCTTTTGCTCTGACATCTGCCCAAGTTCAGAAACCCCTTTCTTTCCCCCTTCTTCTTGGGCTGGATCTGCACACCGGAGCTGGAGCATGGTATTGTGGCATCACAGATCCCTTGGAATCCTGAGAAACTGATATCTTGTGCCTCTCCCCCAACTGCCTCCATCAGATAGTGGGGAGAAAGCAGGAATTTAGGGTATGGCATTTACCTCAGTAGACAATTAGGGGTGGGGAGCAGTGGTTTTCAGGAGACGTGGGTCCTAGTGAAGAGATAATGTCTAAGCCATGTCATAGGGGGTGTTAGTTTCTTCATCAGTAAATGGAAGGCTCTCAGAAATGTTGGCTTGAGCCAGGCCTGGCAATAGACATGGTAATGCCGGGAATGTAGAAGCCAAAAGGCAGTAGGATCTTGAGTTTGAGGCAAGCCTGTGCTAAATGATATAAACTTGACTTTGAATTGCAAATTCTGCGTGTGTGATCGTGGGCAGGCCATTTACCCTGCTCTCTGAGCTGTAGTTTCTGTACTTGTAAAATGGTATAAAATGCTTTTCTCCTAACATGGTATGATTGTCACAAAGAGACAGCATCTGCCAGCAGACTTCTCAACGTAAACACTGGGCACAAAGCCAGCCTCGGTGTCACTGCCCTGTAATCACAGTATTGTGAAGCAGATACAGAAGTTTCTACAACAGAAGGAGACCCAATCTCAAAACACAACAGGAGCTTGGGGTAAAGCTCACTAGTGTCACACTTATCTAGCAAGTGCAAAGGCCCTGTATTCAGCCCACATCTCAACAAAATACAAGGCAAGTAAGAAAACAGCAAACACCAAACTCCAAAAAGGACTGGGGCGATGGTTCTGTGGATAAGAACACGTGCTCTCTAAGCACAGGGACCCGTGCTTATCCCTGTTCGAATCCCCAGCCAGGGACAGCAGTGCACACACGCAGCCCCAGAATTACAGAGTCAGAGACAGGTGGGTTCCAAAAGTTCACCAGCCAACAAACCTAGCTGAAACGGAGTTTCTGGTTAGGGTGAGAGACCCTACCTCAAAGAATAAGGCAAAATTGCTCTGGCCTCTGCGTATTCACACACAGGCACAATCTCATGTGCATGCAACACACACACACACATACACAGAGAACAAAAAAAGTTTTATTAGGTGGAAGTTTAAAGAGTAAAGATCTATTACAGATTTTGATTTTAAACACTTTAGAAATGTATTTTGTGTGTTTTGGTGCATGCACACATGGAGGTCAGATAACAGATAGCAGCAGGCCCTTCTTTCTTTCTACCATGTGGGTCCTAGGGATTGAACTCAGGCCACCAGGCTTGTCTCCAGATGCCATCTTGCCAGTCGGGAAGATGTTATTTAAATGAATATTTGTTAGATTGGTGAAGTGGTGGCTACATAACACATTGCTCGGTCCTACCTTTAGGAGATATACTGTGGCCTAGTTGGTAGTCTTGAAGATTGATGGTAGCCTCCAGTAGTGGCCAGAGACTCAGAATGCACAGCTGGGAATAGGTCTTAGCTGGTTTCATCCGTACGAGTCTTCTCTGGAGAATGTGTTTCTCTCAGCCATTGGTCTTCTTCCATTGGGGTCCCCTGCTTTTTTCTCAGATGCTGCACTGAGTCAGTTTTTGTCCCCATAATAGTAAAAGTAAGTGTCTGATTTCCAGAGATGACAACCTTCTAACTTGGCTTGGAAGTATCCATCTGATGTATCCATCTCCTTCATCTAAGTTTCATCCACTGAGTCATCATCATATAATGACAGCAGAGAAGATTTAATGAGTTGGCAGTCGAGTTTCTGGCACAGTTTCTTGGCAGTGTCTTTATCCTCCTCTGTAAAGATCCAGGCACTGGCGCCAAATAGAGCTGGGATTGGCCTCTGTTCTGCCCAGGGCCGCAAGGTTCCCTGGACACAACTCCTCCTCTGTGAGTGGGGCATGACTAGGTCAGGCATGGAAGCCCTGAGAAGTCTATCATGCTCCTTCCTCACATTCAGTAGGCAGCTGGTATCATGGTACCACTTGGGTGATAGATGACCAAGGCTCTTCCTAGAAAAGCAAGTTTGGCCCTCAGGAAACTAAGGTTGGACAGAGGTTGGAAGTTCCAAGCTAGGAACTGTGGTGAGCTTCCTAGGTTCAAGGCTGGTAGGAAGGAGAAGCTTGATCATCCTTTCAGCCAGAAAGGAGGGACAAGGAACAAGGGAGAAAGTTCTGGTCAAGCAAGATGATACATAGCTTTCATCCCAAAATGCAGGAGTCCAAGGCAAGAAGATTGCCATGAGTTCCAGACTACATCAACCAGAATTGTTTTACCAACTTCTACTGTCCTAGAATTCAATGTGCAGCTTAGTCTAGACTTAAACGTGCTGGAATTCTGCTCCTATTTTTTGTTTTGTTTTTATTTGTGTGTTTTTTTTTCTATTTGATTACAGGGGGATCAAACTGAGACCATAAGGCTTGGTGCCAAACACCTCTGTCCTCTGGGCTACCATCTCAGAGCCCACGATTTTGCTAGAATTAAAGGCATGAGCTACCACACCTGCATATTTCTGCATATTTTATGCATGTTATAACCACATGTGTGGGTTTTTATATATCATTTCTTTTCTTTTTTATATAATTTTTTATTTTTAATATTAAATTACAGTTTATTGACTTTGTGTCCCAGCTGTAGCCCCTCCCTCGTTCCCTCCTAATCCCACTCTCCCTCCCTCATCTCCTCCCTGCCCCTTTCTAAGTCCACTTATAGGGGAGGTCCTCCTCCCCTTCCATCTGACCCTAGCTTATCAGGTCTCATCAGGGCTGGCTGCAATGTCCGCCTCTGTGGCCTAGCTAGGCTGCTTCTCCCACGGGGGGCTGGGGAGGTCAAAGAGCTAGCCATAGAGTTCATGCCAGAGACAGTCCCTGTTCCCCTTACTAGGGAAGCCACTTGGATACTGAGCTGCCATGGGCTACATCCAAGCAGGGGTTCTAGGTTATATCCATGCATGGTCCCTGGTTGGAGAATCAGTCTCAGACAAGCCCTGTGCCCAGATATATTTGGTCCTTGTGGAGCTCCTGTTCTCTCCAGGTCTTACTAACTCTCTCTTCTTTCATATGATTCCCTTCACTCTGTCCAAAGTTTGGTTATGAGTCTCAGCATCTGCTTTGATACACTGCTATATCAATTCTTTTCTGCATGGAGGTATTGTGGTACAGTAGTTGACTTGCTTGTTCACTTAAACTTACTTTTCAAAGAGGTCTGCTTTACTGAAATCCAGCAAATACACAGGGCATTTCCATGCACTCTTTCATGGCTCACTTTCCCAAACTGTCCTTAGCATCCTGTGTGCATATATGATTCAGTCACAAGCCAATAAAGTGTATATGATGATGGTAAAAATTAATAAGTATGTGCCATTTGCCAACATCTATTCTGTATGTTCCTTGCTTTATCTGTCTCTGGAGCGTTGGTTCCTAAACATGCCAATTGTCTGCCATCCCATACCTTAGACTAGTATGGACTCTTTGCAGAAGAGGGGACACACTCTAGCTTCTCCCTGCTCACTGCAGGGCCCAGTATGCACCACCCAAGAGCACATTAGACTGTGCCAATTTTGTTCCCAAGGTGCATTTTGCATTTTGAATCTTGAAACATGGCAGCTAATCTTGACTGTCAAATTGATGGTATTTAGAATCACCATGAAAACAAAGTTCTGGGCATGTCTGTTAGCAATGTCTAGGTTATGCAAATTGAGATGGAATGATCCACCGTAACTGTGGATGGTACCTGTATCCCAAAGAGTTAAATATTTACATTAGAATAAAGCAAGAGAAGCCAGGCTCTTGCCACTGGTGGTGCATGCCTTTAATCCCAGCATTTAGGAGTTAGAGGCAGAGGGATCTCTGTGATTTCAAGGCCAGCCTGGTCTACAGAGCTAGCACCAGGATAGCCAACATTACACAAAGAAACCCTCTCTCAAAAAACCACCTCCCCCCACGCCAAAAACAAGAGAAGGAAAAGAAAAAGAAAAATAGAATAAATCAAGAGATGCCTGGCCCCAGTGCCTTTGAACCTTTCCCTAGGTGGACCTACTGGCCAGCTTCACCCACCCTCTGGTTTCAGGAGTAAAGTCACTGGCTCTTGAGTTGTAATGATGGAGGCTTTTTCACATTAGGTGAGAAGGCTCAGTGGGCTAGGGTCCCAAGCCATCAATGGCTACGAAAGCCAAGGCAGGCCAGTGACTTTCAAGTCCTTTGTCTTGTGAATTCAGAGAACAAATTCCAGATTTTCTTTCTAAAACTAACCCTGATAATGGAGAATTTACAATATAGGAAGCAAGCAGAATTCCCGTACGACAAGAGCAAGTCTGAGAAAGTGTTGTCACCAAGAGTGACACGAGAGTCCGTAAGTGCCTCAGAGTCCTTAAGGTTTACTGGGATAACACAAGCTGGACAGCCTGGTTGTCACACCCATCATGTGTCCACCCACCTCTCCACCCTGGTACCTCAGTTGGGATTCTGGGTAGACACGTAACTTCTAAGCAGTGTGCTCGCTCACTGCTGTGTAGAAGAACACAACAGTAACAAGAAACCAGAACACAGGCGAGCACTGTTCCTTTCTTGCTGTTGCTGGGATAAAGCACCATTGTGAAAGCCAAATAGGAAGGAAGGATTTATCTGGCTTATGGCTCCAGAGAGATGAGAGTCTGTCACAACAGTGAAGCATGGCAGTAAGCAAAGATGGTGCTAGAGCTGGAGACTGAGAGCGGCATGGGAGGAGCACGTGAATTTTAAACCTCAGAGTCCACCCCTAGTGACACAACTCCTTCATCAAAGACACCTCCTAAACCTATCTAAACATCACCACCAAGTGTGACCCTGGGAGGGATATTCCCGTGTGTACCACTGCAGCGACAGAAGCAGTAGTTACCGATCAGAAACAGAATTCTAGGTCTCGGCCCTAACCAAACTTGACTAGCTTCCTCTTCCTGCTATCCTCGATGGGAGGAATGTGCGAGGGGATGGTACTCACTAGGCATCCCTAGAGGCATGGGTGACCAGACTGTCTTGAAACACAGGATAAAGAGAAGCATGCAGAGAGGGTGGAGGCGACCTCACCCCATCAGGCGCAGAGAGAATCTCAACCCAGAGGCTCTCGTTAGAGTTTCTGCATTTACAGAGGAAGAGAAAACCAGATTTTAGAAATTCAAGTATCATGCGAGTGCATTGTTCTCTCCTCGTTAATCTCTTGGGAAAACTAGTATAAGTAAGACTGGGCGTAACTCTTCTTCTTACTCTGTAACTTACTCTGTGTAAGATCATAACCAGACAGGGTAAACTCTTGCTGTGGGATGCTTTAGGCTCCTGAGCTGAGCCAGCCTGGGAACTCCTTTCTAAGCACCACAGGAGAGTGTGTGCTTCTAATATGCCACACAGTGGATAACAGTATGAGCAGGAGGAGGGAAGGAGAGGCTTGCTAACACCAGGAAAGGCCACCATTTAGGTATTCATTATCGTAATGGGAAAAGAGGGCCCTTCTGCTCTAACCTCCTGTAAAACCAAACTCCACAGAAGAGAAGGGAAGACAGTGAGACATGGGAATCCTAGCTGCTCTCATGTACTAACCTCACAAGGACTCTGGGTCTCCAATGAGTGACTCCCCTCAGAACAGTTTGAGGAGACAAGCTGCTCTGGAATGACTGAGCAGAAGATGTGCTGAACTGAGGGAGTCAGAACCATATTGTAGAATGAGGCAACCCGTTCTACAATGGGAACAGAGTGACTTCAGCTTCTGACTATGGAACTGGGAGGCCCAACAGGCCACAGCAGGCTCCAGGATGCCACAGCCCTTGCCTGTGACTCTGTCTCAGGCACCATTCCAAGCTGAGGGCTGTCACACTGTGCTCCTCCACAGGCTCCTGAGTGTCACAATCAGACAGATGCCATATACTGTCCCAAAGATCCTAGATTAGAAAGTGGGCAGAACTTCAGTAATGATGCTCTGCTATGCTTGCAGATAGGAGCCCAACATGAATGCCATCTGGGAGGCTCCACCCAGCAGTGGATCGGATGGAGACAGATGTTGGGACTTGCAGCCAAGCATGGGGAAGAGCTCCGGGGGTCCTGTGGAAGTGTTGGGGGAAGGATGGAGGGACCTGGAGGGGACAGGAACCCCACAAGAAGACCAACAGAGACAACTAACCCAAACCTATGGGGGCTTTCAGAGACTGAGACATCAATTAAGGAGCATGCATGGTCAGGACCCAGGTACCCTACACTTACGTGGCTAATGGGTGGCTTGGACTTCATGTGGGTTGCCTGGCAAGTGGAAAGGGGACTATTTCTAACATGGACTCTATTGCCTGCTTTTGGATCACTTTCTTCTGGCAGGGCTGCCCTGCCTGGCCTCAGGGGATGAGGATATGATCAGTCCTGATGTGACTTGTGATGGGGAGGGTTGATACAGGGGGAGGTGGGGCTCCCCTTTTCTGGAGGAAAGGGAGAAGGGAAGAGGGAAGGAGGTAGAGGGGGGACTGGGAGGAGAGGAGGGAGTGGGCACCCTTGGGATGTAAATAAACTTAAAGAAAGAAAAAAGAAAGAAAGAAAAAAAAGGAAGGAAGGAAGAAAGAAAGTGGGCAAAACTCACAATGCTAAATGTGTGCTGACCCTTGCAAATGGCACAGCACTCCAGGCCAATATCAGGCTCTGATGTCCTCCAAGGATTATCATAAATCCTTCGCCTCCTTTGGACTTCCGTGGTTTACACTTCGCACTTAAGGATGACTTCATCTTGTCAACACAGTCTGTTTTCATTTAGTCTTGAGGCAAGTTTGACCAGAACAGCCTTACACTGATTACAATGGCTCCCTGTGACCGAGAAAAACCTGTGTGACCTATAAAGTTCTCAGGTATGTGGTTTCCTTCTCCCCTTTATCCTACAGCTCCTGTGTTTCCTCCCTTCCTTCTTTCCTTTTTCTGCTTCTCTGTCTCCTCTCTCCCTACCCACTACCTTTTCCTTACCTCCCTCCCTCTTATCCCCATGGCTTCCTGACCCTCCTTGTTCTTTCACTCTCTGTCTCTCTTATTTTTCTCACTGCTGGACCCATACCCAGGGAACTGTCCAAGGCAGGCAGCTGCTCTGCCTTTGAGATATACTCCCAGCCAGCACTGAAAGGAAATTTATCGTTGGTAATTTTAAAAATAGTTCTTTAGGGAGCTTTGATATATACTTCAGCAAACGGATTCTTTTTCAAATGAATAAGAAAATACACAAGAGGCTGTAGAGACGGCTCAGTGTTAAAAAACACTTCCATGCAGAGAACTGGAGTTCAGTTCTCCACAATCAACCACCTGAGATCCACAGGAGATCCAAACATCTTTTCTGTCCTCCCCAGGCACCACACACGTGCACACACACGGGCACAAAAATGAAATTTTACAAAAGAAAAAAAAAAACAATTTGACATAAACTAAAACCATTAATATGTTGAAAAGCTGTATGGAAATCCCTGACGTGATTCTCAGGAGCCTGACTGCTGGGACACGATGCAAACAGGTTCTCCTTCAGCCTGCACAAGGCCATGGTCTCAGCGGAGTCTCGCGTCTGCAGTGGTCACCGCAGTTGAATTTAGCACATGGCCATCACTGAAATCAAGCGGCATGCTGTCATCATTAGCTGTGGTATCACTTCCTTTTTATGTCCTCATTCCAGACCCCAGACAAACACTAATCCAGTTTCTCTACACACAGATCCGCTTTCTGAGCTTTCTAGGAAAGGGTTTTTAGACCACTTAGGATCTCAGTGACTGGTCTTACTCACAGAGCATGGGATTCTCTAAAGACACTTATGTTGTAGCAGGCATCAATATTTCATTATTTTCCATGATGGCATATCATATTATTTTGTTTAATCACCAATTAATTAACCAGTTTAGTATTCTCCTTTGGGTATTGCAAATTAAAAATTCAGACTCTGTCTTTAAACAGAAAGGAGGAAACCCTTATTGAAAACAAGCATGAGTTACTTTAACTCTATGGGAATTAAAAAAAATGCTTGGAAATGGCCACAAGAGACTATCCTAGAGACTATGAAAATATTAAATACTTGTGTCCTTCAGCATCTTACGATCACAGTGGAATCCTGCCTAGTTTCGAAGTGGGGCATGTGTGTGGTATTGCACTATTTTCAGAACTCAGGGTAGTGCGGGAAATATTGTGAGTTCAAGACCAGTCTTAGCTGTGATACAGCTTTTAAATCAGCCTAAGCTACATATGGACAGCCTACCTTAAAAAGAAAGAAAGAAAGAAAAAAAGAAAGAAAGGAAGGAAGGAAGGAAGGAAGGAAGAAAGGAAGAAAAGAAGAAAAGAGTGGCTAAAGTGAAATGACTTAACCTTTATCCTTGTAGTTAACTTTTATTTTTATAGGATGGATTTTAACACTCTAGGTCAGTTATTAACACTCCAACACTGCAGGAATCCCTATCTATGTCAATTTTTGCTCTAATTTGGTGAATGGTTTCTTTTAAACCAGAGCGTTCACTCCACAGTTAGGGCCACTATGCTAACCCTGCCACAGTTCCAGGTGCACGCAGCGGGACATTTGCAAAACCGTGTCTAGTCAGAGACAACGTGAGTAGCAGTGGTTGACTTGGAGAAATTATAGTAAATGGATAAGGGGCAAGAGCGAAAGGGCACAACTCACAGCAAACATGTTCATATTTAATTTAAGAAGCCACTTGCAAGCAGCTGGACACAGAATGCTTGCACTTAGTGGTTGGAGGATGGCCTCACGCAGCGTTCACCTGGAGAGTCGGAACCATGTCCATGCCGGGGTCCTCTCGTCCCGATTCCCGTTTGGGCGGCTTAGAAAGTCCTAGGGGGGTTATAATGTGCAGCCAGCGGTTAGATGGACGTATTCCAGGGTCTTGGATGAATTCATTGTGCCTGATATCCACGCACAGCTTTGCCCACCACTACACATCTCATTTTCAGGTGTCAAGAACTGCTTTGCCCAGCTAACATCTAATTCTGGACATACTCCTTGTAGGGCACCATTTCTGCAAAGCAAAATGCGTTCTCAAAGGACAGCACATCTCTCTGAATGTCAGTTGCTTTCCTCTAAGATTTTTTTTTTCAACAAACAGTTCTGAATTTATTTGCTCATAAATAGCACACAAAAACAAAGGGAACGGAAATAATTTGCATGCATGCGGGGATTCATTATACATGTCTACTTTTTTCTCCTATAAAAAGAAATACGTTCTGCCATTGTTAATACAGCCAATCTTACCTGTTTAGATTTAAAACACTGACGCTTCTCAGAATACATGTGAGTCCGAGGGGGAAGGTGGGAGGAGAATACAGAACGGGGGAATAATGAGAACAAAGCGTTAATGACACCTTTCAGAAGAGGTCGCGACGCATACCAAGCCAAACGATTAGCGAATTTTTAAATTCTGCCTACCACGTTGCTTGTATCAGACACTGCTGCCTTATAGGACTGTTTCGTATTTTAAAGCTTGGAGTTGGGAAAACACAGTTTAAAACTGTCACTGTGTGATTGCTGTTTGTGAATAAGAGAAATCCATGTATTTCAGCCGTGAATCCTTCCGCTCTAAGCCCAGGGCAGTCGTTCAGCACTGGGTTCTGTTCTCTCTCGAGGCTGGGGGTTGGGGGAGCCCTGTCTGGCAGCACCTGCGAGCAAGAACTTGCTTTTTATAGTTTATTTTTTCTTGTTGCTCGACTGACGCACGAATTGGCGCCGTCCGCTGTCACTCAGAGCCGAGCCCGAAGTTCTGTTCCTTCGGATGCGCCGGTCCGAGAATCAGCCAATGAGACGCAGAGAGCGCGCACGGAGGGCGGGCCTGCGCCGCTCCGCTGTGGCCTTTGTCTGTCCCCGGCCATCTTGGATCCGTGGCCTGGTCCGGTCAGCGGTCGGAAGGACCGGAGACGGCGGTGGCCTCTGCCTCCCGTGACAGCCGCTGCGGGGAGGCCCGCGGAGGGCGCGGGGTGTCGGCGCAGCCCGCCATGGTGAGTGCGAGCGCCCTGCGCCTCGGGAGCCGCGTTCGCATCCCCCGCCGCGTCTCCCGCAGGTCCTTGGGGGCTGGGCCGGGGGCCGGGGAGGGCGGTCTGCCGGGGTCTGCAGACTGCTCGCTGGAACCCGGGAGGGAGGCGCACCAGATCTCCTCCCCAGGGAAGAGTCGAGTCCGGGGAGTCTGCGGCCCCGCGTCTGTGAGGGTCGCCGCCCAGCTCGGCGACCACCCGCTCAGTGCAAAGCTTCGGCTGCAGTTGTCCAAGAGAATTTCCTGAGTAGTCCGAAGGGAGCATTGATTAAAGCAGAGGTAGATTTCAGCCCTTGCTTCTAGACCAAGATGCCCTTCAGGCTTCACAGTGCATTTCGGTGTCATCTGTGGCTTTTCTCAGTGAAGGCTTCCTGCAACTTGATTGCCGCTGAGCATTGAAGTTTTAAGCGCTTAAGGCAGATTTTAAGAGCTAAGTGAAATTTGAAAACCGAGGCAAATGGTGAATGAGTTGGTTTACTTATTTCCCTTGCGTGTAGAAAACACTGGTCTCACCTCGAAAGGATTAGAGGGTTTATTCCGAGACAACTGTGAGTCACCCCGTCCAGAAGCGTGTGTTTAAGGTTGCCCTAAATGACATGTTCCAACGTGGATGTGGTTACATGAGCTTTTATGGCGCAGAGGACAGAAAGTCCTAAATCAAGGCACGTCAGGTCAGGTAGGTTACAGCCATGTCGTGGGAGCTGTTACACACGTGTATGATCTGAGGACAGTCATAGCTCTTGGCTAGTGGTCTGCTCCGTGGACCCATCCCCAAGTTTTAAGTTGATAGCTGATGTTAGAACACACAGAGAAGATGAATACTGAGTGGCTATTAAGGGTACTGACGATTCACGAGGTTTTAATTAGCCAAGAAGCCTTGTAAAGTCCGTAGAACACATTTGGAATTTTTTTTCCCCCCTGGGAAAGGACTTGGGAGAGACTTGAGCTTTTACTCCTTAAGAATTTTCTGACTGGGGAAATAGCCCAGTGGGGAAAGGCACGTGCCAGCAAGCCTGACGGTGTGAATTGCATCCCTGGAACCCGAACAGTGAATGGAAAGAACGGCTTCTCACAAGTTGGCATCCGCTCACACGTTGGGGGACAATGGCGGCAAAGTAGGAAAAGTCTTCGTTTTAATGATTAAGCCGGCATGCATCTATAAGAGCAGGCAGCCTTCGTAAAAACCCTACAGTTTCTGACATGCTAATCTCAAATCGGGAAACAAGGTATTTCTGTTGGAGTGCCGTGACAGGATGGCAGGAGCAGTGCCCAGTTCCTGTGTGAGCAGAAGGAAGCTGGCAGCGAAGGGTGCCAAACGCAGCCTGGGCGCGTGTGGCCAGAAATGCTCGGGTGCATTGTGTATCTGATTTTGGATTGATTTTAGATCATTGGGAATTACGATTGCCCGTCGATTCCCGGCTCTTGTGTTCAGTGACTTTATGAGGACCAGGATGTGGTCTGAGTTTCCTGGGAACTGGACCCCCTGCTCTTGCTCCCGGACCTGCCGCACACCACTGTACCGCACACCACTGTACCTCGGCATCTGCCTTCTCACTGGCTCGGTTATTCCTCACAGGTCACCTTTGTAGGGTCGAGTTTGTGTATGCTTTTCTCTTACTCTGACACGAGCCTTGCATACGTATGTATTCTGTGTGTACTGACAGGTTTTTCTGAAGTGTCTCTTTACTGCAGAGACTGAAAGTTTTTTGGACTTGGCAGCCAAGCTAATAGTCCACTTTGAGAAAATTGCTATCCTGCCGTGTACTCAAAGAGCCTGTTTAAGTTTAATGTGCCTTTAAGACACCGGAAGAGGTTAAAGAGAGGGAACAGGATGGGAGCCTACCACAGATATCCTCTGAAAGACTCTACCCGCCAGGAGATTGAGGCAGATGCTGAGACTCACAGCCAAACTTTGGGCAGAGTGCAGGGAATCTCATGGCAAAGTAGGGGCGGGGGGATAGAAGAAGCCAGAGGGGCTGCACAGGATGACCAGCCTGTGCCAACAAATCTGAGGCAGGGAAGGGAGGCTGCGGAGACTGATGCACCAACCAAGGACTAGGTATGCACTACACCTAGGTCCCCTGCTCAAATGTAGCCCATGGTAGCTCAGTCTCTGTGTGGGTTCCCTAGTAAGGGGAGCAGGAGCTGTTGCTGACATGGACTGTGTTGTCTGCTCCTCGATCACTTCCCCGTGGCAGGGCAGCCCTGCCAGTTCCCAGAGGAAGAGGATGCAGGCAGTCCTGATGAAACTTGATGGGCTGTGGATGGTTGGTAGGGGAGGAGGGCTTTCCCTTTCTGAGGACTGGGGGAAGGGGAGGGGGTACTGGGAGGAGACTAGGGAGGGGACTATGATTGGGATGTGTAAAGGGAATAAATTAAAAAAAATAAATTTAAAGTAAAAAAAAGAGAGAGAACAGTGTAACTGGTCTTACCATGCCTTGGATTTCCCATGCAGCTTTTACAACCTAAACTAAATGCGTAGCTTCCAGTCTTAAATTATGAATCTTCCGTGCCCCTTGCCTAGAGTAATGTAAGTGTGTGTTGTGTTAATCATCTTCTGCAATGACCCAAGAGGTTGAAAGGAACCTCATACAGCAGATATTCACCAAAAACATTGACAGTAACATGTGGATATGGTTTGATAACATCTGTCTGTGGTTATATTTACTATTATGGGTCAGCTGGGAGCAGTAAAGTAACTTCTTTCCTTATAAAACTCTGTTTAACTTCTCTGTAAAGAACCCTTTATTCCTTCCACGATCTCTGTGCTGTTCAGTAGGCACACAGGCAAGCCCTTTGCCAGGGACAGAAGGGCACACAGGACAGGAAATGAAGAGGTCACATTTGGGCTCTTCCTTGGTCGTTTTAATACAAGAATCTGTATTTCCATTCCTTGATGTGTTTCTGATACACTGTAGATTTTGTTTCCATTACAATTCCTTGGAGAATTCTTTAATCATAGAATCCACAGGATTTATATTGAATTTGCTTTCTACCACGATGAAGAGTGCACTCCAAGCTGCAGCTTACCCTAAGACCCTGGGAAGTCCCTCCTGCGCAGGGAAGACACAAACACCCGTCTCTCTCCCCTTTCTTGACAGGAAGCGCTGTCGTTCCGGGAGCTGGTGTCCTTTGAGGACGTCGCCGTGTACTTCACCTGTCAGGAGTGGCAGGACCTGGACGTTGCTCAGAAGCTGCTCTACAAGGATGTGATGCTGGAGAACTACAGCAGCCTGGTGTCCTTGGGTGAGTGCAACTCCCCGGAAGGCTCCGCAGCAGGTGTTTTCTGTTGATAGGTGTAGGAACCTTCAACCTTCATTTCATAGTGTCGCTCTCAGCAGATGCATGATGATGGCACACGTTTTTGGGATATGGTGCGGCTTTGCCATACACTTACACAACATATGATGACTGAATGATATTAAGTCATCACTCAGGTATTTCTACTTACTTGTAACGGTAAAATTTAAAATCACTCAGCTATTTTGAAATGTTTAATTAGTTGTTTTCCACCACATATTTACTTTGATATTAGAGAACCGTAAGTTAATCATTCCTACCCACATCTACCCCAGTGAATATGATACATCCTCTTCTTCCAACCCCCATCCCTCATCGGCACTCTAGTAATCACTGTTTATTCCCCATTACACGTTTGAAACTACCTGTAGCTTTTGGGTGTAACTAGAACACATAGCATTTTTCTTTTTCTGACGTAGCTTACTTATGTGTTGTGGCTTTCCTAGGGAGGGGCAGAAGATCTGTTTACTCTAGATACAGGGGGAACCAGTGACCAAAGAAATACCCGATCATTTTCAGCTTTTTGAAGAAACGAATTTAGTGGTGTTAAAGAACACAACTGGGGCCAGGAGGTGCAAACCTTTAATTCCGGCAGGGGCAGGGGCAGGGGCAGGGGCAGGGGCAGGGGCAGGGGCAGGGGCAGGGGCAGGGGCAGGGGCAGGGGCAGGGGCAGGGGCAGGGGCAGGGGCAGGGGCAGATCTCTGTGAGTGCCAGGCCAGCCTGGTCTACAGAGTGAGTTCCAGGACAGTAAAGGCCCCACAGAGAAACCCTGTCTCAGAAAACAAACAAACAAAAAACAAACAAACAAAAAAAAAAAAAAAAAAAAAAGGAAGGAAGGAAAGAAAAGGACACAGGCAGATGGATTGTCTAAGGCTTCTGGTCATGCAGGTGTGAGGACCCAAGTTTGTTCTTCACACCCATGTAGATTGGCTGTTTTTGTTGCTGCTGTTATGAAATGCCCGGGCCAAACAACTTAAGGGAGTGAGTATTTTGACCCACAGTTCCAGGGTCCAGCCCATTAGGGCACGAAGTCGGGCGCCTGAGGCAGCTGGCGACATTGTCTGCTTACTGAGGACAGCCGCCCTGTCCAGTGACTGATGAATGCTCCTGCTGAGCTAGCTTCCTCACCCTGGGACCCACAAAGCTTTCTTTCCCTCCACGCACTATCTCCCCAGCCCGTGTTCTCCCCCGACTAATTTTATTTCTAGCTGTTTCTTTTTTAGTGACTTCTTGCTCTGTTTTCAATTTATTCTTAAGTGTCATGCATCGCATTTTCATCGTGCTTGCTCTCTTACTCTCTTCTGTGTACATACTCATGCTATTTGGAGTTAGGTAACATAGCTGAATGCCGCATAAAGGTAATGTTCACGTCTGTGAAGGAGGTGATTGTACGGTTTCTGATTTGCCCACTGTGGACACTTCCTCCCATGGAAGGGCATCAGAGAGCCTGACTGCATATCGCCGGAAACTGTACATGATTTCTCGCTTACAGGCTGCTGCACGATCAAACCTGAGTTGATCCTCATGCTGGAACGTGAATTTGGTCCATGGAGGGCAGCAGATACCTCAATATGGAGCCTTCCAGGTTAGTCAGTGCATAATGGGTAAAGGAAAAGGTTTTCAGGTACCAATCATGGTGAGCTGGTTTTGCCAAGTTTTATCTGGAAAGTCTTGAATGTGGTTGGCTTCGTGCATCAGACAGAGCCTGAAGACATTTCTCCACTTCAACTCGTCTCCCCGTTTTGTTGCTCAAGTATATTTTGTAGAGATTTAGTCTCTTATTTGAGGTCAAGTTCAGCTAACAGATGTAATGACAACATGCATGATTTTATGTTACTGGTTTTCCTGACATGTTTTTTTTTTTTTTCGTGTCTTAGCATGTTCCTAGGGAGTTGAAAAGAAATACCTATTTGCCCTGTATTACTAACACATGACCAAAAGGAACTTCTAAAAGAAAATGTTTAATTGCGTTTGTGGTTTCGGAGGGGTAGATACATGACGGGGGGACAAAGGCATGGCAGCAGGGACACTGAGCATGCCCATCTCAAATGACAAAGGTGGCAGAGAGGCACACTGGAAATGCCAGTAGTCTTCTGAACCTCAGAGTCTGCCCCAGTGACACAGCTCTTCCAACAAGGCCAGATCTTCTAATCCCTTCCCAAACCGTTGTGCCAAATTTAGGCCAAACACTCAGACATGAGCCTATGCAGGCCATTCTCGTTCACCCAAGTGTGTGAAGAAAGGTTCACCTCACTATCCCAAAGAAAGATCCCACTCATTCCATCCGAGACATAGGTGAGCTTTTTAATGTTGCGTGTAGCACAAAGATAGCTCTGAGACAGTCGTTTCGCCCCAAAGCTCAGCTCTAGTTAGTTCTTGCTTCTGTATGTCACGTAAAGCTGGGCAGACAGAGTCCTCATTGACATCCAGTTAACTGCTGCATTGGGACATTCACAGAGGCTACGGTTGCCTCCACAAACATCTTCAAGAGGTAAGTTGGTCGGCATTCTAGCGTGGGGGTCGCGGGGGACGGTACCTGAGCCCCTACTTAGAGCTAAGGAACTTTTGACAGTTATGGCTGTTGAGGAAGTGCAGTCGTTTTTCTTCAGGGGTGTGGTTTCTGATAGGCTGACCATGCTGTAGTGGACAGCCCCACAGATACCCGTTACAGGCAGTGGGCTGAGGGGGCGAGGGGCACGGTGAAGTTAGGGGTGAGGAGCTGGATTTAGAGGACAGGAGAAGTGGCCGTGAATATGGTCAAAAGCGTTGTATACGTGTATGGAATTCTCAAAGAATTAATACAAATATATATTTTTTAAAAGAAATTTCATTTGAGGGACTTACCTAAGCTTTATGAGGGGATGTAAAAGCCAGATTACTGTCACTATAGACCTAGATATCTGTGATGTATTTTCTTTATCTCCTTGCCATGACTGAAGGCCATGGTGTCCTGCAGGCCACCACAGCGGTTTTGTTTTTGAGATGGGTGGTGCACGTTTCAAACACAGAGGATATAGCTATACTACTCTTAACATGACGCCCTTCACTCCCGCCCATGTCCCTAGAAGTGACAATATTTGTTGTTTTAATAGAGGAATAGTCAAGTGTTTGTGCGCCACCTTTGCTTTGTCTGTGTCTGTGTTGACGGACAGCTACGTTTATTCTGCCTTGACTTTTAAGTAACTGCTGCAGTAAACAGGAGGGCAACTTTCTTGGCATCAGACTGATGTTATTTCCTTTTACCTCTGCATGGCCATCAGTGGGACCATGACATGATGTGCTAGTTCTGCACGTGGCTTTTTGAGCAGCATCATATTTCATATTAGCCTCTGAGACTTTCAGCATTTGTTATTTTGTATCATAGATAAGAACCTTTGTAACTGCAGTACAGGGATGAACTTCCTTGTGATTTTGGTTGGTGTCTCTCTCACGGTTGGGGTAGTATATATTTGTTCATTTATCCAATGATAGTATATATTTGTTATGATGGTAGTATATATTTGTTCATTTAGCCCTTTGTATTGGAAGTTGGAAAAGTGTCTCATTTAAGTTGTTTGCCCAGATTTCATTGGGTCACTTGCTTTTCTTCTCTTTAGGTGTTTTGAGGTTTTTACATTTTCTGAAACTCTTGTTGGATAGTTTGCCAATATTTTCTCATTCTTTTTTTTTGTTTTTTTATTATTATTTTTTTTAATTTCTCATTCTTAAGGCTGAGTCTTTATCCTGTTGATTGCTTGCTTTTTTTTTTTTTGTATAGTCAATTTTCAATTTAATGAAATCCCATTTGTTGTTTTTGTTTGTTTGTTTTTGTTGCCTTTATTTTTGGCATATTTAAACATGTTCTGTCTGCATTGTCCCAAATGTCTCTGCATGTTCTGGGAGCTTCACGGTTTTCATATAGTGAACATTCTGTCACTGAGAGATTCACACATGATCACGTAATCATTTTATGTGCCCTTCTACCTTTCTATTTTTGTTGAGAATTTTTTTAAACCCACATTCATCAAAAAATATTGGTTGTGTAGTTTTTTTGTGTCTATGTCTGGTTTAAAAATCATTTTAATACTGGTATATAAAATGGCAAGGAAGAGCTTAAGAACTAGGCTATTGCTTTGTGTGTGTGTGTGGTTTTTCTACTCTATTCTTTGAGAATTTCATACCTGTGTGCAATGTTTTTTGATCATGTCAACATTTAGGTCCTCCCAGACCTTCTTCTGTATCCCCTTCTCAACTTAATGTCCTCTTTTCATAATCCAGCAAGCCCAGTGCGTGCCATGCGTATGTAAATAGGTGTAAAGGCCATCTAGAAACCCAACCAGGGGCTATTTCACTGGAGAACACTGGCTCTCCTCCCTCAGCAGGCTTCAGGTGCCAGAGGTCCTTAGCTAGGAGTGGGGCTTTACGAGTCCCTCCCCTTTATGCTGGAACTTCAGCTCCTTTGATCGTGTGCAAGTCCTGTGTAAGTAATGCCAGCTGCTGTGGCTTCAGGAGCCACTCAGTGCCTCCAGTAATGCCTGTGTACAGGGTCATCTACTGGGCCACAGCAGTGTTTCAGGAGTTTTGTCTCTAAAGAAAAGAAAAAGGGCTCTCCTGCCAGCAGGCCTTACCTGCCAGTCACCACTCAGTTAGGGATGGGTGTGACCGCCTCCCCTCTCCATGGTGGGGTTGTATTTGGCTTGATCTTGGACCACTCCTATGCAGGCTGTCACAGACTCTGTGAGTTCTTTTGTTTGGTTTCTTAATCACACAGAATTCGTAAGGCAGTGCTTATGAATCGAAGCATTCGTTATTTTTTCCCAATTATATATTCTTATTTGATTGAGTATTTGCTTGCATGTATATGTGTGTACTGGGCATGTTCCTGCCACCCTCTCCCCCAGTTTTCTCACGCTCCTGTGGTATTTTTAAATAGCCAGAATTGTTTTTCCTCTTTCTACCTGTTCCATTTTCTATGAAGTCTTTTTGCATTTTACTTTCTTTATTAGTTGAGCTGGGTCCCCTGCAAATTTTCTGGGTGGTGTTTGTTTCTTTGGGTTTTTTTGTTTTGTTGTTGCTTTTATGACCTCATTTTATCCAGTTGCCTTAAATATGTGTGGTTTTCCAATTTCTTTGTGTTCGTTTTATTTTTCTATTCTGTTTACTTAAGTTTAGGAGCAGTCATTATTTTATGCAGTCATGCAGCTTAATGTGATTTGAAAGTAATATTCCATTCACTAATGAATGTGAATGTAAATCTTGTCTGCAAAGAGTTTCCAAACCACCTGTCTTTGCGGAGTCTTTCATCATTGGGCCTGGCTTGGCACATTTGGATAAACGACCTCATTTCCTTTTTACAGGGTACTGCATGACCAGACCAGAGATGAACATGAAATTGCAGCATGGATTTGAGCCATGGAGTACCTCAGAAGCCTCAGTCTGGAGCCTCCCAGGTCAGTTAGCGTATGCTAGCCTAGGAGGGCAGAGCAGGACTCACAGATATTGGTTATGCTGACTGGTCAGTTTGCACCAACTCTCACCAAACCTAGCTCAACAGACAGCTGGCCTCATGGATCACACATACTTTATACCAAACAATCTCCCATGCCTTCCTATATTAGAGAACTAATACCAATGCTCCAAGTTATTTAACAAAATAGAAACTGAAGGGATATTTCCATATTCCTTTCACAAAGCCACTATTACACTGATGCCAAAAGACCCAACAAAAAAAGAAAGTCATAAACTAATAAAGATAGATGCAAAAATTCAAGAATATGTCAAAAAAGATTATCTAGCACGATCAGGTCAGCTTCACCCCAGAGATGCATTGCTGGGTCAACATACATAAATCAGTAAACGTAATCCATACATACAGACTAAAGGGCTGCAAACACAAAGTTATTTCATTAGATACAGAAAAGGCCTTTGACAAAGTAAAATCCACTCATGAGGAAAGTCCTGAGAGCCTAGGGACACAAAGGACTCACCACAGCATAGTAAAGGAAATTTATAGCAAGTCTGTACCGGCCAGCATCAGCCGAAGTAGAGATAAACGCAAGACATTTCTCCTAAAATCAGGAACAGGAAACAGGAACAAGTTCACTCCCTCTCCGCCTGTTCAGTAGAGTACTTGAAGTCCTAGCGAGAGCAATATGGCAACTGAGGGAGATCGAGGGGTACAAATAGGAAGGAAGTCAAGTAGCTTTGTTTACAGATGATACGATCTTACCCGTCACCCCATATTTGTTTTTTTATAGATATTTTCCAGTACATATATAAGTCTTTTAAGCCTTTTGTTGGTTAGCTACTTTACCTAAACACTCGTTTTTCTTTCTTTTTACATCATAGTGGGTTTTGTTTGTTGTGTAGGTTTTGGTGTCACTGTTTCACCATTTTCACTTTGATTACTCTATAGACAGTTCTCTTTATATGATGGAGGGACCAATAACAAAAACAAACACTTTCTTTAAAGGATTTCCATTCAGTGAGAGAAAACTGAAAGGTGTTTTTGGGCCTGACCTGGCACATTTGGATAAACGATCTCATTTCCCTTTTACAGGGTCCTTCGTGAGCAGACCAGAGTCATGCATTCTGCTGACATAAGAACTGCAAAGAAAGTTTACCTGATAGATAGGAAGAAACAGGTTATTGTTTGTGTTGTTTCTAATCTTAGAGAAAATACTAAAGTGACCTAAATTTTAAGGAATGATTCATTACTTTTAGTTGACCTTTGAGGTGACAGTTTTTTCTTTTTGGGGGAAGGGTAAAAGGGGGTGTTGAGACAGGGCTTCATGTAGTCCTGGCTGTCCTGGACTCACTCTGTAGACCAGGCTGACCTCGAACTCACAGAGATCCACCTGCCTCTGCCTCTCAAGTGTGCCATCGTGCCTGGCTGACAGTTTTCTGTTATTGAAAATAGATTTTTTTTTCCCTCACGTAATGTATCCTGATTACTGTCACTCTGCCCTCTGCTCCTTTCAGTTTCTTAACCGCCTCCCCTTCCATCCAGATCCACTCCCTTTCTGCCTCTTACGTGAAAACAAACAGGCTTCTAAGGAATAATTAAAATAAAATAAGATAAAACAAAAACTAACACATTGGAGTTGGACAAGACAAAGAGACGGAAGGAAAAGATCCCAGGAGAAGCCGCAGAATCAGAGACCCACTCGATCACACACTTAGGAATCCCATGAAACAGTAAAGTAGAAGCCGTAATACACGGATCTGCTGCAGACCGTGCAGGCCCTGTGCATTCTACCAGATGAACTCACAGAGTTCATGCGACATTGGATCTTGTTGATTTAGAGGGCCTTGTTGTCTTAGTGTCCTGTGTCCCCTCTGTGTTTCCGCCGACTCCTCTTTGCGGTGCCCTGAGTTCTGAGTAGAGGGATTTGATAAAGACATCCTGTTTAGAACTGTGTGTTCAAGATCTCTCGTTTCTCTGCATAACATCATGCAGTAGATCTCTGTATTTATTCCCATCTGCTGCAGGAGGAAGCTTCCCTGAAGATGGCTGAGCAAGGGACTGATCTAAGAGTATAGCAGAATGCCAGGAGAAGTCATTTTATTGGCACCCTCCTTTTTTATTTATTTTTTGTATTATAAAGAAGAGTTTTCCCGTTGGTACCTTGACTACCTAGTCCCTGGTTCTTGGCCACGCGAGCAGTGTCTGGGATGTGTTTTGTCTCGTAGAGTGGGACTTAAGTCAAAGCAGACGCTGATTGGTTGGTCACTTCCACAGGTTGTATATGACCATTGCACCAGCATGGTGCAAGATAGCATTGTAGATCAGAGGATTCGTGGCTGGCTTGAAGTTTACTTCTCTCTTGGTACAGAAAGGACTCCAGAACATAGCGATGAAGGCTGAATAGGGACCAGTTTAACCTCTCCATGTTCAACTAGCTGTACACTGTTGTCTTCATAAGTTTTTGTAACGTTTTAATTTTCTTTCAGTTCTAGAAAATCTTTGATTTCTGTATTGACCCATTTTTAATTAAGTAGTGAGTTGTTCAGTTTCCATGAGTTTGCAAACTTTCTGTGTGTCTCTGTTGTTGTTCATATCCATGGTGGTCAGATAGGGTGCAAGGTGTTATTTCAACTTTCTCTTATCTGTTGAGACTTGCTTTGTGTCTGAGTTATTTGGTCAACTTGGTAGAGCGTTTTATGAGGCCCTAAGAAGAGGGCGTGTGTGTGTTGGTATTTGGCTTAAGCGGTGGTAGTGTTTCTTTTATGGACTTGGGCACCCTTGTGTTTGGTGTATAGTTGTTAAGAACTGAAATGTTGCCCTCTCAGTGCATTTCCTTTGATGCCTGTGTAGTATTCTTTCCTATCTCTTCTTATTAGTTTTGTTTTGAAGTTTATTAAGTGGCCACCCTAGATTGTTTCTTCGGTCCATTTACTTGGAATATCTTTTTCTAATCGTTTTACCTTGAGGTGATGTCTATCCTTGATGTTAAGGTGTGCTTTTTGGATGTGGCAGATAAATGGATCCTCTTTTTAAATACAGTATTTTTTTAGTGAATTGAGACCATTGATGTTGAAAGTTATCAATGAGCAGTGATTGTGGATTCCTGTTGCTTTATTATTGTTGTTGTTGCTGCTGCTGGTGGTGTTTGTGTGTGCATAAGCATGTGCGTGTGTGTGTTTTTTCCTTTTTTTGACTTTGCTGGTTTGGGACTATTTATTCTCTGTGTTTTCTTGTGTGTAGTTTGTCTCTTCAGGATGGGGTTTTCCTACTAGCACCTTCTGCAGGGCTGAATTTATGGATCGATAATTGCTTAAATTTGGTTTTATCATGGAATGTCTTATTTTTTTTTCCATCTATGGTAATTGAAAGTTTTGCTGGGTATAGTAGTCTGGGTTGGCATCTGTGCTCTCTTAGAGTCCTCAGCACATCTGTCCAGTCCCTTCTGGCTTTTAGAGGCTCCATGGAGAAGTCAGGTATAATTCTAATACTTCTGGCTGTATATGTCACTCCATTCCCCCTCGTAGCTTTTAATATTCTTTGTTCCATATATTTAGGGTTTTGACTATTATTAGGTGCTGAGGGGACTTCTTTTCTGGTCCATTTCATGTTCTGTCTGCTTCTTTACTTTGATCAGCATCTCCTTCCTTAGGTTAGGCAAATGCCTTTTATGATTTTGTTGAAAATATTTTCTGTGCCTTTCCCCTGTGATTCCTCTCCTTCCTCTATTCCTATTATTCTTATATTTGGTCTTTTCATAATGTCCCTAAATTTCCTGCATGTTTTGTGCTAGAAGGTTTTCTTTCTTTTTTTTTTGTTGCTTTGTTTTGTTTATATTTAACACTTTGTTTGACTATTGTATCCATTCCTTCTGTCATATGTTTGGTTCTCTCTTCTATCTTTTGTACTCTTTTGGTGAGTCTTGACTTTGACCCTGAGGTTCCTGTACAACAGCCTAAATTTTTAATGTCCAAATTTCCCTTGGCTTTGATTTCCTTTATTGATTCTATTTCCACTTTCAAATTTTAAATTGTTTTATTTATCTCCCTCCACTTCTTTTGTATGTGTTTGTTTCCATGGATTTTAAAAATGGATTTGTAAATATACTTTTTAAGGCCCTCTTTTATAGCCACAAACTCCATTTTCAGGTCTTTTTCTTGTTCTTCAGCTATGTTGGAACTCTCAGGGCCTCCCTGAGGAGGCTTGCTGGCCTGTAGTGGAGACATATTGTCCTGGCAGTTCTTGATTACATGTTTACCCTGTCCTATAGGCATCTGGTATTGGGAAGATTGTAATTCTAGTTGCTGATATCTGGTCTTGTCTTTGTTGGGCAGGTGATTTGTTCCTTGGTTTCTATTTCCCTTTCTGGGTCGTAGGAGAGTGTGGTGGCTGTATGTTGCCTGGTTGGAAATTCTGCCGGGATCCTGAGAGTTGTGTCCTTCTGGGTTTTAGGAACTTGGAGCTGACACTTAGGAATGGGGATGGGTTTGGAAGGGGCTGAGGGATCCACAGGAGGGAAGGAAGCAGGGCGTCCCACTAGGATCTGCTTAGTCCTCTGTGACCGAGGCAGATATTGAGAAGAGGCCACAGCAGAAGGTCTGATGCAGAGCTGGGGATTAGCCTGGGGGGTTGGACTTGGAGAAATGGGGATGGAGTAAAGATCTGAGTTTAGCTTACTTCCTACTTCCTCTCCTGGTCTATGGCCTGTGGGTTCCCAGGGAGTGCATGCTGCCCTTTGGGGGTGGGCTAAAGCAGTGAGTTGGGAGAAGGAGATTAAGAGAAGATATGTGTGATGTCCTGGAAATGAGATCCGCTGCAGAGCTGGAGATAAAAATGGAGGCTTGGATTTGGAGGATTTGAGGGAGAGGTTAAGATCTGCAGTTAGTCTATCTGCTCCTCTGGCCAGAGATGACAGCTTTCAAAAATTGTTCACAAACCATTGACCATCCTAGATCTCAGCCAGTATGTAGCACCAAGGTTGAGCTGACAATTAAGAAAAGAATTAAACTTAACTTTCATCCTAAGTAGCCCAATAGTAGTGGACACAGATAAAAGTCTTCTTTGACAATTTGTTTACTTTCCTTCTCTTGACATTTTTACTATATTACTAGTGATTTTACTCTAGGGAAAAAAATAGTATATTTGAATTAGTCTCCAAGCGGTTTTATGCAAGCAAAAAATAAATCATTGTTTTATGTAGCCCATGTAAATCTAGACAGTCAAAGAGATGTGTAAAACTTAAGCTAGATTAAATGAAGAATTTGAGAAAAGCTGCTTTCATTTTATTTTTAGGCAGAAAATTTTCATAAGTGAATATTTGGCTGTGTCTCAGGACAAAGTAAGTTAATTGAATGACACATGCATAGTAATCCTTTTCCTAGTCTTTATTCTTGCTTATAAGAGAATTCTACTATGCTTGCATCTTTAAAGAAACTAATACAGACACCATTAATTCACATGCAAAAGAGGTTCAGTGTAGAATAGCACTACAAGTCCAGAAAATATATTAAAGAAATGGAACAAAGGACAAATGACAGGTCAAAATTGATGTAGAAATCCACAGCTGAGAAGTAGGTGGGTACTTTATCTTACTCATTTGAACCAAGCACAGCAAAGGCTCAAAGAAAACTGAGTAAGCCCTGAAATGCCTGTTGTTGCATTAACTAATTGAAGACTAATATATATATATATTTAATACATATATGTAAATATGTATATATGTATATATACATATATACACACTTATTATAAGTGAATATTTTAAAACTTATGCCTTAAAGATACAAAAACACTATGTACATATTTGAATTGCCTAAACATTCTTATAGATTCATAGTCATTGCTTTTTGTTCGTTTGTTTTTAATATCATTTTAGATGTCCATAATGTAAGTGGCCTGGGAAATGAAGAGCCACACTTGTGGCAAGCTGAAGTCTCTAGTGGCATTACATCATATGAACAGATGGTCGAAGTAGGTAACATTTTATATATGCTCTACCACATATCAAGTCTAAACATTAAGGAGTACTCTACTTAATCAAGAACTTAATCCATGACAGACTATACCAACTCTCCACAATGAGCCTGATAACATGCAGGCTGGAAAAGAACCTGATAATTTTAATTTAACTGGTACTGGGAGTCATCTTAGACTCCATTGTTAGAACCAGACTTTGCAGTGCGTTCTTACTATTTGGGGTCATTGACACCCTTCCATTAAAAGCTAATTTTATTGATACATAACAAGTTTCATATAGGGGAGACCCCTAACTAAAGTTTTGTGAATGTGGGAATCTTTGGATGATGTAGCATTTATTGTCCGAGGCATGGCTTAGGTAAGAAAGGGAAGTTTTGAGTCTGATATATATGGGATAACATTTGGAAGCAAGACTAACCTCAGTAAAGAATATGAAATACACAAAGAGCAGTACTCCAAATACAGTGATTGTGAGAAAATTTTCATTAAGAAATAAGGCCTCAGAAATATTAGGAAGCAGATATTGGTGAATAGTCTCATGGGTTATAAGGAATGTAACAAACTCTTCTGTCTCAAGGCAGAACTACAGATTCAAGAGAAAATTCAACGAGGGTCAGAAACGTATGAATATAAAGAATGTGTGGAAACATTTTATCCGAATCCACAGCGCACCGGCAATCAGACATCTCAATCATACGAGAACCCCTATGGATGGGAGGAATGTAGAAAAGCTTTCTATTACCAGTCCACCCTTACTCAACATCAGAGATTTCATATAGGTCAGAAACTCTATGAGTCTCCTCAGTGCTGGGAGATTTTCCCCTGGAAGTCCCAGCTCAGCGTACGTGAGACGTTTCATGCAGGTGAGAGACGCTACGAGTGCGAGGAATGCGGGAAGTCTTTCCATCGGAAGGCAAACCTTATTCGCCACCAGAGGAGAACACATAGCAGAGAGAAGCCCTATGAGTGTATAGAGTGCGGGAAAACTTTCTACTGTAAGTCAGACGTCACCCGACATCAGAGAAGAACTCACAGCATAGAGAAACCCTACAAGTGTGTCGAATGTAGCAAGACTTTCTTCTGTAAGTCATACCTCATTCGGCATCAGAGCAGAACTCACAGTAGAGAGAAGCCCTATGAGTGTGGAGAATGTACTAAAACGTTTTACTGTAAGTCAGATCTTACCCGACATCAAACAACGCATAGTGGGGAAAAGCCTTTTGAATGTAACGAATGCTCAAAAACATTCTTCTATAAATCAGACCTCGCTAATCACCAGAAAACTCATACAGATGATAATCCCTATGAATGTAAAGAATGTAGGAAAACTTTCTGCTCCAAGTCAAGCCTCAATCAGCATCATAGGATTCATACTGGTGAGAAGCCCTTTGAATGTAATGTATGTAAGAAAAGTTTCAATTCTAAGTCAAACCTCACTGAGCATCAGAAAAGAACTCATACCAGGGAGAAACCCTATGAATGTAGCGAATGTTGGAAATCCTTCTACTGCAGGTCAGAGCTTATTAACCATCAGAGGACTCATACAGTGGAGAGATTCTATGAATGTAAAGAGTGCAGGAAAAATTTCTACTGTAAGTCAAACCTCAATCAGCATCAAAGAACTCATACAGGAGAGAAACCGTTTGAATGTAAAGACTGCCACAAAGCTTTTTATTGTAAGTCAAATCTCAATCAACATCAAAGAACTCATACAGGTGAAAAACCTTTTGCATGTAAAGACTGTACTAAAGCTTTCTATTGTAAGTCAAGCCTTGTAAAACATCAAAAAATTCATTCAGGTGAGAAGCCATATGAATGTGAAGAATGTAGGAAAACTTTCTTCCAAAAGTCAGACCTCACTCGACATCAGAGAACACATACAGGTGAAAAACCCTATGAGTGTAAAGACTGTAGCAAAACTTTCTATTGTAAATCAAACCTCAATCAACATCGGAGGACTCACACACATGAAAAACCTTATGAATGTAAAGAATGTCGGGAAAGATTCTATTCTAAATCAGAGCTCACTGAGCATCAAAGAACTCATACAGATGAGAAACCCTATGTGATATTCAATACTGATTGTCAGCTTGACAAGATGTGGAGTCACGTGGGAGACGGGCCTGTAGGAATGCCTGTGAAAGATTATCTAGATTAAGTTAGCCTCAGATGTCTGTGATTGATTTTCCTTATTTGATTAATTGAAGGGGGAAGACCCACCATAAAGATGGTGGCACCGTTCCCGGGGCTGGGGTTATGTGCTACTCGAATAGGGGTGGCACCATTTTGTAGACTGGGGTTCTGGACCACATGAAAAGGAGAAAGGTAGGCTAAGCATGAGCATTTGTTGTTTTCTGCTCCTGTCTGGATGTCACTTGACGAAATGCCTCAAGCTCCTGCCACAATGAGTTCTCTACCACTTAAGATTGTAGTTCATGGGCCAAGTACTGTGAGTCACAGTAAAACGTAACTACTAATACACAAAATTGGTTCTGAGAGACGAGGCTATTGCTGATAAACTTGACTGTAGGATTCTTAGGCCATTGGCAATTGTTTTCATGAGGAATGTAGAAAATTTTTAGAACTTTGCGGTAATAAAACTTTTGAATGCTATGCTATAAAGCTTAGTGGGCCATTGTGGTGGGAGTTTATAAGACCATGAGGCAGAGAGAAGTACAGACTGGAGGCCTGGCTCAGAAGGCTGCGGAGGGCAGCCAGCACTGTTCTCGAACTAGGCTAGAGACCACTTGTATGATTCTGTACCAGGAATCTGGCTCTGTTCTGCCTGTGATCTGAGAGCTGAGCAAATGTTAATTTAAAGGAAATGTACTGATTTGTGGAGTGAAGAAAATTTCCAATAGGAGTGCATTTAGGCTGTGACACAGCTCCTGGTAACTGCACTTACAAAAGTTTACAATGAAAAAAGTTCACAGGGCAGAAGATAAATACAAACGTGATTAAAACATAGTTTATCCAGGATTAAGAACGCTAAAGCAAGGCACCAGCTGCAGGCAAGGCATTTATGGAAAGCAAGGCTCTACCTTTTAAAAGAGTAACACAGTGTTCTGTCCCCAGAACAGTAAGAAATGTGCCAGGAGTGCCTGGCTGCACCTGTCAGAGGCTTCAGCTTGTGAAATTGCAGACTTACTTGAAAGGAAAGAACTCAGACTGAGAAATCAGCTGAAGGGATCCCCTGCTTCTTGCAGATAACTCCCTAGGGAAGTGATTCTGTAAACAACACTATAGGTGAGGTTTTCTGCTCACCTCAACAGATGAGCAGGTAAGGTGATATCTATGGTCCAAGAAGACGTGTTACAGTTCTAACTAGGAACAGCTCCTGGAAGCTTTGTATATGTGATTGCATCTTTTCATGGTGATGAAAGATGCAAGATTGATGGGGCTCAGGTAGACTTGCTCCAGTGTTTCAGAGCAGCTGAGGCTAGGCATCGTATGCCAGGACTGGAGTCTCCACAGGAGGCTCCGAGTGCCCACTGCATGGCATGTGAAGGTGAACTGTAAGTTGCCATGGAGACTCAGCATATAAGTGATGCCAGGACCACACCCACAAAAGAAAGCTACAGGCGTGGAATGGGGACTGCCTAAGTGTGGTTGTGTGTGCTACAGGCAGCAGAGACAGAAGGATGGGGTGTCTCAAGCACTTTGGATTCCAGATGGTTCTATCACAGGTCTCAAATGCTCTGGACATGGAGCAAGAGTTTTTGTTTTTTCTGCTGGATTTCAGCCCCAGTTTTCTCCTTTGGAAATGGAAATGTTTACTCTATGCTTTTATGTATTGGGACCATGTAACTTGCTTTTTGATATTAAGGGACCTCACAGTTGAAAGAGTGTTTCAGATGAAACTTGGGCTTTAGGTGTTAAGACAGTGTTGAAACTGTTGAAGACTAGGAATTTTGCTATTGGACCCAACACACTTTACATTATGAAATGGCTATCAGCTTATGGGTACAAGACAGGAAAGGTTATGGCTCAACAGTCAGGCTGACAAGGAAAACAGTTGTGGGTGTAATATTGCCAGGTTGACAGGATCTGGAATCACCTGGTAGATGGACATCTGGGAATATCTGGGAGAGATTTTCTTAAGTTAACTGGGACGGGAAGACTTACTTTAAGTGTTTGCAGCACTGTTCCATGGGCTGGGGTCTAGACTACATGCAAAGGAGAAAGATGGCTAGAAGGAGCGTTCACTAGTCTGTTTCTTGAGTGTGGGTGCTGCTGGACCAGCTGCCTCAAGCCCCTGCCTGTAACTGGAATTTGCTCCTTTAGGTTCTTTTTTCTTCTACTCTTCTCCACCCTTTTTGTTCCACCCCTTCAACTCCCTAACACTAGATAAGAAAGAAAAACATTACAGAGAGGAAAGGGGTCATTGCTGTTGTTGGACTACTGTCTTTGATTGGGTGCGGAGAGCTTGGGGCAAGTTTGATCTTCACCGTCAGGAACATCTAATTTCTTTTTGTGTCTTCTTTGTTCCTGACTACTTAACAAACCAAAACCAACCAGCCAGCCACCCGCCAGGGCTCTATCTGTCTTTTGAAAAGTTCCCAGGATTCCAAATGTCACACCTTCACAGAATGGCAAATGCAGCTGGCAAAACCACAAACCACATCCTTGCTAGAGCAAGGGGCAAATCATAGTTAGCTGCTGTTAAGCAGTACCATATCCCCGCACCTGGGATTAAAATGAAAACATATTCTTGTAATGTTTTTTTTTTTTTTTTTTTTTTTTTTAGAAACCAAAATTCTCACTACACCTGGCACTGTAACTTTCCTGTTCAGATGTATTCTACCTTTGAACTGTGAGCCAAAATAAACCCTTTTTTAAATTTGTTGTGTCAGGATATTTTATAAAAGCCACAAGAAAAGTTAAGTAACACACCAAATCAGTGTTTAAACATGTAGGAATGGGGTTGGAGATTTGGCTCAGCCATTAAGAGCATTGACTGTTCTTCCAGAGGACTTCATTTGGATTCCCAGCTTCTTCAGTATGGCTCAGGACAGTCTGTAAATCTAGTTCCAAAGGCCTTCACGGGCAGTGCTCTCATGCAGTGCCCATAGATGTATGTGGGCAAAACACTTTCACAAATAAGATAAATATTATTTTAAAGCATTTAGAAAAACTTTCTCATGCAAGTCAAAGCACACGTAACATCCCAAAATTCACACACATGAGAAATCATTGTGGAGTAAGGAATGTGGCAACCATTCTATCAACAGAGAACTGATGGATGAGAAACAAGAATCCTTACTATAGGAACCCAATCTTTACTTGACATCAGAGAACATGTGCCAACGAGAAACTGGAACATACAGGGGGCACAGTGTGCCTAGGAGATATCAACCCCATTGTCGCAGAAGGACTGTTTGCCCTGGAGGCTTTAATCTCACCACCTGGTGAACACAGCATGACTAGAACACAGCTAGTGTCATTTGTACTTGGGAATTTTCATCCCTACCTGTTAGTTTGCTAAGCTTAGAGCACATGATTGGATCTATTCTTTGTCACCAAGGTGAGGGCTGCCCGTCTTGGAGACTCAAGCTTGTTCATTGCCCATGTGACAGCTCTATACCCAGGAGGCTTCAGCCCCAGTGAACACATTGAACCTGGAGACTTCAACCCACCTCAGTACCCAGGTGAGGGCTGTATCCAACAATCTCCAGCCTCACATTATCCCCGCAAGCACAGTATACCCAAGAGTTTCGTCTTAGCCTGTTCCTCTTGTAGGGGTTATATATGTGGGAGCCTCCAGCCTAGGCAAGCAAAGCTTGGTGGGCTCCATCCTGCCAACTGCGTCAGCATACACAACACATCCAAGAAGCTCTATTCATTTTGTCTTGGTGACCAAAGCGTTCTTGAGTGATTTCTGCCCCACTTACCAACTCAGGAAGCACAGGATGGCTGGGAGACTCTAGTCCCGTCTAGTTTGTATGTTTTACCTGAAATCCTCCAAACCCATCCATCATACAGGTGAGAACTGTATGCCCAGCAGATTCCAGACCTGTCTTTCACCTGAACACAGTTCACACCTGGGGGACTCCAACTTAGCCTGTGATCCTGGGAAGCGTAGGGTAGCCAGGAGGATCTATTCCTTGGCTCATTTTCTAGGCAGAGGCTTTATGTCTAGGAAGCCCCAGCCCTTCCCAGAAGCACTAGCTTTACTCCTGAATAGCATAGCATACCCTGGAGTGTCCAGACCAACCCATCCTGGTGAAGATTGAGTGGCCAGGAGTCTCTGGCTTTGCTAGTCATTGGTAAACACATCATGAACATGATGCGTGAGTCTTGTCACCTCCGTGAAAACAACAGAATACCTGTGGACAGTGTAACTCTAAATAAGGGACAGTTGACAAGAAGAAAAAATTCAACCAATGATCTATCCAGATGTTCAAATCCCAATGTAAAAGCACAATTTCTATCAAAAGGCAAACCCCTAATTATGAATTTTGCAGTAATGATATCCAATGAATGTAAATAATTAAAAACTATCTTTAACACTCCCATGCCCGCCCATTCCTTCAGATGATTCATGGCTGCAGCAATCCATGTTGATAATCCTGTGGCTAGTCCTGCGTCCACTCCGGTAGAATTTACTGTGACATTGCAAGATTAGAGTCTCACAACAGTGTGATGCAGCCATGATCATTCAGGCCTTTACAGCCATTGAAGCAGGACATTCTCCCCAAGCATGGTTGGATACCATAAAAAACTAAAATGATACGCTCAGGATGCGAGGCTAAGCACTGCACTCAGGGTCAGCCGCTTTGGACCCAGAGAAGAGCATGTCTGATTGCATGCGGGTTGATGCCCCAGGTCCCGCCTCTGAGAAAAAGGTATTGGACGGGTCTGATGCTCTTTGGGTGGATGACACCTAAATGAACATCTGTACAAAGTCCCAATTTATTTCTAATATCAGAGATCAGACCTCTACTCTTGCCTGATGCGTCTAAAACAAAAAGGGGGAACTGTAGAGAGCTGCAGAATGCTATGCCTTAAAGATGGAGCTGGTTTCCGCCTTCCACCTTCCCGATGGTGAGTGCTCTCTGTCACGAACAACTCCACATTTGGCTAAGGCCGAGGATCTGGCTTGCTTCCATGTATGTGGACCTATCTGCATTGCCCCTGTGGCACGCCTGGGTTGGCTACCCAGAGGCTATTTAAGCTGTGGGCTGGCTTTCCCCGGGGTCTGAGGATTGTTCAATGTTCCTGAATAAACTGCATTGAAAAAAAAAAAAAACTATCTTTAATTATACTCAAGTAACTCAAAGAAATAGTTTTGGAAAAATATACTTCCAAGAGAAAGCTTAACTGATTGAAATAAGATTGACACACTCTATGTAAAAAGGAATTTAATAAAGAGGTAGAAATATTGGATAAACACTAACTGAAATACTGAAAATTAAAATTATATAGTCTTCCTTACTACTAAAATACATCACAGTGAGGACAGTCTGTCTCAGCATAAAGACAAAATAGATAAAGTAAAGATAACTGAATGACTCCAAGGAAGACATTGCGAATACAACAGGACTGATGCACGTATTAACTCACAGAGATTGTGACAGCACACACAATACCTACTTGCACAGGTCCAAGCCAGATGGGGTCCCAGCACTGACAAGGGTAACTGGGCACAGTATCCCACCCTTAACCAAGAAGCTATTGATGCTGACTGGAAAAGGAAAATCAGTTTTCTCCAATGGAGTGTCACTGGTTATGTAAATGATACTCCAGGTAGGCCCCACACAGGACAAGCTCAAAGGTATTTTTGTGGACTTCCTGGTTTTGTTTTGCCTTGTTTGTGCATTTTGTTTTTGTCTTACTGACCTTTTGCCTGTTTTTATTTTTATTTGGGAGGGGAATCTTGACTCAAATAGATATGTGCCTCTCCAGCATAACTCACCAGTGCTGAAAGTTGGAAAGAGCTTGTGACCATCAATAATTGAGTGAATTAATTTCAGTTGTTACATGCATACACGAAAGCATTCAGGCACAAGATTAAAGAATTTACAGGGTGAGTGGATTGACAAATGAGTCTGCATGATTCCATGCTTATAAGTCACCTCAAATAGAAAATTCAGATAGTGGAATTATGATTATCAGGAGTTGAGGGTAAGGATAAAGGGAAGCTAATTGTTAGTGAGTATAGAGTTCCTATCAGTGATGATAATTGGTTGTTTTGAGACAGGCTGGCATTGTACTAACTAGTTAACCTAGGCTGGCACTGAAATCACAGTCCTGCTTATGTCTTCCAAGTGCTGAGATTACAACCACACCTAGCTGATAATATTCTGAGTACATAGAATGCTGATTTTTAAACATTATGCTTGTATTTACATGCCACTAAAACACATGCATACAATATTTTTATCATTATTTTATATGTATCTTCCTATAATCAAAAGCCCCACAATTTATCAAATTTTAATAACTAATAATGCATTTACTGTGTGCACAGCACTGAGCTGAAATGTTTTCACAACGTGTCTTCTGAAGGCCACATATCGCCCCTAACACAAGCAGGAAACTATTCTGTTTGGTAAAGCTTAAAAGCAACCTCAGGAGACTTGAAACACATTAAAAATGACAAATATTTTTGTCCTCTGATTTTTTTTTTTTTGAGTCTGGTGTCAAGTTTGGGTGTGAACTTGGATCCTCCTGCATAAGCCTCCCAAGTGATGGAATTATTGGTGTAAATATCATGTCCGTTCACCTTTTTTTCTCTCTTTTCTTTCTTCTTTCTTTTTGTCAAGACAGGGTCTCTCTGTGTAGTCCTGGCTGTCCTGGAGTTCTGTGCAACCCATGGTGGTCACAAACACAGAATTTTTAAATTAAATTTAGGAGAACGCCACCCATGGCAGCTGACCCAAACATAGCCATCAGTCATTTTCTTTCTGCTGTTAAGGCACCAGTGATAAAGTTCCAGAGATCTTCTCTCTTTCCTGAGTCATATGATATAGTCAATCATGGTAAAGCTCCTCTCCAAACTGAAAGCTACCTTTCAATTGTGGAGCTGTAAAACTGCCTTCTAGCCTCTTTATTCCTGCTGGAGGCTTCAAAAACCTTTGATGGCTTGAAGGATATCACCACTTGTTTTAGCCATGGTAAAAACACCATTACAGTCATCCACAATTAGCCAGGGACAGGACTCCCACAAGTACCCCTTCATCTTGGCTCCATCCTCACTAGAGTCCCTGAGCATGCCAGATAAAACTGTTGACTTTCATTTTTACATTTTTTTTTGTGGGGATTTGTCTGGTGTCTTGCTTTTTTATTTTTGTTTTGTTAGAGAGAATGAGAGAACACAGAATTTGGTGAGAGGACTCTGTATTCTTTAAAGGGCTGGACATTGGGAGTTTGACCATGCTCCAATGTGTATATGAGCAACACAAACTGGATTTTTTTTTTTTTTTAGTGTTGGGGGGAGCACAAGTGCAGGAGGGTAGACCAGGGAGGAATGGGAAGTGAGTGTGATTGGGGAACATTGTATGAAATTCCCAAATATTATGTTGGAGAAAAACAAAAATAAATAAATCAAGATCAGATCAGCAATTTCAATACACCTGTAATCCCTAGTGAAGTAGAAGCAGTAATTAGAAGTATCCTAATAACAATGAAAAATTTCAGGACCACATGATTTTAGGGCAATATTCTACCAAAATTTAAATAAATTAATGCCAATACTGCTCAAATGATTCCCCAAAATAAAAACAAAAATAATATTGTCCAATTTTTTAAAGGCCACAATTACTCTCTCTGATACATAAACCATTTAAAGGCTCAGCAAAGAGATATACAGGCCAATTTCCCTTATGTACATAGATGTAAAATTCTCAATAAAATAATTGCAAACCAAATTCAAAAACATATCATATTATCACCTACCATGACTACGAAGGCTCCATCCAAAAGATTTGGGGAGGGTCAACCTAAATAGAAATGCAAATCATTTCCACTAAAATCTGGAAAAAAGCAATGTCGTCCAATCTCTCCATATCTATTCAAGATAGTAGTAGAGTTTGTCTTAGTGTTTCTATTGCAGTGATCAAAGATCATGACCAAAAAGCAAGTTGAGGAGGAAAAGGTTTATTTGGTACACTTCCAGATCACAGTTCATCATTGGAAGAATTCAGCACAGAAATTCAAGCTGGGCTGGAGGCTGGAGGCAAGAGCTGATGCGGAGACTATGCAGACTATTACTTCACATGGCTAGCTCAGCCTGATTTTTCTTTTTTTTTTTTAAACCCAGGACCACCAGCCTTGACATGGCAACAATCATAATAGTTTGGATCCTCCCACATTGATCACTAATAGAGAAAATGTCTTGTTGCAGGATATTTGACCATACTGTGAACCCCAAGATTTTCTTATTTACTAGAAAAAAAAAAACTTTTTAGTTTCGGTGTGACTCAGCCATAGCACACACCTTTAAAACAAGAGCTTTCTAGTTGAACATTGTATACAGGATTAAATAAAGTTAACTCTAGGTCAAGAGGTGAAGCAAGCAACCAGTTGACAGGGAGTGAACATAGGAAAAAAAACAGAGAGAGGAAGAGGAAGTTGGGAGGACTGATAGATGCACAAGAAGACAAAGGAAGGGTCATTGAGTTTAAGGGTTTTTTAAAGGTGAGGTGGAGAGAGAGAGAACTTCTTTTTTTCCTGCTGGGACATCTGCTGAGGAGGAAGGACAACTGGTGCTTTCTCTGAGCTAGCAAGATTTCACCCCAGTATCTGGTTCCTGAGTCTTCATTGGTAAGATCAAATGTTTGAGATTTTGTTAAAAACAATATTTGGTGCTCCAGACAGAGAAAGCATGTCACCTACAGACAAACTGAGAAGCCATCAGATTTGGTAAGTCACCTGTGAAGGCCTCAAGGTGAGAGTTAAGCCTGGGAAATAATATAATACAAGGCATTAGGACCATATATAGTAGTACTTTAGATGGCTTGAAAATAGAAGCAAAAAAAATGAAAAGATAAATGATGTAATTGAAATAGGCGCAATACCAATTTTGATTCTTATCATTTTGGTATTTCATATTTTATACTTTTTATTAATTTTTATATTTTTAATATTAATCACAGGTTATTTACTTTGTATCCCAGCTGTAGCCCCCTCCCCAATCTCACCCTCCCTCATCTCCTCCCTGTCCCTTCCCAAGTCCACTGCTAGGAGAGGTCCTCCTCCCCTTCCATCTGACCTTAGCTTATCAGGTATCTTCAGGACTGGCTGCAATGTCCTCCTCTGTGGCCTAGCAAGGCTGTTCTTCCCTTGAGGGGTGGGGGCAGGCAAAGGAGCCAGTCATTGAGTTCATGTCAGAAATAGTTCCTGTTCCCCTTATTAGGGAAACCCACTTGGATACTGAGCTACCATGGGCTACATCCAAGCAGGGGTTCTAGGTTATATTCATACATGGTCCTTGGTTGGAGGAACAGTCTCATAGAGGACCCCTGTGCCCTGATATATTTTGTCCTTGTGGAGCTCCTGTCCTCTTCCAGTCATCATGTTTTATCCTTACTATTAATAGCCATAGTGACTTTCTGTGCCCTCCCAAAGAAAAAAAAGCTTTAGAGATACAGGAAAAAAATATTAAAAGTGGAATGATAAAATAAATGCCTTAGAAGAAAAATTAGATATATAAATAAAAATGAGAAAAACACTCAGACACAGACAGAGAAATACAGACAAGAACCTCCCATCCCACTATATGATGAAACTGAAGAGGGGCTACCCAAGGTTGTTAGAAAACCAACTTTCGTGTATCCAGTTACTATACAAGAACTACCAGGAGATGATAGACACCCCCAAGGCTATGAATAAGGTAAATTGAATATTACAGACATATTGGATTTGAGGAGATTTAAGACAGCACTCTTTTCATATGGTGTGCATTCACCTTATGTGAAGCAAATATTAAATTCATGGGCAAATCAGAACATAATTATCCCCCAAGACTGGAAATATTTGGCTATAGCTGGTCTTTCATTACAATGGCAAACATGTAGAAAGAGGAAGTGAGGGTTATATAACAATGACAAGAGACTAGGGGTATTAATATTATCCAGGATGAGTTGCTAGGTGAAAGTCAATATACTGAGTAACAAAACCAGCTTAAATTTGATAACCATACATTGTCACTTTTGTAGTTTTGCAGCTTTAAATGCTTGGAGCAAGGTTGAAGAATCAGGAAAGATATCTGTGCTATTTATTATAATTAGACACAGCCCAGAAGAAGCCTTCACTGATTTTTTGCAAAGAGTGACTTCAGAATGATATAAGATTCAGAAGTCAGATGAATACTGATCAAATCTTTAACTTTGAAAAGGCTAATTCAGAATGCAAAAGGGTGATTAGACCTTTAAAGGCAAGATCAGGACTATTAGATGCATGGATAAGAAATGTGGCTGATATTGGATCTCACATTTATGATGCTACACTGATAGAAGTAATTTCTAAAAGTGTTAAGAAAAATCAAAATGTCAGATGTTTTAATTGTGGTAAGCCAGATCATTTAAAAAGGGATTGTAGGTAAGGCGTTCCTAGAAACAATGCTTTTTTTCTAGAGAAAATTAAAAAAGAAGTCCTTAGCCTTTTGGAGTATGCAGAAATTGTGGCAAAGGCTGCCATTCGACTAATGAATGCAGATCAACAAGAGACAACTAAGTAACCCTTTGGCATGGGGAAACGTCCTAGAAGGCATCTCACAGGCCCCAATTTCAAATTTGATTCAGTCGTTCCCTGACAGCATTAGAGAAATTCATCCGCAGAGAAATTAAAAGAGTCAGTGTCTTTTTAAAAACCACACAGCACTGGCTATAATCAAGGACAAAATAGCTTCAGTAGATAAAACAAAATTCAGGGGAGACAAGAAAACAAGTATTTGGCAAACTGCTATAAATGATCAGAGACCAAAGTTTCTTTGTTACCTAAGCCATGGCCTTTCAGAGTAATTGACTTGAAGGATTGATTTTTTACAATCTCTTTGCATCAGCATGATAGGGATAGGTTTGCTTTCTGAGTACCTACTTATAAAAATAGTTGTCCAATAAACAGATATCATTGGAAAGTCTTTTCACAAGGAAGGTTAAACAGACCTACCTTGCACCAATATTTTGTATAACATCTACTAGAAATAATTCATAAAGTTTCATCAGTCTATAATTTATCATTATATGGATGGCATCTTACTGGCTGATTCAGGTGCAGGTTCCTTAGGGAAAAAATGTTTGATGAAGTAAAGAGAATTCTATCTTGGTGGGGAGTACAAATTGCTCCTGAAAAAATACAAAGAGGAGATTTTTTGGGGATCAGAGTGGAAGTCAAGAAAACTCACTTCAGATTCAGAAACTTACAATGAAAGCTTTATTTTCTGAGCTCTGGGAGGTGGTCAGGTTTGGGATCTGAACCATGTCCTCGAGGGGAAGCTGTGTTGAATATTTAAAGGGTGAAAACTGCAATTAGCTCACATGGATGTGGGCCACAGCGGAACAGGGTAGTCATCTCTGACAAGTTACTCTGCTAACAAGCAGCTCTAGCTGACTTTGAAAGTGCACCTGGAGGTTGGGGGCTAGTTGTGCTTGTGGTTGAGGAATTTCTGGGAACAATAAGGTCACAGAGTCTGCTGAACATAAACATAGGTGGTTTTTTTTTTTTTTAACTGACCTTGTACAGAGATTCTTTTTTCCTATATCAGTAACAAGCTGAGATGATATGGTGTTAGGCCTGAGGCAGAATTGGCTATAGTTATGCTACCCAAAAAGAGTAGGCTCATCAGATTCTATCAATTATTTAGGATATAAGAGAGGTTTACAGAATTCGACCACAAAAAATACAAACCAGGAGAGATCAATTACAAACTCTTAATGATTTTCAAAAATTGCTTAGAGATAATAACTGGCTATGGCCCCAAATTGGATTAACTATGCAAGAGCTAAGTAACTTATTTCAAACCTTCCAAGGCGATAAGGACTTAAATAGTCCAAGACAATTATTAGCTGAGGCTGAGCAAGAATTGGCTTTGGTAAAAAAGAAATTACAGAATACACACTTGGATCCAAAGCTTGATAGTATTTTAGTCATTTTGCCTTCTACTCATTTAACAGGAATTCTTATGCAGAGAGAAAAGAATATTTTAGAATGGATATTCTTAGCACACAATCAAATTAAAGAGATTAATGACTTATTTAGAAAAGGTTTCTGAATTGATTCTGAGAGGAATAATGAGACTGTCAATTAGCAGGAAAAGACCCAGCAGAAATTATGGTTCCTTTTAGTAATGTTGAAATTGCCTCATTATGTGCAGAAAATGAACATTGGCAAAGAGCTTGTAGTAATTTTTTTTTGGGGGGAGACATTAACAACAAATATCCCCAAAGCAAGGGACTTTAGTCTATTAAAAAAGTATTTAGATTATCTTTCATATGGTAAAAGGGACACCAATTTCTGGAGTCCCTACGCTCTATTTCACCTAAAATTAGCATAATCTGAGAAGGGTCCCACTGAGGGACTGGAGATTACATTTGTGAAGTAGTGGACAAATTGGCATCATGTTTAATAAAGACTAGAATATGAAAATTTGTCATGAAACAAATGATGGATTACACATTAAAAACAACAACAACAACAACAACAACAAACAAAACAAAAACCCTGAACGTTTACTCCTAACACTAACAATTAAGGGGAAATGGAAAACCAGATTAAACCAGGACAACCCTATGAGACTAACTATTATAAGAAATCCATAGTCAGATAATGGTTCACACTTTTAATCCCACCATGTGGGAGGCAGAAGGAGGCAAATAAAAATTACAGTGATTTAAATTCAAAAGTTGCTTGCAAAAGGCAGGCTGAAATTCAAAGTGAATTTCTTTTGGGATCTAAATATAGACACACTTAACCTTGAATTTATAGCTAAAGAGAAAGGGAAATATAGGTGTATTTATCCACAGATACTAAGATATATTTAGTTTCAACATTTTTAAAAAATTATTTAAATTTCAATTGAAAGATAATACTCTTTGTTGCCCACAAAACAAAACAAAAGCAAAAGCAAAAACAAAAGCAAAGCAAAGCAAAGCAAAACAAAACAAAAAACTATTTTGCTCTAGGAAAGATGTAACTTGGAAGAATGGAACACCCTAGAGTTAGGGTTGGGGCAAATTTTGTTTTACCTTTATAGGAGAATAAAAGCAACCAACTAAGGAATCCAGAGATCACTGGACAAAGGGGACATCTGAAGAAGATGGACAGATCATAAAGAGTCCTAAGGCTTGTCTCTGCTGTCCTCTACAGACAAAAGTGGCAAATGGTCTTTATGTGGTACCAATTCAATTAAAATTAAAGCTGCCTTTGAGATTGGAATGTAGCTCTCTCCTTCTCTAATCCCCTGCATGCTTGTTAAAGGAAAATCCAAAATCTCTGTCTCATATCAAAAGAGTCACCTGGTATTAAACAGAGAAAACAAAAAATAAGGGACTATTGCCACTGATCTCAAAATCTTTTGGTTTTTATTTGACTCTCTAAAACTTTTCTTATTGTATAAATATTATCTCAAAATCTATAAGATTATTATAAAAATCTATAAGATTATTACCCTGACTACAAGATTTGCAGGTATAAATATAAAGCAGAGATGAAGGGAATGTTCAACCAGACTCTGGCCCAAACTTTCTGTTGTGATACTAGTAGTCATGCAGAGTACTGACTAATGCTAGAAATAAGCTTCGTCTAGCTTCCTGTACATGTTTTCAAGTTTGAGTCTGAAGCAGGTAATTAGGAAGACAGTTTGTGTACCTCCAGTGTACTTAATGGATTGTTTCCTCAAACCTTTCTGAGATCTGCTGAATATGGCATTTAAAATATTTAAGTTTTCTACAATAAACCATGACTATCCCTTACTTTTGAAGTCTCCAAGAAGATGATGGGGCCCTGCAATGATATATATACCTGGGTTGTGTTAACACCTGGACAAAACTGCCCATGCCTCTTTTACCACCAGGTTCTGAACAAATAGCGGACATCTTTGGGTTGACTGCTGTGGTCTACCTAGTCAGCACTGCCACTAAGCTGACAAACACAAAGATCAGCTTCAGACTACAAATTACTCAGGACATTAAAATTTGCTGAATTCATATGAGACTGACACAGAACCTTGAACTAGAAAAGACTTAATCCTAACATTGCCAAATACAACCAAACTAGACATTGTGGAAAGCTTGGCACAAATAGCTTCATTATTATAATTTTACTGTGTTAAAATCCTGTTTATTAGGCAAAAAGGGAGAGATGTTGCAAGAGATTTGACCATAGTGTGAACCACAAGATTGTGTTGTTTACTGGAAAAATCTGTTTCTAGTTGTAGTGTGGCTCAGCCCTAGCACACACCTTTAATCCAAGAGCTTTCTGCCTGAGTATTGTACACAGGATTAAATAAAGTTAGCCCTATGTCAATAGTTGGAGCAAACAATAAGTTGACAGAGAGTGAACACAGGTAAAAAAAACAAAACAAACAAACAAACAAACAAACAAAAAAAAAAAACAGAGAGGAAGTCAGGAGGATGGATAGAGAAATTCACAGGATGAAGGGACATTAAGTTTGAGGGTTTTTTTTTTGAGGTGTTGTGAAGAGTGAGAGCTTCCTTTTTTCTTGCTGGGATGTTGGCCGAGAAGAAAGGTCAGCTGGGTGCTTTTTCTGCCTCTCTGAATCAGTAGCCAGTACAAAGCCATAGCTAGATCAATAAGACAACTGATGGAGATCAAAGAAATGCAAACAGGAAGGGAAGACATTAAAGTACCCTTATTTGCAGATTTTTTATGGTATATATAAATAACGCTATAATTTCTATGAGGTAGTACAGAGGGAAACAAAGGTGGGGAAAGAAAGGTGGAGAATAGCTATGGGGAGAGCAGGGGTGGGAGGACAGAGGACTTGCAGAGAGAAGAGAAACTGTGGGAGGGGCCAGTTCTGAGACAAGCTGGAGACCTACAACAGTGTAGGCTCCAGGGAAGGTATGAGGGTGACTCTAAGATCCCTAGTAGCAGGGGTTGGAGACTATAAAGGTCACCCCCTAACTAGACAGGATTCCTAGTCAAGAGAAGTGGAACACCAATCCACCCACAAAAACTTTCACCCCAAATTTACCCTGACTACAAGATGTGCAGGTATAAATACAAAGCAGAGATGGAGGGAATGTCCAACCAGACTCTTGCCCAACTTGAGACCCACCCCATGAGAGACAGCTAACCCCTGACACTAACAACCACACTCTGCTATGCTTGCAGATGGGAGCCTTGCATAGCTGTCTTCTGAGAGGCTCCACCCAGCAAAGAATTAAAACAGATGCTGAGATTCAGAGCCAAAGATTGGGCGGAGCACAGGGAGCTTGTGGAAGAGCCGGGGGAAGGATAGGAAGACCCAGAGTGGACAGGAGCTTCACAAGAAGACCATCAGAGGCAACTAACCTGGGCTGGGGGAGGGGAGGTGGGCTGCAGAGACTGGAGCATCAATTAAGGACCATGCATGGACTTAATCTAGGCCCCCTAAACACACATATATACCCAAAGGAAAACTTGGTCTTCTTGTGGGTTCCCTAGTAAGGGGAGCAGGGGCTTTGTCTGACATGAATTCTGTTGCATGCTTTTTAATCACCCCCTTTCTCCCTTGGTGGGGCTGCCTTGCCAGGCTACTGTGGAAGAGGATGTGCTCAGTCCTGATATGCCTTGAAGTGCTAGCATGGGTTGAAAGAGGAGCTTTCCTGAGGGCTAAGAAAGGGAGCAGGGGGGAAGAGGGAGAGAGGATGGGACCAGGAGAAGAGGATGGGGACTACAATTGGGATGTAAAGTGAACAACTAAATAAATGTAAAAGTTAAAAAAAAATTGAAGAAAGAAATAAGACATTAAAGATATCAACAATGGAAAAGATTTCCCATCCTCATGGATCACTATAAATTAATATAGTAAAAATATTCATTCTACCAAAAGCAATATACAGATTCAGTGCAACTAACTCTCACTAAAATCCCAACTATTTTTCACAGACATTGAAAAGAAAATTATCAGCTTCATATAGAAACACACACACACACACACACACACACACAATCCAGGATAGTTAAAATAATCCTGAACAATAAAAGAATTGCTGAGGTATCACCATCCTCAATTTTAAATTGTATTATAGAGTTAAAGACACACACAGGCACACACAAACACACACACACACACACACACACACACACACACACCAGCATCTTATTGTGACAAAAGCACACATGCTGAACAACGGGATTGAATTGCAAACACAGACATGATTCTTGGAGACCAGCAAACACCTGGGAACAGCAGAGGCTTGCTGCCATTTAGGAAATCTAGAGGACCGCTACCATCCAGGACCATCAGCTAGACCTACAATCCTAGAGGCCAACACCAGGTTTGCTAACACCAGGGACAACCAAATGGCTAGAGGTCAACATAAGAACACAAGCAACAAAGTGGAGGGCCATATATCACCCCAGAACCCAGCTATCCTACTTCAGCAAGCACTGGATACCCTAAAACACCAAAGCACAAGAAAACAGAAACTACAGACAGGAGCATCACCAAAAGAATAAAAGAGACACAGCCAGCAGTGAGATGTACACAGGATAGTCATCTTTCACAAAGGTCTGTGTTGGCCCAAGCAACATTCAGCTTAGAGCCCTCTCCATGCTGATCTACCTGAACCACTGAGGACAAGGTCAGCAGAGGTATGCTGTACTCAGGTCCAACAGACATCATCTGTCCTTTAACCCAAAAAGGCCTGTGGGGGGACCGAGCAACATTCAGCTTAGAGCCATCTCTGCCTACTCCCAAACTGCTTGACCATCAGAGATCACCAGACCTGCTAACATCAGAGACAACCAGATGGCTAGAGGTGAGCATTAGAACATAAGCAACAAAAGCCAGGACCATGTGGCATCACTAAAAACCAGTGGTTGCATCACAGCAAGCCTTGGAGATACTATCACACCCAAAGTGCAAGAAAAAAATTTAAATCTGAGGTTATGAAAATAATAGAGGTATTAAAGGAGAAAAATAGATCCCTCAAAGAAATACAGGAATATACAATCAAGCAGGTAAAAGACTCGAATAAATCCCTTAAGGAAATAGAGAAAAATGGAATCAAATAGGAGAAGGAAATGAATGAAACTCAAGACCTGAAAATGGAAATAGAAGAAATAAAGATAACACAATCTGAGGCAATCCTGGAGATGGAAAACCTAGGGAAGAGAACAGGTACTAAAAACACAAGCATCACACACAGAACACAAGAGATGGAAGAGAGAATCTCAGGTGTAGAAGATACAGTTGAAGAAATCAATACATGAGTCAAAGAAATGTTAAATCTAAAAAGTCCCTGACACAAAACATCCAAGGAATCTGGGACAATATGAAAAGATCAAGCCTAAGAATAATATTAATATAATGAGAAGATTCCCTGTTACGGATATAAACATGTGTTGTAGTGGTCCCAGGTGTGGGATGTGGGTCTGATTCAGATGGTCCACAGCAGCAGACTATTTGCCTTATGCTGGCTCCCAGGAGCTCTTTGCCAACTGCAGATAGTTTAAATCTGTGGATTCTGGAGAGAGAATAAATGCCAGAGCCCAGAGAGCATGAGTCTCTGAGAAAGAACAAGACTGCTCCTTCTTCCCCCTGGCTCCTCCTGCTTGCCGTTGTGAAACAAAAAGTCAGAGATCTTCTGGAAGGAGGATTAGACTGGCTCCAAGGAACCTGAGGACCATAACCATCAGGAAGCAGCTAAGAGAACTGCACTTCCTCTTCCACTAATCCTTTCTCTCTTCTACCTGATGTTTGGGTGCTGGAAGGCATTGGGTGGAGTATGGAGAAAAAGATTTTAAAATGTAAATAAAAGAGTTTTCATAAAAAGTACACCAACAACTCCCAGCTTCAAGGCTCAGAAAATATTTTCAACAAAACCATAGAAGAAAACTTCCCCAACCTAAAGACAGAGAGGCCTATAAACATAAAACAAGCTTACAGAACACCAAACAGATTGGACCAGAAAAGAGACTCCTCCTGCCTCATAATAATCAAAATACTAAGTGTATAGAACAAAGAGATAATATTAAAAGCTGCAAGAGGAAAAGGCCAAGTCATATATTAAGGCAAAACTATCAGAATTACACCCGACTTCTCATAAGAAACTCTAAAAGCCAGAAGGACCTGGACAGATATATTAAGAGCATTAAGAGATGACAGATGTCAGCCCCAACTACTATACCCAGCAAAACTTTTAATCAACATCGAGGGAGGAAACAAGATATTCCAGGACAAAAACAAACTTAAACAGTATCTATCCACAAATCCAGCCCTACAGAAGATACTAGAAGGAAAACTTCAACCCAAGGAGGGTAACTACACCCAGGGAAACACAGGTAATAAATAACCCCACATCAGCAAAACCAAAAGAAGGTAATTCTCTCTCTCTCATACTCTCTCCCAACACCAACATCAAAATAACAGAAAGTAACAACAACTGGTCATTAATATCTCTCAACATCAATGGCATAAACTTCCACAATAAAAAAGACACAGGTTAACTGAATGGATACAAAAATAGGACTCATTTTTTTTCTGCTGCATACATCAAATACACTTCAGCAATAAAGACAGATGTTAACTCAGAGTAAAGAGCTGAAAAAGGGTTTTCCAAGCAAATGGACCCAAGCAGCCAGCTGGAGTAGTCATTCTAGTATATAATAAAATAGACTTTCAACTGAAATTAATCAAAAGAGATGGGGAAGGACACTTCATACTCATCAAAGAAAAAACAATCCACCAAGGGAACATCTCAATTCTGAACATCTATGCCCCAAGGGCAAGGGCATCTACGTTCATAAAAGAAACATTACGAAAACTTAAAGCACACATCTAAAACTACACATTAATAATGTAAGACTTCAACACCTCACTTGTTGATGGACAGATCATCAAGACATAAACTAAATGAGGAAATAAAGGACCTAAAAGATGTCATGAAACAAATGGACCTAACAGATATCTACAGAACATTTCACCCAAACCAAAAAGAATATACCTTTTTCTCAGCACCTTATGGAACCTTTTTAAAAATTGATCATATAATCAGTCACAAGGCAAGACTCAACATATACAAGAAGATTGAAATAACCCCTTATATCTTATCAGACCATCATGGATTCAAATTGGAACTCAACAACAACAGAAACAACAGAAAGCCTACAAACTTGTGGAGACTGAACAACTCCCTACTCAACAACCACTGGGTCAGAGAAGAAATAAAGAAATAAATTAAAGATCTAGTATTTAATGAATACAAAGGCACAACATATCCAAACTTATGGAACAAAATGAAAGCATGACTAAGAGAAAAAGTTCCCATACTAGTAACTTAGCAGCGTTCCTGAAATCTCTAGAACAGAAAAAGCAAACATGCCAAAGAGGAGTAGACTTGGGTGTCCTTCAACTGAAGAATGGATACAGAATTTGTGGTACATTTATACAATGGAATACTACTTAGCTATTACAAACAAAGAAATCATGATGTCCTGCTATGCTTGCAGACAGGAGCCTAACTTGACTGTCCTCTGGGAGGCTCCAGCCAGCAGTGGATGGAAAAAGATGCTGGGACTTGCAGCCAAGCATGGGGCAGAGCTTCAGGGGTCCTGTGGAAGTGTTGGGGGAAAGACAGAATCACTGGAGGAGTCAGAAACCTCACAAGAAGACCAACAGAGACAACTAACCCAGTCCCAAAGAGGCTTACAGAGACTGAGGAGTATGCAGGATCTGAACCTAGCACCCTGCACACATGTGGCCAATGGGCGGCTTGGTCTTCATATGGGGTGCCTGATGAGTGGAGGGAGTGCTGTTTCTAACATGGACTTGTTATGCCAGGATCGTGAGACCCTCAGAGACCACCAGGAGATGACTTGATGCAAAAGCAAGAGAACTTTATTATGAGAGCGACTGAACTCAGTCTCATTGATGCAGCAGTAGAGAAGTGGGATCCTGAACCCTGGGTGAACAGAGTTATTAAAGGGAAAAACTGCAAGCAGGGGGTTTCCATGACAGCAAACATGAAAGTTCATGCCTTGGCATAATAGGATTGGGTAAAAGTCATAGGGTGAGGTGACCCTCTAGCTGAGGCACATAATCACAATTGCCATTCTTCTAAACTACATCTGGAACATTGGGGAGAATTTTCCCAACCGATTCTCATTGACTGTTGCCAGGGAGATTGTCTCTGTTTTCTACCAAGTATTTATTCTGTGATTTTTCCTGGAAGATGTTGCTAGGAGAGTTAACTTTGTTTTCTGCCGAGTGCACATTCTGTGGTATTTCCTGGTCCCTGAGTTCAGCTCCTGGTCAAGATGGCTTCTCATTTCAACATGGAGTCACCCAAGCTAACTTAAACTCTTCAGACTCTATTGCCTGCTTTTGCATCAGTTCCCCCTGGCAGCACTACCTTGCCTGTCCTCAGAGGATGAAGATATGCACAGTCCTGACATGACTTGATGTGCTGGGGAAGGTTGATATGGGAAGAGGGGAACTCCCCTTTTCTGAGGGAAAAGGGAGAGGGGAAGGGGGAAGGAAGGACAAGAAGGAGAGGAAAATAAATAGAATGCATAGGGAGTCTTGTGGAAAAGTGGGAGGAAAGAGAAAAGGGCCTGAAGGTGACAGGAACTCCACAATACCAACAGAGCCAACTAATCAGGGCCCAGAGGGGTTTTCTGAGACTGAAGCATCAACCAAGGACCTTGCGTGGACTTGACCTAGGCCTTCTACAATGATGTGGCCAGTGGGCAACTCAGGCTTCATGTGGATCTTCTAGTAAGGAAGTGGGGACTGCATCTGACACAGACTCTCTTGCCCACTTCTTGATCACTGCCTTCTGGCAGGACTGCCTCGCCAGGCCAAGGGGAAGAGAACATTCTCAGTCCTGATTTGACATAATCAGCTGGGGTGGTGGGAAGTGGCCCTTTCCTTTGTGGGGGAATATGGGAGGCGTGTAGGGCAGGAGGAAGGGACCAGGAAGCAAGGAAGCATGGGGCTACACCCAGGAGGTAAAGTTATTATAGCAAAGATCCAGAGCATGTGAGAAGGAGTATTGATTTGCCACTTGGAATCAGAGGAACAAGGCAGAATGAATTAACAATCTCTGACAAGTTTATGACAAACGGTTTTTATTTATTCTTGAAGCATTTTGCGTTAGAAAATTATCACCTTGAAAATACTCGTTTGCATAATTCATCTTTATAATAGAGACTTTCTAAACGTTATTTCTTTTGTAGTATTGGCATACTTTACACTAACGCACCTAATCATGAACTTAAAAACATATGACTTATGAATATGCTGTGCGTGTGTGTGGTAGGTTCACATCCACAGTTCATTTGCACAAAGAAAGAACACTTCACCTACCACAACCAAATCGCACATGGCTATAGGTTAAGAGCTAGTCTTTACAATAATATGTAAGTAAAGAAGGGACCTACATATAAATGTTAGACATTTGAAAATTTAATAGCTTACTCATAAAACACTGTACATTTTTTAAATAAGAAAAGATTGATCAAATATGGGTAATTTGCATAGCTTGCATGTCATAAACCTTTAATGAATAAGACATGGAGTTATATATATGAAGCATTCGTTATATGCTAGGAAAGGCAGAAAAGTAAATACACAAAAGACAGGGGAGAGAAAGTCACAGTGGTCAGAGACATGAAAGTACGGTGAACTGCGGTAAATAAAGAGTGCTGAGCTAGATAACATTTATTATTATCAGCCCTAAGATTATTGGGGGCGGGGGGGAGAAGCCAAGATGGCGGCGCCGGGTAAACAGCGTGTCTGAGCAGCAGGACAGCACTTTCCGTGCAGAGACCAGGAGACTGAACTCAGGGCCCTGAAACTACATCGATCGTGTTTCCCAGGTGAGGGGAGGCTCCCACGGCGTGGGAATCGGTCAGGTCCACTCACGGCTACCCAGCCAGAACGCGGAAGAAATCCTGGGTAACGCGGGCTTTGGGTCTCCGGGCTGGAGCCGCAAGCGGGCGGGTCCCAGCCACTTTCCCAGGCTGATCCGTGGGCACAAGGGTGCCTGAGACTGGGAGTCCCAGTCGAGGGGGGACCCCATGGGGAAGCAGGGTTGCGGGTCTGATCGCAGGCCACCCAGTCTTTCCCCGGAAGGTCTCTGCCGCCGTCACAGCCGAGCTCCTGCCACGCGCAATGAGCTTTGCGCTCAGCTCAGCGGTACAGACAAGCTGCGCGCCCCAGTACAACAGAGACTGGGAACCCCTGTCCGGAGAGGACCCCACAGAGAAGGAAGAAACCGTGCTGCTAGGGTCACCTAGGGAAAGTCTAGCAGACTGCAGATTGCAAACAGACAGAACTGAGTGCCCCAAGACACCAGAGCAGTACTCACCCGCCACAGATTACCGCAGCTGATCACTAAATTTACAGCAAGAAACCCAGAAGGAGGGCAGCTGTCTCCAGGACTTCTCCCAGTGAGAGGAGAGCCCTCTTGACTAATCAGGACCACAGTTACCACCCAGGTCTCTATGCCTGAGGTGAGCTGTAGCAACTCCTGAAAAACACCAGACATCCAGGAACTATACCCAAAAAGCTGGGAAGGCTTCCTTGAGGAAAAACCATCTTCCTGCCAAAGGGATTCTCTCCACTACAACAGTCCAGGAATAACCAGAAACTAAATTCAAACAACTAAGATAGCTCAATGGGTAGAGGACAGCGTAAAAGTTCAATCAACAAAAGCCAGAGCATTATGGCATCTCCAGAACCCAGTTATCCAGGGGCAAATAGCCCTAGACACCCCAGCATAAATGAAATTCAAGGAGACGACCTAACATCTATGCTCAAGAAGATGATAACAGAGGAAACAAATAAAATACGAAAAGAAATAGAAGAAGCTGAAGCCAAACGGTATGTGGCCTTTAAAGAGGAAATGCTTAAATCACTGAATGAAATAAAAGAAACAGTGGATTGTTCAAACAAACAGCTGAAGGAATTGACGAAAAAACATGAAAATACAGTCAGACAGGGGAAGGAAACCAACAAAATAGCTCAAGACCTGAAGATAGAATTGGAAAAATTAAAAAGAACACAAATGGAAGAAATTGTGGAGAGAAAGAACTTAGGGAAGAAAGCAGGAACTACAGAGGTTAGCATAACCAATAGGTTACAAGAAATGGAAGAAAGAATCTCAGGTGTGGAAGATACAATGGAAGAAATAGATGTATCTGTCAAAGAAAATGTTAAATCTAAAAAATTCCTGACACAGACCGTCCAAGAAATTCAAGACAACATAAAAAGACAAAACCTAAGAATAATAGGAATAGAGGAAAAAGAAGATTCCCTGCACCAAGGCCCAGAAAATATTTTCAACAAAATCATTGAAGAAAATTTCTCCAACTTAAAGGAGAGGCCAATAAGAATACAAGAGGCCTATAGAACACCCAATAAATTAGACCAGAAAAGAAAATCCTCCCGCCACATAATAATCAAAACTGTAAGTATACAGAACAAAGAAAAAAATACTAAAAGCTACAAGAGAAAAAGGCCAAGTAACATATAATGGCAAACCCATTAGAATCACACCTGACTTTTCAACAGAGACTATGAAAGCCAGAAGGGCCTGGACAGATATCATGCAGACCCTAAGAGAACACAGATGTCAGCCCAGGCTACTATACCCTGCAAAACTCTCAGTCCTCATAGACGGAGAAAACAAGATATTCAATGACAAAAACAAATTTCAACAATACCTACAAACAAATCCAGCATTACAGAAGACACTGGAAGGGAAAATACAACCCAAGAAAGCTAGCTACATTCAAGAAAACACAGGAAATAAATAACCCCACTACAGTAAAACAAAAAGCAATCAAGCACACAACCGTATGACCACAGCCAACATCAAATTCAAAGGATCTAACAGCCACTGGTCATTACTCTCTCTCAATATCAATGGACTTAATTCTCCAATAAAAAGACACAGACTAACAGAATGGATGCATAAACAAAACCCAGCAATCTGTTGTATACAAGAAACACACCTAAGTCACAAAGATAGACATTACCTGAGGGTAAAGGGATGGAAGACGGCTTTTCAAGCAAATGGACGCAAGAAGCAAGCAGGAGTAGCCATTCTAATATCTGATAAAATAGTCTTTCAACCAAAATTAATCAAAAGAGATGGGGAAGGACACTTCATACTCATCAAGGGAAAATTCCACCAAGAAGACATCACAATCCTGAACATCTATGCCCCAAATACAAGGGCACCCACATTTGTGAAAGAAACATTGATAAAACTTAAACCACATATAGATCCCCACACACTAATAGTGGGAGACTTCAACACCCCACTCTCAACAAAGGACAGGTCAACAAAACAGAAATTAAACAAAGAAACAATATCTCTAACAGAGGTCATGAATCAAATAGACCTAACAGATATTTACAGAACCTTACACCCAAACACAAAAGAATTTACCTTCTTCTCAGCACCTTATGGAACCTTCTCCAAAATAGACCACATAGTTGGTCACAAAGCAAGCCTCAACAAATAAAGGAAGATTGAAATAATCCCTTGTATCCTGTCGGATCACCATGGAATAAAGCTGGACCTCAGTAACAACAGAAATAGCAAAAAGCCTACACATACATGGAAACTGAACAACTTGCTACTAAAAGACAGCTGGGTCAGGGAAGAAATAAAGAAAGAAATTAAAATCTTCCTAGAACTCAATGAAAATGAAGACACAACATACCCAAACTTGTGGGACACAATGAAAGCAGTGCTAAGAGGAAAGTTCATAGCACTAAGTGCCTTCAAGAAGAAATTTGAGACAGCGCATTCAAGCAACTTAATGGCTCACTTAAAAACCCTAGAAAAAGAAGAAGCAGACACACCAAGAAGGAGCAGACGGCTGGAAATAATCAAACTCAGGGCTGAAATCAATTAATTAGAAACAAATAAAACAATTCAAAGAATCAATGAAACCAAGAGCTGGTTCTTTGAGAAAATCAACAAGATCGACAAACCCTTAGCCAAGGTAACTAAAAGGCAGCGAGACACCATCCAAATCAACAAAATCAGAAATGAAAAGGGGGACATAACTACAGACACTGAGGAAATCTAAGCAATCATTAGGACTTACTTCAAAAGTCTATACGGAACAAAATTTGAAAATTTAAATGAAATGGATAATTTTCTTGATCGATTCCACTTACCAAAGCTAAATCAGGACCAGGTAAATCAATTAAGTAGTCCTATATCCCCCAAGGAAATAGAAGCAGTCATCGAAAGTCTCACATCCAAAAAAAAAAAGCCCAGGACCTGATGGTTTCAGCGCAGAATTCTACCAGACATTCAAAGAAGAGCTAACATCAATTCTCTTCAAACTATTCCACAAAATAGAAACAGAAGGAACATTACCAAACTCATTCTATGAAGCCACAGTCACCTTGGTACCTAAACCTCACAAAGACTCAACAAAGAAAGAGAATTTCAGGCCAATCTCCCTTATGAACATTGATGCAAAAATACTCAACAAAATACTTGCAAACCGAATACAAGAACACATCAAAGATATCATCCACCATGACCAAGTAGGCTTCATCCCAGGTATGCAGGCGTGGTTCAGTATACGGAAATCCATCAATGTGATCCACCATATTAACAAATTGAAAGAAAAAAACCACATGATAATCTCCCTAGATGCTGAAAAAGCCTTTGACAAAATCCAACATCCATTCATGTTTAAAGTATTGGAGAGATCAGGGATACAAGGCACATATCTAAACATAGTAAAGGCAATATACAGCAAACCTATAGCCAACATCAAACTGAACGGAGAGAAACTTAAAGCAATCCCACTGAAATCAGGGACAAGACAAGGCTGCCCACTCTCTCCATATCTCTTCAACATAGTTCTGGAAGTCCTTGCTAAAGCAATAAGACAGTTGAAGGAGATCAAGGGGATACAAATTGGAAAGGAAGAAGTCAAATTATCACTATTTGCAGATGATATGATAGTATACCCGAGTGACCCCAAAAACTCTACCAGGGAACTCCTACAGCTGATAAACACCTTTAGCAAAGTGGCCGGATACAAAATTAACTAAAAAAAAAAAAAATCAGTAGCCCTCCTGTATACAAAAGACAAAAAGGCTGAGAAAGAAATTAGGGAAACAACACCCTTCACAATAGCCACAAATGACATAAGGTACCTCGGAGTAACCCTAACCAAGGAAGTCAAAGACTTGTATGAAAAAAATTTCAAATCTCTGAAGAAAGAACTAGAAGAAGATATGAGAAGATGGAAAGATATCCCATGCTCATGGCTTGGCAGGATTAACATAGTAAAAATGGCCATCTTACCAAAAGCAATCTACAGATTCAATGCAATGCCCATCAAATTACCAACACAATTCTTTACAGACCTGGAAAGAAAAATTCTCAACTTCATATGGAATAACAAGAAACCCAGAATTGCTAAAATAATCCTCTACAATAAAAGATCTTCTGGAGGTATCTCCATCCCTGATCTTAAGCTGTACTATAGAGCAACAGTTTTAAAAACTGCATGGTACTGGCATAGAAACAGATTGGTGGATCAATGGAACCGAACAGAGGACCCAGAAATAAACCCACACACTTATGGACACCTGATATTTGACAAAGACGCCAAAACCATACAATGGAAAAAAGATAGCATCTTCAACAAATGGTGCTGGTCCAACTGGATGTCCACATGTAGAAAAATGAAAATAGATCCATACTTATCACCCTGCACAAAACTGAAGTCCAAGTGGATCAAAGACCTCAACATAAAACCAGACACATTAAATCGGCTTGAAAAAAAAGTGGGGAATACCCTAGAACTCATTGGTACAGGGGAAAACTTCCTGAACAGAATACCAACAGCACAGGCTCTAAGAGCAACAATCAATAAATGGGACCTCATGAAACTGAAAAGCTTCTGTAAAGCAAAGGACACCGTCATCAAAACAAAGCGACCGCCTACAGATTGGGAAAGAATCTTCACCAACCCTTTATCTGACAGAGGACTCATATCAAATATATATAAAGAACTAAAGAAGCTGAAAAGCAGCAAACCAAGTAACCCACTTAAAAAAATGGGGAACAGAGCTAAACAGAGAATTCTCTGTAGAGGAATACCGAAGGGCAGAGAAACACTTAAGGAAGCTCATTAGCCATTAGGGAAATGCAAATCAAAACAACCCTGAGATTTCACCTTACACCCATGAGAATGGCCAAGATCAAAAACTCAAGTGACAACACATGCTGGAGAGGTTGTGGAGAAAGAGGAACCCTTCTCCACTGCTGGTGGGAATGTAATCTTGTACAACCACTCTGGAAATCAATCTGGCGTTTTCTCAGACAACTAGGAATAGTGCTTCCCCAAGATCCAGCCATACCACTCCTAGGCATATATCCAAAAGAGGCTCAAGCACACAAAAAGGAAATTTGCTCAACCATGTTTGTAGCAGCTTTATTTGTAATAGCCAGAAGCTGGAAACAACCCAGATGCCCCTCAACTGAAGAATGGATGCAGAAATTGTGGTACATCTACACAATGGAATATTACTCAGCAATGAAAAATAAGGAAATCATGAAATTTGCAGGTAAATGGTGGGATCTGGAAAGGATCATCCTGAGTGAGTTGTCCCAGAAGCAAAAAGACACACATGGTATATACTCACTCATATAGACATACAACATAGGACAAACCCACTAAAACCTGTGCATCTAAAGAAACTAAGCAAGAGAGAGGACCCTAACTAAATTGTCCAATCCCCATCTGGAAAGGCAAAGAGGATGGACATCAGAAGAAGAAGAAAACAGGAAACAACCGAGGAACCTACCACAGAGGGCCTCTGAAAGCCTCTGCCCTACAGACTATCAAAGCAGATGCTGAGCCTGATGGGCAACTGTTGGGCAGAGTGAATGGAATTTTATGTAAGAACTGGGAAATAGTAAGAGCTGGAGAGGACAGGGTCTCCACAAGGAGAGCAACAGAACAAGAAAATTTGAACACAGGGAACTTCCCAGAGACTCATACTCCAACCAAGGACTATTCATAGAGATAACCCAGAACCCCTGCACAAATGTAGCCCAGGGCAGTTCAGAGTCCAATTGGGTTACATAGTAATGTGAAGAGGGACTGCCTCTGACATGAACTGACTGGCCTGCTCTTTAGTCACCTCCTCCTGAGGGGGAGCAGCCTTACCAGGCCATAGTAGAGGACAATGCAGCCACTTTTGATGTGAACTGATGGACTAAGATCAGAAAGGAGAGGAGAACCTCCCCTATCAGTGGAATTGTGGAGTGGCATGCATGCAGAGGGAGGAGGGAGGGTGGGATTGGGAGGGGAGGATGGAGGGGCTTATGGGGGGATGCAGAATGAATAAAGTGTAATTGATGAAAAATTTAAAAAAAAGGGAAAAATAATTTAAGAACCTTAAATGACTTTCAAAAGTGGAGGAAAACATGGAGTTAGTCAATTTACATGGAGCATGTCTCGCCCCTGGGGGCAATGGTCTCCTGAACCTACTCAGACCTTGGACACCACCACTGCTAGTTCTAGAACTGATGCAGGATGTTCCAATGAGGGGGTTAAGGCTTCTCATAATATTTCCTATAAGCCCACACCTGTTTGTTTATATCCCCCATTTCTATTCATTATTAGACAGATAGAGCCAAGTAATTGTGGTAATGCTACTTGCTTTTTTGCCCAATGCTGGAATGCTAGTAAATTTACTAGCTGGTTACTCGCATGCCTCGCTGGGTGCCTGTGCCCGTTGATGCCCCTCACGCTATGACTCTCTTCAGACAGAAAAGGGATCTTGGAATTACAGCCGCCATTGCTACTGCCATCTCATTGGCAGCTGTTGGAGCTACCACCGCGGCATTAGCCAGGAGTCATACTGTGCAGACTGCTCAGACCCTGAATAACCTTTTAGCCAATGTAGCTCATGTCTTAGATGTACAAAAAGGAATTAATGCTCAATTAAAAGGAGGCTTGATGGTGTTCAATCAGAGGATTGACCTTGTGCAGGAGCAAATTGATACCCTATGGCAAATCATTCAACTTGGCTGTCAATGAAAATATGCTGGACTTTGAGTCACTAGCATTGTTGCGAGCCGCGTGATTGTCTTGCCAGCAAGAACGCACACGGACAACAGGATCCTTCTGCAACAGGCTTTATTACAGTCAAGCGATGAAAGGAGGAGAGACCGAGCCCTGAAGTGGCGCTGTTTATATAAGCCCTGGTCGCACCTAAGTGACGTGTCATACCCTGATTGGCTGCTCACTCACCACCCCGTCTGACGGCCCGGGCTCGGGCAGTGGCTTGGCGCGCTTTCGCGACTCACACATGCGCTCTAGAGGTTCTTTACAGTTCTGAGGGTGGATGTCAGCGCCACTAGATGGCGTCTGAGTCTCAGCTCTCCACATCTCCCCCTTTTTGTTTTAAATATAGCAAGTCCCCTTCCACCGAAGAGGTGCTGTGCCAATTTATTTGAGAGCATAACCAACGTCTGAGCCTGGTGGAAGGCAATGCTCAGCCCTTACCCGTCATTGGAGCAACCTCCTCACAGTGAGGCTGTCCTGTCTTAGGTGGGCTGAGACTTATTTGCACTTTTCCGTCACTGACTTTCCAGACCGTTTGATTTTTATACTCATGAGGAGACAACATGGAATCGCACCCATCCCCGTGCAATGGGAACACGTCCCCGGGAGTGCAAGGGCTGCTTATCCAGTCTCATCCAATTTTTTGGCACTACAACTACAAAGTCAGAGGTAACCTTGCTGTTTATCATTCTTTTAACATGGAAAGCCAAACCTCGGGAGACGAGCCTTGCTCTAGGGCTGCTAGTGCTTGTGCGATCACCACCTTGTCACGTTTTTGTTGGGTTTTCAGTTTGCAGAACAACCAGAGTAAAAAACACTAAGCCACAACATAATGCTGCACCAAACATTTCAACCCCCACCCATTCTTTAAAATAAAAAAAAGGCAGAAGAGACCCAGGATAATAAGCCATCTGTGAGCGATAAATCCACTCGAGTAGAATTAGTGGTCATCACCGCCGCCCTTAGTTCTTCAAGCAGTTGCAGGTGTATTTGTTGAAAGATCATCTTCAGCTGCCACGAGCTTTCGCGTGAGGTGCTCCGGTACCCAGAATGGATTGTTTTCTTCCTGTGGGAAAACACAGACAGCTCCCCTGGATCTTATTAAGATAGGATCCGGGCCTTTCCATTGACCAGTTAAGACATCCTTCCATTTAACCATTTCCTTATGCCTATCAGGCTCTAAGCAGTGGCGATCAGCCGCCGAGTGGCCCTGACTGTCCAAATTTAAAAAATTGAGAGTAAAGAGTGCCAAGGAAACAGTCACTTGTGGCACTGAGGGCAGAGCCTCCTCGACTCCCCCTTTTTGTTTTATTAAGTAGGATTTTAGAGTGCAATGAGCACGTTCAATAATACCCTGTCCTTGAGGGTTATATGGGAGACCCGTTAGGTGGGTCACTCCCATTTGATGACAAAACTGTCCAAATTTTTGAGAAGTATAGGCTGGTCCATTGTCAGTTTTTAGAATTTTGGGCTTTCCCCAGGCACTCCATGCCTCCAGGCAATGTTGAATATCATGGGCTGCCTTTTCTCCAGTCAGGGGAGAAGCAAACATAACTCCAGAACAAGTATCAATGGAAACATGCAAATATTGAAGTTTACCAAAAGATGAAATGTGGATACCATCCATCTGCCACACTTGTAGCAGATGGATTCCTCTGGGATTAATCCCAACATGAGGCATAGGTAAGAACTGACAACAATTTTGACATTGGGTAACAATATCTCTAGCTTCTTTTCTAGTTATGTCAAATCGATGACGCAATGTCTCAGCTGTAACATGAAATTTTTTATGAAACTCCTTAGCCAATTCTAAATTTGAAAGGAGGGCAAATGCAATCATCTTTGTGGCTCGATCTGCCAGGTCATTTCCATGGGACATGGGCCCCGGTAGACCAGAATGAGCCCTAATATGTGTAATAAAAACAGGGGATCTTCTGGTAATTAAGGCAAACTGAATCCTTTGAAAAATTTTTGCAAGCTTGCTAGATGCTTTAATCAATCCAGCAGCCTCTAAGATTTTGGTTGCATTTACCACATAACTAGAATCAGAAACAATATTTAAAGGACCTGGAAATTTTTCCAAAACTTTTAGCACTACTAAACATTCCACAATTTGAGGCGAGGTCTCATGATATTACTTAGAAACAACTTTATTATTAACCACATAAGCTCCCACTCCTGTTTTTGACCCATCTGTATAAACCAGTCCATCCCAAAGTGGTTCCTGGGACGTTACATGAGGGAAGACTACCTCTTGAGTTAAAGCAAATTGCAAAATAGGGTGTCGAGGGTAATGATTATCAATCAAACCACTAAAGGAGGTAACTAGCACCGCCCAAGTATCAGAGGTAGCAGTCAATACCTGAACTTGGTGAGCTGTATAAGGCACTATTAAGAACTTTGGCTCCTTCCCAAAGTATGTAATGGCTGCTTTTAACCCACGGAGTGCAAGTTGAGCAACTGCATCTGGATACCATTCAATAATTTTTGCAGAAGCATTGGGATGAACCCACAATAAGGGTCCATCTTGCCATAATACAGCAGTTGGTAAATGTTTAGTTTTAATGACACACAGGTCAAAGGTCTTAGTTTCATCTACACGTTTTAATTGGGCATCTTGTAAAGCGTTTTCTACCACTTGCAGGGCACGGCTTGCAGCCGGTATTAAGGCTCTGGGTGAAGAAATATGAGCATCCCCTTCCAAAATATCAAATAGGGGTTTTAATTTAGCAGAAGGAATCTTTAAAAACGGCCTAAGCCAATTTATATCACCTAATAATTTTTGAAAATCATTTAAGGTATGCAAATGATCCCTGCGAATTTCTATTTTCTGAGGAACTATTTGTTCTGGATAAATAACAGTCCCTAGAAAGGAACCTACTTCTGAAATTTGGACCTTTTCAGTGGCAATATGCAATCCACATTGTTGCAGGGTTTTTTTTGCAACAAAGGTACGCATCTTGCAAGATGGCTAACTCCTCATGGCACAAGAGAATATCATCCATATAATGAATCAGCAACAAGGAAGGAAATTGCTGTCTAACTGGTTCAAGAGCCATCTGCACATACAATTGACACATGGTGGGGCTATTAGCCATGCCTTGAGGTAAAACCATCCATTGATATCTTTTGTCTGGCTCATGGTAGGGTAAAGGCAAATCTCTGTCTGTCTCGTGGGCACAATGGAATGGAGAAAAAACAATCCTTTATGTCTATTATTATAATTCTCCATTGCTTAGGCAGGGCTGAAAGCAGAGGCAAGCCTTGTTGCACTGTTCCAAATAATCACATCTGTGTATTAATAGCCCTCAAATCATGGAGAAGCCTCCATTTTCCTGATTTCTTTTTTATAACAAAAATGAGTGTATTCCAGGGGGAAGTAGATGGTTCCAAATGACCAAGCTGTACCTGTTCTTTAACCAGCCTTGTAGTGGCTTCCAGCTTTTCAGAGGAAAGGGGCCATTGAGGAACCCATACGGCTTCCTCTGTGAGCCAAGATATGGGCATGGAACCCTCAATGGCAGCTAATGAAAACCCAGGCCTTGTTTCCCTGTATTACTTTCCTGTGAAATCGGGTGTAATCTCCCTTGTTCCTGTTTACCAAGGCCTTTTCCTTCCTTATAACCCATCCTTTTCATTATATCAACCGCTTGTTGAGAGTACTCATTGGTCAATGCTAATCCTAAATCCTGCAAAATATCTCTTCCCCAGAGATTGACAGGGAGAGGAAGAACATATGGTATGAAACTTCCTGTTTGACCTTCCGGTGCTTGCCACCTCAAAGAGCGTGAACTAACTGCAGGGCTGGCCTCATATCCCAACCCTTGTAAGGAGTGGGATGATTGTGTAACAGGCCACGCCTTAGGCCACCAGGTGGAAGAAATAATGCTTTTATCAGCCCCTGTGTCCAAAATACCAGTAAAACTTTTTCCTTCTATTTGTATTTGTAAGGTAGGTCTAGTCTTAAGATCAACTACCAAATGAGCAAAATCTGTTCCTCTGGAACCGAGTCCTTTTGTTCCCCTTGGTGTTCCAGTAGATGGAAAACAGTCATGAAGGCTTGGGAGGAGGACTAATTGAGCAATCCTATCTCCAGGAGAAATAGAAAATACGCCTTGGGGGCAGGAACAAAGCACCTGGAGCTGTCCCATAAAATCCTGATCTAAAATTCCAGGATGGACCATAAGTCCTTTTAAAGTGAGAGAGGAGCGACCCAAAATAAGACCGACACTTCCTTCAGGCAGGGGGCCTTCAAACTCCACTGGGACAGGTCGCACCCCCATGTGTGGCATTAATAAGAATTGGGAGGTGGAATGGAGGTCCAGCCCTGCTGATCCTCTTGTTGCTCTACAGCTGGATAAACCCTCCTGTTGTCTGCCTGTGTCCCATTTTTTTGGGGGCCCTGAGACTTGGGGCCCTGAGACCCGTTTTTTGGAATATTCTCATTCCTCTCATTAGGGGGGGTTTCATGCTGAATAAGTTTTCCCTGAATATCTCTAACTGAACGGCATTTATTAGCCCAGTGATTGCCTTTTCTACACTTAGGGCAAAGTCCAGGAACTTTCTTTTGCACAGACACACGACAGTCTCTTTTTAAATGATCCATTTTGCCACAATTAAAACAAACTTTATTGTTTCCGGAACTTGGGCGGTTATTGTTCTGTAATATGGCTGCCGCCAGGCCAGCGTTGGTAAGCGGGCCTCCGAGTCCTCGGCAAACTTTTATCCAATCTGTTAGTCCTTTGTTCCTTCTGGGGGTAATGACTGCCTTGCATTCTGGTGAAGCATTCTCATACACCAGTTGCTCTATCATTGGTCGGACCCTTTCCGGGTCTCCAAATATTCTGCCTGCTGCGTCTGTCATTCTGGCCACAAATTCTGGGAATGACTCCTGAGGACCCTGGATAATTTTTGTTAAATGGCCCTCGGTCCCACCCTTCTTTGAAAGGGCCTTCCATGCTTTAATTGCAGCAGCATATATTTGGCCGTACGCTCCCCAATCATAATCTGTCTGTTGCTGAACATGTGGACCTTGTCCTGTTAGTAGCTCAAATGTCCAGCGTTGTTGATTGTCTTCTGCATTGGCATTAGCCCTAGCTTGGGATTGACAGGCATCATGCCATAAGGCTTTCCATTCCAAATACACTCCCATATTAGGGAGGGCAGCTTTCACTACAGTCTGCCAATCATTTGGGGTCATTGCTGTAGAGCCTAGCCTCTCAAGCTGCATAATTGTGAAATTAGCATCCACCCCGTACTTATTAACTGACTCTGCCAGTTCCTTGACTAGAGGGTAATCTACAGGTACGTGGACATGGCCTCCCTCCACATCTTCAAATACTGGAAAAGTCTGAAAAATTTTGTGTCTATCTTTTGGTGAAAAGAAGGAATCAGGACAGTGCCTCCCGGTGTAGGGTGGAGGAGCACTAGAGACAACGGGAGCGGCCGACTGAGAAAGTGCGCCCTTCCTGTTCCTCATACTACATTTTGCTTCTGATACAACAGTAATGGCCGCTCATCTGGGTGGTATCATTCTTCCTCATAGCGGGCTGCTTCCCCCTCTAAGTCCTCTTCCTCAGAGGGATTTAGCTGCTCAGATTCAGAGCTTTTAAGCCCCAAAGCCTCCAATTCTTTTACCGGATAAAGAGGCTTCTCTTTTGGGTTTCTCCTTCCCTTCTCACCTTTCTCCCCCAGGGCGTCTTTTCCCTTACCTCTTGCTCCTGCGGCTTTAACATCTGCAGAAGGGCCTTTTTTCTTAGAGACGTCTCTATTTCTATCCATTGGGGCCCCTAATCTTTTGTCACGTTCTGTTTCTGACATCCGTCTTGTATCTCCTCTAACACTCCCTTAGTGCCTACTCTTAGCCTTTCATTAATCTCTTCCCTTTCGAGGCTGCCCTCAAGCTTGTATGAAACCAAAAGAAAGAGGGCTAGGGCAACGATCACAACAGGGAAAGCAATAAGGGCTTCTGCTAGCTGAAATGAAAGATGAGATAAATCAAGACCAAACATGCCTCTCAGAACTAACCTCGATGCTGCAGTTCTGAATCCTCCCCGCAAACGGGGGCTCTCCTCGGTCCCGGTGAGGCAGGCTCCCTGCCTCCCGGGTGGTTCGATCCCGGGTTTCGGCACCAGATGTTGCGAGCCGCGTGATTGTCTCACCAGCAAGAACGCACACGGACAACAGGATCCTTCTGCAACAGGCTTTATTACAGTCAAGCGATGAAAGGAGGAGAGACCGAGCCCCAAAGTGGCACTGTTTATATAAGCCCTGGTCGCACCTAAGTGACGTGTCATACCCTGATTGGCTGCTCACTCATCACCCCGTCTGACGGCCCCGGGCTCGGGCAGTGGCTTGGCGCGCTTTCGCAACTCGCACATGCACTCTAGAGGTTCTTTACAGTTCTGAGGGCAGATGTCAGCGTCACTAGATGGCGTCTGAGTCTCAGCTCTCCACATAGCATACAACATGAGAATTTTCCCTGTGCTGCAAATCTGTCTAAACAATTATCTAGCTATATTTTAGGTAATTGGACTGGAGAATTCGATACTACAATGGAGCAGCTGAGAGTGGCCATTGTCACGGTAAATTTTACCAGAGTGGACGCAGGACTAGCCACAGGATTATCATCATGGATTGCTGCAGCCATGAATCATCTGAAGGAATGGGCGGGCATGGGAGCGTTAGCAGGCCTTCTTGTGTTGGTCTCCTTGGTTTGCCTGTGGTATATATGCAAGATTAGAGTCTCACAACAGCGTAATGCAGCCATGACCATTCAGGCCTTTACAGCCATTGAAGCAGGACAGTCTCCCCAAGCATGGTTGGCTACCATAAAAAGCTAAAATGTTACACTCAGGATGCGAGGCTAAGCACTGCACTCAGGGTCAGCTGCTTTGGACCCAGAGAAGAGCAAGTCTGATTGCATGCGGGTTGATGCCCCAGGTCCCACCTCTGAGAAAAAGGTATCGGACGGGTCTGATGCTCTTTGGGTGGATGACACCTAAATGAACATTAGTACAAAGTCCCAATTTATTTTTAATATCAGAGATCAGACCTCTACTCTTGCCTGATGCATCTAAAACAAAAAGGGAGAACTGTAGAGAGCTGCGGAATGCCGCGCATTAAAGATGGAGCTGGTTTCCGCCTTCCACCTTCCCGATGGTGAGTGCTCTCTGTCACAAACAACTCCACATTTGGCTAAGGCTGAGGATCTGGCTTGCTTCCATGTATGTGGACCTATCTGCATTGCCCACGTGGCATGCTGGGGTTGGCTACCCAGAGGCTATTTAAGCTGTGGGCTGGCTTTCCCCAGGGTCAGATGATTGTTCAAGGTTCCTGAATAAACTGCATTGAAAAAAAAAGATTATTGGGGTGGTGTTATGTAACCGGCTAGCACAAATACTAAGACACAGACATCTATTAGATTTTCTAACTGCCTTATTTACCTTGGGCTGGGCAGATATTCCTACCAATGCTGTCTCAGTATCCTCACCATCAATCTCCCAACCCCCATCCGATGCCATCATCCTTAACCATCCTGTCTTCCATTCATTATCTTAAAAATAACTTGCTTTTATTCTTCATCTTAGCCTTTTCACGCCATTGTTGGGTCCTTCCTCCTGGCCCCATCTGGTTTCTTCTGCAGGCTGACCCATCATGGCATCCTCCTCCTTCCTCTCTTCTTGTCCTTCCAACCCACACGCCTCCTGGATCTCCCATCTTCAAAACCCAGGAACCTTAGCCATGCTCACCGCAGTCTGCCCTGCCCAGGGATAGGCCACTTAGTGAATCAACCAGGTATAACGTTTTGGGCAGGTTTATACAAACAAGGATTGGTGTGTCCAAAGGATTCAAGGATGGGCAGTAACCAAATCTTTTAATCTTTTTTTTTGCATGTAGCTGAGGCACAATTCAAACATAGTAGGGCAGAGACACCAGATGAGATCCTTAAGACTCACTGTATCACCATGTTCTATTATCAAAGGGCTATTAAGAAGATATTATTGGTTTTCTCAAGCATAGAACACAGTATGATGTAATACCAACCTGCTAAGAAAAATGTATTTGTTAACAGAATAGTGGCAAGGATTTTCATGGGGATAACCAATCACTGTCTTTGAGCTAAGTCCGTAGGAGGGAACTGAGGTATAATACTGTAAAAAAAAGTGTACAAAACCCATTGCTTGGGATAATATAGAAATTAGCATAGAATATATTGATCTTACATTTCTTTTATTTTTTTCTGTTATTGAAAATAGTTTTCTTTGTCTCACACAATGTATACTGATAGTTTCCCCACCCTATACTCCTAGTTCCCTATCACCCCCCTTCCAACTTAGACCCACTGCCTTTCTGTCCTTCATGAAAAAACAAGTTTCTAAAAGATAACAATAAAATATAAGATAAAGATTCTTGTGGCCCCCTCAGGCAGACACTCCCTGCCCATTTAAAGACCACACCTACCAGAAGACCAGGTAGGCTTCTGGTAGGGAGCTCACCCAAAGTCCTTCCCTACTTTTTAAGCTTCCAACAGACCCAATCCTCCATCATGTCTTTACCATTATGTCTCAGTCCCCAACTTGACTTGGCACTCGCTGCCCAAACACAGACCGCATCTGCCAGAGGAACAAGTACATTGCCTGCCTGTGGACCTCCTCCGCTTTCTTGGTGACCTCCTTTAGCACTATTCCCATATCTTGGGAACAGGCTTTGATGAGAAACCGCAATTGAAGCAGTTGAGGCAGGAACAAGCAGAATGCTGGAACATGTAAGATGCTGGATCTGTCAAGGTTCACAGATGTGTGAACATCTCAGCCTGCTGGAAAGACAAATTCTGTCAGGTTTGATCTAGTGTCCTTGGTATCTGGTCCTTTTGTTCTGAAAACATATAATTTCTCACAAGCATTATACAGTCCTAAAATTATAAATGTATGAAATATACAAGATGAAAACCAAAATGTAGACCAATTTTATCTATGCCATTTATAAAAAAAAATGGCATAAAAATTTTGAGGATATTGTAGCCAAGGATTTCTTGGCCATGTAATACTGTTCTGGCTGGAGACATTTTTCATGTCTCAGTTTCAGAGTTGTTCCCATGTGAAGGGATCAGCAATTTATGTTACCTGTTTTGTTTAGTCTCTTGATTTCTCTCTTCTTGTGTGTGGCCCAGATCTTCAGATGGTCTTCCTCTGTCATTTCTGACCTTCATCAGTCTTGATGGAACTAGCAATCTCTCTTCTCCTGTATGAACATATGCAAAACCTCTTCCCCAGCATAACACATTCCCTGCTCTCCATTGTGAAGTTAAGGCTGAAATAATTCTGCAGTTTTTTTCTATAACCCAGTATCTCTCTGCAGGTATTGTTTGTTATTCATTTACATTTAAGAAATTTAAGGTCAATAAAGCATTAAAGTAATCTATTTCTGGAGGTCTTTGATACCCCTCTCTGTTGGCTAAGCATGCCCCTTAAAGTACGATTGGATTTTTTTAATGACTGCTTGACTGGTAGAATTGTGCAGTATACTCATGACATGTTTTATCTGATAATATATAAAAGAACTATTCCATTTTATTAGAGACATATGCTGTAGCATTATCAGTCTAACTTCTAATAAATGCATAATAAACTGAATTGGCCTTTTCAGAACTTAAGGCTGATGGCCATTGAAACACTGACTATGTGTCTATTGTATGGTGCACATATTTCAGTTTACCAAACTCTGTAAAATAAAACATGTCCATTTGCCAAATTTCATTTCTCTGGTTACCTTTAGGATTATTTCCTGTAGTGTGGTAGAATTTGGTAGTATAAAGAACAAGTGGGACATTTTCCCACAATTTCTTTGGCTTGTTGCCAAGTGGTAGAAAACTCTCCTTTTAAACCTTTTCTGTAAACATGGTGTTTTTTTTTTTTCAATGCAGTTTATTTAGGAACCTTGAACAATCATCTGACCCTGGGGACAGCCAGCCCACAGCTTAAATAGCCTCTGGGTAGCCAACCCCAGCATGCCACGTGGGCAATGCAGATAGGTCCACATACATGGAAGCAAGCCAGATCCTCAGCCTTAGCCAAATGTGGAGTTGTTTGTGACAGAGAGCACTCACCATCGGGAAGGTGGAAGGCGGAAACCAGTTCCATCTTTAAGACGTGGCATTCCGGAGCTCTCTACAGTTCTCCCTTTTTGTTTTAGACGCATCAGGCAAGAGTAGAGGTCTGATCTCTGATATTAGAAATAAATTGGGACTTTGTACCGATATTCATTTAGGTGTCATCCACCTAAAGAGCATCAGACCCGTCCGATACCTTTTTCTCAGAGGCGGGGCCTGGGGCATCAACCCGTAAAACATGGTGGTTTTTATGAAATTCTGAGACTTCAAACACACTTCCTATCAATAGTTGATCAATTTCATCATTGCCTTGTACTAGAGGGACTGGTAAACCCATATGAGATCTGATTATTTCTATTTCTGATTACTTGTTGTAATGGAGCAGTGAAGTTAAGTCCAAATTATCCTGAATTAGATCAACAGTTTCTATATGCAGAACAACTCTCTGCATATTGAGTCAGTGACTATTTTAAGAGATCCTTGAAAATCTGGTAACACCAAGAGAATTGCATATAATTCTGATTTTTGAACTGGATCATAAGGACTCTCCACCACTTTACTCACATTATCTGACTTATAATCTGCCCTTTTTGATTTATGGGCATCCATATAAAATATGGAAGCTCCAGAAATTGGAGTTCCTTTTATTATATGAGGGAGAATCCAATTGGTTTTTTTTTATAAAGTGAAGTTGCTTGCTTTTTGGGTATCTGTTGTGATTTCTCACAAAACACTCACTGCAAGCTCTTTGCCAATATTCGTTGTCTGCCCATACTGACACAATCTCAATATTGATAAAGGGCACCACAATTTCTGCTGGATCTATTCCACCTAATTGACGAAGTCTCGTTTTTCCTTTTAGAATCAATTCAGAAACCTTTTTTGCACAGGTTTTTAATTTTTTATTTTATTTGTGTGCCAAAAAATCCATTCTAAGACATAATCTTCCTTCTGCATAAGAATTCCTGTGGGAGAATGAGTGGAAGGCAAGATAACCAAAATACAGGCCATCTTTGGATCATTACAGTCTATATATGCATCTTGTAATTTCCTTTCTACCAGAGCCAATTCATTTTCAGCTTCAGCTGATAACATTCTTGGATTATTTAAATCCTTAGCACCCTGTAAGGTTTGAAATAAGTTACTTAGCTCTTGAGTAGCTAAACCAATGGTAGGCTGTAACCAGTTAATATCTCCCAGCAATTTTTGAAAATCATTAAGAGTTCTTAATTGGTTTCTTCTCATTTGTACCTTTTGTGGTCGAATTTTCTATAGACCTATTTTGTATCCTAGGTAAGTAATAGACTCTCCTGTTCGTACTTTTTGGAGATCAATCTGTAATCCCCAACAAGGCAAAGTTCTATTTACTTCACCAAATTTTTTTCCTAATGTTTTTGTATCTGGATCAGCCAATAAGATATCATCCATATAGTGGTAAATTATGGATTGAGGAAATTGCATATTAATTGTCTCCAACGGCTGTTGTGCAAAATACTGGCACAAAGTAGTACTATTTAACATCCCCTGGAGGTAAGACCCTCTAGTAAAGAGACCAAAGAATTAGAAATCAGTGGCTATTGTTTCAAAGTTTAAAGCACAAGCCTGAACTAAGGCCAGCCAGGTGGAGACATGTCCAGCCACCTGCAGGGAAGGACTAGCCTTAATGCCCTGAGGGAAAGAACTAGCCTTACAGCATTCTTTTCCTGCCCATTAGAGATACAGTTGCTAGGAAACCAACCCCTCCCCCCTAGGAAGGGAAGCCAGACCATTTATGGTTTGGGGGCCTTCCTATAGCCAATCAATTAAAAATGCAACATCCCTTTTTGTGTTTTGACCAATAGACGCTTGCCAGGCAGGAATCCCCTGCTTTGGGTATGCTTGGGAGGGACTGGACTCTTTAAATCACCCAACTAACCTGAGCATGAGGCTCTGAGCTCTCACGGATTTGGCGGTGAGGATGTGTGAGCCCAGGCTATAGCTTGTAATAAAAAGATCCTCATGTGTTTTGCAATGGACTCCTGGTTGTGGTCTTTTGGGGTCTCGTGAATAGGGCACAACACAATGATATCTCTTTATTGGATAGCTTCTATTCACAGTGGGCACTGAGAAAGCAAACCTTTCCCTATCGTGTTCATGTAAAGGAATTGTGAAAAAGCAATCCTTTAAATCAGTAACTACAACAGGCCATTCCTTAGGTAACAAGGAAGGCAAAGGGATTCTGGATTACAATGATCCCATTGGCTAAATAATTTTGTCAATTGCTTTGAGACCTGTTAACATCCTCCATTTGCCAGATTTCTTTTTGATGACAAATACGGGAGAATTCCAAGGGCTGTTGGACTCCTCTATCTTTTGAGTCTCTAGCTATTCCAAGACCAGCTGTTCTAGTGCCGGTAATTTTTCTTCACTCATAGACCATTGTTCAATCAAAATAGATTGGTCAGCCAAACACCTTAGTGGTAAGGCTGTGGGATTTTTATCAGCAGTGGCTTCCCAACATGAAGTTGAAAAGACGGCCTCTGCTTTATTTTGTTTATGGGCAACCTGGACAGTCTGTAATTGTTTTTGGGGGCATTCTTTAATAATTTTAACTTCTTTATCAGGAGTACTACCTGATTTTGGCTTGCCTCTGAAATTGGGGGGGGGATGTTTATCTGGGCTTTTCATTGTTGTAACAGATCTCTTCCCCATAAGTTTGTGGCTATCTCAGCCACATATGGCCTTAATTTTTCTATTTTCCCTTTTGGTCCTGTACATTTAAGCCATCTGACACTTTGTTTTACTTTAGATAAAATTCCAACTCCTTGGAATTGGATATCCACCTCTTGAATTTTGGGGGCCAGGATTTAGCAGTGATAATAGTGACATCAGCCTCAGGATCCAACATGCCTTCCATTTCAATATTAGTTAAAGTTATCTTTAATTTTGGCCATTGATCATCTCTCTCTATATATATCTTGCTTCCTGGTGTTTTTGTTTTTTTTTTTTTAATCTACAGAACTTGCTCTGACCTTGCTGTCTGATTTTTTAATGTTATTTCCAGAGCAGTGGTGTTTAATTTTCTTGTGGAAGAGTATCCTTCTTCTGTATTGGAGCCTTTGAGAAGCCCCCTTGGGAGTTTTTTGATAAAGGATTAACCCATTAATCTGTTGCTGCTCTACATTCACTAGGCCAATGTCGACCCTTGCCACATCTTCTTCATATTCTAGGAAGCATAGGCACCCTTTTTGAATTATTTTGTTTTCGCTTGTAATTTCCTTTGTAGTAATATTGCCCACCACAATTAAGACATTTCCCAAGACCTTTAGGGCTAGCTTCTCCTACCAAGGTCATACTGGGTGAGTAAGGTCTGATGTCAATCGTATTGCTAATCCATTTGTCTATTGGTGCAGATCTTGCTCTTAATGGCCTTATTGCCTCTTTGCATTCAGTGTTAGCATTTTCAAAAGTTAAAGATTCCATTAGTGCCTTTCTAGATAGTGGATCTGATACTTCTATCCATAGCTGAGGTCAATCTTTGCAAAAAGTTAGTGAATATTTCACTTGAACATGTATGACCTGAGAGAATGACTCAAGCCTTCTTCCTGATTCCTCAACCTTGTCTCAGGCATTTAAGGTGATATAATGCTAAGTTTTCTTCACTATGTACAGCTTGTATCTCCAAACACCAACATCTCTGGTTCTATATTTTGTGATTATTCAGTACACCCAAGATACTATTTTTGTGGTTCTCCTCCTGCCTGGGTGCTGTCTTCCACCAGCCCACAAAGTGAAGATGGGCATGAGAAAAGGAGCATGCTTGGAATTGCCAGTGAGCACTGTACAGGGATCACATACCCTGGGAACCACTTCAGGGAGCTAGTTCAACTTTAATTCTAGAGTACAAAGGCTATGTACCCTCTGGGGAGTGGGTGGGGCACCTCAAGGATAGGTGTACACAATTGTTTGGAACTAGGCACATCAAGGATGCTTGATTTGTATTAAACAGCACACTCTTATCATATGAATGGTAACACAGTACCTAATTATCCTACAGGCATAGGGAGGGAAGAGCTAGCAGTTGTATCAAAGACTATATATGAAATGTGGCTGAGAGCATCTGTCTAGAGACTCTCTCCAGATGAAGTCAGGCAAAGAGCAGGAGGCCCTGCTGGGGAGAGGGTGGATTGAAATCTCAATAGAATGTACATCCAGTAGAGAAGACATTTGTATGTTAAAGTATGCATGAATATAATAAGGAGGTAAGGTGTGAAATAAAATCATAATGAAGAAGAAATGGTATATTTCAGTGCTTCTTATGCATAAGTTATTGAGTTCAGTTCTCAAAGTGAATGAAATAAAGAGACAAGGAGAGGAGGGAGGGAAGTGGAAGAAAAGAAGAAACAAAAGAAGAGAAATGGAGGAAGGAAGAGAGTCCGGCAAGAAAGATGAAGACAAAAATTCTAGAAGAATTCAGAAAGTGGAAGAGGGAAGTTCATGAGTTCAGGGTTAGCCTGAGTCACTCAGTCATCTATGTTTCAGAAAAAAAGAAAAATGAAAGAACTGTGAAAGAACACATAAAAACCCTGTGGTTTGATTTTTCAGATATATTTTTATTTACTCTTCAAGAATTTTCCATAAATATACTGCATATTTTGCTTATATCCACGTCCTACTCCTCCCATATCCCCTTACTGTGTCCCCTCCCAAATATATGTTTTCTATATTTTCTTTCAATAACTGACTGAGCCTAATTAGTGCTGGCCATGTGCAGATGCAAGGGGGACCATGCATGGGAGCAGGAATCAATCTCTCAAACAGCAATAGCCATCCCTATACTTGCATCCATCAACTACTGATAGCCCCTCACCTTGAAGTGGGACCGTTATAAGCCTTTCCCAACTATATGCTGGATTACTGTCTGGCTTGTGCAACTTGTGTTCTTTTTATTACTTTCTTCCTCTTCTTCCATGTTTTCTGGGCCTGTGGAGGTGTTTCATATTTTCTGATGCTATAAAATTAAACATATTATATTTCTACCTCATTTGCCAAATGGAATTTTTCCACAGGAGGATCAAGACTTAAGAATATTCCTTTAGTGAAAAAAAAACTTTAACATATATTTTTCAAAATTATGATTCTTAGGATCCCAGTCATCCTCTAAATAAAGCAGCAATTGACAGAAGTTTCTGATTCAAGGATGGAATTATATTGGGAAAGTAGGAAATAACAATTGATTACAGATGACAGAGGTGTGAAGGTGTGTGAAAGATCAATGTGAATTGTATGAGAAAGGTGTTACAAAGATAGATTGAATACTTTATTATTCAATCTAATCAATGGGCTGCAATGGAAAACCCAAAACATTAACTACTAGAAAAACACTTTATGAAGGTGAATTTATTTGTCTGCTTCTAGTTATGCTCCCTAATAGGATTTTCAGAGCTGCCTTTATGTCTTTGTTTCTCAGACTGTAGATGAAGGGGTTCAGCATGGGGGTGACCACTGTGTACATCAATGAAGCCATTGCAGTGGCATGTGGGTTTGTGGTCACAGCAGAACTGAGGTACACTCCCAGGAGGGTGCAATAAAATAAGGAGACCACTGACAGGTGAGATGCACAGGTTGAAAATGCTTTGTACTTGCCCTGAGCTGAGGAGATTGCCCTAATGGAGGACACTATCTTAGAGTAGGAGTAAAGGATACCAGAGAGAGGGCCCACAGCCAGTAACATGGCTGCAATGTAAATGACTATGTCATTAAGAAAGGTGTCAGAACAGGCCTGGTGTACAACCTGATTAAGTTCACAGTAAAAGTGAGGGATTTCTACATCCGTGCAGAATGACAGCCGCAGCACCAAAAAGCTGTGTAACAAGGAATTCGGAACACCTATGATCCAGCATGCCAGTACCAGTAATCCACAGCGTCTTGTGTTCATGATGATCATGTAATGCAGGGCGTGACAGATGGCCACATAGCGGTCATAGGCCATCACAGTCAACAGAAAGATATCTAACCCTAAAAAAAGCAGTAAGAAGTACATCTGGGTGATGCAGCATGCATAGGTGATGACCTTGCTCTGTGTCTGAATGTTCAGCAGCATCTGTGGAACAGTGGTGGAAGTGAAGCAGATGTCCACAAAGGACAGATTGGAGAGGAAGATATACATGGGTGTGTGCAGGTGGGAGTCTACAATGATGGCCATGATGATGAATAGGTTGCCAAAGACAGTCACTAGGTACATGGACAGGAACAGTCCAAATATGAGAGGCTGAATTTGAGGCTGATTCTCTGAAAATCCCAGAAGAAGGAATTCTGAGAGCTGAGTGTCATTTCCTGGTTCCATGTGTTTGATATACCTATTAAAAGAAGAATTTGGGAAGGACTCGTTGACTCATCAATAAACTGACATCAATTCTTCCTCCTTCTTTTCTTCTTTTTCTGTTCCCTCCCTCCCTCTCTACCTCCTTTCTTCAGTTTTCCTTCCCTTATTCCTTCCTTTAATTTATAGCATGGATCACTGTACCCTTTTAGTGCTACCCATATATTCATGGGTGTGATGCTATCCACTGGAGCAGAGGTGTGGTCAACCTACCATTAGAAAAAACCAGAATCTCCTCAGCAGCCATTTGCTGCAAAAGACTCCTCAGCAAGAGATGAGGTCTTGTCATCCCCTCCCTCCTCATGCAGGCATGTTTACTGGTTTGATTTTGTGCAGGCCATGTGAAGGACACCATAGCTACTCTAAGTTAATTAGTTCACTGGCTTTGTCACACCCAGAAGCCACTATTTTACAGCAGTCTTTCCTGTTCTCAGCATCTTACTATCTGTTTCCTTTTCTGGGGTATTCCCTGAGCCTAGTGGGGTGACCTGTGCTATAGAAATTTTATTTAGAGCTGAGTATTCTGTACACATTTTTTCTCTACAATTTCCCAGTAAAGAGTTTTATATTATCCTCTCTGCATTGATAAAAGAAGCTTTCTGATGGAAACTAACAATTTTACTGATTTATGACATACTGACCATAAAAATATTCAGAAGAAAATGTTATGTTCTTATGTTATGTTCAAAACAATAGCAGCAGGTTTTTACCCTGGAACCCATGAATGTCCTAGCCAACAGGCTCTTGGTCAAGCAACTTAGTCAGGCACACTACCCATTAGGTAACCCTTCAAGCCCACTCTTGTAGAGATGCAAAATTTATTTCTCTATTTTTTTTCAATGCAGTTTATTCAGGAACCTTGAACAATCATCTGACCCTGGGGACAGCCAGCCCACAGCTTAAATAGCCTCTGGGTAGCCAACCCCAGCGTGCCATGTGGGCAATGCAGATAGGTCCACATACATGGAAGCAAGCCAGATCCTTGGCCTTAGCCAAATGTGGAGTTGTTTGTGACAGAGAGCACTCACCATCGGGAAGGTGGAAGGCGGAAACCAGTTCCATGTTTAAGGAGCGGCATTATGCAGCTCTCTGCAGTTCCCCCTTTTTGTTTTAGACGAATCAGGCAAGAGTAGAGGTCTGAGCTCTGATATTAGAAATATTATTTCTCTATTTTATATGAACCTCCTGAGGAGATTTATTTATTGTGTTATCTCTGATTAGTAATCCTGTGTTATACTCAACATCTGCCAAAAGTCTGTATATGGAATGAACTTTAGGACTGTGAAATTTTCCTGCCCTCTCCCTCCATTTTTGACTCTCTTGGTTATAAATTCTCCCCTAATTTGGACTTTTAACCCACACACCTGGAATGGAGACACAGATAAGTGGAGCTGCCACCTTTCATTAAAGAAGCTCATTTTTTAAAGTAGACAGAGACTATTACAGAAAACCACAACTGGTCAAATTCAAAGAATCACTAACTGTAGATGTCCAACCTAAGGGATGCCTCTACAACTACATGCATTTCTTAGGGAACATCACTGGAGATAGGGAAAAAAGATTGTAAAATCCAGAGGACTAGAGAGTTTGGGGCATTTTCTAGATATAACAGGGAAGCAAATGCCTGGTTGTCCAATTCCATAAGCTCGGTCTTAAAATCATATACATATAAGAAATAATTAACAAGCTCAGCTGGTTGCATCTATATATCTATAGACATACACACACAAACACACACACAGACACCCTCACACCAATAACAAACAAAAAAGTCATTACTTTGAGAGGCAGAGGAGACATGGGAGGAGCTGGAGAGTAGATTGGGGGAGATGAAAATGATGGAATTATATTCTATTTAAATAAAAAAATCTTAAATAAAATTTCATTTAAAACTTCTTTGATGCACTCAAGAAATAAAAGCTGAATATGGCCAATGTCTAGACATTATCTAGATAATAATGAAATGTCAAGACAAACAAAATACCTACAATAAAATGAAGATTAAGTACAAGCAAATATTTCTTTAGTATGTATCATACCAGATGGCGCCAATGGCGTGTCCAACTTTCTTTGACTATAACAAATTGTCCAACAGAGTCAACTTCTACTCACAAAACCTGCATAGCTTCCTCCCATTCTGATTTTATCAAATTATACATGTCTTTTGGTCATATATTCACTCTGATTCATTTTTCTTGATGTTTTCTGGCCCTCTCCTCTCACATATCTTCCCCCACTCTCTTCTTTCTCCTCTCTTCCAGATCAGGATGTCCCACCCTATTCTCTTCATTGCTCAGCATTGGCTGGTTGTTTTTATTGGCAATACAGAGAACGAATGGCAGCATGTTTACACAAATGTGAGACAGGCAATGCTTGGAATAAGCATCACAATGCAATGTCCAGATTGAAACCAGTGAGTGGGGTAGAGAAGTCAACATTTGAATAAACAAGGGTAAATTGTATACATTCTACAAGAACATTATACGAACAGATGCATAAACCTGGTTTGGTGGTACTCCTCTGTAAATACAATTGTCCAAACAGGTTGAGGCAGAAAATGGCATGAGCATGGAAACTTGATACCAGCCTGGAAAATAGTGAGACCCCTATTATAAATTTTACTTAAGAAGTTGGATGTGTATGGGTTTCATCACTGGCACACACACACAAAAACACCTAGGAATCTTCACTTATGTGTAGAAACTTCAAAACACAGGTATTGCTGTGTTTGAACAAATTGACACCATGGGAATTCCTTAAAATGAAGTGCATCTGTTTTTATTCTACAGACTTCCTTGGGTTCTGGCCTCTGTAATTTGTTCAGGTCTTAAATAGATAGCCCTCAAGATACCTTTTTCTAAAACCTGCTTTTACACAGCTAAATCACAAACACACATATACCCTCTCTTTCTGTCTCTCCCACCCTCCCTCCTTCTCTCTTTATCTCTCTCTCCCTACCCAAAGCACAGTGAGAATCATGTAAATTTTGTGGGGTTTAGTTTTTAACTGTCAATTTGACACAACCTAATATCACCTGGACTTAAAGTTTTAACTGAGGAATTAACTAAATCAGGTTGGCCTGTAGGCATCTCTGCACAAGATTGTCTTGTTTATTAATTGATGTGGGAAGATATGACCTTGTGGATGGAGCACTTTCTAGATAGGGGTGCTCTAAACTATATAATATAGGAGAAAGCCAGTGAGCAAGCCATCCTATACCAATTTGTTTCCCATTGTCCTTGATAGTGGATATGATGTGGCTAGCTTCTTCAAGTTTCTGTCAGTGTCACTTCTATGCTATAATGGACCATAATGTGGAATTTTAAACTGGATCAACCTCTTTCTCTTTGAAGCTTCTTCTTTTCTACGTATTTTCTCACAGAAATACACATGGAACTTGAGCAAAGACCACTTCTTCTTACACCTGGCCATACAAGGCAAATTGTCCCTGCAACATCATCTTTCTGTTTCATTAAAGCCATGTCAACTTTTCTGTTCCAAGAAACATTTCATTGTGCATTAATGCCGTGGGTTCTATTTTAATATATGGATTCACGAATACAATGTATTTTGGTATATCCCCCAATCCTTTCTCTTAGGCTTTTGGTGCCCTTTTCCTCTAAATAGCTTCTTTCTACTTTCAGGACTTTAGCAATTTTATTATATTGTTTTACTTATTCACTCATTTAGTATGTGTTTGTGTGTGTGTGTGTGTGTGTGTACGTGTGTGTGTGTGTGTGTGTGTGTGTGTGTGTGTGCTACACACACAGACAGAAGTAAAAAAACAGCCTGTGGTAATCAGTTCTCTACTCTTGTCATCAGGCATGGCAGCAAGCACCTGCATCTGTGAACCTTCTTGAAGGCCCACTTCCATGACTTTTAGAAATAGAGTTTCCATACATGAGAGGTTTATGTAATAATTAAATAACTGTTCAGTAAAGAGGGAGCAAAAGTAAGTAGATTTGACAAATGAAAACAATGAAATGATCTGATTCCATGAGACCAGGAAGAAAAATAGCTCCTTGGTTAGAATGTTGTGCCTTATTCTGTCTCATGACATCCAGAAAATATAGTAAATGAGAAAAATAATTTACCCCAAACCAAAAGTAACATTCGCTATTGTGGAGATGTTTAATAATGCACACTCTAAAATGAAAAACATAGCAACATAAATAAGCCCACAATTCAACAGAACGAGCATGGTCAGTGAGATGGCTCCGTGGGTAAATGCACCTACCGCCAAGTCTGACAGGCTGAGATGACTATCTGAGACCCTTGTGATGGGAATAGTCCATTCCTGCAAGTTATTCTCTGACACACACACACACACACACACACACACACACACACACACACCATAGAGTGTGGTAGTATTGTGTGTGAACATGAATAAACCAATGAACATTTTCAAACACAGAAGGAGCATACAAAGATTGGAGTGTTTACCTATGAAACCACAAAAAGGTTATTTTCCTTTGTTTGTTCCATGTTTGTTTGACCTAATAATAAGATGTGGTGTGACAGTGGGTCAGGAATATAATGCCTCACTTTTCTCATGTATTATCTTGTCTTTCTTAGCATTAAGATTTTGGTCCTTTCCTCTTTTTAGATCAATTTCATTTGTGCATGCTCAGGTCTTCATTCTAGTGATCATTACTATAGAAAAGTGTCCAAAGGGGCCAAGAGCCCTACTGCTTCTTGATGAACTCTGTGGATACCAGGGTAAGAAGGTCTTCAGCTGTATAGGTTCTAATGAACCCACCAGGATACACTAGCTAGTTCCAAACTCATGATCATGCAGACAGCCATGATTAAACTCACTCAGTAACAGAACAAAAGAAAAGACTTAGGAATGTGAGAGGGGATCACACTGAGAGGGGAAGGGCCATCAGAGGAGAGAGACAGGAGAGGACGAGGGAGAGCAAAGAATGTGCTGCACACGTGTGAAATTGTCAAGGGTCAAATTTAGTCATTAAAAGGCACCTCCAGTGTTGCTGCACAGACTCTTCCACCATAACAGGAAAGCAAATCTGTCCTATTACACTCACAAGCATTCTCATTCTGAGTAAACTCTGAAGACGCCACACCAGCAAGACTGGCATGCTTTCATACAGTTCATCCTTTTCACATCATCATACTTTGCCCCAGTTGTACTTTTGCATACAAACTAACAGAGGTTTAATCTAGTTCAATGACCTTTTTCTTTGCATGGAAGTGTGTAGATGGTGGGATTATATATTATAGTGGGATTTGTGCAAACATCATTCATTTGGATCTTTCTTATCAATATGACATTATAATCACCTAAACATAAAAAGGCATGCAGTCATTTCGTATATATGCCTTACATTCCATAATAACCAGGGAACATGAACATAAGTTCTCCTTTAGATGGAAACATTTTGTGAATTTATAAAACCATGTTTTTATGATTATCCTTCCAAAATTATTACTTAAGGATTAATTCTCACCCAAATTAGTGAGTTCAGTTCATTCTCCTCTTTTCAGATTCATGAATCAATGAATTCTATGACCAACCCAGAAAGCCTCCCTTGCATCTCCCTGTGTAGTTTAAGACAACTTTTCTCTCATAGACTCTCTGTTCTTCCATTTCATGAACTCTTGATGCAATACCAGCCAATCTCCTGGACTCACCTGGATGGATCTCTGAAAGGTATGTCTGTTTGTCAAAGCCCCAACTCACTTCTGAATGCCTGATGATGGAGCATGAACCTGTGATTGACTCATGAAGTAGAACAAAGAGAGGCATTAATCTCCAGCCAGGGTCAGTATTTCAAAATGAGAAAAATTAATGTGTAGCTCAATTTTTTAATTCAGAAGGACTACACTGGGGAGACACTCCAAGATGATAGCTGTATCTTCTTTGAGAATATTTCTCTCTTGTTATTGTAAGTCCTAAGCACATTATTTCCCCATGGGCATTGCACTTCACAGAAATAAAATTGTTCCTAAATATTGCCCATTCTCAAAACAAAAACAAAAACAAAAAACAAAAAACAAAAAAACAAGGGAGTCACTGTTCCTTCCCCACAAACTCTCCTTAATCTGCCACCAATCTCTTCATATTGACTTAAGGTTTCAACCAAAGTCTAAAGCTATAAAAGTTACCTTAAATATGTCTTCAAGCCAGCAAATAATTGCCTCTTGTTGGTGGCAGAACTCTTTTTCCCTTGATAGGAGGCCCTGGGTCATAAGCCAATTAGTTTCATCGTGCTTTTCCCAAAGCAACAAATATTTCTTGTTAGACAAGTAGAAAAATTCCATTCATGCCATTTCTCATGACACAACTTGTGATCTTGAAATACATTCATATCCTTTTACAGATTTGTTTTCAAAAATCAGCTGCTTGTTGTTTTGGATTTTGAGTACACTCATTGGCAAGTGTTATTAAGAAACTAGTTGCAAATTTGCAAAAGTGAGACTCAGATAGTTCTGTACTATGTCCCCAGTTACAAGCAGGAAACAGTGGGCTTTGAGTAGAACTCCATAATCATTTTCTTAGTTTCTTTTAAAAAGATTATATGGGCCAGTGAAACATCCTACATCTCAAGATGGCAGTGCTGACCATGCATGGTATCTGAACAGCAACTCAGTAGGGAAAGCAGAATGACCAGCAGACCATACTGTAGACCCCCAAACCCCAATATCTGTGTCTCAGGTGAGAAGAGAGCCCATGCAGAAAAATAAGAATGAATCAGATATCAGAAGATCTCATGCTCATGGATCGGTAGGATTAACAGTAAAAATGGCCATCCTACCAAAATCAATCTACAGCTCCAATGTAGTCCACATCAAAATACCAAAACAGTTCTTTACAGACTTTGAGAGATCATTTTCTAAATTCAAATGCAAAAGAATAGCCAAAATATCTAAAACAAAGTCTGTACAAGAAAAGATCTTCAGGAGGTGTCTCTATCCTTGATCTCAAGCTGCACTATAATGCAACAGTAATAAAAACTGCATGGTAATGGTATAGAAACAGACTGGTGGATCATTGCAATTGAACTGAATACCCGGAAATAAACCCTCCCATACTTGTTTTTTGACAAAGGAGCCAGAACCATACAATGAAAAAATATAGCATCTTCTACAATGTGGTGCTGGTCTAACTGGAAATAATGAATGGTGAAGAAACAAAGAATTGCTCAACAGCTTTAGTCATTAGGGAAGTACAAATCAAAATGATTAATATCAAATCTCAAGTGAAAGCACATGCTAGTGAGGATGTGGAGAAAGGGGAACACTCCTCCATTGCAGGTGGGAGTGCAAACTTGCATGACCACTTTTGAAATTAATCACGTGCTTTCTCAAAAAATTGGGAAGAGTGAACCTCATGACCCATCTATACCACTCCTGGGCATATCCCCAAAAGTTGCTCCACCACACAAAAAGAACTTTTGCTTAACTCTATTCATAGCAGCTTTATTCATAAAAGCCAGAATCTGGATATAATCTAGATGACCCTCAACCAAAGAATGGATAAATAAATTGTGGTCCATTTACATAGTGGAATTCTACTCAGATATTAAAAAAAAGGAAATCAAGAAATTTGCAGGCAAGTAGATATATTGGTATAATGTTCTCTTAAAATGTATATCCCTTACCCTTGTTCATTCAAATGCTGATTTTTCTCTCCCCCCACCCCCCGACTCTCTGGTTTCAATCAGGATATTGCATTGTGATCCTCATTCTAAGCATCCTGTCTCAACTCTGTGTAAACAGGCCAAAGTAAAGCAACTAGATGCAATGTTGAGATGGGAGGAGCCAGAGGACAGGTAAGAGGGGAGGAGCTAGAGGGCAGGAAATGGGAAGAGAAGGGGTGAGAGGGAGTTAGAAGAAGAGAGCAGAGCTAGAGGATATATTTTGGAACTACGTGGAGATGGACTGGACCTAAGATTTCACAAAAAGCAAGTATAATGTAGGAAATTTAAATGTTAGGAAACTATGAGGGCCTGGAGGTTTAGGATGGAGTAACTATTGCCCAGCATTGTGTTCTAGGTTAACTAAATAAACCCAGTCTCTGTGTGGTGATTTGTTTATACAGCTATTTAGACTTAACAGCAAGCTTTACTAAAAGATAATTATTAGTAAGTATTAATTTTTAATTACAACAAATGGCGCCCAACTAATTTAAGTATCCACACCCCTTAAATCATACTTTATCATAATTTGGTGGGGGGAATAAGCTCCCAGTGAAAAAACCCAAACTTAAAACCTAAAAACTCCCAGGTCAATTACTGTCTCTTTAAGAGAGACTCTTTAAACAGGCTCAGGAGCAAAACACAGCCTCCTGTGGGCAGACCTGAGACTTAACAAAACTGGCTGCTGCTGCAGTTTAACTGAGGGGTAAACAACCATGGCTCCTTCATACTGTGTCTGGCTCAACTGGCTCAGCTCCACAGCCATGGCAGAAAAGAAAGAAACTGAAGACAGACAAACCTCTACATGAAGTTTGGCTGAAACTGCAACTAAAAAAAAAAAAAAAAAATTGCCATGGCAGAGGGTGTTTTAATCCCTTTTGGTTTCGTTTTGGCTGTCATAGTCATGGATCTTGTTGCAATATGTTTAATGGTGATGATTCTTTTCTATGCCTGCTCCAAGAAAGTTCAAGGAGAAAATGGGGAAAAAGCCAAGGATTGGGGTACTAAGTTACAGACAAGAAAAAGGGCATGCTTCCTAATTATTAAATTAATAATGGCTAAAGTTTAAAGCTCTCTGGCTGCAAGATACTTGTCGCTCTCTCTGGTAAAGGACTGTCAATTCACTGAAACATCAATTTAAAATAACCAACTGGCCTTTGTTTGTTACAGCGTAAATTGGCACAACTGACCCCAAACTTAAAATTTTCTTGTCTCTTTGCTTGATTTTTATTTAAAGGCTTTGAGTTACAATGATACTGATTTGAAAAAAAAATCTGATCAAGTTGGTGAAGGCACATGCCTTTCTTCTCAACACAAACTAAAAAGAAACAGGCAGATCTCTGAGTTCTGAATCAAGCTATTTACATAATAAAAGCCAGGATGGCAACTCCTGCTGTTTAGCCATTTACAGAGATAGTCTAAGATTCGAAATGACAAAATTTTCTTAGGTTACCATGTAAATTCTTTTTTCTTAATATAGATGCTATGCCCTTACTGATCTAAAGGTGGGGTTCACATCATTTTTAGGTTTATGTAAAGAGAGATAATGTCACACTGCTCTGAAAACTGCCTTATCCTTTTAAACGTGAGACATTTTCACGGGGGAAAAATGTTGTTCATGCCTATGTAAAAAAGACACTAGAGGCTTAAAGATGGCAAAGTACATGCTAACCTAGTTTAGTCCTAAAAACTCAAAAATTATATTCATATGTTTGAAAAACAAAACTGTCCATCCCATATAAAAATGGGGGCAAGCCAAAGAATAGCCAAAACCAATGTCAAAATCCAGGTACAAGATGCCTAGGATATACTTAACGCTAAGGGTAAGAGAGTTTATATGCTAATGCTAAGAGAGTTTATATAAAGTTCAGCTATAAAGGTATAACTGCCCATCCTGTATAAATAAAGGGCAAGCCAAAAAATAGCCACTATCAATGTAAAGCCCCGGTACAAGATGCCTAGGGTATGCTTACATGCTAAAGGTAAGAGGGAGTTTAAATAAAGTTTGGCTATAAAGGCATAACTGCCCATTGTATATAAACAAGGGGATAGGACAAATAGCTACAATATATATAAAAATCTAGGGCTAAACCTCAAAACAGGTGCAAGACACCTATGGTATGCTTATATTCTAAATTAAAAAGTTTATATAAAGTTTACTTAAAACATGCATTTTCTATTGCTCAAGACAACTGGCTTGTCTCTCTAATGGGAAGCTTCTCTAGGGAAACAGGTAGCAACTTGGCCTAATACAACTGGCACGCAAGAGCCCAAAAAGATATTTTAATCTATCCAAACTTGTTTTGATTTCAACAGATAATGATTGTATGTTCAATGAAAATGGTAACTTATATTGCTAATCCCTTTACATAGGAACAACTCTGAAATTGACTGAGATATAAAATATGTCTCCAGAACTTCAACAATACATGGTCAATAAATCCTTGGCTATAATATCCTCAAAATGTATTATGCCATTCCTTTAATTGGCATAGATAAAATTAGCTTACAGTTTAGTTTCATCCTGCACATCCCATACACTTTAATTTTAGAACTCTATAATGCTTGTGAGAAATTATATGTTTGCAGAACAAAAGAACTGGACACCAGAGATGCTGGATTAAACCTAATAGAATTATTCTTCAGCATTCTGAGACATTGACACCTCTATTCCAGCATCTTGCATGTTCCAGCATTCTGCTTCTTCCTGCCTCAACTGCTTCAATTGCTGTTTCTCATCAAACCTGCTCCCCAAAGAATTTTGAAGAAAGCCTATAATTTAAATTGGTCCAGCATTTTAGACTGCTCCAAAGAGGACTTTTATTAAGCCTGAAATTTCTCAACATTCAAAGACTGGACCACAAATGTTATTGCTTGCTTAATTAACCATTTTTCCCAATTTTATTTAGACCCCCTACAGGATTTCTATGTGTCCAAAATGTCAGCTAGAAGAAATCCATGAGAACGTTGTCCAATTTTTCTCAAAGGGGGGTTGGGTATGTTTTTGGTTATTTGCCATGGCTACAAAATTTTATTGTCATTGGGAGATGTTTATTATTAATGGTCTTATTTAAAGTAAAAGAAGGAATATACGAAGATATCTTATAGGAATTAAAAAAAGGGTAGTTTATTGAATCTACTCAACTCAGGGTTTTATTTGTTATTCCCAAATAAGGTTAATTTTAACTCTAGTATAGGATTTTGCATATTGATGCAAAAATAAGTCTATTTTTGATACATTGGTATAATCTTTAGTATATTGATACAATTTCAAGATTAGTTCCAATATTTTTAAACAGCTATTAAAAACGGGTTAAGGTATTAGGTAATGCAAGTTATTTGCTAGTTATTGAGCTCAGTCCTGTCAGACACTAGTCTAATTTATCACAGGAGTATACATCCTAGGTTTAAAAGACAAATATGATTTTGTATGCAGATCAATTACATAAAGATAGTCTTCAAAAACTTCAGAGACCTACAGAATATGGCATTTAAATGTTTTTATTATTTTTAAAGATTCTTTGGCAATGAGACAAATCACCTCCTGGTAGCACCCCGTCTACTTCAAAGAAGATGATGAGGATCAAAGAACCTTCATATGGAGATGGCTTCACATGTGGCAAACAAGCCACTAGGGTAAAGAAAATACCCTCACTTCATGACAGACAAATTCTGCCAAAAATGGGCAAACTTAAATGCAGGACAAGTCAACTGCCAAACTCTGCCAAGACAGGGTAAGCAAGTCCTAAATAGTTTCTGCTTCACATATATGTCTGTCAAATATTCTGAGCAGAAGGCTGAAGATGATGCTCCAACATTATAGAAAGTTATGGGCGACTGTTCAGGCAGCAAACTGTCTCTGTTAAATTTTTACTTTTTGGAAGCTGCTAACATGCACTTCCTAGTTACTCTAATAACTAATTTTATTCCTTCTCAAGTCTCTGATGGGGTTGAAGACCAAATAGTTATAGTACCACAATTAAGCTTGAGTTATTTGGAAGTTAAAAAATCTTTTCATATAGGTAATACCAATAAGGATAAAAGTTAATTTAGTTATAGAACTTTTAACTTGTCAAGATAGGTAGGATAATCAGATACTTTCTACTAAGATACCCTCTTCATGTGCTAAATACACATGGACTAGACATTGCACATGTAGATTTTACTTAACATTTTTCATTTCATAATTATTTTTGTATTGAAAGAAAAGGTGCCTTTTATTGGAATTAAAGGGAGAAATGTTGGTATAATGTTCGTTTAAAATGTATATCCCTTACCCTTGTTCATTCAAATGCTGATTTCTCTCTCCCCCCACTCTCTGGTTTCAATCAGGATATTGCATTGAGATACTCATTCTAAGCATCCTGTCTCAACTCTTGTGCAAACAGGCCAAAGTAAAGCAATTAGACACAATGTTGAGATGGGAGGAGCCAGAGGACAGGTAAGAGGGGAGGAGCTAAGGGGCAGGAAATGAGTGGGAGGAGAAGGGGCGAGAGGAAGCTAGAAGAAGAGAGAAGAGCTGGAGGACAGATCGTGGAACTACGTGGAGATGGACTGGACCTAAGATATCACTAAAAGCAAGTATAATGTGGGTAATCTAAGGTTTAGGATGGAGTAACTATTGCCCAGCATTGTGTTCTAGTTAACTAAATAAACCCAGTCACTGTGTGGTGATTTGTTTATACAGCTGTTTAGGATTAACAGCAAGCTTTATTAAAAGATAATTATTAGTAAATATTAATCAACCAATTTCAACATAGATGGATCTAGAAAAGATCATCCTGAGTTAGGTAACCCAGAATCAGAAACATATTTTTCATGGTGTGTACTCACATATAAAAGGATATTAGCAATACTATAGAGGATAACAATACTAAAATCCCCTGACCTAAAGGAACTAAATAATAAGAACCCTAGGAAGAATCCTTAATTCTCATTGAGATGGACAAATAGAAAAGACAGCAGAAGTGGTCCAAGATAGGGAACAGGACTTGAGCCAACCAGAGATGTCTTCTGAAAGACTCCACCCACCAGGGGATAGAAGCTGATGCTGAGACTCATAGCCAAACTTTGGGCAGAGTCCAGAGAATCTTATGGAAGAATTGGAGAATAGAAGGGCCCAGTGGGGACAAGAGCCTCACAAGGAGACCAATGAAGCCTACAAATCTGTGCCCAGGGGCCCCTGCACCAACTAAGGACCATTCATGAAGAGACTGAACCACCTGCTCAGATGTAGCTCATGGAAGCTCAGTCTTTTTATGGGTACCCTAGGAAGGGGAGCAGGGGCTGTCTCTGATATTGACTCTGTTGCCAGCTCTTTGTTCCCTTCCTTCTGGTAGGGCCAGCCTTGTCAGGCCACAGCAAAAGAAGCTACAGGCAGTCCTGATAAGTCTTGATAGGCTAGGGGAAGAGTCCTCCCCCTTTCTGATTACTAGGGGAAGAGAAAAGGGGGAAGATGGAGGGAGAGTGGGACTGGGAGGAGATAAGGGAGGGGCTAAAATTGGGATATAAAGTGATCAAAATGTAAAAAATTAAAAATATATATTGTTATTTCTCTCTCTCTCTCTGTTGTATGCATTAATGAACATTATGACACATTTTTGCAAATCAGGGAAGAACTCTCAGGAGCCCTGTTTCTTTTCCCCCAATATGAGCTTTTATGATTGAACTCAGTTTGTCATATAAGAGCCTTCACAACTGAACTATTTCACAGGCCCCAATTTCTGCCTTCCTAGTTCTGTCACTGATCAGTTGTGATTTTGCCTCTGAGCATTTGATAATATGAGGACTAAGGTGATGCTCAGCATCTGAAAGGAGCAAGAGAAGCTCTCACCTGCAAACCCCCACTTACCACACAGGTAAGGTACTCCAACCCTGTCACTGTTGTGCCTCCTCCATCTCCCTCCCCAGAGAGGAGACAACTCATGGGGTCAGCACTGGGACATGAGGAATCCTGTATAGATGAAGATTTTTTCCAACTTCAAAATGAAGTGTTCTTTTGGGAATTTACAGAAATGAAGATTCTGATTTGCCAGACCTAGGATGAGCCTAGGGATCCTGCATTTATGAGGTAGGATTGAGGATGCTAGATAAGACATTCTAAATCACCGAACTTTTAAAGAAGTAGAATACGCTGGTACAGAAGCCTTTCAAGTACTCAGTGGATTTTCTCAAATAGAAATCCTCTAACTACAGACACAAGATTGGGGCCATCAACCAAATAGAAGACCCAGAAATAAACCCACACACCTATGAATACTCGATATTTGATGAAGAAGCCAAAACCATTCCATGGAAAAAAGACAGCATCTTCAACAAATGGTGCTGGACCAAATGGATGTCTACATGCAGAAAAATGAAAATAGATCCATATTTATCACCCTGCACAAAACTAAAGTCGAAGTTTATCAAGGACCTCAACATAAAACCAGATACTCTAAATATGTTGGAAAAAAACAGTGTGGAACAGCCTAGAACTCATTGGCACAGGAGACAACTTCCTGAACAGAACACCAACAGCACAGGCTCTAAGAGCAACAATCAATAAATGGGACCTCATGAACCTGAAAAGCTTCTGTAAAGCAAAGGACACCGTCATCAAAACAAAATAACAGCCTATAGACTTTGAAAGGATCTTCACCAACCCTATATCTGTTATTTCTCTCTCTCTTTATCTCTCTCTCTCTCTCTCTCTCTCTCTCTCTCTGTGGTATGCATTAATGAACACTATGACACATTTCTGCAAATCAGGGAAGAACTTTCAGGAGCCCTGTTTCTTTTCCCCCAATATAAGCTTTTATGATTGAACTCAGTTTGTCATACCAGAGCCTTCACAAACTGAACTATTTCACAGGCCCCAATTTCTGCCTTCCTAGATCTGTCACTGATCAGTTGTGATTTTTGCCTCTGAGCATCTGATAATATGAGGCCTAAGGTGATGCTCAGCATCTGAAAGGAGCAAGAGAAGCTCTCACCTGCAAACCCCCACTTACCACACAGGTAAGGTACTTCAACCCTGTCACTGTTGTGCCTCCTCCATCTCCCTCCCCAGAGAGGAGACAACTCATGGGGTCAGCACTGGGAGAGTGAGGAATCCTGTCTAGATAAGGATTTTTTCTAACTTCAAAGTGAAGTGTTCTTTTGGGAATTTACAGAAATGAAGGTTCTGATTTGCCAGATGTAGGATGAGCTCAGGGATCTTGCATTTATGAGGTAGGATTGAGGGTGCTAGATAAGATATTCTAAATCCACAAACTTTTAAAGAAGTAGAAAACAGTGGTACAGAAGCCTTTTAAGTACTCAGTGGATTTTCTCAAATAGAAATCCTCTAACTACAGACACAAGATTGGGGCCATCAACATGTCCTCATGAATGAGTGAGAGGGCATGGGGTCTCACTTCGCCCTGGGGGCTGGCATCTAAGTTTTATTGGAAGAAAGGGAGTCTTTTTTTTTCTTCAGTAGTACAGGTGCTGATAAGACACCCTCTCTCCAGTAAATGACCTCTGTCTGATTTCCTAGCAAGAAACTCTAAACTTGGTGGGACATCCATTAAACAGAGACATGAAAAACAGAAATCAACTTATTTAGAAAGCTTCCAAAGATGAAGAAAAAGGGATTAGAGAGGGATTGGGAGTTAAATGGCCAAAAATCACAAAAATTGTCAAATAGTAATAATAAAAATATTTTAAAAAATGTGTGGGGAAAAAAATAAGAAAATGTTAAAACTTACCAGAAATTACCCCTAGAAGTAGAACCTATAAAATAGAAAAAAATCTTTTATACCCAATTTCCATCACCCATATTATATTTTTAATTTAAAAATGTTTATACAGTATATTTGATCATGTTTTTCCCCTCCCTCAATTCCTAACATATTCTTTCCACCTCCCTCTCACCTGACTTCATGCTCTTTTTTCTCTTTCTCTATCAAAAAATATCAAACAAACTAAAACATAACAACATCAAAAAATGAACACACCCACACAAATATGTTAATTCAAAAATAGAAATGCACATAATAAAAAAAATGGAAATACAGAAAATCAAATGACCAATAAGACTAAAAATTGCCCAAACAGCAATATGAGACAAAAATTCTACAAATATACTATTAAGTTAGTTTTGTGTTGGGAAGCCAATACCCCTGGGCATAACCTGAAGAGCTAACTATTATCTTGAAGGTTAATAGCACCACCATCAGCTTTTTGAAAACAATCATGTAATTAGAATCATAAATGTATAATTTTCTATCTTTCTTATTTTGTTCAACAATGTGTATATGAGTCTGTAATTTTTAAATAGTGGATTACAAATTTTCAAAAATTACCCAATAGAGTTGACATTGTACATTCTACAAAAAAAAAAAAGTTTCTTATGCCATGGTAGGCAGAACAATGGCCAATCAAAGGAAATTTCCATGCCAATCCCCAGAATCTGAGGCTTCATGAGGCCTTACTACAAAAAAATCAAAGAAATAAATGAAATGAACTACTAAGAAGCTGACCATAAACAGGGACATTTCCTGGATTCCAGAATAATCATACAAGCCTCCATCCTATTTTTCTTTCTTTCTTTGTTCTGAGACAGGGTTTCTTTGTGTAGTCTTTCTGCCCTGTACACACTTTTTAGACCAGGCTGGTCTCAAACTCAGAGATCTGCCTGCATCTGCCTCTATTTCATTTCTATTGCTGTGAAACAAAAAAATACAAAAGGCAGTTTAGAGAATTACATTACAAATAATTAACAGGGAAAGTAAAAGCAGCGAGAGCTTGAGACCATTTGTCACGTGATATCCACAGCCAAAAACCCAGAGAAATAAAAGAATACATGAGTGATTGTTTCCTAATGGTGAGCTGGATTTCTCTACTCTTATATAGTTCAAGACCTTTTTCCTAGACAATAGTCCTACCCAAGTTGTCTGTGTCTTCCCATATTAATTAATAAAATGCCGTACCAACAAACTCATAACAAACCCAGTACAGATATTCCCTTGCTTATATGCTATTTTTAAACCCATCTGTACTGGGTATGAGGTTACTTATGAATACATGTCCCACGTACTGAGCAGAACACCTTTAAGAAAACCACATCTCTCTCTCCTGGTAGCTACTGCTTACCAATATCATCCCAGCTAAGGGTGGGACTTTGGGACAACTTCCCCTACCCATTCTGGGATTTTGTCTGGCATCAGTGTGCTCATGTCCTGTGTGTTATCTCCACTACTGAGGATTTAAATGGGAAGCTGCCCCTCTGTGTCTGGAAAACAGTTTCCTTCAGATCATACCTGTGTCTCTTACAGTCTTACCCTCCTATCTCTTTGGCAATGATGCCTGAGGTTTGGGGGGAGGTGATATGATGTAGAGGTCCCATTTAGAGGTGATCATTCTGTAGTCTAAGTCTCTGCAGCTTGGACAGTTGTGAGTCTGTATTACTGCCATTTGCTACAAAATTATGTTCACTCTTAAAGGAAAATATCAATCCATTTCATCAGGGAAGAAAGACACTTTTTAGACTCGTTAGAAATTTTAGCAAAATTTAAGGGATGTGTGTTGACTTATGGATGATTTCACAGTTTCTACAACAGTCCACAAAGTTAGTTTTATGGTAATAAAGAATGAAGACAAGTAAAGAATAAAGGACATTGTGAGGATGCGATGCCTCCTCAACCATTTCTGATGTCATAAGACGTCATGAAATGTTGCCATTGAAGAACAGCTTAGTAACATAGTGAATCTGCATCTTCCAGAGAAAGTTGAAAGAATACGTAAAAATTGTGGGCCCAATTTAAAAAAAAATTATTTGCTCTGTGAGATTTTGACACATATATACAATTTATTTGATCATAACCACTTCTTTGTTCTCTCATATCCTTTTACTGCATGCCTCTCCCAAGTCTGTATCTTCTTTTATAAATTCATTGTAAAGTACTAAGCCCAACTGTGACTGTCCATATGTTCACATGTGTGAAGGTATGCACCAGCATTGTCAGCTTCCTCGAGTCCACCAACCCAAAGAAGAAAAAGCCTTCCTCTACTAGCTGCATCAACTAGGAATGAGACCAAGAACCCCTTGCTCCCTCTATGCTGGTGAAAGGTCCAGAATTTGAAATTTAATTCTTGGGGCAACATGACTGTGCTTCTGGGCAAGTTTAGACAAAGATGTGGGCAAGATTAGACAGATCTGCCTTGTTACAGAAAACTAACCAGGCTTGCCATTGAGAGAGTCTGTTGCCTGGCAAGCGACCCAAATAGCCTCTAGCTGGTGACAAAGGTAGCATAGCCCTGCTACTAAGAAAAATCACAAGATGTGCTAATTGTTCCCCCTTCCTAACAGGAGCAGATACCCTCCAGATGGACTGGCGAGGACCATTATGGCTTGGGTGCCTAAAATAAACCAAATCTTGCAGAAGGCTTGGAAATTTCCTGCTGGTGGTTTTGCCGTTTAAAAACCCTGTTCCCCCGACCTCACGGCTGCATACTTCTCTGTTTCTACATTGAGCTTGTGCCCTGGGCTCAAGTTTGTATTAAACCCTCATGTGTTTGCAGAAGAGTCAATTCCTGGTGGTCTTTGTGGGTCTCATGAACTGGGCATAACCCTGGAATGATGGCTGGTAAGTGTTGTATGACACTCTTGCCAATGAGATGTGAACAGATACCTACCTACTCTAGATAGGGCATCAAGGACAGATCAAAGTAAGGGTACCACCAACATTCAGCTTGGTGAACCAAAGAGTTTTATTGATATTGCTTACAGGAATGAGGGTGATGGCTTACTTACAGGTGCAAAAATGAATCAAAGACAGGTACATCAACAAAGTGAACCACAGCTCATGAAAACTGAAAAGCTAGAGCATAGTTCTTAACCTGTAGGCAGCTTGACAGGTTGAAGAGTGTCCTTCACAGGCAGCTGATTGGTTCCAAGTATTTCAAAGGCAGGTCTGCTGCTCTCTTCTTTTAGGATTTTCAGCTGGTCTGAGCCTCTTCTAAGCAGCTTAATTTTTCAGTTGTCTTCCAAGCAGCAGAGTTTGTCTCCAAGTGTCTCTTGACAGTCCTAACTGCTTATATACATGAATACAGAGGAAGAAGTCTCGAGAACCTAGTCAGTTTCATGAACTTCCTGAAGCTACTTTGAGTTGTTTACTTTCTAAACTTAAGGAGCTTCCCTGTAGGACAAAGTATTTCACCTCCCCTTAGAACATCCTGTTTGTTAACCTCCCTGCAAACATCCTGTGCATAAGGGGCTTTCCTCCAAGATGGAAAGTTCTATTCTTAGAGTTCTATTCTATTCTTACACAGTGAGAGCTTATGTAATTCTTGTACCAGCAACTGCAGATGCTGTGTTTTCATAAATGTAATAGCCCTGTCACACCAGAACACAGTTTCCATGTATCTTCTCCCAACCCTTCTTACAACTCTTTATTTGACTCAAGGGTGTTGTTAAAATTATTGGATGCCCTATAATTTGTGTACCCTACCTATCAAGTGGAATTATGTCTATAGGAGGAGCATCACATAAAGATACTATTTAATAAAAGAAAAACCATAACTTAACACTTGTAATTTCAAAATAAATAATTCTTTAGAGACAACCCTGACTCTATTAATGATACTCTGCTATGTTGAAGACAAGATGCTAGCACAACTGTCCTCTGAGAGGGTCCACACACAAGCACGTTAAAACAGATGCTGAGACCCATAGCCAAACAATAGGCTGAGCTTGGGGAATCTTGTGGAAGGGTGGGGGCAAGGATAGAAGTCTGTGGAGGGGACAAGAACTCCTCAAGAAGACCAACATATTCATCTACCATAGGGCCATAGTGGCTTAAAGAGATTGAAGCACCAACTAAAGAGCATGCATCAACTGGACCTAGACCTCCAACATATATGTAACTGATGGGAATCTTGGTCTTCATGTGGGTCCCCTAGCAAAGAGAGTGAGTGTTGTCTCTGACATGGACTTTGTTATCTGATTTTGAATTACTTTCTCCTAACTGGGATGTCTTCTCTGGCATTGGCAGAAGAGGATGAGTTTAGCGCACTTGGTGTGTCAGGGAGGGTTGGTGGGGAGCTCCCCTTTTCTGAAGAGAAGTGGAGGGGGTTAATGGGGAAGAGAGTGAGACAGGTGAGACAATGTGGAAAAGAGGAAGGGGCTGAGATAATGATGTAAAATGAATAAATAAATAAATTTAATTAAAAAAGAAGTCTCAGTTGTTTCCTGGTTAGAATGGCAGTTTCTAGAGGATTTGATCCAAGGATGGGTATTTTTATTTAAGAAAAGACAAATTGCCAAAGTAAAACATAGATAACAGAAAGAAACTCTAAGCTTCATTTAAAATAAAAAGCAATTGTATGAGAAAGCTGATATAATAAAAAAATTAGAGGAAATAGGGAAAGTAAGTTTTATCACAATATATGACTAATGGACTACAATTGTTAATTCTACAATCCTGTCTCTCAGAAACATGAGTATACAACTATGAAGGTAAGTCCATTGGTCTTTTTCTAGTTATCTGCCATAAAACTATTTTCAGAGCCTTCTTCATGTCATTATTCCTTAGACTATAGATAAATGGGTTCAGCATGGGGGTGACCACTGTGTACATCAATGAAGCCATTGCAGTATCATGTGGGTTTTGTGTCACAGCAGAACTGAGGTACACTCCCAGGAGGGTACAATAAAATAAGGAGACCACTGACAGGTGAGATGCACAGGTTGAAAATGCTTTGTACTTGCCCTGAGCTGAGGAGATTGCCCTAATGGAGGACACTATCTTAGAGTAGGAGTAAAGGATACCAGAGAGAGGGCCCACAGCCAATAACATGGCTGCAATGTAAATGACTATGTCATTAAGAAAGGTGTCAGAACAGGCCTGGTGTACAACCTGATTAAGTTCACAGTAAAAGTGAGGAATTTCCAAGTTTGTGCAGAATGATAGCCGTAGCACCAAAAAGCTGTGCAACAAGGAATTCAGAACACTTATGATCCAGCATGCCAGCACCAGTAATCCCCAGCATCTTGAGTTCATGATGATCATGTAATGCAGGGGGTGACAGATAGCCACATAGCGGTCATAGGCCATCACAGTCAACAGAAAGATGTCCAATACTGAAAAAAGTAGTAAGAAATATACCTGGGTGATGCAGCATGCATAGGTGATGACCTTGCTCTGTGTCTGAATGTTCACCAGCATCTGTGGAACAGTGGTGGAAGTGAAGCAGATGTCCACAAAGGACAGATTGGAGAGGAAGATATACATGGGTGTGTGCAGGTGGGAGTCTACAATGATGGCCATGATGATGAATAGGTTGCCAAAGACAGTCACTAGGTACATGGACAGGAACAGTCCAAATATGAGAGGCTGAATTTGAGGCTGATTCTCTGAAAATCCCAGAAGAAGGAATTCTGAGAGCTGAGTGTCATTTCCTGGTTCCATGTGTTTGATATACCTATTAAAAGAAGAATTTGGGAAGGACTCGTTGACCCATCAATAAACTGACATCAATTCTTCCTCCTTCCTTTCTTCTTTTTCTGTTCCCTCCCTCCCTCTCTACCTCCTTACTTCAGTTTTCCTTCCCTTCTTCCTTCCTTTAATTTATAGCATGGATCACTGTACCCTTTTAGTGCTACCCATATATTCATGGGTGTGATGATATCCACTGAGGCAGAGGCGTGGTCAACCTACCATTAGGAACCCATGAATGTCCTAGCCAACAGGTTCTTGGCCAAGCAACTTAGTCAGGCACACTACCCATTAGGTAACCCTTCAAGCCCAATCTTATAGAGACGCAAAATTTATTTCTCTCTTTTATATGAACCTCCTGAGGAGATTTATTTATTGTGTTATTTCTGATTAGTAATCCTGTGTTATACTCAACATCTCCCAAAAGTCTGTATATCAAATGAACTTTAGGACTGTGACATTCTCCTGCCCTCTCCCTTCATTTTTGACTCTCTTGGTTATAAACTCCCCCTTAATTTGGACTTTTAACCCACGCACCTGGAATTGAGACACAGATAAGTGGAGCTGCCACCTTTCATTAAAGAAGCTCATTTTTTTAAGTACCCAGAGACTATTACAGAAAGCCACAACTGGTCAAAATTCAAAGAATCACTAACTGTAGATGTCCAACCTAAAGGATGCATCACAACTACATGCATTTCTTAGGGAACATCACTGGAGATAGGGAAAAAAGATTGTAAAATCCAGAGGACTAGAGAGTTTGGGGCATTTTCTAGATATAAGAGGGATGCAAATGCCTGGTTATCCAATTCCATAAGCTCGGTCTTAAAATCATATACATATAAGCAATAATTAACAAGCTCAGCCGGCTGCATCTATATATCTATAGACATACACACACAAACACACTCACAGACACACACACACACACACACACACACACACACTAATAACAAAGAAAAAGTCATTTTTTGATTTTTTTGCCTTGAGAGGCAGAGGAGACATGGGAGGAGCTGGAGAGTAGATTGGGTGTGTTGAAAATGATGTAATTATATTTTAATTGACTAAAATAATATTAAATAATTTTTTATTTCAAATTCCTTTGATGCACTCAAGAAATCAAAGCTGAATATGGCCAATGTCTAGACATTATCAAGATAATGATGAAATGTCAAGACAAACAAAATTCTTATAATAAAATGAAGATTAAGTACAAGCAAAAATGTTTTTTACTATGCCTCAGATCAGACAGTGCCAATAGTGTGTCCAACTTTCTTTGACTATAACAAATTTTCTGACATAGTCAAATTATAAATATGGAAGGTTTATTTGGGTTCAATGTCAGTGATTTGGTGGCTCTGTGGCTTTGATTCTTCATGGAGGCAGCCCAGTATGATTGGGGCACACAGTCAAAAGCACTCATTATAGGGCTTGGGATATGGCTTATTAGATAAGAATGTTTGCTAAACTAGCCAGGAGGGGCTGTGTTCAGGTACCACGGCCCATATTTTTAAAAACTGGGCAGCTATAAACCTATAAACTTATAGGAAGTGCTAAGGAGAAAGTGGCAGAGAGACTGTCATGACTTCCAAGTGGGTAACTTAGCTCCAGGTTCAGTGACAAAGTCCATAATAGAGAAGGATACAAGTGATAAAGCAGATATCCAAAGTGCTCCCCTGCACATTCACAGTGTACCTGCTCTCTCCACTCACACAAAGTAAAAGAAAGAAAGAAGAATGAAGAGAGAGAGGTGGAAAATAGGGAGGGAAAGGACAAGATAAAATGTGGTGAGGGAGATAGAGATAGAAAGAGAGACCACTCACCCCATGGCCATAAAGCTAAATGGAAAGAAAAAGAGACTGGGTATAACAGTGTTCACTTAGTGCATAACAAATTACCTAAAGACTTCCGCCAAGCCTCTCTTGACAGGTCTATACCTCCCAGTATTAACACTTGGGAACTAAGCACTTAATAGGCAAGAATTCAGGGAACACACGAGATGCACACTGTAGCAACTGGAATGCAGGAAATAGAAATACAATAACCAGTACCATTTGATGGGTTTGTTGTCTTTCCTAGGTGCTCTGAGATCATTGAACAAGGTCACATTCGAACACAATCATCAAGGAAGATAAGACAGAGTCCAAGAATGCATCTGGGGGTCACATTCGAACACAATCATCAAGGAAGATAAGACAGAGTCCAAGAATACATCTGGGGACTGTTCATACAAGGATGGACATGTCAGGCTTCAAGAAAGTTATTTCTTGCAATTATTTAATTTGGACAAGAAAGTAAAAAAAGTAAAAGGAATTAGTAGAAAGGTGAATAGTTGTAAATTATATCATGAAATCATGGATGCATGTTGATGATTGTCAATATTTAATTTATCTTTATCTTTTAGTTAAAGAGTGTTTATTGCTTAACCAACTGTATGCCCAAATCACCATGCAGAGACTAGGATTTATTTAATTAATCTAGAGTACAATGCTGGGCAATAATTACTCCATCTTAAACCTCCAAGCCAGGATAGCTTCATCCCATTCGTATTTTTTCACATTATACTTACTTTTTAGTCATATCTTATAGCTGGTTCATTTTTCTTGATGTTTCCTGGGCCTCTCCTCTCAGATCTCGCCTCCCACTCCCTCATTTCTCCTCTCCTCCAGATCACGATGTCCCACCCTATTCTCTTCATTGCTCAGCATTGGCTAGTTGTTTCTATTGGCAATACAGAGCATGAATGGTAGCATGTTTACACAAACGTGAGACAGGCGATGCTTGGAATAAGCATCACAATGCAATGTCCAGATTGAAACCAGTGAGTGGGGTAGAGAAGTCAACATTTGAATAAACAAGGGTAAATAGTTCACATTCTACAAGAACATTATACCAACAGATGCATAAACATGGTTTAGTGGTACTCATCTGTAAATACAATTGTCCAAACAGGTTGAGGCAGAAAATGGCATGAGCATGGAAACTTGATACCAGCCTGGAAAATAGTGAGACCCCTATTATAAATTTTACTTAAGAAGGTTGATGTATTTGGGTTCCATCACTGGCACACACACAGAAAAAGATCTAGGAATCTTCACTGATGTGGAAACTTCAAAACACAGGTGTTGCTGTGTTTGAACATTAACAAATTGACTCCATGGGAATTCCTTGCATCTGTTTTTATTCTACAGACTTCCTTGGGTTCTGGCCTCTGTAATTTGTTCAGATTTTAAACAGATAGTCCTCAAGATTCCTTTCTCTAAAACCTGCTTTTACACAGCTAAATCACAAACACACCTACACACACTCTCTTTCCCTTTCTGTCTCCCCATCCTTCATACCTCTCTCTCTCTAGGTTTCTCTCCCCACTGAAAGCACACTGAGAGTCATGTAAATTTTGTGGGGTTTAGTTTCTAACGGTCAATTTGACACAACCTAATATCACCTGGACTTAAAGTCTTAACTGAGGAATTAACTAAATCAGGTTGGCCTGTAGGCATCACTGCACAGGATTGCCTTGTTTATTAATTGATGTGGGAAGATATGACCATGTGGATGGAACACTTTCTAGATAGAGCACTTTTTTAGGGGTGCTCTAAACTATATAATATAGGAGAAAGCCAGTGAGCAAGCCATCCTATACCTATTTGTTTCCCATTGTCCTTGATAGTGGATATGATGTGGCTAGCTTCTTCAAGTTCCTGTCAGTGTCACTTCTATGCTATAATGGACCATAATGCAGAATTTTGAACTGGATCAACCTGTTTCTCTTTGAAGCTTCCTCTTTTCTGAGTATTTTCTCACAGAAATACACATGGAACTTGAATGAAGACCACCTGGCCATACAAGGCAAATTGTCCCTGCCATGTCATCTTTCTGTTTCATTAAAGCCGTGTCAACTTTTCTGTTCCAAGAAACATTTCATTGTGCATTAGAACACCGTGTGTTCTATTTTAATATATGGGTTCACGAATACAATGTATTTTGGTATATCACCCAATCCTTTCTCTTAGGCTTTTGGTGCCCTTTTCCTCTGAATAGCTTCTTTCTACTTTCAGGACTTTAGCAATTTTATTATATTGTTTTACTTATTCACTCATTTAGTATGTGTCTGTGTGTGTGTGCATGGATGTGTGTGTGTTACACACACATGCAGAGGTAAAAAAAAAACAGCCTGTGGTGGTCAGTTCTCTACTCTTGTCATCAGGCATGGCAGCAAGGACCTGCATCTGTGAGCCTTCTTGAAGGCCCACTTCCATGACTTTTAGAAATAGAGTTTCCATACATGAGAGGTTTATGAAATAATTAAATAACTGCTCAGTAAAGATGGAGGAGAAGTATGTAGATCTGACAAATGAAAACAATGAAATGAGCTGGTTCCCATCAGACCAGAAAGAAAAGTAGCTTCCTTGGTCATTCAGATGTTCTGCCTCTTATTCTATCTCATGACATCCAGAAAATATAGTAAATGAGAAAAATAATTTACCCCAAACCAAAAGTAACATTCGCTATTGTGGAGACGTTTAATAATGAACACTCTAAAAAGAAAAACATAGCAACATAAATAAGCCCACAATTCAACAGAAGGAGCATGGTCAGGGAGATGGCTCAGTGGGTAAATGCACCTACTGCCAAGTCTGACAGGCTGAGATGACTATCTGAGACCCTTGTGATGGGAATAGTCCATTCCTGCAAGTTATTCTCTGACACACACGCGTGCGCGCACACACACGCACACACACACACACACACACACATCATAGTGTGTGGTAGCATAGTGTGTGAACTAAAGAATATTTTCATAAACAGAAGAAACATACAAAGATTGGAGTGTTTACCTATGAAACCACAAAAAGGTTATTTTCCTTTGTTTGTTCCATGTTTGTTTGACCTAATAATAAGATGTGGTGTGACAGTGGGTCAGGAATATAATGCCTCACTTTTCTCATGTATTATCTTTTCTTTTTTAGCATTAAGATTTTGGTCCTTTCCTCTTTTTAGATAAGTTTCACGTGTGCATGCTCAGGTCTTCAGTCTAGTGATCAGTACTATAGAAAAGTGTCCTCCAGTAAAAGGGGCCAAGAGCCCTACTGCTTCTTGATGAACTATGTGGATTCCAGGGTAAGAAGGTCTTCAGCTGTATAGGTTCTAATGAACCCACCAGGATATACTAGATGGTTCCAAACTCATGATCATGCAGACAGCCATGATTAAACTCACTCAGTAACAGAACAAAAGAAAAGATTTAGGAATGTGAGAGGGACCACACTGAGAGGGGAAGGGTCATCAGAGGAGAGAGACAGGAGAGGGTGAGGGAGAGCAAAGAATGTGCTGCACACACGTGTGAAATTGTCAAGGGTCAAATTTAGTCTTTAAAAGGCACCTCCAGTGTTGCTGCACAGACTCTTCCACCATAACAGGAAAGCAAATCTGTCCTATTACACTCACAAGCATTCTCATTCTTAGTAAACTCTGAAGACGTCACATCAGCAAGACTGGCATGCTTTCATACAGTTCATCCTTTTCACATCATCATACTTTGCCCCAGTTGTACTTTTGCAGACAAACTAACAGAGGTTTAATCTAGTTCAATGACCTTTTTCTTTGCATGGAAGTGTGTAGATGGTGGGATTATATAATATAGTGGGATTTGTGCAAACATCATTCATTTGGATCTTTCTTATCAATATGACATTATAATCCCCTAAAAATAAAAAGGCATGCAATCATTTGGTATACATGCCTTAACATATAATATTCTCTCTATACATTCCATAATAACCAGGGAACATGAACATAACTTCTCCTTTATATGGAAACAGTTTTTGAGTTTATAAACTATAATTTTATGATTATCCTTCCAAAATCATTACCTAAGGATTAATTCTCACCCAAATTATTGAGTGCAGTTCATTCTCCTCTTTTCAGATTCATGGATCAGTGAATTCTATGACCAACCCAGAAAGCCTCCCTTGAATCTCCCTGTGTAGTTTAAGACAACTTTTCTCTCATATACTTTCTGTACTTCCATTTTATGTACTCTTGATACAATACCAACCAAACTCCTGGACTCACCTGGATGGATCTCTGAAAGGTATGTCTGTTTGTCAAAGCCCCAACTCCCTTCTGAATGATTAATGATGGAGAATGAACCTGTGATTGAGTCATGAAGTAGGACAAAGAGAAGCATTAATTCCCAGCCAGGGTCAGGACTGCAAAATGAGAAAAATGAATGTGCAGCTCAATTTTGCAAGTCAGTAGGAGACACTCCAAGTTGACAGCAGTATCTCCCTTGAGAATATTTCTCTCTTGTTATTCCAAGTCCTAAGCACATTATTTCCCCATGGGGCATTGCACTTCACAGAAATAAAATTGTTCCTAAATGTTGCCCATTCTCAAAAGAGTTATATTAAAAAACCCAAGGGACTAGTCATTGTTCCTTCCCCACAAACTCTCCTTAATCTCCCACCAATCTCTTCATACTGACTTAAGGTTTCAACCAAAGTCTACAGCTATAAAAGTTACCATAAATATGTCTTCAAGCAAGCAAACAATTGCCTCATGTTGGTGTCGGAACTCCTTTCCCTTGATAGGAGGCCCTGGGTCATAAGCCAATTAGTTTCATCATGCTTTTCCCCAAGCAACAAATATTTCTTGTTAGACAAGTAGAAAAATTCCATTCATGCCATTTCTCATGACACAACCTGTGATCATGGGATACATTCATATCCTTTTACAGATTTGTTTTCAAAAATCACCTGCTTGTTGTCTTGGATTTTGAGTACACTCATTGACAAGTGTTTTTAAGAAACTAGTTGCAAATTTGCAAAAGTGAGACTCAGATAGTTCGGTCTATATCCCCAGTTACAAGCAGGAAACAGTGGGCTTAGAGTAGAACTCCATAAACATTTTCCTAGTTTCTTTTAAAAAATATTATATGGGCCAGTGAAACATCCTATTTCCCAAGATGGCATTGCTGGACATGCATGTTATCTGAACAGAAGCTCAGTAGTGAAAGCAGAATGACCAGCAGACCATACTATAGACTTCCAAAACCCCAACATCTGTGTTTGTCAGGTGAGAAGAGAGCCCATGAGGAAAAATAAGAATGAATCAGATATCAAAAGATCTCATGCTCATGGATCGATAGATAGGCTTAATGGTAAAAATGGCCATCCTACCAAAATCAATCTACAGATCCAATGTAGTCCCCATCTAAACACCAACACAATTCTTTACTGACCTTGAGAGAGCATTTTCCAACTTCAAATGGAAAAAAAAATATCTAAAACAAAGTCTGTACAAGAAAAGATTTTCAGGAGGTATCTCTATCCTTGATCTCAAGCTGTACTATAAACCAGTAGTAATAAAAACTGCATAGTACTGGTATAGAAACAGACTGGTGGATTATTGCGATTTAATTGAATACCCAGAAATAAACTCACACGTACTTGTTTTTTGACAAAAGAGCCAGAACCATACAATGAAAAAATATAACATCTTCTACAAATGGTGCTGGTCTAACTGGAAATAATGAATGGTGAAGAAGCAAAGAATTTCTCAACATCTTTACTCATTAGGAAAGTGCAAATCAAAATGTCTCTGAAATTCCATCTTATATCCGTCAAAATGGCTAAGATCAAAACTCAAGTGAAAGCACATGCTAGTGAGGATATGAAGAAAGGGGAACACTCTTCCATTAGAGGTGAGAGTCCAAACTTGTATGACCACTTTTGAAATTAATCAGGTGCTTTCTCAAAAAATTGGGAAGAGTGAACCTCATGACCCATCTATACCACTCCTGGTTACATACCCAAAAGTTGTTCCACCACACAAAAAGAACATTTGCTTACTTCTATTCATAGCAGCTTTATTCATAAAAGCCAAAATCTGGATACAATCTATATGACCCTCAACCAAAGAATGGATAAATAAATTGTGGTCCATTTACATAGTGGAATTCTACTCAGATATTAAAAAAAAAGGAAATCATGAAATTTGTAGCAAGTAGATGGATCTAGATAAGATCCTGAGTGAGGTAACCCAGAACCAGAAACATACTCATGGAATATAGTCACTTATAAACAGATGTTACCAATAGTATACAGAATAACAATATTAAAATCCACTGGCCTAAAGGATCTAAATAACAAGAAGAACCCTAGGGAGGATCCTTAATTCTCATTGAGATGGACAAATAGAAAAGACAGCAAAAGTGGTCCAAGATAGGGAACAGGACTTGAGCCAACCAGATATGTCTTCTGAAAGACTCCACCCACCAGGAGATAGAAGCTGATGCTGAGACTCATAGCCAAACTTTGGGCAGAGTACAGAGAGTCTTACAGAAGAATTGGAGAATAGAAGGACTCAGTGGGGACAAGAGCCTCACAAGGAGACCAATGAAGCCTACAAATCTGTGCCCAGGGGCCCCTGCACCAACTAAGGACCATTCATGAAGAGGCTGTGAACCACCTGCTCAGATGTAGCTCATAGCAGCTCAGTCTTTTTATGGGTACCCTAGGAAGGGGAGCAGGGGCTGTCTCTGATATTGACTCTGTTGCCAGCTCTTTGTTCCCTTCCTTCTGGTGGGGGCAGTCTTGTCAGGCCACAGCAAAAGAAGGTTCAGGCAGTCCTGATGAGTCTTGATAGGCTAGGGGAAGAGTCCTCCCCCTTTCTGATTACTAGGGGAAGAGAGAAGGAGGAAGAAGGAGGGAGAGTGGGACTGGGAGGAGATAAAGGAGGGGCTAAAATTGGGATATAAAGTGAACAAAATATAAAAAATAAAATATATATTATGTTATTTCTCTCTCTTTTTCTCTCTCTCTTTCTGTCTGTGGTATGCATTAATGAACACTATGACACATTTCTGCAAATCAGGGAAGAACTCTCAGGAGCCCTGTTTCTTTTCCCCCAATATGAGCTTTTATGATTGAACTCAGTTTGTCATACAAGAGCCTTCACAAACTGAACTATTTCACAGGCCCCCATTTCTGCCTTTCTAGATCTGTCACTGATTAGTTGTGATTTTGCTTCTGAGCATCTGATAATATGAGGACTAAGGTGATGCTCAGCATCTGAAAGGAGCAAGTGAAGCTCTCACCTGCAAACCCCCACTTACCACACAGGTAAGGTACTCCAACACTGTCACTCTTGTGCCTCCTCCATCTGCCTCCCCAGAGAGGAGACAACTCATGGGAACAGCACTGGGAGAGTGAGGAATCCTGTCTAGATGAAGATTTTTTTTTCCATCTTCAAAGTGAAGTGTTCTTTTGGGAATTTACAGAAATGAAGGTTCTAATTTGCCAGACCTAGGATGAGCCCAGGGATCCTGCATTTATGAGGTAGGATTGAGGATACTAGATAAGACATTCTAAATCAACAAACTTTTAAAGAAGTAGAAATCAGTGGTACAGAAGCCTTTCAAGTACTCAGTGGATTTTCTCAAATAGAAATCCTCTAACTACAGACACAAGATTGGGGCCATCAACATGTCCTCATGAATGAGTGAGAGGGCATGGGGTCTCACTGCTCCCTAGGGGCTGGCATCTAAGTTTTATTGGAAGAAGGGGAGTCTTTTTTTTTTCCAGTAGTACAGGTATTGATAAGACATACTTTCTCCAGTAAATGCCCTCTGTCTCATTTTCTAGCAAGAAACTCTAAACTTGGTGGGACATCCATTAAACAAAGACATGAAAAACAGAAACAGACTTATTTACAAAGCATCCAGAGATGAAGATAAAGGGATTAGAGAGGGATTGAGAGTTAAATAGATAAAAATCAGAAAAATTGTCCAGTAGTAATAAATATCTTTTAAAGAAATGTGTGGGAAAAAATAAAGAAAATGTTAAAACTAACCAGAAATTACCTCTAAAAATAGAACCTATAAATTAGAAAAAAAATCTTCTTTTATAACCAATTTCCATCACCCATATTATATTAATTTAAAAATGTTTATACAGTATATTTGATCATGAGTCCCACCCCAATTTCTTCCAGATTCTCTCCACCTCCCTGCCCACCGGAATTCATGTTCTTTTTTCTCTTTATCTATCAAAAATATCAAACAAACTAAAACAGAACAACAGCAAAAAAGAGATACCCCCCACAAATATATTACTCAAAAAAAGAAATTCAGAAAATAAAAAGAAATGGAAATACATAAAATCAAATGACCGATAAGACTAAAAATTGCCTGAACAGCAATATGAGACAAAAATTCTACAATTATACTATCAAGTTAGTTTTGTGTTGGGAAGCCAATACCCCTGGGCATAACCTGAAGAGTTAACTACTATCTTGAAGGCTAATAGCACCACCATCTACTTTAAGAAAACAATCATATAATTAGAATAATAACTGTAAAATTTTCTATCTTTCTTATTTTGTTCAACAATGTGTATGAGCCTGTAACTTTTAAATAATGTATTATAAATTTTCAAAAAAACCCACAACCCAATAGATTTGACATTGTACATTCTACAAAAACAAAAACAAAAAAACAAACAAACATTCTTATGCCATGGTAGGCAGAACAATGGCCTCCCAAGGATATTTCCATGCCAATCTCCAGAAACTGAGACTTTCTGAGGCCTTACTACAAAGAAAGTCAAAGCAATAAATGGAATGAAGACTATTAAGTGGCTGACTGTGAACAGGGACATTTCCTGGATTCCAGAATAATCATATAATCATACAAGCCTCCATCCTACTTTTCTTTTTCTTTCTTTCTTTCTTTCTTTCTTTCTTTCTTTCTTTCTTTCTTTCTTTCTTTCTTTCTTTTTTTTTTAAATTTATTTATTTATTTTTATCAGTTACATTTTATTAACTCTGTATCCCAGCCATGTCCCGATCCCTCATTCCCTCCCAGTCCCTCCCTCCCTCCCTCATCTCCATCGTGCCCCTTTCCAAGTCCACTGATAGGGGGGACCTCCTCCCCATTCATCTGATCCTGTTTTATCAGGTATCTTCAGGACTGGCTGCAAAGCCCTCCTCTGTGGCCTAACAGGACTGCTCCTCCCTTCGGGGGTGGGGAGACCAAAGAGCCAGTCATTGAGTTCCTGTTAGAAATAGTCCCTGTTCCCCTCACTTTGGGAAACCAATTGGTTACTGAGCTACCACAGGCTACATCTGAGTGGAGGTTCTAGGTTATATCCATACATGGTCCTTGGTTGAATGTCAGTCTCAGAAAAGACCCTGTGCCCAGATATATTTGGTCCTTGTGGAGCTCCTATCCTTTCCCCATCAGACTAACTCCCCTTCTTTCTTATGATTCCCTGTACTCTGCCAAAGGTTTGGTCATGAGTCTTTGCTTTGAAAACACTGCTAGTTAGAGTCTTTCAGATGCGCTCAGTAGACTCCTGTCATACGTTCAATGCACATCCCATCTGTCTTTCTAAATGAGGATTGATCATCTTACCCCATGTCCACTCAATTGATTATCTTTTTTAGGTGTATAGATTTCATTATGTTTATCATATCTTATAGATCTATATAAGTGAGTATATCCCATGTTTGTCTTTCTCCTTCTGGGATATTTCACTCAGAATGATCTTTTCTAGATCCCACCATTTGCCTGCAAATTTCATGATTTCCTCCTTTTTGATTGCTGAGTAGTATTCCATTGTATAAAAATACCACAATTTCTGTACCCATTCCAGCGTTGATGGACATCTGGGTTGTTTCCAGGTTCTGGCTATTACAAATAGAGCTGCTATAAACATGATTGAGCAAGTGTCCTTTTTGTGTACTTGAACAAACTTTGGGTATATACCTAGCAGTGGTATAGCTGGGTCTGGAGGAAGCACTATTCCTATTTGTCTTAGAAAGCGCCAGATATCTTTCCAGAGTGGTTGTACCAGTTTACATTCCCACCAGCAGTGGAGGAGGGTTCATCCTCTCCAGCATGTGTTATCGCTTGAGTTTTTCATCTTGGCCATTCTGATGGGTGTAAGGTGATATCTCAGGGTCGTTTTGATTTGCATTTCCCTGATGGCTAATGAGGATGAGCATTTCTTTAAGTGTTTTTCTGCCATTCGATATTCCTCTGTCGAGAATTCTCTGTTTAGCTCTGTTCCCCATTTTTTAATTGGATTACTTGGTTTGCTGCTTTTCAGCTTCTTTAGTTCTTTGTATATACTGGATATTAGTCCTCTGTCAGATAAAGGGTTAGTGAAGATTCTTTCCCAATCTGTAGGCAGTCGTTTTGTTTTGATGATGGTATCCTTTGCTTTACAGAAACTTTTCAGTTTCATGAGGTCCCATTTATTGATTGTTGCTCTTAGAGCCTGTGCTGTTGGTGTTCTGTTCAGGAAGTTGTCTCCTGTGCCAATGAGTTCTAGGCTGTTCCCCACTTTTTTTTCCAATTGATTTAGGGTATCTGGTTTTATGTTGAGGTCCTTGATCCACTTTGACTTTAGTTTTGTGCAGGGTGATAAATATGGATCTATTTTCATTTTTCTGCATGTAGACATCCAGTTGGTCCAGCACCATTTGTTGAAGATGCTGTCTTTTTTCCATTGAATGGAATTGGCTTCTTTGTCGAATATCGAGTATTCATAGGTGTGTGGATTTAGTTCTGGGTCTTCTATGCGGTTCCATTGATCCTCCTTTCTGTTTCTATGCCAATACCATGCAGTTTTTATTACTGTTGCCCTGTAGTACAGCTTGAGATCAGGAATGGAGATACCTCCAGATGATCTGTTGTTGTACAGGATCGTTTTGGAGATTCTGGGTTTTTTGTTTCTCCATATGAAGCTGAGAATCTTTTTTTCAAGGTCTGTAAAGAATTGAGTTGGTATTTTGATGGGAATTGCATTGAATCTGTAGATTGCTTTTGGCAGTATGGCCATTTTCACAATGTTAATCCTACCAATCCATGAGCACGGGAGATCTTTCCATCTTCTGATATCTTCTTCGATTTCTTTCTTCAGAGACTTGAAGTTTTTCTTAAACAGGTCTTTCACTTGCTTGGTTAGAGTCACACCAAGGTACTTTATGTTATTAGTGGCTATTGTGAAGGGTGTTGTTTCCCTAATTTCTTTCTCAGCCTTTTTGTCTTTGGTATATAGGAGGGCTTCTGATTTTTTTGAGTTGATTTTGTATCCTGCCACTTTGCTGAAAGTGTTTATCAGCTGAAGGAGTTCTCTGGTTGAATTTTTGGGGTCGCTCATGTATACTATCATATCATCTGCAAATAGTGACACTTTGACCTCTTCCTTTCCGATTTGTATCCCCTTGATCTCCTTTAGTTGTCTTATTGCTCTGGCTAGGACTTCAAGTACTATGTTGAAGAGATATGGGGACAATGGACAGCCTTGTCTTGTCCCTGATTTCAGTGGGATTGATTTAAGTTTCTCTCCATTGAGTTTGATGTTAGCTATAGGCTTGCTATATATTGCCTTTACTATGTTTAGGTATGTGCCTTGTATCCCTGATCTCTCCAAGACTTTAAACATGAATGGGTGTTGGACTTTGTCAAATGCTTTTTCGGCGTCTAAGGAGATGATCCTGTGGTTTTTCTCCTTCAGTTTGTTTATGTGGTGGATTACATTGATGGATTTCCGTATGTTGAACCACCCTTGCATGCCTGGGATGAAGCCTACTTGGTCATGGTGGATGATATCTTTGATGTGTTCTTGGATTCGGTTTGCAAGTATTTTATTAAGTATTTTTGCGTCAATGTTCATAAGAGAGATAGGCCTAAAGTTCTCTTTTTTTGTTGTGTCTTTGTGTGGTTTAGGTATTAAGGTGACTGTGGCTTCATAGAATGAGTTTGGTAGTGTTCCTTCTGTTTCTATTTTGTGGAATAGCTTGAGGAGAATTGGAGTTAGCACTTCTTTGAAGGTCTTGTAGAATTCTGTGCTGAAGCCATCTGGTCCAGGGCTTTTTTTGGAGGGGAGACTGTTAATAACTGCTTCGATTTCCTTGGGAGATATAGGGCTATTCAGTCTTTCTACCTGATCTTGACTTAGTTTTGGTAGATGGAATCTTTCAAGAAAATTATCCATTTCATTCAGATTCTCAAATTTTGTGGCATATAGGCTTTTGTAGTATGACCTAATAATTGTTTGGATTTCCTCAATGTCTGTGGTTATGTCCCCATTTTCATTTCTGATTTTGCTGATCTGGATAGTTTCTCTCTGCTTTTTAGTTAGTTTGGCTAAGGGTTTGTCTATCTTGTTGATTTTCTCAAAGAACCAGCTTTTTGTTTCATTGATTCTTTGGATAGTTTTATTTGTTTCTAGTTGATTGATTTCAGCCCTTAGTTTGATTATTTCCAGCCGTCTGCTCCTCTTGGGTGTATCTGCTTCTTTTTTTTCTAGGGTTTTCAGTTGGGCCATTAAGTTGTTTGTATGTGATGTTACGAATTTCTTCTTGCAGGCACTTAGTGCTATAAATTTTCCTCTGAGCACTGCTTTCAATGTGTCCCATAAATTTGGGTATGTTGTGCCTTCCTTTTCATTGAATTCTAGGAAGTCTTTAATTTCTTTCTTTATTTCTTCCTTAACCCAGCTGTCATTGAGTAGTAAGTTGTTCAGTTTCCATGTGCGTGTCGGCTTTTTGTTGTTTCTGTTGTTGTTGAGGTGGAGCTTTAGTCCATGGTGGTCAGATAATATACAAGGGATTATTTCAATCCTTTTGTATCTGTTGAGGCTTGCTTTGTGGCCCACTATATGGTCTATTTTGGAAAAGGTTCCATGCGGTGCTGAAAAGAAGGTGTACTCTTTTGAGTTTGGGTGAAATGATCTGTAGACGTCTATTAGGTCCATTTGATTTAGGGATTCTGTGAGTGCTTTTATTTCCCTATTTGGTGTCTGTCTAGTTGATCTGTCCCTTGGTGAGAGCGGAGTGTTGAAGTCTCCGACTATTAAGGTATTAGGATCAATGTATGATTTAAGCTTTAATAATGTTTCATTTACGAATGTCGGTGCTCTTGTATTTGGGGCATAGATATTCAAGATTGTGATGTCCTCTTGGTGGATTTTTCCTTTGATGAGAATATAGTGGCCCTCCTTATCTTTTTTGATTAACTTGGGTTGAAAGTCTATTTTATTAGATATTAGGATGGCTACTCCAGCTTGTTTTCTGGAACCGTTTGCTTGAAAAACAGTTTTCCAGCCCTTTACTCTGAGGTAGTGTTTGTCTTTGTTGCATAGGTGTGTTTCTTGGATGCAACAGAATGTTGGATCCTGTTTCCTTAACCATTCTGTTAGCCTGTGTCTTTTTATTGGTGAGTTGAGTCCATTGATATTGATAGATAATAGTGACCAATGCATGTTAGTTCCTTTTGTAATGGAGTCGATGATCTAACCCTGTTTCATTGCTTGTTTTCTTTTCATTTTTGTTGGGACATTATCTGTATGCCCTGTTTTCTTGGGTGAATTTGTTTTCATTGGATTGGAGTTTTCCTTCTAGTATCTTCTGTAGGGATGGTTTGCTGTGTAGATATTGTATAAATTTAGTTTTGTCATGGAATATTTTGTTTTCTCCATCTATGTTGATTGAAAGCTTTGCAGGGTATAGTAGTCTGGGTTGACATTTGTGATCTCTTAGAGTCTCCATGATACTTGCCCAGGCCCTTCTGGCTTTCATAGTTTCTGATGAGAAGTCCGGCGTGATTCTGATAGGTCTACCTTCATATGTTACTTGGCCTTTTTCCCTTGCTGCTTTTAATATCTTTTCTTTGTTCTGTAGATTTAGTGTTTTGACTATGATGTGACGTGATGTGTTTCTTTTCTGGTCTAGTCTATTTGGAGTTCTGTAGGCCTCTTGTATATTTATGGACATCTCTTTCTTTAAGTTGGGAAAATTTTCTTCTATGATTTTCTTGAAAATATTTTCTGGACCTTGGAGTCTGGAGTCTTCTTTTTCATGAATTCCTATTATTCTTAGATTTTGTCTTTTCATAGCATCCTTGATTTCTTGGATATTTTGTGATTGGAACTTTTCTGATTTTACTTTTTCTTTGAGAGAAGTATCCATTTCTGCAAGTGTGTCTTCAGCTCCAGAGATTCTCTCTTCCATCTCTTGTATTCTGTTGGTGATGCTTACTTTTGTTGTTCCTGATCTTTTCTCCAAGTTCTCCAGCTCAAGGGTTTTCTCATTTTGTGTTTTCTTTATTGATTCTAATTCTGTTTTCATGCCTTGCACCATTTCTTTCATGTGTTTGAATTTGGATTCCTGTCTCTCTACGATGGCCTCTATTTCTTTTTTCATTTCCTTCTTATATGCCACTAATTTTTCCTCTACTTGTGTATCTATTTGTTTGGCTATGTTTGCCTGTGTTTCTTTAAGGATATTGTCTATTTCTTCTTTCTTTGCCTCCAATTGACTGGCCATCTCTTTGAAAGACTTGTTCATTTCCTCCTTATGAGCCTCAAATAATTGGGCAAGCATGGCTTTAAAATCATTTTCCTGTGCTTCTGCTGAATTGGTGTATCCACCGATTTTGGCGTTTGCTGGTGAAGTCATGATGTCCTGATTTATGTTGGAAGTGTTCTTTCGCCTACCTCTGGCCATTGGCTTATCTGAAACCTTCCCTGTTTGTTTTTGGATTCTGCAGATCAGACTGGTGCTGTCTCTCTCTGGTGTCTGGAGAGTTCTTCAGGAAGCTGAGCACTCTCAGCGTGTGCTGAGGACTAGCTGTACCTGTGGGAGGAAAGTACGCAGGCGCAAACGGGGCAAATGCAAGCGTGTGTGTGTGTGTGTGTGCGCGCGCGCGCGCGCGCGCGTGCGTGTCTGTGTGTGTAAGTGTGTGTGGATGAGTTTCTCGAGGGACAGAGTGATGGCTAATGTTGAACCCTTGAGTGTGTGGGAGGGGCTCTGCACTGTATATGTCGCAGGCGCTAATGATGATCGCAGCGCAATTTCTGGCATTAACTGTCTTAGCTCCTCAATCAGGCCCACAGGGCAGGAACTTCAATGCCCCTAGTGCCCCTCTGTTTCCCAAAGTGGGTATGTGGGTGGGAGGGGGGTTCGATGCCTGGCTTCTGATTTAGAAGGACCCAGGATCTGGGGAACTGCAGATTCTCAAGGATGCACTCACTTACAGGCAGGTCTCTTGGCCGAGATCGTGGTATCCGGGGCTCTCTGCTCTCTGGTTTGGCCCTGCTTCTTTGATGTGTTCCGCCAGTTCTGTGCTGCTGTCACTGCCAGGTTCTGAGGTCTTGCTGCAGCTGGAGATTTCAGGGTGGTCACTTCAGCAGGGATGGGGTAACCAGGCTCTCTGTTCTCTGGTTTGGCCCTGGTTAGTCTTAATCTGGAGGGCTGTGGTGCCCCGCCAGTTCAGTGCTGCTCCGCCTCCACGTTCCCCTGTAACTGGAGACTGGGTTGCTAGTCCCAAAGCTTTCTGGGAAGTCCTGGGATCTCTTCGTTGTGCTCTCCAAGCTTGGGAGGCCCAGCGCCTGGTGTGTCCAGGTTGTATGACGTTTCTGCCTGGTTTCGGTGAGTATATAGCGTATTCTCTGTCACTGTGGGATTGGGCGGGTCGTACCGTCCGTGATGGCGATCCTGCCTCTTTCTTTCTTTCTTTCCCTCCCTCCCTCCCTCCCTCCCTCCCTCCCTCCCTCCCTCCCTCCCTCGATCCCTCCCTCCCTCCCTCCCTCCCTCCCTCCCTCCCTCCCTCCCTCCCTCCCTCCCTCCCTCCCTCCCTCTCTCTCTTTCTTTCTTTCTTTCTTTCTTTCTTTCTTCTGAGACTGGGTTTCTTTGTGTAGTCTTTCTGTCCTGGACTCACTTTTTAGACCAGGCTGGTCTCAAATTCACAGAGATCTGCCTGCATCTGCCTCTATTTCATTTCTATTGCGGTGAAACAAAAACTACACAAAAGGCAGTTTAGAGAATTACATTACAAATAATTAGAAGGGAAAGTGAGAGCTTGAGACCATTTGTCACGTGATATCCACAGCCAAAAACAGAGAGAAATAAAAGAATGCATGAGCAATTGCTTGCTAATGGTGAGCTGGATTTCTCTACTCTTATATAGTTCAAGATCATTTTCCTAGACAATAGTCCTACCCAAGTTGTCTGTGTCTTCCCATATTAATTAATAAAATGCCGTACCAACAAACTCATAACAAACCCAGTACAGATATTCCCTTGCTTATATGCTATTTTTAAACCCATCTGTACTGGGTATGAGGTTACTTATGATTACATGTCCCACGTACTGAGCAGAACACCTTTAAGAAAACCACATCTCTCTCTCCTGGTAGCTACTGATTACCAATATCATCCCAGCTAAGGGTGGGACTTTGAGACAACTTCCCCTACCCATTCTGGGATTTTGTCTGGCATCAGTGCTCATGTCTTGTGTGTTATCTCCACTACTATGGGTTGAAATGGGAAGCTGCCCCTCTGTGTCTGGAAAACACTGTTTCCTTCAGATCATACCTGTGTCTCTTACAGTCTTTCCTTCCTTTCTCTTCAGCTATGATGCCTGAGGTTTGGGGAAGGTGATATGATGTAGAGGTCTCATTTAGAGGTGATCATTCTGTAGTCTAATTCTCTGCAGCTTGGACAGTTGTGAGTCTGTATTTCTGCCATTTGCTACAAAATTATGTTCACTCTTAAAGGAAAATATCAATCCATTTCATCAGGGAAGAAAGACACCTCTTTAGACTTGTTAGAAATTTTAGCAAAATTTGAGGGATATGTGTTGACTTATGGATGATTTCAGAGTTTCTACAACAGTCCACAAAGTTAGTTTTATGGTAATAAAGAATGAAGACAAGTAAAGAATAAAGGACATTGTGAGGATGCAATGCCTTCTCAACCATTTCTGATGTCATAAGACAACATAAGATATTGCCATTGAAGAACAGCTTAGTAACATAATGAATCTGCATCTTCCAGAGAAAGAAAGATGAAAAAAATATATAAAAATTGTGGGCCCAATTTTTTTAAAAAAAATTTATTTGCTCTGTGAGATTTTGGCACATACATACAATGTATTTGATCATAACCACTTCTTTGTTCTCTCATATCCTTTTACTGCATGCCTCTCCCAAGTCTATATCTTCTTTTATAAATTCATTGTAAAGTATTAAGCCCAATTGTGACTGTCCATATGTTCACATGTGTGAAGGTATGCACCAGTGCATTGTCAGCTTCCTCGAGTCCACCAACCCAAAGAAGAAAAAGCCTTCCTCTACTAGCTGCATCAACTAGGAATGAGACCAAGAACCTCTTGCTCCCTCCATGCTGGTGAAAGGTCCAGAATTTGAAATTTAATTCTTGGGGCAACATGACTGTTCTCCTGGGCAAGTTTAGACAAAGAAGTGGGCAAGATTAGACAGGCCTGCCTTGTTACAGAAAACTAACCAGGCTTGCCATTGAGGGAGTCTGTTGCCTGTCTGTCACCAGCCCCTAGCTGGTGACCAACGTCACATAACCCTGCTACTAAGAAAAATCACAAGATATGCTAATTGTTCCCCCTTTCTAAAAGGAGCAGATACCCTCCAGATGGATGGTCCAGGACCATTATGGCCTTGGTGTCTAAAATAGACCAAGGCTTGGAGAAAGCATGGAAATTCTCCACTTGTGGTGTTGCCCTTTAAAAACCCTGTTCCCCTAAACCTCAGGGCAGCCTACCTCTCTGTTTGTTGTGACCTGGGCTTCAGCTTGTATTAAACCCTTATGTGTTTGCAGGGGAGTTGATTCCTGGTGGTCTTTGTGGGTCTGAGCAGTTGGGCATAACATTTGTACTGGAACCCCCAACACTCCATGATCCAGACCCAGAGTGTCTTCTGCTGTCTGGTGAGTGTATTTTGTCTCAGTGTCTCTGTGCAAAGTTCATGTTTTTGTCTACTTTCTGTTCTTTGTTCTGAAAAACCTTGAGGTGTCCATACTTGTGTGGCCAGCAAGACTTGATTACAGCTAAATGTGCCAGTAGATCACAGCTGCCAAAGTCAGGAAGACATTTTTCACTTCATCATCCGTTTTTTGGTGGGCACTTGAGAAGGGTCCTACTGTCAGGTGGTGGTTCATCTAAAGGCCCATGCATCTGAGCTCAATTTACAGAATGACTACATGGCCTTTATAGAATATACCCACTGCTCTGGGCCTCAATGGCAGGGAAACCAGAGTGAGAATCTGAAGGTCCATGAGTCTGTGCTTAATTTACAGAGTGGCTACATGGGCATTAGTTTGTGCTTGCCTTTCTAATTTTGTTCCTTGTGCTTGTGAATCTTTGTATTAGACTGTGGAACTGTGATGGATGCCAGGGGACAGAGTGCTTCTAACTTCCTAGACATAAGTCTTGCCCATGTCTGGGAGGCCCTGGTCTGGCAGGTCTCTGCCACAGCTCTGATATCTGGTGATGTAGGTATTCCTGGATTGCTTGGGAATGTGGCCCACCCATGGAGAGGCTTCTGTGTAGACAAGCAGCTTTTAAAGATGCAACAGCAGCTTCTCAGGTAAGAAAGCTACAAGTCTCTATGGTCATAAGAATTGGATTCAACGGGTAGCAAGATGTTCCTCCCTTGAAATTACAGCTAAAAGAAGTACAAATAAGTTTTATAGTTCTGTCTGTTTTGAATATAGAATTTCCTGTGTTTGGTGTGTCTTGGTTACTGATTATTGGTTATTGGACATGTGAAGATTATACATAATTTCTGTCCTGTCTTAAAAACTAGGCTTATAAAAAATAAAGTTTGAAATTCTGTTCATATAAGTTATTTAAGTTGCATCTCTATGTGTTTGTATATAAGAACTTTTCTTGCTGGCAGTCAAAGTTCATAACATCAAAATAATACATTTGGAATCAGTTTTAGAGGCACTGAATTGTTTGCACTGATAAAACTTGGTTTTGACTTTTAAAATTATAGTTTTTCTTTGTGACTTCACTCCTAAAAAGGGTACTTTATTTTGATATTGCCAAAACAGGTTACTTCTAAAAATGTTGCATGAACAGTTTTTGAAGGATGTTTAAGGCTATGAGACATTTACAGATTATCAGGCATTTTCAAATAATGACGTTCGGCAGTCTAATAAAGAAGTTGGGACAGTTTCTTAACCCTTTATGTAGAGGACAAAAGACCTTGGTATTTATTTTATTAATTTGACCAAATTAAACCAAGCCATACTGTTTAAACCAATTAAGAAAATTGCAGTTTTTACAGTGTACCATGTCAGAGTGGTAAAAGCCATGGGATTACTTAATAAAGATATGATGAGAAAGATTTTATGAAAGTTTTTATGTTACCTGAAAAGCAAGTGAAAATGTCTGGGTAAACCAGAAGAACAGAGCTAGGAAAAGCTAACCTGAAGGTATATAGAATGTTATAGAAGGTTAGAGTATGTATGGAAAGCCAGAGGGCATATGAACTGTATTTGCTTTGGTTTTTCATACCTGCAAATATGGTTTAAGAAAGAACTTTGAAATATGTTGCTCTTCATTTACAAGTCTGGTGTTTCTTCAATGCAATATGGTAGGATCAGTAAGACTTGCTAGTCCCTCAATGAACTGTATCTGATTGAGGGTTTGCTTTAATTTTAGTTCAGAAAGATATTTAATGACTGCAGTTGATTACAAGATTGAGCTTTACCTAGTCTTTTGTTTCTGTTTTCAAGGTTAAGTCTATGATGGGTAAGCACAACGTTTGCCTATATAGATATACTTAAAATAGATATGGTCCTATAATACTCATCTAAGGAATATGCCAGAATTAGAGATTATAACATTCTGCTTTATAGGATGCAGTTTAGAGCAGATAAAGATAGAAAAAGAATAACTCAGATATGCTGGCTTGAGGAAGCTTGTCAAAGACCTGATGAATATGCCATTTAATATGTGTAACCTGTTGTAGGTGGTTATTAATATTTACTATTGTTTTATCTTCTTGTAAAGCTTGCTGCTAATCTTAAACAGCTGTATAACCAAATCACCGAACAGAGACTGGGTTTTTAGTTAACTTAGAACACAATCCTGGGCAATATTTACTCCCTCCTAAACCTCCAAGCCCTCAGTTTCCTAACATTTAGATTTCCCACAGTATACTTGCTTTTTGTGAAATCTTAGGTCTGGTTCATGCTCCAAGTCCTCCAAGCTCTCTCCTCTCGCTCTGCTCTCCTCGTGCTCTCCTCTCCTCAAGCTTCTCCTCCTTCTCGCCTCTTCCTGTTCTCTAGCTCCTCCCCTCTTTCCTGTCCTCTGGCACCTCCCATTGCACAACATTGTATCTAGTTGCTTTATTTGTGTCCTGTTTACACAAGAGTTGAGACAGGATGCTTATAATGAGTATCACAATGCAATATCCAGATTGAAACCAGAGAGTTGGGGGTGGGAAAATCAGCATTTGAATTAACAAGGGTAAGGCCTATACATTTTAAAAGAACATTATACCAACAGTAATCTTATTATGACATAGTCCCAAAATGTTGGCAGTAACTCCCTATGGTCTCCAGGAATATTTGGGCACAACGATAGACAATGCAACTCTGGATTGTGGTATGATAACCTCTGGGCGAGAGTGCCCCACCTGGCTCACCACTAGAGCCCAACCTAAAATGTGGACACCTGGAGAGTCATTGTATTATGTTGCTGAATGCAAGGTGAGGTTGATCTCTCATGTTCTTTTTCCACAGAGTCAGTCTCTCATCTTCTGTGCCTGATGACCAGACTGACTCTGCTCATGATGTCATAAGACCATAAGAACTAGGAACAACTGCCTAGGTGGTGGAATGACTAGTTGTCACTCTCATTTTGATTGGTACACAGATTGGTACATTTATTTGGCTTATAATTATCCATCTCAGGTCTCTGATCACATTGATGGCTAAGCTAAGATATTGGTAGCTTTGCAGCTAAAGAGCAGACATTAGCTCATTTGTCAGTTCATTAGCTATTTAGAACCACTAGGTACTAGATCTTTTATTCAGAAACGCAAACCGATTTGCTTTGCTCACTGGCTTCATGTTAATTGCCTTGTCTTATGATGAATAACTGGATAGAATATATAAGATTTATGTAAGTTTAGAGAATATGAAAATTTAAGTCATGAGGATATAAAAATTATTTAAGAGTCTAGGAAAATGTTTCAAAGTTGGTAAATGCAAAAAAGATTAAGAGGTCTAAATAAATGTTTTAAGATACATAAATATAAATTACAATAATATAAAAATAATTTAAAGCATATTAAAATAGAAAATATTTCAGATTTTTCTCCCCGTCTCTTCTATCAATGTGCTTATGTTGTTATAAGATTTCAGAAGTTCAGAGTTATGACATTGATCAATAGAGTTTGGGTAAGCTGATGGAATACTGACTGCTTATTATCCAGTCACAAGCTTGAGATTTTAATTTCCTTTTCATTGTCTTCTGGAGACAGACATAAAGTTTACTTCTCATCATGCTAAAACCTTTTGTCTAATGTGTTATCTAACCCAAAAGCCATCGCTTTTATTAGGCCTTAATGGCATGAGTCTACTTCTGCTGTCTGGTACACACTTTTTACCTCATTTTTCTAAAGTATGGATCTGTATACAATGGTGATACTAATATACTTCCTTTTGTAAACTAAAATTCATATGAGTTTCAGGAAATCAAAAAGTCAGAAGACCTGGATCTGGAATAGCTCTAATTGTCCCCAGATGAGTTTTGCCTTTTGTCTTGGGATTCCACACTTTCCCCAATTACTAGACAAATTTTAACTTCTGTCTCTAGTCGGAATTTGTCTCAGCAGATTTTCACCTGGTTGACAGACTCCACTTGGGGATCAGTTATGGACTGCAAGCTGAAGTCTAGACTTGCTGGAAGCTGGCATGATTGCTCCCTTTCTTCAGTTGGATCAACTATCCAGATGCTTCTGAGGACTGCCACATATCCCAGCCTTTGACTGGCATTTCAGCTGTCCTAGCCCCTGATGCCAACAAACCTATTGTCAGCATTGAAGAGGTTTCAGAAGAAGAGACGTTTAGCCCCTAATCGTGCCTCATAGGCTTAAATGATATATTGATAGGGCCCTTCAACCCTTCAACATAAGGATAAATAGTCTGAACACATCTTGAGGATTCCAGGCAAGAATCCTCATAAAAAGGGGCAACGAGAGGTCCAAAATTTGAAATTAAATTTCTGGGCAACATGACTGTGGTCCTGGGCACAAGTTTATAGACAAAGAAGCAGACAAGTTGAGACAGACCTGCCCTGCTGCAGAAAAGTAACCAGGCTTGCCATTGAGAGAGTCTGTTGCCTAGCAATGCATCCAAATAGCCTCTTAGCTGGTGACAAAGGTTTCATAGCCCTGCTACTAAAAATATCACAAAATGTGCTAATTGTTTCCCCTTTCTAACAGGAGCAGATATTCTCCACATGGATGGGCCAGGACCTTTATGGCCTGGGTGCCTAAAATAGACCAAATCATGGAGAAGGCTTGGAAATTCCCAGCTGATGGTTTTGTCCTTTAAAACCCTCTTCCCCCGACCTCAGGGCTGCATAGTTCTCTGTTTCTATAGAGAGCTTGTGCCCTGGGCTCAAGCTTTTATTAAACCTTCATGTGTTTGCAGCAGAGTCAATTCCTGGTGGTCTTTGTGGGTCTCATGAACTGGGCATAACACTGGAATGATGGCCGGTAAGTGTTGTTTGACACTCTTGCCAATGAGATGTGAACAGATACCTACCTACTCCAGATAGGGCATCAAGGACAGGTCAAAGTAAGGGTATAACCAACATTCAATTTGGTGAACCAAAGAATTTTATTGATATTGTTTACAAGAATGTGGGTGATAGCTTACTTACAGGAGCAAAAATGAATCAAAGACAGGTACATCAACAAAGTGAACCACAGCTCATGAAAACTGAAAAGCTAGAGCATAGTTCTTAACCGTAGGCAGCTTGACAGGTTGAAGAGTGTCCTTCACAGGCAGCTCATTGGTTCCAAGTATTTCAAAGGCAGGTTTGTTGCTCTCTTCTTTTAATATTCTCAGCTGGTCTGAGCCCCTTCTAAGCAGCTTAATTTATTAGAGAGCAACCTAAGCAGCAGAGTTTGTCTCCAAGTGTCTCTTGACAGTCCTAACTGCTTATATACATGTATACAGAAGAGGTCTTGTGAGCTTAGTCAGTTTCATGAACTTCCTGAAGCTATTTTGACTTGGTTACTTTCTAAATTTAAGAAGCTTCCCTATAGGACAAAGTATTTCACTTACATTTAGAACATCCTATTTGTTCACCTCCCTGCAAACATCTGTGCTAAGGGGCTTTCCTCCAAGATAGACAGTTCTATTCTTGGAAGAAATTTCTACAATGTGAGAGCTTATGCAGTTTTTATACAGGCAACCACAGATGCTGTGTTTTCATAAATATAATAGCCCTGTCACACCAGAAGACAGTTTTCCTGTATCTGCTCCCAACCCTTTCTTACAACTTTTTACTTGACTCAGGGGTGCTTAAATTATTGGATGCCCTACAATTTATGTACCCTACTGACCAAGTGGAATTATATCTATAGGAGGAGCATAATTTAAAGATACTGTTTAGTAAAAGAAAAATCATAACTTATCACTTGTTATTCTAAAATAAATAATTCTTAAAAGACACCCCTGACTCTATTAATGATACTCTTCTATGCTTGAAGTCAAGATTCTAGCATAACTGTCTTTTGAGAGAGTCCACCCACAAGCAGATTGAAACAGATGCTGAGACCTATAGCCAAACAATAGGCTGAGCTTGGGGAATCTTGTGGAAGGGTGGGGGCAAGGATAGAAGTTTGTAGAGGGGTCAAGAACTCCTCAAGGAGACCAACAGATTCATCTACCCTAGGCCCATAGGGCCTCAAAGAGATTGAAGCATCAACTAAAGAGGATGCATCAACTGGACCTAGACCCACAACATATATGTAACTGATGGGAATCTTGGTCTTCATGTGGGTCCACTAGCAAAGAGAATGAGTATTGTCTCTGACATGGACTTTGTTATCTGATTTTGAATCACTTTTTCCTAATTGGGATGTCTTGCCTAGCATTGGTAGAAGAGGATGAGTTTAGTGCCGATATGACTTGGTGTGTCAGGGAGGGTTGGTGGGGAGCGCCCCTTTTCTGAAGAGAAGAGTAGGGGGTAAATGGGGAAGATAGTGGCACCAGTGGGACAATGTGGAAAGGAGGAGGAGGCTGAGATAATAATGTAAAATGAATAAATAAATAAATTTAATTAAAAAAGAAGTCTCAGCTGTTTCCTGGTTAGAATGGCAGTTTCTAGAGGATTTGATCCATGATGGGTATTTTTATTTAAGAAAAGACAAATTGACAAATTAAAACATAGTTAACAGAAAGAAACTCTAAGCTTCATTTAAAATAAAAAGCAATTGTATGAGAAAGCTGATATAATAAAGAAATTAGAGGAAATAGGGAAAGTAAGTTTTATCACAATATATGACTAATGGACTACAATTGTTAATTCTATAATCCTGTGTCCCACAAACATGAGTATACAACTATGAAGGTAAGTCCATTGGTCTTTTTCTAGTTATCTGCCATAAAACTATTTTCAGAGCCTTCTTCATGTCATTATTCCTTAGACTATAGATAAATGGGTTCAGCATGGGGGTGACCACTGTGTACATCAATGAAGCCATTGCAGTGTCATGTGGGTTTTGTGTCACAGCAGAACTGAGGTACACTCCCAGGAGGGTACAATAAAATAAGGAGACCACTGACAGGTGAGATGCACAGGTTGAAAATGCTTTGTACTTGCCCTGAGCTGAGGAGATTGCCCTAATGGAGGACACTATCTTAGAGTAGGAGTAAAGGATACCAGAGAGAGGGCCCACAGCCAGTAACATGGCTGTAATGTAAATGACTATGTCATTAAGAAAGGTGTCAGAACAGGCCTGGTGTACAACCTGATTAAGTTCACAGTAAAAGTGAGGAATTTCCAAGTTTGTGCAGAATGACAGCCGCAGCACCAAAAAGCTGTGTAACAAGGAATTCAGAACACCTATGATCCAGCATGCCAGTACCAGTAATCCACAGCGTCTTGTGTTCATGATGATCATGTAATGCAGGGGGTGACAGATGGCCACATAGCGGTCATAGGCCATCACAGTCAGCAGAAAGATATCTAACCCTGAAAAAAGCAGTAAGAAGTACATCTGGGTGATGCAGCATGCATAGGTGATGACCTTGCTCTGTGTCTGAATGTTCACCAGCATCTGTGGAACAGTGGTGGAAGTGAAGCAGATGTCCACAAAGGACAGATTGGAGAGGAAGATATACATGGGTGTGTGCAGGTGGGAGTCTACAATGATGGCCATGATGATGAATAGGTTGCCAAAGACAGTCACTAGGTACATGGACAGGAACAGTCCAAATATGAGAGGCTGAATTTGAGGCTGATTCTCTGAAAATCCCAGAAGAAGGAATTCTGAGAGCTGAGTGTCATTTCCTGGTTCCATGTGTGTTTGATATACCTATTAAAAGAAGAATTTGGGAAGGACTCGTTGACCCATCAATAAACTGACATCAATTCTTCCTCCTTCCTTTCTTCTTTTTCTGTTCCCTCCCTCCCTCTCTACCTCCTTTCTTCAGTTTTCCTTCCCTTCTTCCTTCCTTTAATTCATAGCATGGATCACTGTACCCTTTTAGTGCTACCCATATATTCATGGGTGTGATGATATCCACTGAGGCAGAGGCGTGGTCAACCTACCATTAGGAAAAACCAGAATCTCCTCAGCAGCCATTAGCTGCAAAAGACTCCTCAGCAAGAGATGAGGCCTTGTCATCCCCTCCCTCCTCATGCAGGCATGTTTACTGGTTTGATTTTGTGCAGGCCATGTGAAGGACACCATAGCTACTCTAAGTTAATTAGTTCACTGGCTTTGTCACATCCAGAAGCCACTATTTTACAGCAGTCTTTCCTGTTCTCAGCATCTTACTATCTGTTTCCTTTTCTGGGGTGTTCCCTGAGCCTAGTGGGGTGACCTGTGCTATAGTAATTTTATTTAGAGCTGAGTATTCTGTACACATTTTTTTTCTCTATAATTTCCCAGTAAAGAGTTTTATATTATCCTCTCTGCATTGATAAAAGAAGCTTTCTTATGGAAACTAACAATTTCCCTGATTTATGGACATACTGACCATAAAAATATTCAGAAGAAAATGTTATGTTCTTATGTTATTTTATGTTCAAAACAATAGCAGCAGGTTTTTACCCTGGAACCCATGAATGTCCTAGCCAACAGGTTCTTGGCCAAGCAACTTAGTCAGGCTCACTACCCATTAGGTTACCCTACAAGCCCAATCTTGTGGAGATGCAAAATTTATTTCTCTATTTTATATGAACCTCCTGAGGAGATTTATTTATTGTGTTATCTCTGATTAGTAATCCTGTCTTATACTCAACATCTGTCAAAAGTCTGTATATCAATGAACTTTAGGACTGTGACATTCTCCTGCCCCCCCTCCATTTTTGACTCTCTTGATTATAAACTCTCCCCTAATTTGGACTTTTAACACACACACCTGGAATGGAGACACAGATAAGTGGAGCTGCCAACTTTCATTAAAGAAGCTCATTTTTTTTTTAAGTAGACAGAGACTATTACAGAAAGCCACAACTGGTCAAAAGTCAAAGAATCACTAACTGTAGATGTCCAACCTAAGGGATGCATCACAACTACATGCATTTCTTAGGGAACATCACTGGAGATAGGGAAAAAAGATTGTAAAATCCAGAGGATTAGAGAATTTGGGGCATTTTCTAGATATTACCAGGGAAGTAAATGCTTGGTTATCCAAGTCCATAAGCTCGGTCTTAAAATCATATACATATAAGCAATAATTAACAAGCTCAGCCAGTTGCATCTATATATCTATAGACACACACACACACACACACACACACACACACACACACACACACATAACCAGGAAAAAAGTCATTACTTTGAGAGGCAGAGGAAACATGGGAGGAACTGGAGAGTAGATTGGGGGAGATGAAAATGATGAAATTATATTTTATTTAAATAAGAAATCTTAAATAAAATTTCATTTAAAACTCCTTTGATGCATTCAAGAAATAAAAGCTTAATATGGCCAATATCTAGACATTATCTAGATAATGATGAAATGTCAAGACAAACACAATACCTACAATACAATGAAGATTAAGTACAAGCAAATATTTCTTTAGTATGTATCATACCAGATGGCGCCAATGGTGTATCCAAACTTTTTTGACTATAACAAATTATCCCAGAGTCAACTTCTACCCACAAAACCTGAATAGCTTCCTCCCATTCTGTTTTTATCACATTATACACGCGGTCTGGTCATATCTTGCGTCTGGTTCATTTCTCTTGATGTTTTTTGGTCTTCTTTCAGATCTCTGCTCCCACTCCCTTCTTTCTCCTCTCTTCCAGATCAGGATGTCCCACCCTATTCTCTTCATTGCTCAGCATTGGCTGGTTGTTTTTATTGGCAATACAGAGAAAGAAAGGTAGCATGCTTACACAAAGGTGAGACAGGCTATGCTTAGAATAAGCATCACAATGCAATGTCCAGATTGAAACCAGTGAGTGGGGTAGAGAAGTCAACATTTGAATAAACCAGTGTAAACTGTATGCTTTCTACAAGAACATTATACCCAAAGATGCATAAACCTGGTTTGATGGTACTCATCTGTAAATACAATTGTCCAAACAGGTTGAGGCAGAAAATGGCATGAGCATGGAAACTTGATACCAGCCTGGATAATAGTGAGACCCCTATTATAAATTTTACTTAAGAAGTTTGATGTATATGGGTTCCATCACTGGCACACACACAAAAAAAAAAAGACCTAGGAATCTTCACTGATGTGGAAACTTCAAAACACAGGTGTTGATGTGTTTGAACATTAACAAATTGATTCCATGGGAATTCCTTGAAACGAAGTGCATCTATTTTTATTCTACAGACTTCCTTGAGTTCTAGCCTCTGTAATTTGTTCAGGTCTTAAACAGATAGTCCTCAAGATTCCTTTCTCTAAAACCTGCTTTTACACAGCTAAATCACAAAAACCCACACTCTCTTTTTCTCTTTTTGCCTCTCCCACCCTCCATCCTTCTCTCTTTATCTCTTTCTACCCTCCCAAAGGACAGAGAAAGTCATGTAAATTTTGTCGTGTTTAGTTTTTAACTGTCAATTTGACACAACCTAGTATCACCTGGACTTAAAGTCTTAACTGAGGAATTGACTAAATCAGGTTGGTCTGTAGGCATCTCTGCACAGGATTGTCTTGTTTATTAATTGATGTGGGAAGAACATGTGGATGGAGCACTTTCTAGATAGGGGTGCTCTAAATTATATAATATAGGAGAAAGCCAGTGAGTAAGTCACCCTATACCTATTTGTTTCCCATTGTCTTTGATAGTGGATATGATGTGGCTAGCTTCTTCAAGTTCCTGTCAGTGTCACTTCTATGCTATAATGGACCATAATGCAGAATTTTGAACTGGATCAACCTGTTTCTCTTTGAAGCTTCTTCTTTTCTGAGTATTTTTTTTTTTCACAGAAATACACATAGAACTTGAACAAAAACCACTTCTTCTTACACCTGGCCATACAAGACAAATTGTCCCTGCCACATCGTCTTTCTGTTTCTTTAAAGCCATGTCAACTTTTCTGTTCCAAGAAACATTTCATTGTGCATAAATGCTATGGGTTCTATTTTAATATATGGATTCACGAATACAATGTATTTTGGTATATCCCCCAATCCTTTCTCTTAGGCTTTTTCTGCCCCCTTGCTCTGAATAGCTTGTTACTCCTCTCAGGACATTAGCAATTTTATTATATTATTTTACTTATTCACTCATTTAGTATGTGTTTGTGTGTGTGTGTGTGTGTGTGTGTGCTACACACACAGACAGAAGTGGTGATCAGTTCTCTACTCTTGTCATCAGGCATGGCAGCAAGCACCTGCATCTGTGAGCCTTCTTCAAGGCCCATTCCATGACTTTTAGAAATAGAGTTTGCATACATGAGAGGCTTATGTAATAATTAAATAACTGCTCAGTAAAGAGGGAGGGAAAGTAAGTAGATTTGACAAATGAAAACAATGAAATGAGCTGATTCCCATCAGACCAGAAAGAAAAGTAGCTTCCTTGGTCATTCAGATGTTCTGCCTCTTATTCTATCTCATGACATCCAGAAAATATAGTAAATGAGAAAAATAATTTACCCCAAACCAAAAGTAACATTCGCTATTGTGGAGACGCTTAATAATGCACACTTTAAAAAGAAAAACATAGCAACATAAATAAGCCCACAATTCAACATAAGGAACATGGTCAGGGAGATGACTCGGTGGGTAAATGCACCTACTGCCAAGTCTGACAGGCTGAGATGACTATCTGAGATCCTTGTGATGGGAATAGTCCATTCCTGAAAGTTATTCTGTGACACACACACACACACACACACAGACACACACACACCATAGTGTGTGGTACCATTGTGTGTGAACTAAAGAACATTTTCATAAACAGAAGAAACATACGAAGATTGGAGTGTTTACCTATGAAACCACAAAAAGGTTATTTTCCTTTGTTCCATATTTGTTTGACCTAATAATTATATGTGGTGTGACAGTGGGTCAGGAATATAATGCCTCAATTTTTTCATGTATTATCTTGTCTTTCTTAGCATTAAGATTTTCGTCCTTTCCTCTTTTTAGATAAGTTTCACGTGTGCATGCTCAGGTCTTCATTCTAGTGATCATTACTATAGAAAAGTGTCCAAAGGGGCCAAGAGCCCTACTGCTTCTTGATGAACTCTGTGGATACCAGGGTAAGAAGGTCTTCAGCTGTATAGGTTCTAATGAACCCACCAGGATACAATAGATGGTTCCAAACTCATGATCATGCAGACAGCCATGATTAAACTCACTCAGTAACAGAACAAAAGAAAAGACTTAGGAATGTGAGAGGGATCACACTGAGAGGGGAAGGGCCATCAGAGGAGAGCGACAGGAGAGGGCAAGGGAGAGCAAAGAATGTGCTGCACACGTGTGAAATTGTCAAGGGTCAAATTTAGTCTTTAAAAGGCACCTCCAGTGTTGCTGCACAGACTCTTCTACCATAACAGGAAAGCAAATCTGTCCTATTACACTCACAAGCATTCTCATTCTTAGTAAACTCTGAAGACGTCACATCAGCAAGACTGGCATGCTTTCATACAGTTCATCCTTTTCACATCATCATACTTTGCCCCAGTTGTACTTTTGCAGACAAACTAACAGAGGTTTAATCTAGTTCAATGACCTTTTTTTTGCATGAAAGTGTGTAGATGGTGGGATTATATATTATAGTGGGATTTGTGCAAACATCATTCATTTGGATCTTTCTTATCAATATGTCATTGTAATCACCTAAAAATAAAAAGGCATGCAGTCATTTCGTATATACGCCTTACATTCCATAATAACCAGGGAACATGAACATAAGTTCTCCTTTAGATGGAAACATTTTTTTAGTTTATAAAACCATAATTTTATGATTATCCTTCCAAAATTATTACTTAAAGATTAATTCTCACCCAAATTACTGAGTGCAGTTCATTCTCCTCTTTTCAGATTCATGAATCAGTGAATTCTATGACCAACCCAGAAAGCCTCCCTTGAATCTCCCTGTGTAGTTTAAGAACTCTCTGTTCTTCCATTTTTTGAACTCTTAATGCAATACCAGCCAATCTCCTGGACTCACCTGGATGGATCTCTGAAAGGTATGTCTGTTTGTCAAAGCCCAAACTCCCCTCTGAATGGCTAATGATGAAGCATGAACCTGTGATTGAAATAGGACAAAGGAAGCATTAATTTCCAGCCAGGGTCAGGACTTCAAATTGAGAAAAATAAATGTGCAGCTCTCGATTTTGCAAATCCAAGATGACAGCAGTATTTCCCTTGAGAATATTTCTCTCTTGTTATTCCAAGTCCTAAGCACATTATTTCCCCATGGGGCATTGCACTTCACAGAAATAAAATTGTTCCTAAATGTTGCCCATTCTCAAAAGAGTTATATTAAAAAACCCAAGGGACTAGTCATTGTTCCTTCCCCACAAACTCTCCTTAATCTCCCACCAGTCTCTTCATACTGACTTAAGATTTCAACCAAAGTCTAAAGCTATAAAAGTTACCATAAATATGTCTTCAAGCTAGCAAACAATTGCCTCATGTTGGTGGCAGAACTCTTTTTCCCTTGATAGGAGGCCCAGCGTCATAAGCCAATTAGTTTCATCATGCTTTTCCCAAACAACAAATATTTCTTGTTAGATAAGTAGAAAAATTCCATTCATGCCATTTCTCATGACAGAACTTGTGATCATGGGTTACATTCATATCCTTTCACAGGTTTGTTTTCAAAAATCAGCTGTTTGTTGTTTTGGATTTTGAGTACACTCATTGGCAAGTGTTATTAAGAAACTAGTTGCAAATTTGCAAAAATGAGACTCAGATAGTTCTGTCTATGTTCCCAGTTACAAGCAGGAAACAGTGGGCTTTGAGTAGAACTCCATAATCATTTTCGTAGTTTCTTTAAAAAAATATTATATGGGCCAGTGAAACATCCTACCTCCCAAGATGGCAGTGATGACCATTCATGTTATCTGAACAGCAGCTCAGTAGTGAAAGCAGAATGACCAGCAGACCTTACTGTAGACCCCCCAAACCCCAACATATGTGTTTGTCAGGTGAGACGAAAGCCCATGTGGAAAAATAAGAATGAATCAGATATCAGAAGATCTCATGCTCATGGATCGGTAGGATTAACAGTAAAAATGGCCATCCTACCAAAATCAATCTACAGATCCAATTTAGTCCCCATCTAAACACCAACACAATTCTTTACTGACCTTGAGAGAGCATTTTCCAACTTCAAATGGAAAAAGTAGCCAAAACAGCTCAATCAAAGTCTGTGCAATAAAAGATCTTCAGGAGGTATCTCTATCCTTGATCTCAAGCTGTACTATAAAGCAACAGTAATAAAAACGGCATGGTACTGGTATAGAAACAGACTGGTGGATTATTGCGATTTAATTGAATACCCAGAAATAAACCCATACCTACTTGTTTTTTTGACAAAAGAGCCAAAACCATACAATGAAAAAATATGGCATCTTCTACAAATGGTGCTGGTCTAACTGGAAATAATGAATGGCGAAGAAGCAAAGAATTGCTCAACATTTTTAGTCAATAGGGAAATGCCAATCAAAATGTCTCTGAAAGTCCATCTTATATCCATCAAAATGGCTAAGATCAAAGCTCAAGTTAAAGCACATGCTAGTGAGGATATGGAGAAAGGTGAACATTCCTCCATTACAGGTGGGAGTCCAAACTTGTATGACCACTTTTTAAATTAATCAGGTGCTTTCTCAAAAAATTGGGAAGAGTGAACCTCATGACCCATCTATACCACTCCTGGTTACATACCCAAAAGTTGCTCCACCACACAAAAAGAACATTTGCTTAATTGTATTCATAGCAGCTTTATTCATAAAAGCCAAAATCTGGATACAATCTAGATGACCCTCAACCAAAGAATGGATAAATAAATTGTGGTCCATTTACATAGTGGAATTCTACTCAGATATTAAAACAAGGAAATCATGAAATTTGTAGCAAGTAGATGGATCTAGAAAAGATCCTGAGTGAGGTAACCCAGAACCAGAAACATACTCATGGAATATACTCACTTATAAACAGATGTCAGCAGTAGTATACAGAATAACAATATTAAAATCCACTGGCCTAAAGGATCTAAATAACAAGAAGAACCCTAAGGAGGATCCTTAATTCTCATTGAGATGGACAAATAGAAAAGACAGCAGAAGTGGTCCAAGATAGGGAACAGGACTTGAGCCAACCAGAGATGTCTTCTGAAAGACTCCACCCACCAGGGGATAGAAGCTGATGCTGAGACTCATAGCCAAACTTTGGGCAGAATACAGAGTCTTACGGAAGAATTGGAGAATAAAAGGACCCAGTGGGGACAAGAGCCTCACAAGGAGACCAATGAAGCCTACAAATCTGTGCCCAGGGGCCCCAGCACCAACTAAGGACCATTCATGAAGAGGCCATGAACCACCTGCTCAGATGTAGCTCATGACAGCTCAGTCTTTTTATGGGTACCCTAGGAAGGGGAGCAGGGGCTGTCTCTGATATTGACTCTGTTGCCAGCTCTTTGTTCCCTTCCTTCTGGTAGGTCCAGCCTTGTCACGCCAGAGCAAAAGAAGCTACAGGCAGTCTTGATAAGTCTTGATAGGCTAGGGGAAGAGTCCTTCCCCTTTCTGATTACTAGGGGAAGAGAGACGGGGGAAGATGGAGGGAGGGTAGGACTGGGAGGAGATAAGGGAGGGGCTAAAATTGGGATATAAAGTGATCAAAATGTAAAAAATTAAAAATATATATTGTAATTTCTCTCTCTCTCTCTCTCTCTCTCTCTCTCTCTTTCTTTCTCTGTTGTATGCATTAATGAACACTATGACACCTTTCTGCAAATCAGGGAAGAACTCTCAGGAGCCCTGTTTCTTTTCCCCCAATATGAGCTTTTATGATTGAACTCAGTTTGTCATATAAGAGACTTCACAAACTGAACTATTTCACATGCCCCCATTTCTGCCTTTCTAGATCTGTCACTGATCAGTTGTGATTTTGCCTCTGAGCATCTGATAATATGAGGCCTAAGGTGATGCTCAGCATCTGAAAGGAGCAAGAGAAGCTCTCACCTGCAAACCCCCACTTACCACACAGGTAAGGTACTCCAACCCTGTCACTGTTGTGCCTCCTCCATCTCCCTCCCCAGAGAGGAGACAACTCATGGGGTCAGCACTGGGACATGAGGAATCCTGTCTAGATGAAGATTTTTTCCAACTTCAAACTGAAGTGTTCTTTTGGGAATTTACAGAAATGAAGATTCTGATTTGCCAGACCTAGGATGAGCCCAGGGATCCTGCATTTATGAGGTAGGATTGAGGATGCTAGATAAGACATTCTAAATCACCAAACTTTTAAAGAAGTAGAATACGCTGGTACAGAAGCCTTTCAAGTATTCAGTGGATTTTCTCAAATAGAAATCCTCTAACTACAGACACAAGATTGGGGCCATCAACCAAATAGAAGACCCAGAAATAAACCCACACACCTATGAATACTCGATATTTGATGAAGAAGCCAAAACCATTCCATGGAAAAAAGACAGCATCTTCAACAAATGGTGCTGGACCAACTGGATGTCTACATGCAGAAAAATGAAAATAGATCCATATTTATCACCCTGCACAAAACTAAAGTCAAAGTGGATCAAGGGCCTCAACATAAAACCAGATACTCTAAATCAGTTGGAAAAAAAATGTGGAACAGCTTAGAACTCATTGGCACATTAGACACCTTCCTGAACAGAACACCAACAGCACAGGCTCTAAGAGCAACAATCAATAAATGGGACCTCATGAACCTGAAAAGCTTCTGTAAAGCAAAGGACACCGTCATCAAAACAAAATGACAGCCTACATACAGACTTTGAAAGGATCTTCACCAACCCTATATCTGACAGAGGGCTAATATCCAGTATATATAAAGAACTAAAGAAGCAGAAAAGCAAGAAACCAATTAATCCAATTAAAAAATGGGGAACGGAGCTAAACAGAGAATTCTCGATAGAGGAACATCAAATGGCAGAGAAACACTTCAAGAAATGCTCAACCTCATTAGCCATCAGAAAAATGCAAATCAAAATGACCCTGAGCTTTCATCTTACACCCATCAGAATGGCCAAGATCAAAAACTCAAGTGACAACACATGCTGGAGAGGTTGTGGAGAAAGGGGAACCCTCCTCCATTGCTGGTGGGAATGTAAACTGGAACAACCACTTTGGAAGTCAATCTGGTGTTTTCTCAGACAATTAGGAGTAGTGCTACCTCAAGACCCAGCTATACCACTCCTAGGTATATACCCAAAATTTGCTCAAGTACACAACAAGGACATTTGTTCAACCATGTTTGTAGCAACTTTATTTGTAATAGCCAGAACCTGGAAACAACCCAGATGTCCATCAATGGAGGAATGAATACAGAAATGGTGGTATTTTTACACAATGAAATACTACTCAGCAATCAAAAAGGAGGAAATCATGAAATTTGCAGGCAAATATTGGGATCTAGAAAAGATCATTCTGAGTGAAGTATCCCAGAAGGAGAAAGACAAACATGGTATATACTCGCTTATATAGACCTACAAGATATGATAAACATAATGAAATCTACACACTTAAAGAAGATAATCAAGAAAGCGGACACAGGCGAAGATAATCAATCTTCATTTAGGAAGACAAATGGGATGTGCATTGAATGTTTGACAGAAGTCTACCGCAAAAGGCATCTAATAACACTCTACCTAGCAGTGTTTCAAAGCAGACACTAAGACTCATAACCAAACCCTAAGCATAGTGCGGGGAATCATATAAAAGAAGGGGAGTTAGTATGATATGGAAAGGATAGGAGCTCTACAAGGACCAAATATATCCGAGCACAGGGTCTTTTCTGAGACTGACACTGAACCAAGGACCATCTATGGATATAACCTAGAACTTCTGCTCGGATGTGGCCTGTGGTAGCTCAGTAACCAAGTAGTTTCCCAAAGTAAGGGGAACAAGGACTATTTTTAACAGGATCTCAAGGTCAGAATCTTTAACCTCCCCACCCCCCCAGGGTAGGAGCAGTCCTGTTAGGCCACAGAGGAGGACTTTGCAGCCAGCCCTGAAGATACCTGATAAAACAGGGTCAAATGAAAGGGGAGGAGGTCCTCCCCTATCAGTGGACTTGGAAAGGGGCAGGGAGGAGACCAGGGAGGGACTGTGGGGTTGGGGAGGGAATGAGGGAGCAAGATACAGCTGGGACACAGAGTTAACAAAATGTAACTAAAAAGAAAAATAAAATTTAAAAAAAATTAAAAAAAAAGATTGGGGCCATCAACATGTCCTCATGAATGAGTGAGCGGGCATGGGGTCTCACTTCTCCTTGGGGGCTGACAATGTTTTATTGGAAAAGGGGTAGTCTTTTTTTTTTTCAGTAGTACAGGTATTGATAAGACACCTCTCTCCAGTAAATGACCTCTGTCTCATTTTCTGCCAAGAAACTCTAAACTTGGTGGGACATCCATTAAACAAAGACATGAAAAACAGAATCAGACTTATTTAGAAAGCTTTCAGAGATGAAGAAAAAGGGATTAGAGAGGGATTGGGAGTTAAATGGCCCAAAAAAATTACAAAAATTGTCCAGCAGTAATAAAAAAATTTTAAAATGTACAAGAAAATTTTAAAACTAACCAGAAATTACCCCTAAAAATAGAACCTATAAAATAGAATTAAAAATCTTCTTTTATATCCAATTTCCATCATCCATATTATATTTTTAATTTAAAAATGTTCATACAGTATATTTGATCATGAGTCCTCTCCCCAATTCCTTCCAGATTCTATCCACCTCCCTGCCCACCCGATTTCATGCTCTTTTTTCTTTCTCTATCAAAAATATAAAACAAACTAAAACAGAACAACAGCAAAAAAGACACCCCCACACAAATATGTTACTCAAAAAAGGAAATTCAGAAAATAAAAATAAATGGAAATACAGAAAATCAAATGACCAATAAGACTAAAAATTGCCAAAACAGCAATATGAGACAAAATTTCTACAATTATACTATCAAGTTAGTTTTGTGTTGGGAAGCCAATACCCCTGGGCATAACCTGAAGTGCTAACTACTACCTTGAAGGCTAATAGCACCACCATCTACTTTAAGAAAACAATCATAAAATTAGAATCATAAATATATAATTTTCTATCTTATTTTGTTCAACAATGTGCATATGAGTCTGTAACTTTTAAATAATGTATTACAAATTTTCAAAAAAAACCCCAATAGAGTTGACATTGTACATTCTAAAAAAAAAAAAAAAATTCTTATGCTATGGTAGGCAGAAAAATGGCCTCCTAAGGAAATTTCCATGCCAATCTCCAGAATCTGAGGCTTTCTGAGGTCTTACTACAAAAGAAGTCAAAGCAAAAAATGGTATGAAGACTATTAAGTGGCTGACTGTGAACAGACATTTCCTGGATTCCATAATAATCATAGAAGACTCCTTTCTTTCTTTCTTTCTTTCTTTCTTTCTTTCTTTCTTTCTTTCTTTCTTTCTTTCTTTCTTTCTTTCTTTCTTTCTTTCTTCTGAGACTGGGTTTCTTTGTGTAGTCTTTATGTCCTGGACTCACTTTTTAGACCAGGCTGGCCTCAAACTCACAGAGATCTGCCTGCATCTGCCTCTATTTCATTTCTATTGCGGTGAAACAAAAACTACACTAAAGGCAGTTTAGAGAATTACATTACAAATAATTAACAGGGAAAGTGAGAGCTTGAGACCATTTGTCACATGATATCCACAGCCAAAAACAGAGAGAAATAAAAGAATGCATGAGCAATTGCTTGCTAATGGTGAGCTGGATTTCTCTACTCTTATATAGTTCAAGATCATTTTCCTAGACAATAGTCCTACCCAAGTTGTCTGTGTCTTCCCATATTAATTAATAAAATGCCGTACCAACAAACTCATAACAAACCCAGTACAGATATTCCCTTGCTTATATGCTATTTTTAAACCCATCTGTACTGGGTATGAGGTTACTTATGATTACATGTCCCACGTACTGAGCAGAACACCTTTAAGAAAACCACATCTCTCTCTCCTGGTAGCTACTGATTACCAATATCATCCCAGCTAAGGGTGGGACTTTGAGACAACTTCCCCTACCCATTCTGGGATTTTGTCTGGCATCAGTGTGCTCATGTCCTGTGTGTTATCTCCACTACTGAGGATTTAAATGGGAAGCTGCCCTACTGTGTCTGGAAAACACTGTTTCCTTCAGATCATACCTGTGTCTCTTACAGTCTTTCCATCCTTCCTCTTCAGCCATGATGCCTGAGGTTTGGGGGGAGGTGATATGATGTAGAGGTCCCATTTAGAGGTGATCATTCTGTAGTCTAATTCTCTGCAGCTTGGACAGTTGTGAGTCTGTATTACTGCCATTTGCTACAAAATTATGTTCACTCTTAAAGGAAAATATCAATCCATTTCATCAGGGAAGAAAGACACCTCTTTAGACTTGTTAGAAATTTTAGCAAAATTTGAGGGATATGTGTTGACTTATGGATGATTTCACAGTTTCTACAACAGTTCACAAAGTTAGTTTTATGGTAATAAAGAATGAAGACAAGTAAAGAATAAAGGACATTGTGAGGATGCGATACCTCCTCAACCATTTCTGATGTCATAAGACGTCATAAGATGTTGCCATTGAAGAACAGCTTAGTAACTTAGTGAATCTGCATCTTCCAGAGAAAGAAAGATGAAAGAATATGTAAAAATTGTGGGCCCAATTTTTAAAAAAATTTTATTTGCTCTGTGAGATTTTGGCACATACATACAAGTATTTGATCATAACCACTTCTTTGTTCTCTCATATCCTTTTACTGCATGCCTCTCCCAAGTCCGTATCTTCTTTTATAAATTCATTGTAAAGTACTAAGCCCAATTGTGACTGTCCGTATGTTCACATGTGTGAAGGTATGCACCAGTGCATTGTCAGCTTCCTCAAGTCCACCAACCCAAAGAAGAAAAAGCCTTCCTCCACTAGCTGCCATCAACTAGGAATGAGACCAAGAACCCCTTGCTCCCGCTATGCTGGTGAAAGGTCCAGAATTTGAAATTTAATTCTTGGGGCAACATGACTGTGCTCCTGGGCAAGTTCAGACAAAGAAGTGGGCAAGTTTCGACAGGCCTGCCTTGTTACAGAAAACTAACCAGGCTTGCCATTGAGGGAGTCTGTTGCCTGTCTGTCACCAGCCCCTAGCTGGTGACCAACGTCACATAACCCTGCTACTAAGAAAAATCACAAGATATGCTAATTGTTCCCCCTTTCTAAAAGGAGCAGATACCCTCCAGATGGGTGGTCCAGGACCATTATGGCCTTGGTGTCTAAAATAGACCAAGGCTTGGAGAAAGCATGGAAATTCTCCACTTGTGGTGTTGCCCTTTAAAAACCCTGTTCCCCTAAACCTCAGGGCAGCCTACCTCTCTGTTTGTTGTGACCTGGGCTCAAGCTTGTATTAAACCCTTATGTGTTTGCAGGGGAGTTGATTCCTGGTGGTCTTTGTGGAAACTGAGAAACTGGGCATAACATTTGTACTGGAGCCCCCAACACTACATGATCCAGACCCAGAGTGTCTTCTGCTGTTTGGTGAGTGTATTTTGTCTCAGTGTCTCTGTGCAAAGTTCATGTTTGTGTCTACTTTCTGTTCTTTGTTCTGAAAAACCTTGAGGTGTCCGTATTTGTGTGGCCAGTAAGACTTGATTACAGCTAAATGTGCTAGGAAATCACAGCTGCCAAAGTCAGGAAGACATTTTTCACTTCATCATCCGTTTTTTTGGTGGGCACTTGAGAAGGGTCCTACTGCCAGGTGGTGGTTCATCTAAAGGCCCATGCATCTGAGCTCAATTTGCAGAATGACTACATGGCCTTTATAGAATATACCCACTGCTCTGGGCCTCAGTGGCAGGGAAACCAGAGTGAGAATCTGAAGGTCCATGAGTCTGAGCTTAATTTACAGAGTGCCTACATGGGCATTAGTTTGTGCTTGCCTTTCTATTTTTGTTCCTTGTGCTCGTGAATCTTTGTATTGCACTGTGGAACTGTGATGGATGCCAGGGGACAGAGTGCTTCTAACTTCCTAGACATAAGTCTTGCCCATTTCTGGGAGGCCCTGGTCTGGCAGGTCTCTGCCACATCTCTGATCTCTGGTGGTGGAGGTATTCCTGGATTGCTTGGGAATGTGGCCCACCCATGGAGAGGCTTCTGTGCAGACAAGCAGCTTTTAAAGATGCAACAGCAGCTTCTCAGGTAAGAAAGCTACAAGTCTCTATGGTCATAAGAATTGGATTCAACGGGTAGCAAGATGTTCCTCCCTTGAAATTACAGCTAAAAGAAGTACAAATAAGTTTTATAGTTCTGTCTGTCTGTTTTGAATATAGAATTTCCTGTGTTTGGTGTGTCTTGGTTACTGATTATTGGTTATTGGATATGTTAAGATTTTACATAATTTCTGTCCTGTCTTAAAAACCAGGTTTATAAAAAAATAAAGTTTGAAATTCTGTTTATATAAGATATTAAATTTGCACTTCCATGTGTTTGTATAGAAGAACTTTTCTTGCTGGCAGTAAAAGTTTATAACATCAAAATAATACACTTGTTATTAGTTTTAGAGGCACTGAATTGTTTGCACTGATAAAACTGGGTTTTGACTTTTAAAATTATAGTTTTGCTTTGTGACTTCACTCCTAAAAAGGGTACTTTATTTTGATATTGCAAAAAACAGATTTCATCTAAAAATGTTGCATGAACATTTTTTGAAGGATGTTTAATGCTATGAGTCATTTACAGATTATCAGGCATTTTAAAATAATGATGCTGGGCAGTCCAATAAAGAAGTTGGAACAGCCTAGTGAAGGGAACAGGGGCTGTCTCTGACATAAACTGATTGGCCTGCCCTTTGATCACTTCCCCCTGAGGGGGATGCAGTCTTATCAAGCCACAGAAGAAGACAATGCAGCCAGTCCTGTTGAAACCTGCTAGTCTATCATCAGAGGGAATGGTAGGAGGACCTCCCTTATCAGCGGACTGGCAGAGAGGCATGGGTGGAGAAGAGGGAAGGAGGGTGGGATTGGGAGGAAACAATGGAGGGAGTTATAGGTGGGATACAAAGGGAATAAATTGTAATTAATAAAAATAAAATATTATAATAAAAATTAAAAAAAGAAGTTGGGACAGTTTCTTAACCTGTTGTGGAGAGGCCAAAAGATCTTTGTATTAATTTTATTAATTTGACTAAATTAAACCAAGCCATATTGTTTAAGCCAATTAAGAAAATTGCAGTTTTTACAGTGTATCATGTCACAATGGTAATAAGCCATGGGATTACTTAATGAAGAAATAATGAGAAGGATTTTATGGAAGTTTTTATGTTGTCTGAAAAGCAAGAGAAAAATGTCTGGTTAAACCAGAAGATTGGAGCTAAGAAAAGCTTAACCGGAACGTAAATAAAATGTTATAGAAGGTCAGAGTATGTATGGAAAGCCAGAGGGCATATGAACTGTATTTGCTTTGTTTTTTTATACCTGAAAATATGATTTGAGAAAGAACATTGAAATATGTTGCCCTTCATTTAAAAGTCTGGTGTTTCTTCAATGCAATATGGTAGGATCGGTAAGACTTGCTAGTCCCTCAGTGAACTGTATCTGATTGAGGGTTTTGCTTTGATTTTAGTTCAGAAAGATATTTAATGACTGCGGTTGATTACAAGATTGAGCTTTACCTAGTCTTTTGTTTCTGTTTTCAAGGTTAAGTCTATGATGGGTAACTACAACGTTTGCCTATATAGATATACTTAAAATAGATATGGTCCTATAATACTCATCTAAGGAATATGCCAGAATTAGAGATTATAACATTCTGTTTTATAGGATGCAATTTAGACCAGATAAAGATAGAAAAAGAATAACTCAGATATGCTGGCTTGAAGAAGCTTGTCAGAGACCTGATGAATATGGCATTTAATATGTGTAAGCTTATTATGACAGAGTCCCAAAATGCTGGCAGTAGCTCCCTATGAACTGCAGGAATATTTGGGCACAACGATAGACAATGCAACTCTGGATTGTGGTATGATAACCTCTGGGCGAGAGTGCCCCACCTGGCTCACCACTAGGGCCCAACCTAAACTGTGGACACCTGGAGAGCCATTGTGTCATGTTGCTGAATGCAAAGTAAGGTCAATCTCTCATGTTCTTTTTCCACAGAGTCAGTCTCTCATCTTCTGTGCCTGATGACCAGACTGCCTCTGTTCATGATGACATAAGACCATAGGAGCTAGGGACAACTGCCTAGGTGGTGGACTGACTAGTTGTCACTCTCATTTTGATTGGTACATAGACTGGTACATTTATTTGGCTTATAATTATCCATCTCAGGTCTCTGATCACATTGATGGCTAAGCTAAGCTAATGGTAGCTTTGCAGCTAAAGAGCAAACAATTAGATCCACTGCTAGCTCATTCTTCAGTTCATTAGCTATTTAGAACTACTAGGTACTAGATCTTTTATTTAGAAAGGCAAAGAGGTTTGCCTTGCTCACTGGCTTCATGTTAATTGCCTGTGTCTCATGATGAATAACTGGATAGAAAGATGCAAAGTTTATGTAAGGTCAGAGAATATATGAAAATTTAAGTTATGAGGATATAAAAATTATTTAAGAGTCTAGGAAAATGTTTCAAAGTTGGCAAATGCAAAAAAGATTAAAAGGTATAAATAAATGTTTAAAGATATATTAATATAAATTATAATAATATAAAAATAATTTAAAGCATATTAAAATAGGAAATATTTCAGATTTCTCTCCCCCTCTCTGCTATTAATGTGCTTATATCATTATAAGATTTCAGAAGTTCAGAGTTATGACATTGATCAATAGATTTGGGGTAAGCTGATGGAACACTGACTGCTTATTATCCAGTCACAAGCTTGAGATTTTAATTTCCTTTTCATTGTCTTCTGGAGATAGAGGTAAAGTTTACTTCTCATCATGCTAAAACCTTTTGTCTAATGTGTTATCTAACCCAAAAGCCATAGCTTTTATTAGGCCTTAATGGCATGAGTCTACTTCCGCTGTCTGGTAGACACTTTTTACCTCATTTTTCTAAAGTATATATCTCAATACAATGGTAATACTAATATACTTCCTTTTGTAAACTAAAATTCATATGAATTTCAGGAAATCAAAAAGTCAGAAGACCTGGATCTGGAATAGCTCAAATTTTCCCCAGATGAGTTCTTCCCTTGGTCTGGGAATCTTCACTTTCCGTAATTACTAGACAAATTTTAACTTCTGTCTCTAGAAGAAGAATTTGTCTCAGCAGATTTTCACCTGGTTGACAGACTCCATTTGGGGATCAGCTACGGACTGCAAGCTGAGATCTGGACATGATTGTTCTCTTCCTCTTCAGGTGGATCAACTAACCAGATACTTCTGAGGACTGCCTCATTGCCTGGCCTTTGACTGGCATTTCAGCCTTCCTAACTACTGATGCAAATGGTCCTATTGTTAAAATTGAAGAGGTTTCAGAAGAAGAGACCTTTTGCCCCTAATTGCACCTCATAGGCTGAAATGATATATTAATAGGGTCCCTCAACATAAGGTTAAATACTCTGAACAAATCTTGAGGATTTGAGACAGTATCCTCACAAAAAGGGGGAAATAAGAGGTCCAAAATTTGAAATTAAATTTCTGGGGCAACATGATGTGGCCCTGGGCACAAGTTTAGACAAATAAGCTGGCAAGTTAAAACAGACTTGCCCTGTTACAGAAAAGTAACCAGGCTTGCCATTGAGAGAGTCTGCTGCCTGGCAATGCACCCAAATAGCCCCTAGCTGGTGACCAAGGTCATATAGCCCTGCTACTAAGAAATATCACAAGATGTGCTAATTGTTCCCCCTTCCTAACAGGAGCAGATACCCTCCAGATGGATGGGCCAGGATCATTATGGCCTTGGTTTCTAAAATAGACCAAATCTTGGAGAAGGCTTGGAAATTCACCAATGGTGGTTTTGCCCTTTAAAAACCCTGTACCCAGACCTCAGGACTGCAAACTTCTCTGTTTCTACAGAGAGCTTGTGCCCTGGGCTCAAGCTTGTATTAAACCCTCATGTGTTTGCAGCAAAATCAATTCCTGTTGGTCTTTGTGTGTCTCACAAACTGGGCATAACACTAGAATGATAGCTGGTAAGTATTCTTTGAGACTCTTGCCAATGAGATGTGAACAGATACCTACCTACTCCAGATAGGGCATCCAGGACAGATCAAAGTAAAAGTATAACCAACATTCAACTTGGTGAACCAAAGAGTTTTATTGATATTGCTTACAGGAATGTGGGTGATGGCATACTTACAGGAGCAAAAATGAATCAAAGACAGGTACATCAACAAAGTGAACCACAGCTCATGAAAACTAAAAAACTAGAGCATAGTTCTTAACCTGTAGGCAGCTTGACAGGTTGAAGAGTGTTCTTCACAGGCAGCTCATTGGTTCCAAGTATTTCAAAAGCAGGTTTGTTGCTCTCTTCTTTTAATATTCTCAGCTGGTCTGAGCCCCTTCTAAGCAGCTTAATTTATTAGAGAGTAATCTAAGCAGCAGAGTTTGGCTCTACGTGTCTCTTGACAGTCCTAACTGCTTATATACATGTATGCAGAAGAAGAGGTCTCCTGAGCCTAGTCAGTTTCATGAACTTCCTGAAGCTATTTTGAGTTGTTTACTTTCTAAATTTAAGAAGCTTCCCTGTAGGACAAATATTTCACTTACACTTAGAACATCCTGTTTGTTCACCTCCCTGCAAACATCTTGTGCTAACGGGCTTTCCTCCAAGATGGACAGTTCTATTCTTGGGGGAAACTTCTACAAAGTGAGAGCTTATGCAGTTTTTATACAGGCAACCACAGATGCTGTGTTTTCATAAACATAATAGCCCTGTCACACCAGAAGACAGTTCCCGTGTATCTGCTCCCAACCCTTTCTTACAACTCTTTATTTGACTCAAGGGTGTTGTTAAAGTTATTGGATGCCCTACAATTTGTGTACCCTACCTATCAAGTGGAATTATGTCTATAGGAGGAGCATAACATAAAGATACTGTTTAGTAAAAGTTATTCTTGTTATTATCACTTGTTATTCTAAAATAAATAATTCTTAAGAGATACCTCTGACTCTATTAATGATACTCTGCTATGTTGAAGACAAGATTCTAGCATAACTGTCTTTTGAGAGGGTCCACCCACAAGCAGATTGAAACAGATGCTGAGACCCATAGCCAAACAATAGGCTGAGCTTGGGGAATCTTGTGGAAGGGTGGGGGCAAGGATAGAAGTTTGTGGAGGGGACAAGAACTCCTCAAGGAGACCAACAGATTCATCTACCCTAGGCACATAGGGCCTCAAAGAGATTGAAGCACCAACTAAAGAGCATGCATCAACTGGACCTAGACCTCCAACATATATGTAACTAATGAGAATCTTGGTTTTCATGTGGGTCCCCTAGCAAAGAGAGTGAGTGTTGTCTCTGACATGGACTCTGTTATCTGATTTTGAATCACTTTCCCCTAACTGGGATGTTTTGTCTGGCATTGGCAGAAGAGGATGAGTTTGGTGCTGATATGACTTGGTGTGCCAGGGACGGATGGTGGGTAGCTCCCCTTTTCTGAAGAGAAGGGTAGGGGGTAAGTGGGGAAGAGAGTGGGCCTCGTGGGACAATGTGGAAAGGAGGAGGGGGCTGAGATCCTGATGTAAAATGAATAAATAAATAAATTTAATTAAAAAAAAGAAGTCTCAGTTATTTCCTGGTTAGAAGTTTCTAGAGGATTTGATCCAAGGATGGGTATTTTTATTTAAGAAAAGAAAACATGACAAAGTAAAACATAGATACCAGAAAGAAACACTAAGCTTCACTTAAAAAAAAGCAATTGTATGAGAAAGCTGATATAATAAAGAAATTAGAGGAAATAGGGAAAGTAAGTTTTATCACAATATATGACTAATGGACTACAATTGTTAATTCTATAATCCTGTGTCCCACAAACATGAGTATACAACTATGAAGGTAAGTCCATTGGTCTTTTTCTAGTTATCTGCCATAAAACTATTTTAAGAGCCTTCTTCATGTCATTATTCCTTAGACTATAGATAAATGGGTTCAGCATGGGGGTGACCACTGTGTACATCAATGAAGCCATTGCAGTATCATGTGGGTTTTGTGTCACAGCAGAACTGAGGTACACTCCCAGGAGGGTGCAATAAAATAAGGAGACCACTGTCAGGTGAGATGCACAGGTTGAAAATGCTTTGTACTTGCCCTGAGCTGAGGAGATTGCCCTAATGGAGGACACTATCTTAGAGTAGGAGTAAAGGATACCAGAGAGAGGGCCCACAGCCAGTAACATGGCTGTAATGTAAATGACTATGTCATTAAGAAAGGTGTCAGAACAGGCCTAATGTACAACCTGATTAAGTTCACAGTAAAAGTGAGGAATTTCCAAGTTTGTGCAGAATGATAGCCATAGCACCAAAAAGCTGTGTAACAAGGAATTCAGAACACCTATTATCCAGCATGCCAGTACCAGTAATCCACAGCGTCTTGTGTTCATGATGATCATGTAATGCAGGGGGTGACAGATGGCCACATAGCGGTCATAGGCCATCACAGTCAGCAGAAAGATATCTAACCCTGAAAAAAGCAGTAAGAAGTACATCTGGGTGATGCAGCATGCATAGGTGATGACCTTGCTCTGTGTCTGAATATTCACCAGCATCTGTGGAACAGTGGTGGAAGTGAAGCAGATGTCCACAAAGGTCAGATTGGAGATGAAGATATACATGGGTGTGTGCAGGTGGGAGTCTACAATGATGGCCATGATGATGAATAGGTTGCCAAAGACAGTCACTAGGTACATGGACAGGAACAGTCCAAATATGAGAGGCTGAATTTGAGGCTGATTCTCTGAAAATCCCAGAAGAAGGAATTCTGAGAGCTGAGTGTCATTTCCTGGTTCCATGTGTGTTTGATATACCTATTAAAAGAAGAATTTGGGAAGGACTCGTTGACCCATCAATAAACTGACATCAATTCTTCCTCCTTCTTTTCTTCTTTTTCTGTTCCCTCCCTCCCTCTTTACCTCCATTCTTCAGTTTTCCTTCCCTTCTTCCTTCCTTTAATTTATAGCATGGATCACTGTACCCTTTTAGTGCTACCCATATATTCATGGGTGTGATGATATCCACTGAGGCAGAGGCGTGGTCAACCTGCCATTAGGAAAAACCAGAATCTCCTCAGCAGCCATTAGCTGCAAAAGACTCCTCAGCAAGAGATGAGGCCTTGTCATCCCCTCCCTCCTCATGCAGGCATGTTTACTGGTTTGATTTTGTGCAGGCCATGTGAAGGACACCATAGCTACTCTAAGTTAATTAGTTCACTGGCTTTGTCACATCCAGAAGCCACTATTTTACAGCAGTCTTTCCTGTTCTCAGCATCTTACTATCTGTTTCCTTTTCTGGGGTGTTCCCTGAGCCTGTGGGGTGACCTGTGCTATAGAAATTTTTTTAGAGCTGAGTATTCTGTACACATTTTTTCTCTACAATTTCCCAGTAATGAGTTTTATATTATCCTCTCTGCATTGATAAAAGAAGCTTTCTGATGGAAACTAACAATTTTACTGATTTATGGGCATACTGACTATAAAAATATTCAGAAGAAAATGTTATGTTCTTATGTTATTTTATGTTCAAAACAACAGCAGTAGGTTTTTACCCTGGAACCCATGAATGTCCTAGCCAACAGGTTCTTGGCCAAGCAACTTAGTCAGGCACACTACCCATGAGGTAACCCTTCAAGCCCAATCCTGTAGAGATGCAAAATTAATTTCTCTATTTTATATGAATCTCCTGAGATTTATTTATTGTGTTATTTCTGATTAGTAATCCTGTGTTATACTCAACATCTGCCAAAAGTCTGTATATCAAATGAACTTTAGGACTGTGACATTCTCCTGCCAACGCTCCATTTTTGACTCTCTTGATTATAAACACTCCCCTAATTTGGATTTTTAACACACACACCTGGAATGGAGACACAGATAAGTGGAGCTGCCACCTTTCATTAAAGAAGCTCATTTTTTTTAAGTAGACAGAGACTATTACAGAAAGCCACAACTGGTCAAAACTCAAAGAATCACTAACTGTAGATGTCCAACCTAAGGGATGCATCACAACTACATGCATTTCTTAGGGAACATCACTGGAGATAGGGAAAAAAGATTGTAAAATCCAGAGGACTAGAGAATTTGGGGCATTTTCTAGATATTACTGGGGAAGTAAATGCTTGGTTATCCAAGTCCATAAGCTCGGTCTTAAAATCATATACATATAAGCAATAATTAACAAGCTCAGCCAGTTGCATCTATATATCTATAGACACACACACACAAACACGCACACACACAAATAACAAACAAAAAAGTCATTACTTTGAGAGGCAGAGGAAACATGGGAGGAGCTGGAGAGTAGATTGGGGGAGATGAAAATGATGGAATTATATTTTATTTAAATAAGAAATCCTAAATAAAATTTCATTTAAAACTCCTTTGATGCACTCAAGAAATAAAAGCTGAATATGGCCAATGTCTAGACATTATCTAGATAATGATGAAATGTCAAGACAAACAAAATACTTAAAATAAAATGAAGATTAAGTACAAGCAAATATTTCTTTAATATATATCATACCAGATGGCGCCAATGGTGTATCCAACCTTTTTTGACTATAACAAATTATCCCAGAGTCAACTTCTACCCACAAAACCTGCATAGCTTCCTCCCATTCTGTTTTTATCACATTATACATGCGGTCTGGTCATATCTTGGGTCTGGTTCATTTCTCTTGATGTTTTTTGGTCTTCTTTCAGATCTCTGCTCCCACTCCCTTCTTTCTCCTCTCTTCCAGATCAGGATGTCCCACCCTATTCTCTTCATTGCTCAGCATTGGCTGGTTGTTTTTATTGACAATACAGAGAAAGAAAGGTAGCATGCTTACACAAAGGTGAGACAGGCTATGCTTAGAATAAGCATCACAATGCAATGTCCAGATTGAAACCAGTGAGTGGGGTAGAGAAATCAACATTTGAATAAACCACGGTAAATTGTATACACTCTACAAGAACATTATACCAACAGATGCATAAACCTGATTTGATGGTACTCATCTGTAAATACAATTGTCCAAACAGGTTGAGGCAGAAAATGGCATGAGCATGGAAACTTGATACCAGCCTGGATAATAGTGAGACCCCTATTATAAATTTTACTTAAGAAGTTTGATGTACATAGGTTCCATCACTGGCACACACACAAAAAAAGACCTAGGAATCTTCACTGATGTGGAAACTTCAAAACACAGGTGTTGCTGTGTTTGAACATTAACAAGTTGATTCCATGGGAATTCCTTGTAATGAAGTGCATCTGTTTTTATTCTACAGACTTCCTTGAATTCTAGCCTCTGTAATTTGTTCAGGTCTTAAACAGATAGTCCTCAAGATTCCTTTCTCTAAAACCTGCTTTTACACAGCTAAATCACAAAAACCCACACTCTCTTTTTCTCTTTTTGCCTCTCCCACCCTCCATCCTTCTCTCTTTATCTCTTTCTACCCTCCCAAAGGACAGGGAGAGTCATGTAAATTTTGTCGTGTTTAGTTTTTAACTGTCAATTTGACACAACCTAGTATCACCTGGACTTAAAGTCTTAACTGAGGAATTGACTAAATCAGGTTGGTCTGTAGGCATCTCTGCACAGGATTGTCTTGTTTATTAATTGATGTGGGAAGAACATGTGGATGGAGCACTTTCTAGATAGGGGTGCTCTAAACTATATAATATAGGAGAAAGCCAGTGAGTAAGTCACCCTATACCTATTTGTTTCCCATTGTTCTTGATAGTGGCTATGATGTGGCTAGCTTCTTCAAGTTCCTGTCAGTGTCACTTCTATGCTATAATGGACCATAATGCAGAATTTTGAACTGGATCAACCTGTTTCTCTTTGAAGCTTCTTCTTTTCTGAGTATTTTTTTTTCACAGAAATACACATGGAACTTGAACAAAAACCACTTATTCTTACACCTGGCCATACAAGACAAATTGTCCCTGCCACATCATCTTTCTCTTTCATTAAAGCCATGTCGACTTTTCTGTTCCAAGAAACATTTCATTGTGCATAAATGCTATGGGTTCTATTTTAATATATGGATTCACGAATACAATGTATTTTGGTATATCCCCCGATCCTTTCTCTTAGGCTTTTGCTCCCCCTTGCTCTGAATATCTTGTTACTCCTCTCAGGACATTAGCAATTTTATTATATTATTTTACTTATTCACTCATTTAGTATGTGTCTGTGTGTGTGTGCATGGGTGTGTGTGTGTGTGTGTGCTACACACACAGACAGAAGTGGTGATCAGTTCTCTACTCTTGTCATCAGGCATGGCAGCAAGCACCTGCATCTGTGAGCCTTCTTCAAGGTCCATTCCATGACTTTTAGAAATAGAGTCTCCATACATGAGAGGCTTATGTAATAATTAAATAACTGCTCAGGAAAGAGGATAGGAAAAGTACGTAGATTTGACAAATGAAAACAATGAAATGAGCTGATTCCCATCAGACCAGAAAGAAAAGTAGCTTCCTTGGTCATTCAGATGTTCTGCCTCTTATTCTATCTCATGACATCCAGAAAATATAGTAAATGAGAAAAATAATTTACCCCAAACCAAAAGTAACATTCGCTATCGTGGAGACATTTAATAATGCACACTCTAAAAAGAAAAACATAGCAACACACATAAGCCTGTAATTCAACAGAAGGAACATGGTCAGGGAGATGACTCAGTGGGTAAATGCACCTACTGCCAAGTCTGACAGGCTGAGATGACTATCTGAGACCCTTGTGATGGGAATAGTCCATTCCTGCAAGTTATTCTGTCACACACACACACACACACACACACACACACACACACACACCCATAGTGTGTGGTACCATTGTGTGTGAACTAAAGAACATTTTCAAACACAGTCATTTACATTTACATGGCTGCAATGTAAATGACTATGTCATTAAGAAAGGTGTCAGAACAGGCCTGGTGTACAACCTGATTAAGTTCACAGTAAAAGTGAGGGATTTCTACATCCGTGCAGAATGACAGCCGCAGTACCAAAAAGCTGAGTAACAAGGAATTCAGAACACTTATGATCCAGCATGCCAGTATCAGTAATCCACAGCGTCTTATGTTCATGATGATCATGTAACGCAGGGGGTGACAGATAGCCACATAGCGGTCATAGGCCATCACAGTCAGCAGAAAGACATCCAATACTGAAAGAAGTAGTAAGAAATATACCTGGGTGATGCAGCATGCATAGGTGATGTCCTTGTTCTGTGTCTGAATGTTCACCAGCATCTGTGGAATAGTGGTGGAAGTGAAGCATATATCAGCAAAGGATAGATTGGAGAGGAAGATATACATGGGTGTGTGCAGATAAGAGTCTACAATGATGGCCATGATGATGAATAGGTTGCCAAAGATAGTCGCTAGGTACATGCAGAGAAAAAGTCCAAATATGAGAAAACGAATTTGAGGTTGATTTTCAGAAAATCCCAGAAGAAGGAATTCTGAGAGCTGAGTGTCATTTCTTGGTTCCATGTGTTTGATATGCCTACTAAAAGAAGAAATTTGAAAGACTCAGTCACCCATCAATGACCTGATATTAATCCTTCCTTCCTTTCTTCTCTCTCCCCTCTCTCTGTCTCTGTCTCTGCCCCATTCTTCTTAGCTCATTTAGCTCTGGTTGCATATTCATAGGTTACTGACTGGAACAAGAGCATTATCAGCCTACTAAGGGCCATACCCTTAAACAAATAGATTCTCCCTTCTCCAGGCGCTATTAAATTCCAAAGGTTCCAGAGCCAAAGTTGAGGCCTTATGAAGCTTTTCCTCCTGCATGACTGGGAGTTAACTTGTTTGATCTTGTGCAAGTGTTGTATAGTCACAGCTGTTGTGAACTTATAAGTAGAGGGGCCCTTTTGTGTTCAAATGACAGGAGACCCTTCCAAACTTCTTGATCTTACTCTTTCCATCATTTTTTTTCATGCTAGTCCTAGAATCTTTTGATTTAAATGCCTCATTTTGGGCTAAACACTTCATAGACAGTTATTCTTCACACTTTGACAAGTTATCAATTCCTATATTATCTCTCATCTATTCACTGAAAAAGCATCATATCTGAGGACTGAGAGGATTATTTATATATTAACATATCTACAAATATTTAAACTCACTTTGCTACTATTCACATTTAGCAAAATAAGAGCTTTGAGTTCTCCCCTGGGTCCTATGAGCTCACCATCCAATGAGTTCCTGGACAGATAACTTATATTTTTAGGTAAGCATCTACTGCTAAGGAACCTTATAAGGCCAGTTTTTTTTTGAAAGACATGGAATTTTTTTCTGTGTTTTATTTGTATCCCAAGAAGAGCATCCTGTTGTTATCTCTGCATAGAAATTTGTGTGCCATGCTCAATCTGTGCTCACAGGCCTCATATTTAAAAAAACACATTAGGAAGCTCTTAGATATACTTATGAAATGAAGATTGAAACAGCCCCTGTTGAAGCATTAATTACATAAATGTGACACAGTGAAGATATATAAATACTTTCAGTATAATGAAGGGGAAGCAAGAGGAGCAAAGTCTAAGTGTGTGCTTTATTAGATGCTGACATGAGTCGTACATAATTACTTTTCAGATCTTCAGCCATGGCAGCAAGTACCTTTACCTGATGAGCCAACTTGCTGGCACAGTTCCACAACTTCTAAAAAAGCAATTTCCACACATTAAAGATATTTACATGGGCATTAAACAAGTAAAGAGCAGCAGGTGTAAATAGATTTTACAGATAAAAGAATGAAACGAGCCGATTTTCATGACACCAGGAGGAAAAGTAGCTTTCTTGGTCATGAGGGTGTTCTGTTTCCCCTTCTATCCTGTGATCCCCAGAAATTACGGTAAATGAGAAAAATAATTTATGTAAAACCAAATGTAACATTTGCCATTGCCAGAACATTTAATAGTGTATATTTTAAAAGGAGAAAAACAGCCATGAAAATAAACCCACAATTTAAAAAAAAAAAAAGGAGCAGAGTCTGTGTGATGGCCCCATGGATAAAAGCCCCTGCCACCGAACCTGATAACTCCAGCTGTTCAGCAAGTCACAATGTGAAAGGAGAAAACTAACTCCCCAAATTTTTGTCTTCTGACCTCTGCATACATGTTGTGTCACATAGGTGAATATATGAATAAATAAATAAATATTTCTATAGCATAAGAAAAATTGCTGAGATGAGGTTTTTGTCCTATGAAACAATGAAAAGCTTACTTCCCCCTTTGATATTTTATGTTTGCTTGAAGCACTTCTTTTGTGGGTTGACAAAGGGTCAGGGTATTTGATGTCTCACATTTCTTATGCAATATATTTTTCTTGTCATTCGGGCTTGGGCTTTGGACATTTTAGTAAAAATTTATTTGTACACTCAAGTCCTTATAGTAATACTTAAAATGTATTTCTGGTGGAAGAAATCACAGACTCCTAACCCTTCCCGCTGAAGTATGAGCTATGGTTGGATTTTGGAGTATAAAATTGTATGCAGTTGAGTACCTTCTGCTGAACACAAGAAAATCCGACGGATAACTCCAAACCCATGATCAAACAGATTGCCACACTTAAAGTTATTCAGTTATAGAACAAAACAAAAAGACAGAGGTGTGGACAAATGACTTCTAGTAAGAAGGGCAGGCAACTTCAGAAGGAGAGAGGCAGGAGATGGTGAGGGAGAGTAAACACTACACACATGTAATTGTAAATGAACAAATTTTATCAATAAAAAGGGTATCCCCAGCCTATGGGCTTCCTCTGAGCAGGTGGCCTAGGTGCTGACCATGCATGGCCCTTGGTTGGAGTATCGGTCTCTGCAGGGCCCCCTGGCCCAGCTTTTTTAGCTCTGCTGTTCTCCTTGTGGAATTCCTATCTCCCTTCTTCTATAAGGTTTTCTGCACTCTGCCCAAAGTTTGGCTATGGGTCTCAGCATCTCCTTCAATACCCTGATGGGTAGAGTCTTTCAGAGGACCCCTGTGGAAGGCTCCTGTCCTGTTCCTTGTCTTCTCCTACTCACGATGTCTATGCTGTGATTTTACCTTTCCTAATCTCCTATAGGGCTTGTGCATTCAACCACATTTGCTGTCGAGTTTGTGATGTACACTAGCTCTCTCATTCCTGGCAGATACTATATTTAGTTATTCTTTAAAATTTATTTAATTTACATCCCAATTGTATCCCTGTCTCTTGTCTCATCCTGGTCACACCCTCCCTTCTCTTCCCTCCCCCAGTCACCTTTCTCTAATTCTCAAAAAGAGGGAGCCCTCCTCCCCTACAAACTAATCCCTATCTATCAAGTCTCATCTGGATTGCTTGCATCATCTTCCTCTGTGGTCTGGCAAGTGATCCAGGGGGTGAAGTAATGCAGGAGCAGGCAACAGAGTCCATATCAGAGACAGCCCCTGCTCCATGCATGGTTCTTTATTGGTGTATCAGTCTCTGCAGGACCCCCAGGGTACAGACTTGTAGGCTCTGTTGGTGTTCCTGTGGAGCTCTTGTTCCCTCTAGGTTCTTTTATCCCTCCCCCCAACTCTTCCATAAGATTTTCTGTGCTCTGCCCAAAGTTTGGCTGTGAATCTAAGCATCTTGTTTGATATCCTGGTAGGTGAAGTTCTTCAGAGGACATCTATGGTGGGCTCTTGTCCTGTTCCCTCTCTTTAACCACTTCTGGTGTCTAGTCTACTTGCCCTTCTAAATGAGAATTAAGCATCTGCCCCAAGGAGCTTCTTGTTATTATCTTCTTTAGGTCTGTGTATTGGAGTATGGTTATCCTGTATTACATGGCTAATATCTGCTTATAAGTGAGCATAGATTATGATTGCCTTTCTGAGTCTGAATTGCCTCACTCAGGGTGATGTTTTTCCAGATCCATCTGTTTGTCTACAAATTTCTTTATGTCCTTGTTTTTAATATCAGTATTCCATCATGTAGAGGTACATCTGGGTTGTTTCCAGTTTCTGGCTATTATGAATAAAGCAGCTATGAACATAGTTGAGCAAGTGTCCTTGTTGTATGGTAGAGCATCTCTTGGGTTTACACACAATAGTGGTATAGCTGGGTCTTGAGGTAGACATGTTGCCAATTTTATGAGAAAGCATCAGATTGATTTTCAAAGTGGTTATATAAGTTGGCACACCTACCAGCAATGGAGGAGTGTCTCTACAACCTCACGAGCATGTGCTGTCACTTGAGGTTTTGATCTTAGCCATTCTGATGGGTATAAGTTGGAATCTCAGAGTCATTTTGATTTGCGTTTTCCTAATGACTAATGACCTTGAGCATTTTTGAGTGTTTCTCAGCTATTCAAGAGTCCTCTGTTGAGACTCTGTTTAGCTCTATACCCCATTTTTAACTGAATTATTTAGTTTGTGGGTGTTTAATTTCTTGAGTTCTTCATATGTTTTCATATTAATCATTTATCTAATAAGGAGTTGGTGAAGATATTTTCCCAAGCTGAAGGCTGTTGTTTTGTTATATTAACAGTGTCCCTTGCCTTACAGAAGCTTTTCAGTTTCATGAAGTCAGTGAAAAACATGTTTTCACACTGGCCTTCACTTAGAGACAGGGATAGACAGGATGTGTTGCCAAGGTCACTTCCTTTTGTTTGTATAAGGATCACACAAACAGGTGGTTGAGGTAAACAAGTTTGACTTCTTGATGAACTTGATTGTATCAAAGTGCTTTTCTCTGACTATAAAAAGGGACTGTGGAACTAACTGAGTGCCTAGTTCTTACCGGAAGGCCTCTCAAACAGATCCCATGTGCAGTATCTTGTTTTTTTTTTTGTTTGTTTGTTTGTTTTGTTTTTTGTTTTTAATTTTCTTTCAATCCTCACTCCCCACTCAAGAACTACTCAACTCTGCTGGTGGGCTCCAGAAGTTTGGGGACCAAACAGGGATGTTGAAATATGGGAAAGTAGTGGAGGACACTGCAGGTGTTGGCACACTCAGATCATAAAGAGAAAAGGATGTGGTGAGTAAAGTTCAAGAGTAAAAAAAATGGGACAAAGCAGTAGCCTAATGGTTTTTTTTTTTTTTTTTGGTATGGAATTTAATTAGAAATAGTCTGTTTATGCAGTACAGGACTGAGAAAGTGAAACTTTTGGGGTTAGAGAAACAGAGGAAAGAAAAATGGGAGGCTTTGAGACAAAATGAGGTTAAACCATCAGCTCCTCCAGAAGAGTTATATGTCCTTTCTAATGATAATTTCTTGTTGGAAGAAGACTTTGAGGATGACTTAGACAGGTTGCAGAGTTGGAGGAAGAAGCAGCTCAGTATTATTTTTAGAGATACCCTCTGATTCGGGCTATGAGTGTTAAAAAACTTAAGTTTTGGCAAAAAGAAATTAAAAAGTTGGAATGGGGCTTGGAGGAAATAAACAGAAAAATTGGAGAATTAACTATTAGGAAAAATGAGGCTCAATCTACCACTCTAACTTCCTAATTGATTGCAGGCTTAGACCCTCCTCCTGGGATGGCTACAGTTGCTGTCACTCAAAAGACAAGTGTGCAGGCAACTGTATTCCCTTAACAAGCTTCTTTACAACAAGCTAGGCAGAAAGGAGAAGATATAACTGAGTTTTATGTTTTTTCCAGTTCTAGAGCAGACTGATGGACAGGGTAATATGGTGAGAGTCTGTACTCCTATACCTTTTAAACAATGAAAAGAATTGAAAATTGCATGTGCTTAATATGGTCCTACAGCACCCTTTACTCAAGCTCTGTTAGAGTCCTTGTCTACTGAGGCTCTCTGCCCAGTGGACTGGAAGAAATTAGTAAGAGAATGTATGACAGGAGAAGATCATTAAGATCATTTATTATTGAAGTTACAATCTGCTGAGCAGTGTCAAGCAACAGCTAAAATCACTCCACTCCAGTTAGAAAAAAAAAGTGGGGGCCACTTCTCAGTTTTTCCAGTAAGAAAGTGAATGGTTAATTATGCTATAAAGCTTCTGTGGTCATAAGAAATTGGATGCAACAAATAGCAAGGTGTTTTGTCTGTCTGTCTTGAATATATAAGTTTACCATGTTCAATATGTCTTGGCCACAGATTATTGGTCATTGGGTATGTTTAAAATCTGTAACATAAAGTTAATTTAATTAAACAATTCTAAACAACAAATAGACATTACTCATACTCCAGAATTTGGAAAACTAAAATATGTTCACGTAACAATTGATACTTTCGCAGGATTTATCATGGCAACTCACTTAGAAGGAAAAGCTACCAAACACGTTATAAGTGATTGCTTAAAATGTTTTGCTACATTTGGTATTCCATCCATTATAAAGACTAATAATGGTACTGCATATATTAGTCAAGCTTTTCAGTGTTTTTGTGCACAAATGAATATAAATCATAAAACAGGTATTCCATATAATCCTCAAGATCAAGAAATTGTGGAGTATGCCCATGGATTTCTCTTTTTTTACTGTTATTGTTTTTTTTAATTTTTTATTAATTACACTTTATTCACTTTGTATCCTCCCTCCATCTTCCCTTCCCAGTTCCTCCCTTCATCCTCCTTCTCCACGAATGTCCCTTCCCAAGTCCACTGATAGAGGAGGTCTTCTTTTCCTTCCTTTTGATCCTAGTCTACTAGGTCTCATCAGGAGTGTCTGCATTGTCTTCCTCTGTGGCTGGTAAGGCTGCTCCCCCCCTCAGGGGGAGGTGATCAAAGAGCAGGCCAATAAGTTCCTGTCAGAGACAATCCCTGTTTCCATTACTATGGAACCCACTTAGACACTGAACTGCCATGGGCTACATCTGTGCAAGAGTTCTAGGTTATCTCCATGTGTGGTCCTTGGTTGGAGTATCAGTCTCAGGAAAGACCCCTGTGCTCAGATATTTTGGTTCTGTTGCTCTCCTTGTGGAGCTCCTGTCCTCTCTAGATCTTACTATTTCCCACTTCTTTCATAAGATTCCCTGCACTCTGCCCAAAAGCTGGCCATAAGTCTCAGCATCTGCTTTGATAGCCTGCAGGTTAGAGCCTTTCAGAGGTCCTCTGTGTCAGGCTCCTGACTTGTTCCCTGTTTTCTCCTTCTTCTGATATCCATCTTCTTTGCCTTTCTGGATGGGGATTGAACATTTTAGCCAGAGTCCTCCCTCTTAATTAGTTTCTTAAGGTGTACAGATTTTAGTAGGTTTATCCTGTATTTTTTGTCTATATGAGTGAGTATATACTATGTGCATATCTCTGCTTCTGGGATAGCTCACTCAGGATAATCTTTTCCAGTTCCCACCTTTTACCTGCAAATTTCATTATTCCCTTGTTTTTTATTGCTGAGTAATATTCCATTGTGTAGCTGTACCACAATTTCTGTATCCATTCCTCAGTTGAGGGCCATCTGGGCTGTTTCCAGCTTCTGGCTATTACAAATAAAGCTGCTATACATGGTTGAGCAAATGTCCTTATTGTGTATTTGAGCTTCTTTTGGATATGTGCCTATGAGTGGTATAGTGGGATCTTAAGGAAGCACTATTCCTATTTGTCTGAGATAGTGCCAGATTGATTTCCAAACTGGTTGTACAAGTTTACATTCCCACCAGCAGTGGAGGATTCCCCTTTCTCCACATCCTCTCCAGCATGTGTTGTCATTTGAGTTTTGATCTTAGCCATTCAGATGGGTGTAAGGTGAAATCTCACAGTCATTTTGATTTGCATTTCCCTGATGACTAATGATGTTGAGCATTTAAGTGTTTCTCTGCCATTCAATATTCCTCTATCGAGAATTCTCTGTTTAGCTCTGTTCTCCATTTTTTAATTAGATTACTTGATTTGTTGCTTTTCAACTTCTTTAGTTCTTTACATATAGTGGATATTAGCCCTCTGTCATATATAGGGTTGGTGAAGATCCTTTCCCAATCTGTAGGTAATCGTTTTGTTCTGATGACAGCTTTACAGAAGCTTTTCACTTTCATGAGGTCCCATTTATTGATTGTTGATCTTAGAGCCTGAACTGTTGGTGTTCTGTTCAGGAAGTTGTCTCCTGCGCCAATGAGTTCCATGCTCTTCTCCACTTTTTCTTCTAACAGGTTTAGTGTGTCTTGTTTTATGTTGAGGTCTTTCATCCACTTGGACTTTAGTTTTGTGCAGGGCAATAAATATGGGTCTATATGCATTTTCCTACATGTAGACATTCACTTAGACCAGCACCATTTGTTGAAGATGCTGTCTTTTTTTCCATTGAATGGTTTTGACATCTTTGTCAAAGATCAGGTGTCCATAGTGTGTGGGTTTATTTCAGGGTCTTCTATTCGATTCCATTGATCCACCAGTCTGTTTCTATGCCAGTATCATGCAGTTTTTAGTATTGTTGCTCTATAGTACAGCTTGAGATCAGGGATGGAGATACCTCCAGAAGATCTTTTATTGCAGAGGATTGCTTTAGCAATTCTGGTTTTTGTTTTTTTTTTTCAATGCAGTTTATTAAGGAACCTTGAACAATCCTTGGACCCTGGGGAAAGCCAGCCCACAGCTTAAATAGCCTCTGGGTAGCCAACCCAGGCGTGCCACGTGGGCAATGCAGATAGGTCCACATACATGGAAGCAAGCCAGATCCTCAGCCTTAGCCAAATGTGGAATTGTTCGTGACAGAGAGCACTCACCATCGGGAAGGTGGAAGACAGAAACCAGCTCCATCTTTAGGGCATAGCATTCCGCAGCTCTCTACAGTTCCCCCTTTTTGTTTTAGACACATCAGGCAAGAGTAGAGGTCTGATCTCTGATATTAAAAATAAATTGGGACTTTGTACCGATGTTCATTTAGGTGTCATCCACCCAAAGAGCATCAGACCCGTCCTATACCTTTTTCTCAGAGGCAGGACCTGGGGCATCAACCCACATACAATCAGACATGCTCTTCTCTGGGTCGAAAGCGGCTGACCCTGAGTGCAGTGCTTAGCCTCGCATCCTGAGCGTATCATTTTAGCTTTTTATGGTATCCAACCATGCTTGGGGAGAATGTCCTGCTTCAGTGGCTGTAAAGGCCTGAATGATCATGGCTGCATCACACTGTTGTGAGACTCTAATCTTGCATATATACCACAGGCAAACCAAGGAGACCAACACCAGAAGGCCTGCTAACGCTCCCATGCCCGCCCATTCCTTCAGATGATTCATGGCTGCAGCAATCCATGTTGATAATCCTGTGGCTAGTCCTGCGTCCACTCTGGTAGAATTTACTGTGACAATGGCCACTCTCAGCTGCTCCATCGTAGTATCGAATTCTCCAGTCCAATTACCTAAAATATAGCTAGACAATTGTTTAGACAGATTTGCAGCACAGGAAAAATTCTCATGTTGTATGCTAGTGACACAAAGTCCAGCATACTTTCATTGACAGCCAGGTTGAGCGATTTGCCATAGGGTATCAATTTGCTCCTGCAAGAGGTCAATCCTCTGATTGAACACCATCAAGCTTCCTTTTAGTTGAGCATTAATTCCTTTATGTACAACTAAGGCATGAGCTACATTGGCTAAATGATTATTCAGGGTCTGAGCAGTCTGCCCAGTATGACTCATGGCTAATGCCCTGGTGGTAGCTCCAACAGCCGCCAATGAGATGGTAGTAACAATGGTGGCTGTAGTTCCAAGATCCCTTTTCTGTCTGAAGAGAGTCATAGCGTGAGGGGCATCAATGGGCACAGGCACCCAGTGAGGCATGCGAGTAACCAGCTCGCTTCGGCAGCACATATACTAAAAATTGGAACGATACAGAGAAGATTAGCATGGCCCCTGCGCAATTCTGGGTTTTTTGTTATTCCATATGAAGTTGAGAATTTTTCTTTCAAGGTCTGTAAAGAATTGTGTTGGTATTTTGATGGGAATTGCATTGAATTTGTAGACTGCCTTTGGTAATATGGCCATCTTTACTATGTTAATCCTGCCAAGCCATGAACATGGGAGATCTTTCCATTTTCTGATATCTTCTTCAAAAAATTTTTTTCCAGAGTGGAGATTTTTTTTTCATACAAGTCTTTGACTTTCTTGGTTAGGGTTACACCAAGGTACTTTATGTCCTTTGTGGCTATTGTGAAGGGTGTTGTTTCCCTAATTTCTTTCTCAGCCCTTTTGTCTTTTGTATACAGGAGGGCTACTAATTTTTTTGAGTTAATTTTGTATCCGGCCACTTTGCTGAAGGTGTTTATCAGCTGTAGGAGTTCCCTGGAAGAGTTTTTGGGCTCACTCACATCTATTATCATATCATCTGCAAATAGTGATAATTTGACTTCTTCCTTTCCAATTTGTATCCCCTTGATCTCCTTTAATTGTCCTATTGCTCTAGCTAGGACTTCAAGAACTATGTTAAACAGGTATGGAATGAGTGGGCAGGCTTGTCTTGTCCATGATTTCAGTGGGATTGCTTTAAGCTTATAGACTTGCTATATATTGTCTTTATTATGTTTAGGTATGTGCCTTGTATCTCTGATCTCTCCAATACTTTAAACATGAATGGATGTTGGATTTTGTCAAATGCTTTTTCAGCATCTAAGGAGATTATCGTGTGTGTGTGTGTGTTTTTTTTCTTTCAGTTAATTTATATGGTGGATCACATTGATAGAGTTCCATATATTGAACCACCCCTGCATACTTGGGATGAAGTCTACTTGGTCATAGTGGATGATACCTTTGATGTGTTCTTGGATTCAGTTTGCAAGTACTTTGTTGAGTATTTTTGCATCAATATTCATAAGGGAGATTGGCCTGAAATTCTCTTTCTTTGTTGGGTCTTTGTGAGGTTTAGATACCAAGGTGACTGTGGCTTTATAGAATGAGTATGGTAGTATTCCTTTGTGGAATAGTTTGAAGAGAATTGGTGTTAGCTCTTCTTTGAAGGTCTGGTAGAATTCTGCACTGAAACCATCTGGCTTTGGGCTTTTTTTTTCCATGGGAGACTGTTAATGACCACTTCTATTTTCTTAGGGGATATAGGACTATATAATTGATTTACCTGGTCTTGTTTCAGCTTTGGTAAGCAGAATCGATCAAGAAAATTGTCCATTTCATTTAGATTTTCAAATTTTGTGGCATATAGGCTAATGATTGTTTGGATTTCCTCAGTGTCTGTCATTATGTCCCCCTTTTCATTCCTGATTTTGTTGATTTGGATGGTGTCTCTTTGCCTTTTAGTTAGTTTGGCTAAGTGTTTGTCTATCTTGTTGATTTTCTTAAAGAACCAGCTCTTGGTTTCATTGATTCTTTGAATTGTTTTATTTGTTCCTAATTTATTGATTTCAGCCCTGAGTTTGATTATTTCCAGCCATCTACTCCTCTTTGGTGTATCTGCTTCGTTTTTATCTAGGTCTTTTAGGTGAGCCATTAAGTTGCTTGAATGAGATGTTTCGAATTTCTTCTTGAAGGCATTTAGTGCTATGAACTTTCCTCTTAGCACTGCTTTCATTGTGTCGCATAAGTTTGAGTATATTGTGCTTTCATTTTCATTGAATTCTAGGAAGACTTTAATTTCTTTCTTTATTTCTTCCCTGACCCAGCTGTCATTGAGTAGCAAGTTGTTCAGTTTCCATTGGTGTGTAGGCTTTTTGTTATTTGTGTTGTCATTGAGATCCAGCTTTAGTCCATGGCGATCATATAGGATACATGGGATAATTTCAATCGTTTTGTATCTGTTGAGACTTGTTTTGTGACCCACTATGGTCTATTTTGGAGAAGGTTTCATGAGGTGCTGAGAAGAAGGTAAATTCTTTTGTGTTTGGTGAAAGGTTCTATAGATGTCTGTTACGTCCATTTGATTCATGACCTCTGTTAGAATCATTGTCTCTTTGTTTAATTTCTGTTTTATTGACCTGTCCTTTGTTGAGAGTGGGGTATTGAAGTCTACCCATGGATTTCTTAAGAACCAATTGCAAAATATAAAAAAGGGAGAGTTATATCTCCTCAAACCACAGAATTATCTTAATCATGCTCTCTTTATTTAAAATTTTTTGAATATGGATATACAAGGCGATTCTGTGGCTGAGCGATTGTGGCACTCTAATACCAAAGATTATTATGCCCAAGTAAAATGGAAAGATCCAATTACTGGAATATGGCAGGGCCAAGACCCTGTATTGATATGGGGAAGAGGGTATGTTTGTGTTTTTCCACAGGATGCAGAAGGAGCCAAGTGAATCCCAGAAAGGCTCCTGTGATTTGTGCAAGAACCAGAAGAAGAATATTCCTGCTGTTGACCATGGTGAATTCTGTCCTGATGGTGAACTGAGAGCTATATTGGGCTTATGCTCCTGGCCCACCCTTCTTTCATTCTGCTCTTGAGAGAAGATGTTGTGCAGAGAAACCTCTTAGATAAAATGTGACTGAGCTTGATTGGTCTGGTAATCAGGAAAATTCTCAACAAAAAAAAGAAGAATGGGGAAAAGAGGACTGACTTTGGGACTTTGGTCTTATTCTCGTTTTCAACAGACACATATTTAGAAGCTTGTTACAGAAACTTTTGGGAGGCCCTATAATTGCCTATGTATAGTCTCCTTATGCTTTGTTGTTTGGAAATGTTAAGACTTTAACACAAGATTCAAACTTTAATGTTTCTTGCCCTCAATGTAAACTACAGGTTCTAGTCATTTGATAGCCTTTTATTATGGTACCTGTGAATGTTACTCAGGCTTGATATTTGATAAGGGGTCATCTTGCAAGTGCCTTTTATGGAATGTTATATGATTTGACTTATTACTCTTATTAGGAGCATTTCTCCTACCAATGATAATTAGTCAAAGAAAGGTAAGATATCTCTGAAGAATATTCAACCTAAGACAGGGCATGGATGATGGAATTCATGAACCAATGATTGGTAAGAATATATCTTTCAAGAGAGACAACCTAAGACAGGCACAATCTTCTGCTCCGTAGCTCTTAAGCTATGGTCAATTTTTAAAATATAAAAGGGGATACCTGTGGAGAGCTGTTTGTTTGTCCAGGTGCTTTTATTATTGAGCTTTCAGTGAAAAACATGTTTTCACCACGGCCTTTGCCTGGAAACAGGGATAGACAGGATGTGTTTCGAAGTTCACTTCCTTTTGTTTAAGGATCACACAGACAGGTGGTCAAGGTAAACAAGTTTGACTTCTTGATGAACTTGATTGTATCAAAGTGCTTTGCTCTGACTATAGAAAGGGACTGTGGAATAAACTGAGTGCCTGGTTTCTACAAGAAGCCCTCTCTAACAGATCCCATGTGTAGTGTCTTGTTTTGTTTTGTTTGTTTGTTTTTAAGTTTTCTTTCAATCCTCACTCCCAACTCAAGAACTGTTGAACTCTGCCTGTGGGCTCTGGCATACCACCAAGCTATGTATACCACTACTATGCCCCTAGAGTTGTGGTGCCATGATGAACATTGTTGTGGTTCATAGGCATCATAACTGGATAGGACTACTGGTTGTTTCCAACCTTTGGAAGTTAGCATGGTGCTTTCTAATATCATGAACTCCAGTCCTCAAAGAAAAGGAACTCCAATTAGTTCCAGTTCAGGGGTCTCTGGACTGTTGTATTTGTCATTAATATTTACTTTTGATATATTTTTTAGTAAAGCCCCACTTTGGGCACCATTTGTTGTATTTGGTGGTTAATATTTTCTATTGGTATATCTTTTAGTAAAGTTGTGGTTAATCCTAAACAGCTGTATAACCAAATCACCACACAGAGACTAAGATTTATTTAGTTAACCTAGAACACAATGCTGGGCAATAGTTACTCCATCCTAAACCACCAAGCCTGCATTGTTCCTACCATTTAGATTTTACCCATTATACTTGCTTTTAGTGATATCTTAGGTCCGGTTCATTTCTCCACAACATTCCAAAACCTCTCCTCCAGCCTTTGTTCTCCCAGCTTCTCTCCTGCCACTTCTCCTCCTCTGCCTCCCATTCCTTCCTCTCCTCTGACTCCTCCTCTCTCCCTCCTACTCCTTCCTCTCCATTGTTCAACATTGTGGCTGGTTGTTTTACTTTGGCATGTTTACACAAAGTTGAGACAGGCGATACTTAGAATAAGTATCACAATGCAATGTCCGGATTAAAACCTGAGACTGTGGGAGAGAAATCAGCATTTCAATGAAAAAAGAACATTATACTAACACTGGACTCTGTGTCTAATGCCCATGACATTTTCAGAAATAGGGACTTGTCTTCCAGTTTTGGGTGTGTGTATGTGTGATCATGGGTAACAACACTTCCTTTTATTTATCTACTTCCTGTATATGTTTGAGATATGGCCTTTTATATTCCTATCAGGTCTCTTGCTTCCACACTTCTTGTGCTGTTATATGCTCTTCGTGTGGAAACATAAGTCAAAACAAACTCTTTCTTCTATGAGCTTCTGGTCATAATATTTTAGCACAGTAACAGAAATATAAAGAATCTATATGTTTTTTTATTTTATATGCTTTTTTCTAAATTCCATAGATAATAAGAAACATGTAATTGCTTCTGTGAATTTCTTTTTTTTTACTTAGCCAGATAATGATTACTTAAACTTTGATTGTTGCTGAATGAACCTTTGTGCGTACATGCACATTTTCTAGTTAAAAACAAAATTCAAATCATAAAGAAAAACTTGTTGTGTACCATTAACTTTTAATTTAATTTTAAATAATCATTCATTTGGGCATTATTGTAGATTAGTATGGGTGTGTAAGTACATAAAAGCACAGCCTGGCAATGGGATGTATAATCGTCATTGCAGAACTTCGGAGGTTAAGAAAAGAGGATCATGAGTTTTAGTTTAATTTGAATTATATAATATGATCCATTATAAGTAAAGTAATAAAGCATAAAGGAGAGAGAAGAGGAGAGAAGGGGTAGAAGGAAGAAAAAAATAAAAGAAATGGAGAGAAAGCAAAGATCTATGAACACTTTCCACAATAGTGACATCTCATTTCAAACTATATTTTCTGTAGATATTATTTTGCCTATATGTATATCTTTGCACTGTGTATGTTCAAGGACAGAAGTAGGTATCCGCTTCCCTGGTACAGGAGTTGTAGGTGGTTGTGAGTCATCACATTACTTGGGTGCTAGGAATTGAACCTGGGTCCTCTTAGCCACTGAGCCATCTCCATCCCAATGGTTACATCTTACAAAATTATAGTACAGCATCACACTTGAGATACTGATATAGATAACAGTACATGTAAGAAGAGTTGGGTCCAAATAAGGTGCCTAGTGTGGCTCTTTTAATGCTGTAAAAATTTTGTTAGCTTCCCAGTCCCTAGACATCAATAACTTCTAATATATTTACCTGGTGTTTTATTTATAACATTTTAAAACTATTTCCCCCTAGAGCCTACAATCTATCTAATCTTGGGTTCTTGGCATAGTAACAGTTTCAGTTATAGGTTCTAGCTCATGGAGAGGATTATAAATCCAAGTTTTAAAAGTAGTTGGTTTCTCCCATAACATTTGTGTCACTGTTTCACCAGCGTATATGTGGCTTGAAGGACCAAGTTGTAGCTTGCAGGGTTCATAGCTAGATGAGACTGACAATTGATTTTCTCTTCCTTTGCTATGTTTAGCACCTTCCAGTATCTGTGAATCATAGTCAGTAGGTGTGAACCTTCTAGTTAATCATCACCTTTCTTTTTCCACATTTGATAACGTAAGTAGTAAGGGAAAACCTACTTCTATTATTCTATTAAAGAACATCACAATAAAACAACTTCTAATGAAATATTTATACCCATAGATGAATGCACTGCTCAACTCTCACCAGAAAAACTTCTTCCTGCAGATAGTAATAAACAGAGAGACTCACAACTAGATAATTAGCAAAGAGCGAGGGACTTTCATGCATTTAGCTCAAAATGGGAGGTCTTTATTATAACCTCCCCCTCAAGGCTCACTACGTATGCTGAAGAGGAGGCAGAAAGATTGTAAGAGCAGTAAGTGGTAGACAACTTCAAGGAAATAGTATTTTCCAGACACAACAGGACTGGTATACATATGAACTCACGAAGACTATGACAGCATGCACAAGACTGCATAGGTTCAAGTCAGACAAAAATTCTAGCATGAAAAAGGGCAACGAGACGCAAAGTCCTTCCCCCAGAGAAGAAGTTATTTGCAATTGAAAGCTGCTGAAAGTGGGAAAAATCAGAGTCCTGTTGGGTATATAAACCACATTCCACATGCTCAGGAGTAGCTGGAAAATACAAAATGATTATTTGTGCATGCCTGTCTGTAATTTTTTGTTTTGGCTTTGTGTTAGTTTTGGGGTTTTTTAAAGACACAAAATTGGGTAGGGAGAAAGAGCAGAAGAGTCTGGGAGGAGCTTGGGGAGGAGAACACTTATGATCAAAACATGTTGTAAGAATTAAGAAAAACCCTCTTGTCTACAGCAAAAAATTTCTTAAACTGAAAGAAGTCATGGCTTTTTATGGGGCTGATTAATATTGGTGTTAAAAAATTGCAACAATAAAATATTTCTGAATATGACTACAAATTAATTAAAATTCAGACATGGAATAAATCTGAAATGTTTAGGGAAGGGAATGGCCATGTTACAGTATGTAACTTCACTGTAGCCTTGGCCCTGACATAGGACACAGCCATTTTGTGTGTGCAGTGTGTCATATCACACCCCCCCAGAAGTACTGTCAGAGCTTTATCCTAAATTATGGACAAATGTATATTGTGGGCTGCAGTAATCTTACTTAACAGATAATATTTCTGATCTTATAGAAAGCCATATTTTGCTTACAAAAAGAAAGACTTTATACACTCCTAACTCTATTCTTCACATTGTAAATACCAAATTGTTGTGTCTTTGGGTTGTATGTGTTAAACAAACAAGCACACCCATTTCATTAATATGCAAATGTGTTTTTATCTTCAATAAATGGTGAAATTATACCTTTCTGAGAGAGTTGTTTTAAAATAAATTTCTTTATTTTCACTCAATATTTGATTTGTATACACTGAATATAACTAGATATCTTTGTCCACAGAAGATGTTCTCAGGCTAATAGAATTATATGTGAGTTTATATCTCAAAAAACGTCTGCCCTGAGATTAATAGTAGAGTAGACAGCTCCAAAGCATCTTTTACCTCTGGCTTTGGGCAACAAGCTGAGCAAAAGATCTTAAATACAAGTTCAGTGTTAGGTAGATAGCATTGTGCGCTCTGCACAATAAGGTGAATAAAGTTAACAATGATAAAAAAATTGTGAAAACAAAGGACTTTTTAATATACTCACTGTCAAATGTAATTAATGTGATAGAAATGCAAGTTACCTTGACCACTACTCATTGTATGCATGGATCAACACATCACATTTTAGCCCACAAATAGATGCAAATACTATGTGTCGAAAAAATAAAATGAATAGACTGTTAAAGGCTACAATCTTTAATTATAAAGCACACTAATACATTAAAGGCTGCATTACAAAAAATAGTCACTGTAGTTGCATATAAAATGTGACCTGCAGAAGAGAGCTATGTTCTCAGACTTTACTCCACAAGCATATAAATTTCATCAATTACTAGATGTATTTTTTATTAATATACAGTAAACTCATAGGTATCTTTATGTAAAACAAAATAAATATTTGTGAACTTAATGTACGTCATGTTAGAAGAAATTGTGTTTAAGATATATGTCAATGTTTAAGATATATTGACATATATCTTAAAATCCAAGCTTCATGTGAGAGAAATGCATTTACAAATATTTCTGGTCTGGTGTTTGAAAGAACTGAAAAGTTGTGAGAGTGAATGGAACAAATGCTGACACAGGAGAGCACTTAACAAAGGTTCTCAGAGAGGAGTAAGTTTGAACTCAGGTAATGCAAACTCCAGAAAAGAAATAAAACACATTCTGCTTCTACCATCTAATCGTAAAAACCAAGCTTCTGGCTTTGAATCTTTGATGGCTGCAATAAAGGTAAGTTTTCCAATCCCAGCGTAAAGAGACCGCTCATAGTTTCCCCACTAAGAGTCTCTTCAGAGATCCTTTTACATCTTTATTCCTCAGGCTGTAGATGAAGGGGTTCAGCATAGGAGTGACCACTGTGTACATCACAGAGGCTGTTGCACTTGCTTGTGAGCTGTGGCTTGCAGCGGAACTGAGGTACACTCCTAGACCTGTGCAGTAAAATAAGGAGACCACCGACAGGTGAGATGCACAGGTGGAAAATGCTTTGTACTTGCCCTGAGCTGTGGACATTGCACGTATGGAGGACACTATCTTGTAGTAAGAGTAGAGGATGCCAGAGAGAGGGACAGTAGCCAATACCACAAGTGCAACATACATGACCACATCATTAATAAAGGTGTCAGAACAGGCGAGCTGGGCCACTTGATTCAACTCACAGAAGAAGTGTGGGATTTCCAATTCTGTGCAGAAAGACATCCGTAACACCATCATGCTTTGTAACAAGGCATGCAGAACACTCACAATCCAGCAAACAAGAACCAGAAATCTACAAAGTCTGTGATTCATGATGATAGTGTAATGCAGGGGGTGACAGATGGCCACATAACGGTCATAGGCCATCACAGCCAGGAGGAAATTATCCAGTTCCACAAAAATCAGAAAAAAGTACATCTGGGTAATGCAATCTGCATAGCTAATAGTTTCTCTCTTTGTCTGAATGTTCACTAGCATCTTTGGGACAGTGGTGGAGGTAAAACAGATGTCTACAAATGACAGGTTAGAGAGAAAGAAGTACATGGGTGTGTGCAAGCTGGCATCTGCGATGATGGCCAGGATAATGAGCAAATTTCCAACAAAGGTGATCAAGTACATGGAGAGAAAAAGGCCACATGTAACAGGCTGCAGGTCCGGGTCCTGTGAAAATCCCAATAGAACAAATTCTAAAGGGTGTGTATTGTTTCTTGGCTCCATATGTAGTATATCACTATGACAAAAAAATAACATGAGAAATATTCATAAAAATGACATTGCTGAAAGGGATAAACAATATAATTTGTATTCTACTGTAAACAAGTTTCTTAATTTAATCCATGGGCTTACGACCTTACAGAGTATCTCTAGTGCTATTACTATTTAAGAATCCTTGTTTTACACTGAGTTATTCCCCCAAGAGTTTATACATACCACAGATTTAGTTAGAAATTATTTCTTAAAGTCAAGTAATATGTTTGACTCTGTTCCAGCTGTTTTCTCCCCAGTGATCAGAGGCTGCTAAGAAACAGAAGTTCACATACATTAAGGACACACAAAGGCATCCATTGTAGGCTTAGATTTTTTTTTAACAAAACTACTTTATTTAGGGTTCTTAAATGCTTCTACCTCTCTTCCAACCCACCGACAAGAGGCAGAGGAGAAAGAAGGTTATTAGGAAAAAGGGGTTGTAGACCTTTTTAAAAGTAGTTCATTGGGGCAAGTCCACTATTTGTTGTCCAGTCCAAATGCCAACACCAAACAGCAATACAAATCAGCACAATTCAGCAGATCGGGACAAATTGGTGAAAGCCACAAGATTAAGTTGGATTGCCCTAAGAAGTTCTCTGGAACATTTCTCTCTGCTCAGTGATGTCAATCCAAAAAGTGTTGTCTCACTAACTGTGGGCCTCTATATATCTCCTCTTCTCAAAGTCCACCAACAAATGTTCTCAGTTAGCCAAAGTCATGCTCCTAGGATGAGACAGGAGCAAAACATGGCAAAACATCACGTGCCCTCTCACAAAACAGCTTCCAGCAAAACATCACATGACATAACTTCACAGACACATAAAGAAATTAACTGTATATAACTTTATGTATAAACACATATTTTCATATAGACAAACTAGCTGAATTATATGCATTAAATATTTCTGGTCTTTGTAAAAAGTAGTTATACCTCAGTAAAATTCTTTTAAAATAAGTAAAAGATGGTAAAGATGTTATGAAGAAAAGTGTGTATAAGGGAGTGAGCATTCAAGAATTTGTGTGATATAATTTTATGGATATACAGAGCACACTCTCAATAATCAGTATCATCATCACCCAGAAATACTAATTTTTAGATATGCTCAGGTATTGCTGGCAGAGAGGATGATCTAACCAGAGACCACCAAGCCTGAGAATCTGAGTCCAATAGCAAGGCCTCAACCCACACTATAGGAGAGAAATACCCCCTCATACTGTCTTCTGTTTCCTGTGATCATTTGCAGACACAAAATAGTTTTGGTTGTGAACCTAGCCTTCAGTGACAGAGCCATCTATCTAACCCTCTACACACAAAATAAATAAATAAATGGTTAAAATGACTCAGAAATTATATGTTATAAAAAAGCAGCATAATAAAACCCATCATATTTTACAGAGTGTAGATAGTAATTATAAGGAGGAAGTAATGACAATAACTATGATTATGAAGATGATGATGATAACAAGGAGGAAGACGTTAGAATTAGGACATTTTCCCCCCTGAGGGAGGAGCAGCCTTGCCAGGCCACAGAGGAAAACAATTCAGCCAGCCCTGATGAGACCTGATAGGCTAGGGTCAGAAGGAAGGGGAGGAGGACCTCCCTTAGGATATTTTTTCAAAAATGTTCAGCTGTCAGAGGAATAACTTGAAGAAAGCCCCTGAAGTAGGTGATTCTTTCGGATGTTCTTGGCTATACAGGAGCCAGTGTGAGGTCAAAGAGAAACAGAAGTGATAATAATTGACATCACAGAAAGTTGAGAAACGAGGTTTCCCAGCTTGGACAGAGATATGAGGGTGGCCTTCATCACAGTATGTGCTTATTGCTTGGTATTAACTTTGGTGTAAAAACATCCACTGAGCAATGTGTTTACCTTGCCTACTATGATTAAATTAAATTATCTATCACTCTTTATTATAAGACTCAAGTTGGAGTACATGGATCCAGGAAATCCCTGCTCTGAGAACTATGCATGTACTAACTGCCACTACCTCCAGCATGGCCCCTGAGCCTTTGCTGCTAGGGATTTGCTTCTCATAGATGCCCAGACATGGCTGGCAGAGAAGACGGTCTAAGCACAGACCACCAAGTCTGATAATCTGAGGCCAATAGCAAGGGATCAACCCAGATGATAGAAGGAGAGAAGGGCCTGCCCCTTTTCTCTACTGTAGTACTTCATAATTTTCATTTTTAAAGCTTCTTATGGACAAAGGAGCTCAGGGCTAAGTTTTGCTAACTTCCATGACTCATTATAATAAACATATATGCACATTTATATGAAAAGAGTGATAAATAGGTATAAAATGGACACAGGGGTAAACACACACATTACACTATAAGGCAAAAAGGTAGTTTGTGAAGGCAAAATACAGTAATACTTTCTTTGAGAGAAAGCATTGGAAACAAGGATTAAAAGTGCCCTGCCTCAGTTTACCAGACAAAGACGTTGTCAGACTCCTGCACCACAGAAAGGAAAGGACTAATAAACATATATATGCACAGTGTTAAGGTATTGAAATAATTATGAACTATGGCTCATAGGCATACATTTACTCACATAAAAGTTTCCATACCCAGAGGAAAGGGTAAAGCACCCTGAAAAGTACATCAGGAACTTTTCTATTGCTAGTAAGATTTTCAAGAACTCATTTCTCTGCATTCTTCTCAATATAAACATAGTTGAGTATGTCTCATCTTAAACAGAATAACATTCCTCTCCATAACTAATACCCTGCTTATCAACTCTCTGTAACTGAAAAGATTGTCAGAATTAAATTTTTTACTGAAAGCATTTTAAGCCATGAACCTGGTGCTGATCAGTTTAACATTCATTTCTCATTTTAATATTAGGAACACATACAAAATAATGAGCAAATTAATAATAATGAATTAATGACATATTTTAAATAAATGATAAATCACAAAGCAAGCAATGACACCAAGTCCACTCTGGGCTAGGGGCCTGATTCTCAGCTGATGTTGAGTAAATGTTCTTGGGTTCTATTCTCTTAACCTCCCTGCAGAAGCTACTGAGCTCTCACCTGGACCTGAGGCTATGGAAGAAGGTCTCCCTGGGAAGGTCAAGGTCTTCCTTAGTTGGCTGAGGATGGAGACTGAAGCTCTGCCTCACACAGGAGAGTAGGAAGGAGTCAGGGGTTTGATTGAGACTTAAGACACCAAAAGATACACCATATGTTGTCTAGCTCAGTGCTGCTCAGTCTAAGGGTCATCAGAGGAGGCATTTACAGCCTCCTATATGTGTTCATTAGACACTCTCTCCTCTGCTTACATTATTCTCTAACCACACAATTTCCCTGTAGGCATTGGTCTGAAAAAAAAAAGAAAGAAAGAAAGAGAAATTCTCCTGGTTGTCTTTCCCTTGGGGGCTAGGTTACAATCCAGCAACTATGCTTTTAATTCCTTCTTTCTCCATAAACTCACATACTGCCCAGAAGCCTGGCCTCCTAGCATTACATCTCTGCACCATATTGAATCTAAACAGTGATGAGTCTTTCTTGATTGGATGTCATGAGTCACTAAAGCATTGGTGGTGGTGGATACAAATCTTTTGGTACTTTTACATAATTCTTAGCTCTTATTTAACAAAATGGGTATTTATGTGTGTTCTTTGGTATAAAATATTGGAACTTGCATTTCTTGGTTTCTTGGTTCAGGGTCCTTTACTCAACCTGAGTAGATATTTTATCATCAGAGCCCAAGAGTTAGCATTACTTCTGTCATTCTGAAATGGAATCTCTTTAGAAGAGATTCTCCTGAGCTACTCTATGAACTGTGCATGCCAACATAGTTCTTATCTCTAGAATAAAAAGAAATGGTTCCTCTGAAATCGAATATGAGTGAACATGGTCCAGGAGCACAGATCCAGCTTGGACCAAATACTGTGTTCTGAAGAGGTAGCAATTTCATGAAGTTTTTCTGTAACGTAACCAACTCTTCAATCAATACACCGACTCTTAAAGCAATACGCTTTACAAATATGTTGGTTGAAAAATCAGGTAGCTGGATTATAGCAAAGTGAGAAAACTTATGCTTCAGGCCTCAGATCAGTTTGTCCATATCATTGAAGTCCTAATTAATCACCCAGCCAGCCAACCAACCAATCATCCAGTCAGTCTCACTGGACCTTTTTTTATAAGTATGGTCCTTCAGAGAGCAAGATTCATATTAGTTTACTTCTATTGCTGCAATAGAATGTCCCAATGAAATTCTTAAAGATATCAGGGATACAAGGTCCATATGTAAACATTATTATGTTTAGATACAGCAAGCCAATTGCCAACATCAAATTAGATGGAGAAAAACTCAAAGCCACTCCACTAAAATCAGGAACAAGACAAGGCTGCCCACTCTTTCCCTACCTGTTTAATATGGTACTTGAAGTTCTAGCTAGAGCAATAAGATACTAAAGGAGATAAAGGACATACATATTGAAGAGGAAGTACGCAAAGTATTGCTATTTGTAGATGATATACTGTATGTAAGCAACCCCAAAATTTCCACCAGAGAACTCCTACAGCTAATAAACAGCTTCAGCAAAGTGGCTGCATAAGAAAAAAAATCAGTAGCTCTCCTGTACACAAAACACAAATGGGCTGAGACAGAAATTAGGGAAACTATACCCTTCACAATAGCCACAAATAATATAAAGTATCTTGGTGTAACTCTAACCAAGCAAGTCGAAGACCTGTATGACAAGAACTTCAATTCTCTGGAGAAAGAAATTGAAGAAGATTCCAGAAGAGGAAAGATTGGTAGGATTAATATAGTAAAAATGGCCTTCTTACCAAAGGCAATCTACATATTCAATGCAATCCCCATTAAAATACCAATACAGTTCTTTACAGACTTTGAAAGAACAATTCTCAACTTTGTATAGAAAGACAAAAACAAAAACAAAAAACAGAATAGCTAAAACAATCCTATACAATAAAATATCTTTTGGAGGTATCTCTATCCCTGACTTCAAGCTGTGCCATAGAGCAACAGTAATAAAAACTGCACGATACTGGCATATAAATAGACTAGTTAGCCAATGGAATCAAATCAAAGACCCAGAAATAAACCCACACACCTACAGAAACCTGATTTTTGACAAAGATGCCAAAACCATACAACAGTAAAAAGTTAGCATCTTCAACAAATGGTGCTGATCTAACTGGATGTCCACATGTAGAAAAATGCAAATAAATCCAAATAGATCACTCTGCACAAAATTAAAGTCTAAGTGGATCAAAGACTTTAACATAAAACCATATACCCTAAGCCTGTTAAAAGAAAAAGTGGGGAAGAGCTTTGAACTCATTGGCACAGGAGACAACTTCCTGAACAGAACATCAACAGCTCAGGCTCTAAGGTCAACAATTAATAAGTGGGACCTCTTGAAACTGAAAAGCTTCTATTAGACAAAGGACACTGTCAATAAAATGAAAAGACTATATATATATATATATATATATATATATATATATATATTGGGGAAAGATCTTCACCAATCCTACATGCCACAAAGGGCTAATATCCAGAATATATAACACACTAAAAAAAAAAAATCAAACACTGACAGAGAATCCAAGGTGGCTGTGCCAATAGCACAGTGTGTCTGATCAGCAGGGCAGCAGTGAATGCATAGTGACCAACAGACCAAACTGCGGGCCCCAAAACACAACAATTGTGTTCCCCAGGTGAGAGGAAACCCCACCGTGAAGGAAACAATCAAGTCTGACATCATGTCACCCAGCTAACTCCTGGGTTCCTGCAGTTGGGCACATAGCCACACACCTGTGTGCTATGCTCATGGTCCTAGACTAAACTGTGGGCCCCAAAGCACCACAGAGTGGGTCTTCCAGTTGTGAGGAATCCCCAATAGTGAGGAAAACAATCAGGGCACCCAGCTAATCTCCAGAAAAGTTCCTAGGTTCCTGCAGGCTTAGAATCTCTAGCCTCTGTCACATGCCTGTGGGCTGGGCTCACTGGCCACTAAATAACTTCTTGGTAGTGGGGCATGGAACTCCAATCTCAGACCTACAGATGCCTGGGAACACAGGATCAGCCCCAGATGCTGCTCCAAAGCTCAATCTGTCTCCCTAGTGAGACCCACCAAACCTCTGGGCTTGGTGGTTCTTCAAGAGGGCTACTACCAGCAAACACAGGGTCTGAGCACCTGTAGCTCACTGAAATTCAGAGAAAGAAAACCAGTGGCAGGGAAGCTGGCTCCAGGACTTCCTCTGATTAGGGGAGAACCCGTGGGCTCCTAAGGAGACCAGTTAGCCACAGGATCATACACCTGAGGAGAGCTGCAACAGTATCCTGAAAATCACCAGGCAATCAGACACCAAACCCAACAATCTGAGGAAGGCTCCTTCAGGAACAATCAGCTTCCTGTCAAGGGGACTTCCTACACCACCCTGCCTTCCCCAGGACTCCAGAAGGCACCAGGAATTTCCAGCCAACACCTGAGACAGCCAGATGGGTAAAGGCCACTGTAAAAACAGAATCACCAAAGCCAAAACAATATGGCATCTCCAGAACCCAGTACCCTAACACAAGTGAAACTCAAAAAAATGGCCTTAAACCAATGCTTATGAAGATGATAGTGGAAGAAATGAAAAAAATCTGTAAAGAAATACAGGAAAATAAAGTCAAACATACTGTGGCCTTTAAAGAGGAAATAATTAAATCACTGAAAGAAATAAAGTTCACACAAACAGCTGAAGGAATTGAATGAAAGGCAAGAAAATACAAACAAACAAATGAGTGAAGAAAATCAACAAAATGGTTCGAAATCTGCAGCTGGAAATTAAACATTAAAGAAAACACAAACTGAAGAAATCCTGGAGAGGGAGAAAACAGGAGTTACAGAAGTAAGCATCTCCAACAGAATACAAGAGATGAAAGAAAGAATCTCAGGTGTAGAAAATACAATGGAAGGAATTGATGAATCCGTCAAAGAAAATGTTAAAGGGGCTATGGCTGGGATACAAAGTAAATAACCTGATTAACACAAAAAAATAAAAAATTAAAAAAAAGGATTTTCTAACACTCATGCTTCTGTTACATGTTCATTTGGCCCAAATGTCAACAAATAAATTTCTTTTTAAAAATTAAAAAAAATTCCTGACACAAACCATCCAAAAAATAAATAAAGAACAACATAAAAAGACAAAAACCTAAGAATAATAGGAATAGAGGGGAAAAGGGATTTACATCTCCAAGGTTCAGAAAATATTTTCAACAAAATCATAGAAGAAAAATCTCTCCAATTTAAAAGATGCCTATAAGCATACAAGAGGCCTACAGAACACCTAATAGATAAAACCAGAAATAACCACATAGTAATCAAAACACTAAATGTACAACAACAAAAAAAAATATTAAAAGCTGCAAGGGAAAAAGGCCAAGTACCATTTAATGTCTAACCCATCAGAATCACACCTGACTTCTCAACAAAGACTATGAAAGCCAGAAGGGCCTGGACAAATATCATGCAGATCCCAAGACAACACAGATGCCAGCCCAGACTACTATACCCAGCAAAACTCTCCATCATCACAAATGGAGAAAACAAGATATTCAACTATGAAAAAAATTTAAACAGTACCTACCCACAAATCCAACCCTACAGAAGATACTAGAAAGAAAAATGCAAACCCAAAAGGCTAACTACACTGAGAAAAACACAGAAAATAAATAACTTCTCTAGGGCAAAACTAAAAGTAGACAAACACACTACCACACCAACATCAAAATAAAAGGAACTAACAGTTACTGGTCATTGATCACTCTCAACATCAATGGACTCAACTCTCCAATAAAAAGCCAGAATAACAGAATGGATGTATAAGTAGAATCAAACATTCTGCTGCATACAAAAAACACACCTCAGCCACAAAGATAAATATTACCTGAGAGTAAAGGGCTGGAAGATGGATTTCCAAGTAAATGGACTCAGTAAGCATGCAGAAGTAACCATTCTAATATCTAACAAAATAGACTTTCAACCAAAATTAATCAAAAGAGATGAGGAAAGTCTCCTCAAGATCCAGCCATACCACTACTGGGCATATATCCAAAGGAGGCTCAAGTACACAAAAAGGACATTTGCCCAACCATGTTTGTAGCAGCTTTATTTGTAATAGCCAGAAGCTAGAAACAACCCAGATGCCCCTCAACTGAAGAATGGATGCAGAAATTGTGGTACATCTACACAATGGAATATTACTCAGCAATGAAAAGTAAGGAAATCATGAAATTCGCAGGTAAATGGTGGGATCTGGAAAGGATCATTCTGAGTGAGTTGTCCCAGAAGCAAAAAGACACACATGGTATTTACTCACTCATAGATATACAACATAGGACAAACCCACTAAAACCTGTGCATCTAAAGAAACTAAGCAAGAGAGAGGACCCTAACTAAAATGTCCAATCCCCATCCGGAAAGGCAAAGAGGATGGACATCAGAAGAAGAAAACAGGAAACAACCTAGGAACCTACCACAGAGGGCCTCTGAAAGCCTCTGCCCTTCAGACTATCAAAGCAGATGCTGAGCCTGATGGGCAACTGTTGGGCAGAGTGAATGGAATTTTAGGTAAGAACTGGGAAATAGTAAGAGCTGGAGAGGACAGGGTCTCCACAAGGAGAGCAACAGAACAAGAAAATTTGAACACAGGGAACTTCCCAGAGACTCATACTCCAACCAAGGACTATTCATGGAGATAATCCAGAACCCCTGCACAGATGTAGCCCAGGGCAGTTCAGAGTCCAATTGGGTTACATAGTAATGTGAAGAGGGACTGCCTCTGACATAATCTGATTGGCCTGCTCTTTGATCACCTCCCTCTGGTGGGGGGGAGCAGCCTTACCAGGCCATAGTAGAGGACAATGCAGCCACTTTTGATGTGAAGTGACAGACTAAGATCAGAAAGGAGAGGAGAACCTCCCCTATTAGTGGACTTCGGGAGTGGCATGCAAGCAGAGGGAGGAGGGAGGGTGGGATTGGGAGGGGAGGAGGGAGGGGCTTATGGGGGGATGCAGAATGAATAAAGTGTAATTGATGAAAAATTAAAAAAAAGAGATGAAGAAGGTCAATTCATACTCATCAAAAGAAAATTCTACCAAGAAGAAATTTTAATTCTGAACATCTATGCCCCAAATACAAGGGGCACCCACATTTGTAAAAGAAACATTAATAAAGCTTAAACCACACATAGATTTCCCATACATTAATACTGAGAGATTTCAACACCCCATTCTCAGCAAAGGACAGTCAATGAAACAGAAACTAAACAAAGAAACAATGACACTAACAGATTTTGTGAATCGATCAGATTTCATGATACATACAGAACTCTTCACCCAAACACAAAAGAATAGCACCTCAGCACCTCACAGAACCTTCTCCAAAAGACCACATAGTAAGTCATAAAGCAAGCCTCAACAGATACAAGAAGATTGAAATACTCTCTTGAATCCTATCAGATCTCCATAGAGTAAAGCTGGACCTCGGCAACAACAGAAATAGCAAAAAGCCTGCACACATATGGAAACTGAACAATTCTCTACTCAAGAATAGCTGGGACAGAGAAGATATAAAGAAAGAAATTAAAGACTTCATAGAATTCGATGAAGATAAAGGCACAACATACACAAACTTACAGTACACAATGAAAGTAGTGCTAAGAGGAAACTTCATAGCACTAAATGCCTTCATAAAGAAATACAAAACATTTCACATAAGCAATTTAACAGCTCACCTGAAAGCCTTAGGGAAAAGAAGAAGAAGAAGAAGAAGAAGAAGAAGAAGAAGAAGAAGAAGAAGAAGAAGAAGAAGAAGAAGAAGAAGAAGAAGAGGAAGAAGATACACCCAAGAGAAGTAGACAGCTGGAAATAACTAAACTCAGGTCTAGAAACAACAAACTAGAAACAAAGAAAACAATTTAAACAACCAATGAAACCAAGAGCTGTTTCTTCGAGAAAATCAACAAGATAGACAAAACCTTAGCCAAACTAAAGGCAAAGAAACAGTAACCAAATCAACAAACTCAGAAATGAAAAAGAGGACATAATGACAGACACTGAGGAAATCCAAAAAAATCATTAGGTCTTACTTCAAAAGCTTATATACCACAAATTTGAAAATTTAGATGAAATGAACAATTTTCTTGATAGATTTCACTTACCAAAATTGAATCAAGATCAGGTAAATTAATTAAATAGTCCTATATAACCTAAGGAAATAGAAGCATTCATCAAAAGTTTCCCTTCCAAGGGACTTATTGGGGGATACAAAGTGAATAAAGTGTAATTAATAAAAAAAAATTTAAGTAAAAAAAAAGTTTCCCTTCCAAAGAAATTTCAGGACCAGATGGTTTCAGGGAAGAATTCTACCAGACCTTCAAAGAAGAGCTAGTACCAATACCCTTCAAACTATTTCACAAGTTAGAAACAGAAGGAACATTACCAAACTCCTTATATGAGGCCACAGTCACCTTGATACCTAAACCTCACAAAGACCCAACAAAGAAACAATTTCAGACTGATTTCCCTTATGAACATTAATGCAAAAAAAAAAACCCCAATAAAATACTTGCAAACTAAATCCAAGGACATATCAAAGATATTATCCACTATGACTAAGTAGGCTTCATCCCAGGCATGCAGGGGTAGTTCAATATATGAAAATCCATCAGTGTAATCCACCATATAAACAAACTGAAAGAAAAAGAAAACAACATGATCATCTTCTTAGATGCTGAAGCATTTGATAAAATCCAACACCCATTCATGTTTAAAGTCTTGGAAAGATCAAGGATACAAGCACATACCTAAACATAGCAAAGGCAATATACAGCAAGCCTATAGCCAACATCAAACTAAATAGAGAGAAACTTAAACTAGTTCCACTAAAATCAGGGACAAAGCAAGGTTGCCCACTCTCTCTGTATCTCTTCAACATAGCACATGAAGTCCTTGCTAGAGCAATAAAACAACTGAAGGAGATCAAGGGGATACAAATTGAAAAACAAAAGTCAAAGTATCATTATTTGCAGATGATATGATAGTATACAGGAGTGACCCCAAAAATTCAATCAGGGGACTCCTACAGCTGATAAACACCTTCAGGAAAGTGGCTGAATACAAAATTAACTAAAAAAATGTCAGTAGCCCTCCTTTATACAAAAGACAAATGGGCTGAGAAATAAATTAGGGAAACAACACCCTTCACAATAGCCACAAAAAAAATAAATAAATAAAGTACTTTGGTGTAACTCTAACCAAGCAAGTGAAAAACTTGTATGAAAAAAAAAAAACCCAAAGTCTCTGAAGACAAAAATGAAGAAGATATCAGAAGATGGAAAGATCTCCCATGCTCATGGCTCAGTAGGATTAACATAGTAAAACTGGCCATCTTACCAAAAGTCATCTACAGATTCAATGCAGTTCCCATCAAACTACCAACACAATTCTTTACAGACCTTGAAAGAACAATTCTCCACTTTACATGAGAAAAAAAAAAACCAGAATTGCTAAAATAATCCCATGCAATAAAGATCCTCTTGCTGTATCTCCATCCCTGACTTCAAGCTGCACTACAAAGCAATAGTAATAAAAAACTGCATGGTACTGGTAGAGAAACAAACTGGTTGATCATTGTAATCAAATCAAAGACCCAGAAATAAACCCACACACCTACAGACACCTGATTTTTTTTTCAAAGATGCCAAAACCGTACAGCAGACAAAAGATGGTATCTTCAACAAATGGTGCTGGTCTAACTGGACATCCACATGTAGAAAAATGCAAATAGATATCACCCTGCACAAAATAAAGTCCAAGTGGATCAAAGATCTAAACATAAAACCAGACAATAAATCTGTTGGAAGAAAATGTGGGGAAGAGCCTTGAACTCATTAGCATAGAAGACAACTTCCTGAATAGAATACCAACAACTCAGGCTCTAAGATCAACAATCAATAAATGGGACCTCATGAAACTGAAAAGCTTCTGTAAAGCAAAGGACACTGTCAACAGAACAAAACAACAGCCTACAGACTGGGAAAGGATCTTCACCAACCCTATATCTGAGAGAGGGCTAATATCCAGAATATATAAAGAACTCAAGAAATTAAACACCAGCAAACCAAACAATCCAATTTTAAAATGGGGTACAGAGCTAAACAGAGAATTCTTAACAGAGAAATAATGAATGACAGAGAAACACTTAAACAAATGTTCAGCATCTTAGTCATCAGGGAAATGCAAATCAAAATGACTCTGAGATTCCATCTTACACCCATCAGAATGGCTAAGATCAAAAACTCAAGTGACAGCACATGCTGGAGAGTATGTGGAGAAAGGGGAACCCTCCTCCATTGCTGGTGGGAGTGCAAACTTTAACAACTATGTTGTATTTTATTTTTAACTTTTCCTATTGATATCTTTTAGTTAAGCTGTGGTTAGTCCTAAACAGCTGTATAACCATATCACCACACAGAGACTAGGCTTTATTTAGTTAACCTAGAACACAATGCTGGGCAATAGTTACTCCATCCTAAACCTCCAAGCCCAAATAGTTTCATACCATTCAGATTCACCCATTATACTTGCTTTTAGTGATATCTTAGGTCTGGTTCATCTCTTCACGTCATTCCAAGATCCAGCCTCTGCTCTTTCAGCTTCTGCTCCTGCCCCTTCTCCTCCTCCTCTGCCTCCCACTCCTCCCTCTCCTCCTTCTTCCTTCCTCTCCTCCCACTCTGAACCAGGATGTCCCACCCTCTCCTCTCCTCTCCGTTGCTCAACATGTGGCTGGTTGTTTTAACTGACAAATTGGAGAACAAATGGTGGCATGTTTACACAAACTTGAGACAGGTGATGCTTAGAATAAACATCACAATACAATGTCCGGATTGAAACCAGAGAGCTGGGGAGAGAAATCAGCATTTGAATGAACAAGGGTAAATTGTATACATTCCACAAGAACATTATACCAACATTTCCCCCTTTAAGTCCAATAAAAGGCTCCTTTTCTTTCGATGCAATAATAATTAAGAAATTATGAAGATTGTTAGGTAAAATCTACATGTGCAATGTCCAGTCCATGTGTATTTAGCAAGTTAGGAAAAAGTATCTGATTATCCTATCTATCTTGACAAGTTTAGAGTTCTATACCTAAATTAACTTTTATCCTTATTGGTATTACCTATATGAAAGCATTTCTTAACTTCTAAACAACTTAAGCTTAATTGTGGCACTATAACTATTTGGTCGTCAACTCCATCAGAGACTTGAGAAGGAATAAAATTACTTATTAGAGTAAATAGAAAGTGCATGTTAGCAACTTCCAAAAAATAAAAAATTGACAGAGACAGTTTGCTGCTGAACAGTCACCCATAACTCTCTATAATGTTGGAGCATCATCTTCAGCCTTCTGGCTCAGAATATTTGACAAACATATATGTGAAGCAGGAACTATTTAGGACTTGCTTACCCTATCTTGGCAGAGTTCAGCAGTTGGCTTGTCCTGCATAAGCTTGCCCATTTTTGGCAGAATTTGTCTGTCTTGAAGTGAGGGTATTTTCTTTACCCAAGTGGCTTGTTTGTCACATTTGAAGCCATCTCCATATGGAGGTTCTTCAATGTTCATCATCTTCTTTGAGGTAGTTAGGGTGGTGCCAGGAGATGACCTGTCTCATTGTCAAAGAATCTTTAAAATAATATAAACATTTTAATGCCATATTTTGCAGGACTTTGAAGTTTTTGAAGACTACCTATCTTTATGTAACTGATTTGTCTACAAAAATCATATCTATCTGTTAAACCTAGGATGTATACTCCTGTGATAAATTAGACTAGTGTCTGACATGATTATAAGTTGATTAACTAGCAATTAACTTGCTTTACCTAATATCCTAACCAGTTTTCAATAGCAGTTTAAAAGTATTGGAAGTAAACTTGAATTTGTATCAATATACTAAAGCTTATACCAATGTATCAATAATAGACTTGTTTTTGCACCAATATGGAAAATCCCATACCAGAATTCAAATTAACCTTATTTAAGAATAACAAATAAAATTATAAGTTGAGTAGATTCAATAATCTACCTTTTGTCTTATTATTCCTGTAAAATAGCCCTGTATTTCCCTTTCTTTCTTTTTCCAGCACAATTACTTTGGAAATCAATCTGGCACCTTCTCAAAATATTGGGAATAGCGCTACCTCAAGATTGAGTATACACCCAAAAGATGCTCTACCATTAAACAAGGACACCTGCTCAACTATGTTCATAGCAGTTTTATTCATAATGCCCAGAATCTGGAAGCAACCTAGATGACCCTCAACTGAAAAATAAATACAGAAATTGTAGCACATTTACACAATGGAATACTACTCAGCAATTAAAAACAAGGAAATCATGAAATTTGCAAGCAAATGGATGGAACTAAAAAAGATCATCCTGAGTGAGGTAACCCAGAACCAGAAAGACACTCATGGTATATACTCACTTTTAAGCAGATATTAGCTAGATAATATAGGATAACCATACTAAAATCTACAGACCTAAAGAAGCTCAACAAGGAGGACCCTAGGGAGGATGCTTAAATATCATTCAGAAGGGCAAACAGGATAGACACCAGAAGTAGTGGAAGAGAGGGAACAGGACAGGAGCCTATCACAGGGGTCCTTTGAAAGGCTCCACCCAACAGGGGATCAACATAGGTGCAGAGACTCACAGCCAAACTTTGGTCAGAGAGCAGGGAGTCTAATGGAAGAAGGTGGGGGACAGAAGGACCAGAAGGGGACAGGAGCTCCACAAGGAGACCAACAAGCCAAAAACTCTGGAGTCGGGGGGGGTGGTTTGGAGACTGCAGAAACTGATGCACCAACCAAGGGCCATTCATGAAGAGGACCTAGACCCCCTGCTCAGATGTAGCCATAGGCAGCTCAGTCTCCATGTAAGGGGAGTAAGTCTTCGAGTAAGGGAAGCAGGGCTGTCTCTGACATGAATTTGGTTGTCTGTTCTTTGATGATTTGCCCCTGGCGACTTGGCCCTGACAGGATACAGAGGAAGAGGATGCACGAAGTCCTGATTAGACTTGATAAGTTAGGGTCAGATAGCAGGGGAGGAGGACTCCTCCTTTCAGTAGAATAGGGGAAATGAATGGGGAAGGGGATTAGGGAAGGAAGGTGGGAACAGGAGGAGATGAGGGAAGGCCACAATCTAGATAGAAAATGAATAAATTGTAAAAAATAAAAAAATAAAAAAAAATTTAAAAAGATGGAATCAGTTTCGTGGGGTTGTGGTATTTACTTTAAGTGAAACAATTTGGGCCCTAGCATCGGGGAGAAGTGCATCAGCCCAGAGAGCAGAACTGATTGCTGTACCCCAGGCTCTCAGATGGGGAAAAGGAAAATCTCTCACCCCATACACAGACAATTGTTATGGCTTTTGCTACTGAGCATGTTTATGGTATGATGTATCATTAAAGAAGTGCTGTTTAAGTTCTGTTAAAATTTACTATTAACTATCTTTTAATAATGCTGCTGTTAGTCCTAAGCAGCTTTATATCCAAATCACCACACAGAGACTGGGATTTATTTGATTAACCTAGAACACAATGCTGGGCAATAGTTACTCCATCCTAAACCTCCAAGCTTGCATAGTTTCCTACCATTCAGATTCACCCATTATACTTGCTTTTTGTGAAATCTTAGGTCTAGTTCATGCTCCATGTAGTTCCAAGACCTCTGCTCCTGCCTCTGCTCTCCCAGCCTCACTCCTGCCCCTCTCTCCCTCGCCTCCTTGCCTCCCACCTTCCTGTCCTCTGGCTCCTCCCCTCTCCCGCCTACTCCTTCCTCTCTATTGCTCAACATTGTGGCTGGTTGTTTTATTTTGTCATGTTTACACAAAGTTGAGACAGGTGATGTTTAGAAAAAGTATCACATTGCAATGTCTGATTGAAACCAGAGTGGGGGAAGAGAAATCAGCATTTGAAGGTGTATACATTTCAAAAGAACATTATACCAACAAAGAAGGCTCCTGACTACTGGGGTAAAGGACATTAAAAACAAAGAGGAGAAGATGCCCAGTGACCCACATGCTGCATCACCTGCTGCCAGTGGGAGCCACAACAATGTGTAAGTACTCGACAAACAGATGGGAGAGAGAGAGACGTAGAACAGTTCAAGCAATGGAGACTCCGGGGTGGAGCTGAATAGCCTGTGAGTAGCCTGACCTGCCCCCTGAGGCCATGGTGAAGTCCCAGCCAGTGCTGCTGCTGTGGGTCATGTCTGAGTGCATGGCCATACAGCTGCAGGATTCTGTGTCTATGTCCATGGCTCATGTTACCACTAAAGACCATGCAGATGTCACTGGTCTGGGCTGCAGCTTAGATGTCCAAGGACTATGCAGAGCTGGTCCCACCTCTCAGCGGCTGCACCCCTTGGGAGAGCAGGCCCTGTACCTCACCTGGACAGCACAGTAGATCTGACACTGCTGGTGAGCACAGGTAAGCTGGCCCCGAGGATGTGAGCATGGGAGAGCTGACCTCACCCCCATCTTCAGTGAGAGGGTGTGGGGGTCAGGGGAATATTCTCACCCTTCACCCCTTGCCTCTTTCCACCTGCAGCCATCATGGGATCAGGAGAGCTGACCAAAACCCTTGATGGTGGCAGCAGCACTAGGGAGGGCAGGCCCTGGGCAGCTCAGAAGAACTTGTCCTGATGGCAAAGGCACAAGTGAGCCAGCCCTGAAGGTGTGAGAGCTGTCTCAGCCCCTCACTGATTGCAGCATATTGGAGCACTAGGGATTGCTGGCTCCAGCGGTGTGGGTGGGCATGAGCCATCCTCAAGGGCATGAGAGCAGGAGATCTGGCCCTGCCCCTTGCTAGCTAAAGCATTGTGTGAGCTAGCCAGGGCAGTGCTGCAGAGCTTGCACTGGAGTGCTGGAGGCATGGGTACACAAGAGCAGGTGGGCTGACCAGCTCAGCTTCCACCCAGGCTCAGATCCAGGGTTTTGAGTTGGTCCACACCAACATCTACCACATCTATGAACTGATGGAATGTGTGAAAGGGCTGGTCTTACAGATCCAAAGCTGCAGGACCTTCATAACACAGGGCAGCACAGGATGTCCCAGAGGAGTCCCAGTGAGGATCTAGTGTTGATGGTATGATAAAACCAGAGAACTCGAACCAGACCAATGACTTATTGCAATGAAAATTTGCAAGTGAAGATGTCTGGATACACTATGACACACCACAACTTCCACAACAAGATGTTTTTTATGTTTTGTTTTGTTTTTTTTTTTAATTTAATTTTTCTTTCTTTATTTAATCACTTTACAGCCTGATCCCAGCCCACTCCTTCCTCTCCTCTAAGTCCCACCCCTTTCACCATTCTCCCCCTCTCCTTCTTGGAGAAGGGGAGTCCCCCATGTGGGACCAACCCACACAGGCACCTCAAGTCACAGCAGGACTAAGCACATCCTCTCCCAGTGAGACCTGAAAAGGCATCCAGCTAGGGCAAAGAGATCCGAAGGTAGGCGGGTAGAGAAAGTCCCTACTCCCACTGTTAAAGGACCCACATGCTGACCAGGCTGCACATCTGCTACATATGTGTAGGGGGTCTAGGTCCACCCATGCATGCTCTCTGGTTGGTGGTCCAGTCTCTGTGAGCCCCCGTGGGCCCAGGTCAGTTGACTCTGTGGGTCTTCTTGCAGTGTCCTTGACCCTTCCAGCTCCCCCAATCTTTCCACTCTTCCACAAGACTCCCCACTCTCTGCCTATTGTTTGCCTGAGGGTCTCTTCATTGGCTTCCATCAGCTGCTGAATGAAGCTTCTCAGAAGAAAGTTATGTTAGAGTCCTGTCTACAAGTGTAGCAGAGTATCATTAATAGTGACAGGGGTTGGCTCTCTCTCCTAGAGTGAATCCCAAGTTGAGCTACTCACTGGTTGGTCATTCCCTCAATCTCTGCTCCATCTTCATCCCTACACTTCCTGTAGGCAAGTCAAATTTGGGGTCAAAGGCTTTATCCCTGGCTTGATGTTGCCCTCCTTCCACTGGAAATCCCACCTGGCTACAGGAGTGGCAAGTTTAGGCTCCATATCCCCCACTGATAGATCTTAGCTATAGTCACCCCCAACAGACTCCCAGGAATCCCCCTTTCCAAAGATGCCCCCACTGATTTCTGTTCTCTCTCCCAATCCTCCCCCGGCTCCACCTCCTCTCTCTCCACACCTAATCCTACCCCCATTTCCCTCCTCACCCCCTCTCCCACCTAGTTTCCTCCCTCCATCTACTTCAAATGAATATTTTATTTTATTTCATTTCATTTTATTTCATTTCATTTTTCAGAGTGAAATTCAAGCATTCTCCACTGGGCCATCCTTGGCTTTTTTGTGTTTGTGAGTTGTAGCATGATTATTTTTTACTTTATAGCTTACAAGTGAGTACATACCATGCCTGTCTTTCTGGTCTGGGATACCTCACTCAATATAATCTTTTCTAGTTCCATCCATTTTCCTGCAAATTTCATGATGTCCTTGTTTTTAATAGCTGAGTAGCATTCCATTGTGTAAATGTACCACAGTTTTTTGTTTGTTTGTTTGTTTTTTGTTTTATCAATTCTTTGGTTGAGGGACATCTAGGTTGTTTCCAGATTCTGGCTATTATGAATAAAGCTGGTATGAACATAGTTGAGCAACTGTCCTTGTAGAATGGTGTAGCATCTTCTGGGTATATGCCCAAGAGTGGTATAGCTGGATATTGAGGTAGAACTATTTCCAATTTTTTGAAAAAACTCCAGATTGATTTTCAAAGTGGTTATAAAAGTTTGTACCCCCACCAGCAATGAAGGCATGTTTCCCTTGTTCCACATCCTCTCCAGCATGTGCTGTCACTTGAGCTTTTGATCTTAGCCATTCTGATGGGTGTAAGATGGGATTTCAGAGTCATTTTAATTTGCATTTTCCTGGTGACTAAGAATGATGAACATTTCTTTAAGTGCTTCTCTGCCATTCAAGATTCCTCCATCGAGAATCTCTGATTGGGTCTGTACCTCATTTTTAATTAGATTATTTGATTTGTTGGTGTTTAATTTCTTGAGTTCTTCATATATTCTGGACATTAGTCCTCTGTTGGCTGTGGAGTTGGTGAAGATCTTTTTCCATTCTATAAGCTGCTGTTTTGTTTTAAAAAATGTCCTTTGCCTTGCAGAAGCTTTTAAGTTTAATGAGGTCCCATTTATTAATTGTTGATCTTAGTGCCTGAGCAGTTGGTATTCTTTTCAGAAAGTTTTCTCCTGTACCAATGCACTCAAGGCTCTTCCCCAATCTACAGACCCAAAGAAGCCAACAAGGATCCGAGAGACGATGCTTGCATCTCACTCAAAAAAGGAAATAAAATAGATATCTGAAGTAGATGGAAGGATTGCTAGGATAAAGGGTAGAGAGGGTAACGGGGTGGGAATTAGGTGTTGGGAGAGTGGAGTCAGGGGAGAGGACTGGGAGAAAGAACAGAAATAAGTTGGGGTAATTCTGGGACAGGGGAGGCTTCCGGGAATCTATGGAGGTGACCCTAGCAGAAACTCCTAGCAGCCTAGCAACAGGTGATATGGAGCTTGGAGCCTGGAGCCAGGTGAAACTTCCAGTAGAGGGAGGGAGTCACCAACCCATCCATAAAACTCCCGACCCAAAATTTGTCTTTGCCTTCACGAAGTATAGGAATAAAGATGGAGCAGAGATTGAGGGACTAGCAAAACAATGACTGGCTCAACTTGAGACCCACCCCATGAGAGACAGCCAGCCTCTGACACTATTAGTGATACTCTGCTATGCTTGCAGGCAGGACCCTAGCATATCTGCCTTCTGAGAGGCTTCATCCAGCTGATTGAAACAGATAGAGGGATCCTCAGCGAGGTCGGGGAGCCTTGTGGAAGAGTGGATGGAAGGATTGTGGGAGTCGGTGGGTAGAAGACCTACAGACTCAACTACACATATGTAGCAGATGTGCAGCCTGGACATCATGTGGGTCCCCTAACAATGAGAGGAGCTGCTGTCTCTGATTCTGCTTCCTGCCTCTGGATCTCTTTGCCCTAGCTGGGCTGCCTTGTCTGGCCTCAGTGAGAGAGGATGCTCTTAGTCCTGCTGTGACTTAAAGTGCCAGGCAAGTTGGTATCCCTTGGGGGCCTTCCTTCTCTGAGAAAAAGGAGAAGGGAGAATGGGGGAGGAGATCTAAGGGTCTAACTGGGAGGAGAGTAGAAAAGGGGCTGGGATCAGGCTGTAAAGTGATTAAATTAATCATTTAATATAATTTTAAATAAATAAAAGAAGCAATGAAGCCAGAGAAATAGCAGTTTGCTCTGAGATTTTTGTCTCCTAAAAATTTCAGAGAAGCTACACCCCAGAAGTCTCACCAACATGGCTACCTAAATATAACCTGAAAAATGATGTCACACACGGGCATGCTAATGTGGATGCCGGGGAGCTCAGCGACCTTAAACCTATGAAAGAACTACAGGCAACTAAAGAAAGCTGAGGGCACGAGAAACAGTCTTCACTGGTGACGAGCACACCAATCCAGCACCAAATGGTCAGCCTAAAAATAGACACACAAGTGACATTATGCAAACTGAGCATTACTGTATTTATATGTTTTGGAGCATACATGAATACATACATACACAATCCAATTAAATTCCATGATTGTGAAAGAGAGTAGAGAGTTACCTAGGAAGGGAAAAGAGATGAAAGAAAAAAAAAGGGGAAACTTGATGTAATTATAATCTCAAAAAATATATAATAAAAAAGTGAAGTTAACGTTGCTTACAGGAAAGTGGATGGAAGCAGAGATTGCCAGCTTAACCAACAAACATCTGCAGGAAAGTGCATCATGTTTTCTTTAATGTGGGAATATAAAAAAAAAATTAAGGAAGTGAAAATAGAAGGAAGTCTTTTAGAAAAGTGTGAGAAGAAATTAAGGTGGGTGATGAGGAAAACAGATACATCAAAATATCTTATGTGTTATGTGCGAAATGCTATAATGAAATCTACTATTTTTTTTTACAATTAATATTCACTAAAGGTAAAACAAAAAGTGCAAAATTACTAAAAATAAGTCACAACTCCATAGTGGCCTAAAAAGAGTCTCTGTTAGATGTTCCAAAAAGTTTTACACATAAATGTACCAAATGTCCTTGTATAAGTTTTCAAATAGAAACCCAAACTCGTCACCACATGGAGGTGGTACTAACTGTGATGCTTGTAGCAGTGCTGAAGGCAATGTTTCCAAACTTGGGGTGACAGCCTGTGCCGCAAGCCACGTTCTTCTACTCATTATGCCAACTAAAACAGCCGAGTTAATAGCAAAAATCAGAAAAAAAAGATTTACTCCACGTGGCCACATTGTGAAAAGGGTCAAAGGGATCTAATGCCCCCACCCGCTTTGTCTTTAGGGTCCCAAGATAAGGTTAGTGTTTAAGCAAAAGCCAGACTGTGCAAATTAAGCTGTCCCTATCAAGACGTGGTCTCACCCAGCATTGACTGACCAGTGCTTGGCTCCATTCTCAAAATGGCTTTCCATGAGACAAGTTTCCCTCTGGCTAGTCCAGACTCTAGGTTTTCTGTTTTATCAGTGTGAGATTCCCGGGGAGAGGTCGATTTCTTAGGTCCATTGTTTCAATGTTATGTTGGCTAGAATGAAGGACATACGTGTCTCTTTAGAGCAGCCCTGTAAAGCCAGTTACAGCCCCTTAGAATGTTGTAATTGGTCACTGTAAGTACAAGCAGACCACACCCATGGGGAAATGACAGCTCTGTTCACACTGACCTCCAACAAAAGCTACCACTTTCCTTGGTTTTATAGGGGCTATTTCCTAGACAATATGTTAGGAGAATCTGATTCCTTTATAACAAATATGATGAAGAATTGAGTCACTCTTGAGAGGAAGGGAAGCAGACAGCTAATGGAAAGATGAGTGGCTAATCAAGGGCCACTGCAACTCATGAATGAACGGGCACTGTGAGCTAGGGTGGAGCTTCAATTGTAGTTTAAAGGAGTCTCAGGCCTGTGATTATTCTTCTAACCTAACAACAATTGTTCAAAAACAATTCTTTGTTGGACATCTGTATCATACCCTCCCTACTTCCAGACTCAGGAAACATTGCAGAAGAGGTGATACTGAGATTGTAAGAGCCACAGGTTATGGAAATGGTGTCTTCTGGGCATGATAGGACAGTTGAACGCCTGAACTCACAGCAAATGTGGTGTCCTGCAGAAGACTTACACAGGATCAAGCCAGTCAATTTTTGCTAAGAATCTATAAATGTCAGATAGCCTTGAGGGGTAAGGTGTCGTGAGCCCACACTCCTAACTGAGCAGCTCTTGACAGCTGATGGCTACTGTGGTGGAAGAGTCAGTTTTCTTCAGGGATGTGTCCCTTGGTAGGCTGATCATGCTCTTGGGGGTGGCCCTACACACAAGCACACAGAGGCAACAAAATTGGAACTTAGTCTATTTTAAAAATATTATTAAAAAACAGGACATTAAGTTGGCCAGGACATGAAAGGAGTACAGAAGTTGGAAGAGGGAAGTAAGGGTGAATATGACCAAAATTTATTATATATAAGTATAAACTTTTAAAATAATTAGTAAAAAAAATATTTTTTAAAAAAGAATTCTGTGTTTTACTGTTCTTATTTTCTTGAGTTGTTCATATAATGCTTGAGCTCAACTGTGAAAAGTAACATATTATTAATGGTTGAAAATAATCTACCGGGCTTGAAAGATGTCTCTGCAGTTAAGAGAACTAGCTTTTCTTGCAGAGGACCAGGGCTCAGTTCCTAGCACCTACATGGCAGCTCACAACCATCTGTAACTTCAGTCTAATGCCTCTTCTGGCCTCTGAGGGTACCAGGCACACCCGGAGTACATAATATATGCAGGGAAAGCACTGATACACATAAAATAAAAAATAGATAAATAAGTTTTAAAAGTATAACCCATAGTCTGTAGCATGGAATGCTGAGGACCAACCAATGGACTAATTTGAACAAGCAAGGTATGATCCCTGTAGAGTCTAACCACACAGAAGCCAGCCCAGTAACTTATGTTACTCCATGTCTGGGATTGTATCTACACAGTACCTTCAACCTTGAGGATAAAAATTATAACTGTACTGGTTAGTTTTATGCCAACTTGCACAAACTCTAGTTCTCTGAGAAGAGGAACCCTCAGCTCAGACAATGCCTCTGTAAAATCTGGCTGCAGGCAAACCTGTGGGGCATTTTCTTAACTGATGATTGATATGGGAGGGACCAGTCCATTGTGGGTAAGGTCACCCCTGGGCCAGTGGTCATGGATTCTGTAAGAAAGCAGGATGAGAATGCCATGAGAAACAAGCCAGTAAGCAGCACCTCCTCCATAGCTCCCACCTCCAGATTTCCATCTCCCTTCGATTCCTGCCCTAACATCCTTAATGATGAGTAATGGTGTGAAAATGTAAGCCAACTAAACCCTTTCCTGCTCAAGTTGCTTCGATCATGGTATTTCATCCCAGCGATGATAACCCTAACTAAGACAATGACATAGTCACGACAGCTCTTTTAGGTTAAGACAAGCTGATCCCTGTGCCCAATCCCGCATGTGGCACTCAGGGCTCACATGGGTGAAACTATGCCTGCTGATATTCTTGACAGATAAATTCCATCTCCCATGTTGAAATGTACATGAATTGACATGAGGAGGAAAATATAATTAAAAAATGAAGAGCAGTTCAGGGAGAAAGGGCCCCATGAGCAAAGAGTCCAGGAGAAAAGACAGACATACCTGACAAAAGAGATTCTCTTCAGGATACAAAAAAAAAAAAAAAAAAAAAAAAAAAAATCTTTCTACTTATTTTCCTCACTCACGTGAAATGAACTCTTAAGAGAATATGGTGATGATGGAACAATTAATTTAATGAGATTCTATGGGAATTCAGCACGGAGGCGCTGAAACACTATTTCCCACTGCTCCTCCCAGCTCCAGGGCCACAGTCCAGGGAATCGGTGATATTCTGGACCCTCAGAAAGGACTTACCACTTGATGTCACCTCCCTCCCTTGCCTTGGAGCTGAGCTGAACCTCTGCAGCCCAGGGAGAAAGGAGGATGCAGGGAGCTGCACACACTGTTGGGGTTCCTGATGAGAAGCAGGCGTAAGTGAAGTCAGAGTTCTCAAGGGTGACGCGTGGAGCCCAGGAGGGTGCCATGTGATGAGGAGCACCTGCTCACTTAAGATGTCCCCTTCGGTCAGCTCCTGTGACTCTCTCAGTTTCTCTTCCTCTCAGATTCCTCTCATCTCTTTCCTTCCCCTTCTAGAATCTAACTCAGATAGGCCTCACCTTCCCAGTGCAAATTTATCATCTCTTAGCTCTCTGAAGCTCTCAGAAACTTCTTCCTCAGTCACCTGTGTCATTTGTCTGAAGGCAGTAAATTGTCTCCATTTTCTATCGAGAATGCCGGTGTCTGGGCAGATGGCGTGGGAGGTAAGCGCTTGCTGCATAATTGTAAGAACCTCTTTCACTCCTAAAGGTTGTCCTTTGACCTCCATGCACTGCGTGTCATACTCCTTCCCACCTTCATGCACATACATGCCACACACACACACACACACACACACACACTAATAATAATAAATAAATTTTAAGCCAGGCATGGTGGTCCATGTCTTTAATCTCAGCAGAGGCCAGCCTGGTCTGCAGAGTGAGTTACAAGACAGCCAAGGCTACACAGAAAGACACTATCTCAAATTTCAAAATAATACGAGTTCAGACTCTCAAAGCACACGTAAAAACCTGAGGCAATAGAATGGTCTAGAATTCAGTGTTCTACTCTAATATGGGAGGTTGAAACAGGAGAATACTAAGAAGCTTGCAGTCCAGCTAACCTACTACGTGCAGTAGCAAATAATATATCCTGTATCAACAAAATGTAAGGCCAAAATTGATATGAACCATGGCACAAAAACTCTCACACACAAATATGCACACACGCACACACACACGAGAATTCGAATATTTATCACTCATTTTAAGTTTCTTTTTATGAATCCTTAATCTTCTCTGTCCTTTTCTAATAAAACATTGATGCTTCTATGACTTACCATTAAGGTTTTATAGGCAAAATGTATTAGCTTTGTATATGAATCAAATATTAACCAAATAGGGGATTTTTCAGATGTGAAATATCTGCACTACATTTCCTCATTTGTAATTTTTTTAGTTTATCATTCTGACTACTGGAGTTCACTTCTCTTTTATGTGTCAAAGACAATATTCAGAAAGTATATCTAATCTCAAAGATTATACATGTCCTTGTTCACATTGATATTATTTGTATATTCACGTTTTTCTAGAAGAGCTCAAGTCATCAGCCCGTTCCACATCTGGAGTTTGAGACTATGGAATTGTATTTATCACTATATCATCTAGTCATCTGTGAACACTTAGTCATACTTTTACTAAAACTTCCTAAAATATTCATGAAAGATGTGAATACATGTGATAAAAATTACATACCATACTACTTAACCTGGAAGGGAACGTCCCATGCTGCTGAACAACTCTAGAGAGAACCAGCAACCCCCTATCTCACCAGAAATTTTGACAATGTTATTTGAATTCCAAGTGAATTGAATAGTGCCTGAAGGATAAATGATAATGCAATGTGGAGGATCTATTTCTGAATTTTTCTTAACATTGTGTGTGCGCATGTATGTGTGCGTGTGTGTGTGTGTGTGTGTGTGTTTGAACATAATGTTATGAAAGCCAGAGAAGGGCATTGAACGCCCCATCCCTGTTCTGTAGTTATAGGCAATTGTGGGCCTATACACTTAAAGGCAGGGCACCAGACTCCCATTCCCTGAAAGAGCAGTACGTGCTCTTAACCACAGAGCCAACTCCATACCCTTGACAGTGATGAATTTCAACAAAAACTAATAAATTAATGAGAAAGTCCAAAAACAAATTAATATTCTTCTTAAAAACAGGTAGATCTTATTTCATATTTTTTGTTTATTATTAGTATTTCGTTTTATTGCTCTAATAAAGATATAGGAATATCATTCATAACGATATAAACCTTGAACTATAGTAAGGCCCTATTAACAAGTAATAAGTATAATTTGTGTATTAAATACCTTTAAATTTTTTTGTTTAAAATGATACTGTCTTCAAGAGAGAGGGTTGTCTGTTACTTCAACAAGAGTTTTAACACAATAATAATGTGAAGTTTTTCAGAATTAACTTATAAATTTGATGGAATCTAATTTAAAGACTAATTTTTCAAATAGTCCAAACATGCATGTGGCTATCAGAACACAACTGGCAGGAATTTGTTCTCTCTTTTACTACTCAAGGCTCAGTGTTTGAACTCCAAACATGAAGCCTGGTGACAAGTGCCTGTACCTACTGAGCCATCTTACTGGCCCACAAATTTTTAATTATATAAAAATGTCTCCCACACACCTATGTATACCTGATTTTGGACAAAGAATCCAAAACAATATGATGGAAAAAAGACAGCATCTTCAACAAATGGTGCTGATCTAACTGGATGTCCACATGTAGAAAAATACAAATAAATCCATATCTATCACCCTGCATAAAACTCAAGTCCAAGTGGATCAAAGACCTCAACATAAAACCAGATACACTATATCTGCTAGAGGAGAAAGTGGGGAAGAGCCTTGAGCTCATTGGCACAGGAGACAACTTCCTAAACAGAACACCAACAGCACAGGCTCTAAGAGCAACAAGCAATAAATGGGACCTTATGAAACCGGAAAGCTTCTGTAGAGGAGAGGGCACTATCAATAGATCAAAACAGCAGTCTATAGACTGGGAAAAGATCTTCACTAACCCTACATCCAGCAAAGGGCTAATATCCAGAATATATAAAGAACTCAAGAAGTTAAACACCAACAAACCAAGTAATCCATTTAAAAAATGGGCTGCAGGGCTAAACAGTGAATTCTCAACATAGGAATCTCAAATGGTGGAGAAGCACTTAAAGAAATGCTTAACATCCTTAGTAATCACGGAAATGCAAATCAAAACAACACTGAGATTCCATCTTATACCTGTGAGAATGGCAAAGACCAAAAACTCAAGTGACAACACATGCTGGCAAGGATATAGAGAAAGGGGAACACTCTTCCATTGCTGGTGGGAGTGCAAATTTTTACAAACACTTTGAAAATCAATATGGTGCTTTCTCAGAAAATTGGGAATAGTGCTATCTCAAGACCCAGGTATACCATTCCTGGGCATATACCCGAAAGATGCTCCACCATACAAGAGACATTTGCTCAACTATGTTCATAGCAGCTTTATTTGAAAAAAAAACAAACAAACACAAAAAACAAACAAAAAAACAAAACAAAACAAACAAACAAACAAACACACACACAAAAACCAGAATCTGGAAACAACCTAGATGTCTCTCAACCAAAGAATGGATAAAGAAACCGTGGTACATTTACACAATACTCAGCCATTAAAAACAAGGAAATCATGAAATTTGCAGGCAATGGATGTATCTAGAAAAGATTGTCCTGAGTGAGATTACACAGACCCAGAAAGACACATATGGTACATACTCACTTATAAGTGAATTTTAGTCGTATAGTACAGGATAGACATGCTACAATGCACAGATCATGAATTTCATTTGTGCCCCCTAGGTAGGGGAGTGGGGTATCTCTGACATGGACTATGTTGCCTGCTTTTGGATCACTTCCCCCTGATGGGACTTTATCAGGCCACACGGGAGGAAGACGAACAAAGTCCTCATCTGAAGAGAGGAGCTGGGGTGTCTGGGTAGGGGGACTCCTCTGTTCTAACTATTAATTTTAAAAAGTCTTACATTCTGTTCACTGTTAAGATATATATGTGATTTTTAGAGTAATTTATTGATAAGAAGGTGAAAAACAATATGTGCACTTTTAAATTTATTTTATTCTTATTGAGGTTTTTTTGTTTTGTTTTGCATATATGAACTTTTAACAACTCACAAGATGCTTCCACAGACTGTCAGACAAAATTTTTAAATCAAATTATTTTAGACTTTATTTGTAATGTAGAAACTGGGACCCGGTGTAAATGTCCAAAATGGACAGGATTTAACAAACGGCTTACCTTCAGAAAAGTTTCAGAGAGCTGGGGATGGAACTCAGTGATGGGACAACCGTGCCCGGAGTCTTCCTCCCAAAAGTGGCGAGAAGTTCTCAACATCATGTCACATCGTGAAATGTGAACTTAAGACTTAGAAACTCTGAATTCTTCATGCTTAAAAATTGCATTTTATAGAATTTGTATAACAAAATATTCAATATAAAAATCTAAACAATGATCACATGAAGTGGGTATTAATCGTTGTGACGAGGCTCAAGGGACCAGAATGTGTGACATGCATAAATTACAAACACAGAGAAAGCACTTCAATAACACAAAGATTTTCAATGATTTGCAAATCAGTACAGACTCAGAAAATTCCAATTCACACATTCATTAGACAGAACACAGCAAAGCAGCCATCAGGGATACGATTGAGGTGTGATTTCTTGGGGACACCAGAGCTGTCCCTTTATAGGTGAGTGAACATCAGAAACCCCAGGATGTTTTCTAAAACACAGAGCAGGTCACTGGCTCCACAAAATACACGAGGCTCAGTTGGTATGAAGGGTTTCCACATGCCAATTTCTAACAAGCAAAGCAACGCTGAAGTTGCTGTTCCAGCGAACATCACCGAGAACCATTCATCTACAGACAACATTTTTAGGTGACAGTGGTAACAACTAATTGCCAGTGAGAGATTAAAGGATTACTCATCATAAGTGACTACCTGAGCAGCCCCAGATATTTTGTTTAATGTTGCTTTAAAATTTTCATTGTATTTATTTTAAAGATTTTTATAGTTATAGTTTTTTAGTTATAATTATTATCATAATTATGCAAATATTTGAGTGTGTGTGTTTACACATGAGTGTGAGTGCTGGCTGAAACTAGATCTCCTACAACTAGAGTTACAGGTGATTTTGAGCTGCTCCACATGGGTTCTGTGCACTACATCTAGATCCTCTGCACTCAACTCCTACATTCATTCATTCATTCATTCATTTATTCTCTGTGTGTGCATGCACACATATGTCTTGCCACATGTAGAGGTCAAAAGGCAACTGGAAAGAGTTGGTTCTTTCCTTACACCATGCATGTATGAGAAACTAAAATCGGGTCATCAGTTTTTACAGAAAGGGCCTTTTCTACACTGAGTCATCTCACCAGCATCACGCCTTAGGTTTTTGTGTATTTTTTTCTTTTATTTTGTTTTGGGTTTTGGTGTTTGAGACAAGGTCTCTCTACTTATTTCTGGCTGTCCTAGAACTCTATATATTTGAGGCTGGCCTTGAACTCACAAAGATCTGCCTGCCTCTGCCTTCCTAGTGCTGGAATGAAAGGCATGTGCCACAATGCCAAGCTAATACCTTAGATTTTAATAAACTATATTGCCACTGTTTGGCAGAATCCACCTGAGAAGAATTTGCATTGTGTTTCCCCTCCTCTTAGGTAATTCCAGCAGTCCTATGGAAAGAGAAAACCAAACAGGAGGCAGAAACTTCCTCCTCCTGGGATTCACAGAAGACGCTGACCTGCAGTCCTTCTTCTTTGGGTTGCTTCTTTCCATGTACCTGGTCACCATCACGGGCAACTTGCTCATCATCATGGCCATCATATCAGACCTCCACTTGCACAGGCCTCTGTACTTCTTCCTCTCCAACCTGTCCTTGGCTGACATCGGCTTTACTTCCACCACCATCCCAAAGACTCTGCTGAATATCCACACACAAAGCAAACTCATCCCCTTCCCAGGCTGCCTCACACAGATATTTTTTTTTCATTGTGTTTGGATGCTTGGACAATTTAATCCTAACAGTGATGGCCTATGACCGCTTCGTGGCCATCTGCCATCCCCTTCACTACGTAGTCGTCATGAATTCTTGCTTCTGTGTGATGCTGGCTCTTGGGTCCTGGTTGATCAGTGTCATGAGTTCCCTGTCTGAGACCTTGACTGTGTTAAGGTTATCCTTCTGTACAAACATGGAAATCCCCCACTTTTTCTGTGATCTTCCTGAAGTCCTGAAGCTCGCCTGTTCTGACACCCTTGTCAATACCATTGTGATATATTCTGTAACTATAGTCATAGCTGGTTTCCCTTTCTCTGGGATTCTACTGTCTTATTCTCGGATTTTCTCCACCATCCTAAGAATTCCCTCAGCTAGGGGCAAATACAAAGCCTTTTCCACCTGTGGGTCTCACCTTTTGGTGGTCCTTTTGTTCTACAGCAATGGTCTTGGGGTCTACCTTAGCTCTGCAGCAACATCTTCTTCTAGAATGAGTATAATTGCCTCATTGATGTACACCGTGGTCACTCCCATGCTGAATCCCTTCATCTACAGCCTGAGGAACAAGGACATGCAGAAGGCCTTGGGAAAGCTTTTCAGGAAAATGATGCAGCTTGGTGAAGGGACCCCAGCAAGACCCCTATAAGAAGCAGATCAGTGAAATCAGAAAGCTTATGCTCCATCATCTAATGTACCGACAACATTTTTCCAGAGATAAGATTTGTAACTTTTTTTAATTTATTCTTTGAGAATTTCATGCTCACAATACAAAGTGTCTTTCTCAGTCTCTCTTCACCTTATTTTTTGAGACATGCTTTCTCATTGCACCTAGATCTTCCTAATTTGTCTAGACTGCATGGCTAGCCATCCCAGAGGCCCCTCTGTTTCTGTCTTCCCAGAGCTGAGGTTGTAGATATGTGTCCATGCACCCGACTTTTTCATGAGTTCTGGTACATTGATCTCACCTCCTCATGCTCTGTGACAAGAACTTTATAGGTTGAGCCACTTCAAAGTCCTAGGAGAGCAAATGTACTAGTAATGGAATAGAAGGAGGAGGAAAATTCCATGTTAAAGGCACAGAAAATATATTCAATAAAATCATAACAGAAATGTTGCCAAACCTAGGTAAATAAGGGTCCATCCGTATACAGGAGGCATTCTGAATGCTAAACATACAAGATTAGAAAGTCATTGGGCTACATTAAAACACTGCATATACTAAGGATACAAAGAAGAAAGGAAAAAAGAAATAGTATTGAAAGCAGTGAGTAGTGGCTGTAATACTTGAGTACACGGACTTCCTGAGAGCCGTGGTGGGACTTACCCTTCCAGTAATATTACTGCAGGGAAAAAAAATCATTCAAAAAGAAGAATTCAGACTTGGGGAAGGGCATGCATGCAGAGGGTGGAGGAAGGGAGGAATTGGGACAGGAGGAGGGAGGGAACCACAGGGGGGATACAAAGTGAATAAAGTGTAATTAATAAAGAAAAAAATAAAATTAAAAAAAGAAGAATTCACTGAACCTGTTGTTCCTGTTTTCTGTAAGTTTGTAAATAGCTCTTGAGTTGGTTGTAATTTCTAACTATATTCTAAACATTTGTTCTTATACTTACAGATAACTCTAGTTCCCAACCCTCCTCAAGGAAACTTCTTTCAACAAGCAGGGACCATTGTCGAAAACCATAACCCATCATCAACATGCAAACGTGCAGAGAGCAGTCCCAAACGATACATCTAAAAGGTCACTCCTACGTGGAAGGTGCGGGGATCGTTGGGGAAAGCTGGGCGGAAAGACTGCAAGAACCAGAGGATCGGGGAGTTTTCTCTAAGATTGTGCCTCCTAAAAATGTCAGCAAAGCTACAACCATGAAGTCTCACCAACATGGCTGCCCAAACATGGCCGAAACGATGATGACGTGTTAATGCGGAAGTCGGGAGAGCTCACTAAGCCTCAACCGCAGACAGAGAACTACAGCAACTAAGGAACGCTGAGCAGGAGAAACAGTCTTTCATAGGAAAGGTCAGCGCTAAAAGCATATCTACAAGAAATATATTGACTGAGCCGGCTGTACTTACATATTGAGGACTGTGTGTGTGTGTGTGTGTGTGTGTGTGTGTGTTGCTAGACGGGGATTGATCAAGCAGACGTGAAAACATAAGAAAAAGAAGATCATCCGCTACAAAAGCAGACTGTCCTCTCCTAGCGAACTGTTTCCCGAAGGAGAAGAGACCATGCGTGATGCCCAGGGGCTTGGAGATTTTTCAGGGCAGAAGAGGGAACCTTCGAGTGGAAGATTCTTCGTCCCAGCTGTAGATCAGACTTTCGGTCTCAACGGTGTCAATTTGTCAGTATGTTGACTTTCTTGCCAAGAGTCTACAGATGTTATCACATGTCAACTTTCCTGTCTGGAAAGCCTCAGCTGACCTGAGGCTTTCGGGACATTAATTTTCCATGTATATAACAACAATTAAAGAAAAAGAGGCCGTGAATTTGAGAGAGAGACAGAGTAAAAGAGAGCGGGTACTTGGAAGGGTTTAGAGGAAAAAGGGGAAGGGGAAATGACGTAATTATTATCTGAATGTATATAATTTAAAATCAAGATTATTTATAGTTATATAAACTGACACTCTAATGTACTGTGCTGCTAAGCGTGTGGGCATGTATTTTCTGAATTAGCAAATTCTGTAGCAACCAGTTTCACAGACAGCAATAAAAATTATGTTTAATAATAAAAAAATAATGTTGTGAAGTGGGTGTGTGCCTGACCTCTCTTCCTCACAATCCTTGAAGATAAACTGAAACTCTGCTACCCAGAGAAGGAAGATTTCTGGAAACTCCACCACTGGAGCTCCTGCTGTGCAGCTGGGAAGGATGAGGCAGAGCTCCAGGAACGAACCTTGAGTTCCAAGCAGTGCAATGTATTGAGGATCGCATTTTCACACACACACACACACACACACACACACACACACACACACACACACACATTCTGTACAATCAGTCTGTGTCTCCAAACTTCTTTGTCATTGATCTTCTTGTGTTGCTTCCTCTCCCTCTAGAATCAAATTCTGTTTATCTCTCACCTTCCTGCTGCCAACTGAAAAATCTTACTGCCTGGAATCTAATACTTTTCTTTTGGGTCCTTTTAAAATTTCATACATGTGTGAAATGATACATGATCATGTCAAAACCTTATTTTCCTTATCCAACTCCCCTCAGCCCCCCCCAACACATCTGACTCCCAACTTCATGTCCTTTTCTTGTTTTTAAGAACTCACTGAGTCCAAATAGTGCAGCCCATATGTGTGTGGATGGGGGTGCACGGACTGGAGCACTGGAAATATGCTTAGGCCACAACCTAGAGAGCGACTATCCATCACCAAGCAGCCGTCACCGGCGAGGAGATAGGACTGAGGGATGGGCTCTCATGAGCTTCCTCCCTGTCTGTGCTGGAGATGTTGGCTGCTGTTTTCTTTTGCAGGTCTTGTGCAACAGTTTCTTACCCAACCCTCATGGCCATTTCTCTAAGCTAACATACATACCTTTATTCCTCCCCACTGGGAACTCTGGACATTCTAAGTGTTATTTTACATTTCTCATCACAAATCTTTAACACTCTGCCCTTTCCTCATCGATGTATTCATCTTTCTATAATTTATATCTTAGTCTTTTTAAATTAAGAAAAAAAACCTTTATCAAGCAAATGCTTCATGAAATCTTCCTTTCTTCGTGGCACGGTTTTCTTTGTTTGGAATCTTTCTGTTTGTAGTTTCAACTGTCCGAAGCCTTCTCCCGTTGCTTCTTCCAAGGACTTAATGGAACAGAGTAATTTATTCTAGTTTCACCTCTGGAGCTGTGATAAAATGCACCAACACAGGCAACTTAGGGGGAAAAGAGTTTATCCTGCTTGCAGTATCAAGTTACAGTCTGTAAGGAATAAATTATTATGACCCATTTTCAGCATGAGATGCTGTGATGGTTGGTTTTAATGTCAACGTGCCACAAATTTTAGCACCTTATTAGGGAGCCTCACCTGAAGGGTTCCCTGATTGCTTTAATTAATATAGGAAAACACACCCCAAGTGAGTGGCACTTCCTAGTGACAACCCAGATTTTTAAAAAGTCCATGACAGAAGGAAGATTATGTGTCCTACTGCCTCTGTGGCCATCCCTCTTGCCATGATTGAATACCGTGTTTCTCCTAATGACAATTCCTTTGCTGATATTAGAACCAAACTTTTCCGTCTTCCCTTGTTGACTGAGGACCAGTGGCTTTCCAGGAGCATTCCAGGATTTGAGTGACATTGAGACTACTGCTGCTGAGTGTTATTGAATACCTCCCCAATGAAGTGGGGGGAAAAGGCGAAAGGAAGCTGACAAATGATGTTAGCATTTTCATTCATTTGCGATCTCCAAGCCTCACCTTAATGTAAAGGCTGGACTTTTAAGATTTATCTCTTATTAGTTTGCGTGTGAGAGTGTTTTGTTTGCATGTGTGTCTGCATACCCCATGTGTGTCTGGTGCCGAAGGAGGAAGAAGAGGGTATCTGATCCCACCAGACTGTCATACACAACTGTGTTGATTCCTGGAATCGAACCCTGGTCCTCTGCAAGAACAAGTTCTCTTAACTATTGAGCCATCTTCCCAGCTCCTAAAGGTTGTGTGTTGGTTCGGTTTCTTGGTCACATGGCATGTAAACCAAGTGTTGAATGCCACTGCAGTCAGTGTCTACCGCAGGAGGGTACACTACAGACAAATGCAAAAATGCTGCTATAAGAACTCACTGGCCAAACCAATTAAGATTTGTGATGTGTGTGGCGGAGTTTGGGGTGGGGTCGTTCCAGCACAGGTGAAGGCTGGAGCTCAATGTTGAGCATCTCTTATTGACATCTACCTTATTTTTGAGAGTGTCTCTCAGACTGAAGCTGGGGCTCACTGATTGCCTACACTGGCTGGCCAGTGGATTCCAGGGGTCTGCCTGTCTCCGCCTGAGTTTTCCCACCACTGGTACTGGAGTTACTGTTTTTTCTCTTTCTAATACATATGCTAAGCATCCAAATTCAAATCCCCACAGCAAACCCGCTAAGCCATATCTCAACCCACTTTTGACTTTCTCTTCTTGCTCCACCATTTCCTTGACTTATGAAAACTCGCCTCATCATTTTTTTTTACCTGTGTTACTCTCAGATAAGTTTGATATTAAAAGAGTCATGGAGGGCAGCAGTTACAAGGTCTCAGCAAAAAAACAAACAAAAAAAAAACCACTATGTTAGCTAAAACCCTCAGGTTCAGAGACATGAGATCAAATGAAGAAATCTGAGCATTCCCCTGTGACATGGAACACGAACTGCATGTGACCTTGGCTCTGAGGGGGAAATTAGGGTGTGGCCTTTCCTCCTTGCGTCTCCCATGTTATCACCAGCATCCCAGGAAGCACGCTCTTACAGTTCTGTCACCAATACAAAATGGCCACTAGTTCAGGGGAGCTGCTGAAACACAAAATAACTTAAAGCAAATTGGTCTTAGAATATATTCACTGTGGACTCCCCTGTTTGAAATAGTGATTCCCATCTAGTGACAGTTCAGGAAATCTTTAAGGACGTGGGTGACTGGGGGACAGGTTTTGAGGTTTAGAGCCTTATCTTGGTTCTGGCTCAAGATCTTCAGTCAGCTCCAGAGATGGAAGTAAGCCATACTTCATGCCCCCAGGATTGTGCACCCTGAGCCATGAGCCAAAATGTCTTCTTTTCCCTGTATGCTACTTCTAAAAATTACTTTGTTTCACTAATGAGAAAAGTAACTAGTGCAGATGAGTTTCATCATGAAACTCATTTAAGTTTATTTATTTCGTTAGTATGTGTGGGTGCATTTGTGTTCATGCCTATGCATGTAAAAGTGTGTATGTACATGCATGTGAGACATGCACATGTCTTGCACGCATGGATGCTGCAGGATGCATGTGAAAGTCAGATGATTTTAAGTAATCAGTTCTCTCCTGCTACTTTGTAGGATCCAGGGACCAAACTCAGGTCAAGAGCTGAACCAACTCACCAGCCCTCATGATCACATTTCAATAGAATCCTTTAGCTCACTTGCTTTGTCATAGGATGTACATGCCACGTGCTCAATCACTGTGTGTAGCAAGTGGCTTACAGAGTGGATGCTGAAGAGCTAGAACATTTATATCTTTGCAGAAATATCTACCAAAGAGTAGGGCCTTGGAGAGACCATGTGGGTTTTGCACCACACTCTTCAAGGGTGACTCCTCATGGCTTCCAGATAAACTGCTTATAAGTTTTTTCTGGGGTCAAAGTTGACGATTGTTTGAATATGGCAGGCGTCAGTCTAGATATTTTCTCTTCTCATAAAGTCTCTTCTTGTGAAAACAGAATTTCTATCCATCTATTCAAGAGTAGTATTAAAGAACCCAAGGTCCTCCAGCTTTTCTTCCTCACCATCTTTCATTATGGCTTTCACTTAGGGTCACAAAATGGCTTCAGCTGCTCTATCCACAGCAACTGCCTTCCCAGAAGTTGAAAGTGGAGAATGCCCATGTGGTTCTACCACAGGTCCTCACCATTCTGTTGACACCTGCTATTTTCAAGGGTTGTATGTGCAGCTCTTTGCTTAAGGAGTCCTTCTGACAGCTGCCATCTGCTCTGACCATGTCTCCAAGCTATTACTGCCTTAAAAATCAGTCCTCAACCAAACGTGAGTAGGAGTTGGTAGCTAAGTGACTCATTCAATGAGTGAGATAATTCTGAGGGATTTGGGTGACTATATTTCTTACTGGTTTCACAAATTCATTCTTCTCTGGATACAATATCTGCAATCCTAGAACTCAAGGATCTAAAGCCCACCTGAACTACAAGACTCTATCTCAAAAAATATTTTTTAAAATTTTTTTTAATATTAGTTACAGTTTATTAACTTTGTATCCCAGCTGTAGCTCGCTCCCTCTTTCCCTCCCAATCCCACCCTCCCTCCCTTATCTTCTCCCTGTCCCTTTCCAAGTCCACTGATAGGGGAGGTCCTCCTCCTCTTCCATCTGACCCTAGCTTATCAGGTTTTCTCAGGACTGGCTGCAATGTCCTCCTCTGTGGCCTAGCAAGGATGTTCCTCCCTTCGGGGGTGGGGGGAGAGGTCAAGGAGCCAGCCATTGAGTTCATGTCAGAAATAGTCTCTGTTTCCCTTACTAGGGAAACCCACTTGGATACTGAGCTACCATGTGCTACATCCGAGCAGGGGTTCTAGGTTATATCCATACATGGTCCTTGGTTGGAGATACAGTCTCATAAAAGACCCCTGTGCCCAGATATATTTGGTTCTTGTGGAGCTCCTGTCCTCTCCAGGTCATACTAACTCCCCCTTCTTTCATATGATTCCCTGTACTCTGCTGAAGGTTTGGTTATGAGTCTCAGCATCTGCTTTGATATACTGCTAGGTAGAGTCTTTCAGAGGCCCTCTGTGGCAGGCTCCTGTCCTGTTACTTGTTTTCTCCTACTTCCAATGTCCATCCCATTTGTCTTTCTAAGTGGGGATTGATCATCTTACCCCTGGTCCTCTTTCTTGTTTATCTTCTTTAAGTGTACAGATTTTAGCATGTTTATAGATTTTAGTATGTATAGTATGTTTATCCTATCTTATAGGTCTAGTACACACTTATAAGTGAGTATATACCATGTGTGTCTTTCTGCTTCTGGGATACCTCACTCAGGATGATCTTTTCTAGATCCCACCATTTGCCTGCACATTTCATGATTTCCTTGTTTTTAGTTGCTGAGTAGTATTCCATTGTGTAAAAGTACCACAAATATTTTTTAAAAATGATTTTGAAGCAGCACATCCTTTACAATGCTTTATCATCCTGATCTCACATCTCTGCTTCCCAGGACCACTGAAATATTTTTCCCAGCTACACTTGCTGAGCTGTAACATGGTACAATTAGTGCCCTCACAGAAGATTGTTCACCTGTAACCTGTGAGTGGGACTTTCTCCCGAAAAACCAATGCTTCACCGCCCACCCGGAATCCTCGCACGGTGGCACTATGGGCAGGTGAGGGCTGCTGGGGCAAGCTGGAGTGGGGGTCAGAAGCTGTGATCACTGGAGATTTCTCATGCTACCGTGTCTGACCCCCACACGTCCCTCAGGGACAACTCTTCCTGGAATTTACAGGTTATCTAAACAAAACATGAAGTTAACAGGAGGAGAGTGTTGTGACAGCATGGAAAGCATTGAAGGGAGGAAATGGGGATTAGATATAACTGTATTCTATTATATATACATGCTTATGAAATTCTTCCCTTTTACATACAGCAATCATTAGTCTGGAATGTTCATTTAATTTGAGACACAGTTTATGTCTCATTACTAAAAAGAAGAGCCGTCTAGTTTTCTTGCATAATACAACATTTAATAAAATTTTTCAATTAAAAAATAAAATAAAATTTTAGCCAAGAAAACCAGACACAGGAGAGCTGGCTCATTAAATATGAGTACATACTGCTCATGCTGAGGACTTGGGTTCAGTTCCCAGTACCCATATCAGGTTGCTCCCAACTACCTGGAACTCCAGTCAGGAGATTTGATGGTTTCTCTGGACTCTGTGGGCACTGAACCTCCATGCAACCCCTTCTAAGAAAAGGAAATAGAGGCCAGGAGGGGTTGGTGCTCTCAAGACCAAACAAGTACCTCGTGGCTATGCCAGTGTGTGTTCTCTGGTAGTCTGATTTCCCAGCTATTCTCACTGAAAACACAATTAAGAAAATGAATTCTCCTAAGGATGTGATATTGAAGACTGTTTTGTGCTTCCTTACAAGCGGAGCCAACTACCCTGGATGAACACCGGTAATTATGGGAGAGATACAGTGGACTTTGAAACCTCAGGATAATGTCATCTAGTAATTCTTAGGAGAGATATATTTATTCTTCTTTTAAAAACTCTTATTAGCATATGTTAACTGCATAAAATCATGGGTTTCATTAGCCTCTTTCATATATCTTTCTTCAGTCACACCCCTCATGATAGATCTTATTTCTATTATCAATGTGAAGAGAAGACATGTCTATTTTTTATAAGGTGAGGAGAAATCACTTAAAAAGAAACCTTTATTCTTCCTTAAAATAATTTGTTATTTCAAAGCCCTCAAGTACTCGTGTTTGGAACTGTGCCAAAAGAAAGGCCTTTTGCTAGAGTCTGGGTGTTGATAAGTTTGACTTTTTAATTTGCTTTTAACTCTGCTTTTGTTTTTCTCGGAGGAGTCAGTGTTGGCTTGATTGTCTGTGTGCTTCTTTGAGTCAGGCTTTTTCCTTGTAGCCAGGCTGTCCTAGAACTCAGTTTGTAGATGAGGCTGCTCTGAAACTCAGAGAAATCTGCCTGCCTCTGTTTTCTGAGTGCTGGGATTAAAGGCATGTACCACCACACCTGGTGAGAAGTCTTTTTTTTTTTTTTTTTTAAGAAAAACAATAAAAGAAGACATTTATTCACATCTCTTTGCTCTGGAGTATAATACCACATCCTTTAAGCCCACTTTTCTGGTACCATGAAGAATAAAGTGATTTTACAGTCTTCAAGGAGGAGGCTTGTCAATATTCAAATGCAAGATGAGAACATCTGTCCACAAGAAATGGGCCAGGTTCTAGTTAGGGTTTATATAAGACAGAGAAGCAGACTCAAAACGACCCTGAGATTTCACCTTACACCCATCAGAATGGCTGAGAGCAAAGACTCAGGTGACAACACATGCTGGAGAGGATGTGGAGAAAGGGGAACCCTCCTCCCTTTGCTGGTTGCTGTACAACCACTTTGAAAATCAATCTGGAGCTTTCTCAGAAAATTAGGAGTAGTGCTCCCTCAAGATGCAACTATACCACTTCTGGGCATATATCTGAAAGATGCTCAGCCATTCAACAAGGACATTTGTTCAACTATGTTCATAGCAGCTTTGTTTGTAATAGCCAGAAACTGAAAACAACCTAGATGTCCCTCAACCAAGGAATGGATAGAGAAAATGTGGTACATTTACACAAAGGAATACTACTCAGTTTTTAAAAACAAGAAAACCACGAAATTTGCAGGCAAATGGATGGAACTAGAAAGGATCATCCTGAGTGAGATAACCCAGAAGCAGAAAGACACACATGGTATATATTCACTTATAAGTGGATGTTAGCCATAGAATATAGGATAAACATACTAAAATCTATAGTTCCAAAGAAGCTAAACAACAAGGAGGACCCTAGGGAAGATGCTTAATCATCATTCAGAAGAGCAAACAGTATAGATAGCAGAAGTGGGAGAAGACAGGGAACAAGACAGGAACTTACCACAGAGGGCCTCTGAAAGAATTTAGCGAAGCAGCTGCCGAGACTCACAGTCAAACTTTGGGCACAGTGCAGGGATGCTTATGGAAGAAGGGGGAGATAAAAAGACCTGAAGAGGACAGGAGCTCCACAAGGAGGCCAACAAGCCAAAAAAATCTGGGCCCAGGAGAGAGAGGGGCCTGCAGAGACTGCTGTCCCAACAATGAACCATTCATGGAGATAACCTAGAACCCCTGCACAGATGTAGCCCATGGCAGTTCAGTCTCCATGTGGGTTCCCTAGTAAAGGGAGCAGGGGCTGTCTCTGACATGAACTCAGTGGCTGGCTCTTTGACCTGTGTGTGGCAGCCTTACCAGGCCACAGAGGAAGAGAATGCAGCCTGTCTTGATGAGACCTGATAAGGTAGGGTCAGATAGAAGGGGAGGAGGACCTACCTCCCCTATCAGTGGGCTAGGGAAGGGGCATAGAGGGAGAAGAGGGAAGGAAGGTGGAACCAGGAGGAGATGAGGGAGGGGGCTACACCCGGGATACAAAGAGAATAAACTGTAATAAATAACAAGACCAGGAAAAAAAAGCAATTCTGGCTTCGTAGAAAAAGTACATTATATAATATTTAATATATATTAATATTTAATATATATTTAAAACCTATATGCAGTCACTAAAAGTCTCCCAAACAAAAAATACCCAGGGCCAGATGGTTTTAGCACAAATTTTTACCAGAATTTCAAACAAATGTTAACTCCAATACTCCTCAAATTCCACAAAATAGAAGGAACATTGCCAAATTCAGGCTACAGTTACCCTGATACCCAAACCACACACTCAACAACAACAACAACAACAACAAAAATAAAGACCAATTTCCCTTATGAACATAGATGCAAAAATATTCAATAAAAGCTGGGCATGGTGGTACACACCTGTAATCTCAGAACTTAGGAAGTGGAGGCAGGCAGATCTCTGAGTTTGAGGCCAGCCTGGTCTGCAGAGTGAGTTCCAAGAAAGCCAGAGCTACACAGATATCCTGTCATGAAAAACAACAACAACAACAAATATACTCAATAAAATATTCACAAACCAAATCCAAGAACACATCAAATAGATCCATCATAATGATGTGGCTTCATCCAGAGATGCAGGGATAGCTCAACATACAAAAATTAGTATATGCAACATGCCATATAAATAAACTGAAAGAAAAATCACATGATCACCTCATTAAATGCAACCTCCTACACACACACACAGCGCCTGCTTTATGATAAAAGTCCTGTATAGATTAGGGATATAAGGGACCTACATAAACATAATGAAGGCAATTTACAGCAAGCATAACATCAAGTTAAAGAGAGAGAAACTTGAAGCAATTTCACTAAAATTAGGAACAAGATAAGGTTGTACAGTCTCCGTACTGATTCAATATAGTTCTTGAAGTCTTAGCTAGGGCAATAAGACAGCCAAAAAAAGAGCAAGGTGTGCAAATTGAAAAGGAAGAAATCAAAGTATATTTATTTGCAGAGAATTTATATATAAGTGACCCCCCCAAAAAAAAACTCCACCAGGAAACTCCTGCAGCTGGTAACACCTTCAGCAATGTAGACAGATACAGATTAACTCACAAAAATCAGTAGCCCTCCTAACATACAAATGACAAACAGACTGAGAAAGAAATCTGGAAAACCTCAAATAATATGAAATATAGCCTCAAATAACATAAAATATCTTAGGATAACTCTAACCAAGCAAGTGAAGACTTGTTCAATAAAAACTTCAAATTTTTGAAGAAAAATTTTAAAATATATCAGAAGACAGAAAGGTCCATCATGCTCATGGATCACTATGATTTACATAGTAAAAAAATGCCATCCTACCCAAAGCAATCTACAATCTAAATTTAATATCCATCAAAATTCCAACACAATTCCTCACAGGCCTTGAAAGGACAATACTCAATTTTATACAGAAAAAAAAAATCAAACAAACGGGATAACTAAAACAATCCTGAACAACAAAGGAACTATTGGAGGTATCACTATCCCTGATTTCAAGTTTTACTACAGAGCTATAGTAATAAAAGCCACAGGGTATTGTCATAAAAAGACATGTTTATCAATAGAATGAAATTGAAGACCTGGACGTAAATCCACATATTTGTGTGCACCTGATTTTTTTTTATAAAGAAGCCAGAAACACACACTGGAAAAAAGAAAGCATCTTCAGCAAATTGTGCTTGTCAACCTGGCTGCCTGCATGTAGAATATGAATAGACCCATATCTATCATCCTGTACAAAACTCAGGTTCTAGTGGATCAAAGACTTCAATATAAAACCATTTCCTCATGGAGAAGTAAGTAGCGAATAGTAGGAGCACATCAGCACAAAAGACAATCTCCTCAAGAGAACACTGGCAGCACAGGCACTGAGATTGACAATTAACTTCATTGTACTGTAATTTGGATCTAGCATATCCCCAAAGGGGCCATTGGCACATTGGGAGGTGACGTAACTTTTATGAGGTGAGACCTAAGGAGGGGAAGTCTTTGAGTCAAAAGAGGTGTGCCTCAGAAGAGACTAAGCCAAATATGCTTCACTGTTGCCCCAAGCCAACTAAGCTGACCAGTCACGGATAGAAGCCTTCAAGTCTGTGAGTCAAAACAAGCTATCACCGTCACAGCAATAGGACTCTAACAAGAAACTTAATGAAGAAACTAGGACAGAGGAGGGAAGAATGTTTTTTAAAAATGCACTTTTACCTATTGACTTGTCATGCCTCTTTCACACAAAGCACTGTGAGGATGAAGACCTTTGAACACAAGACAGGATAAAGGAGGTCTCAAGGCTGAAATTGAGCTGAATACTGGAGTCTTTAGGAAAGTTTCTAGGGGTCCAATGATTGTTGTTTGTTTGTTTGGTTGGTTGGTTGGTTGGCTGACTGTTTTGTTTTGGAGGCAGAGTTTCTCTTTGTAGACTTGGCTAGCCTGGAAATTGCTCTATTTCTAGACCAGACTACCTTTGGACTCAGAGACCCATTTGCCTCTGCCTCCCAAGTGCTGGAATTAAATGTATGCACCACCACACCTGGCTTGGGATCAGGGGCCATTTCTAATCTCTGACCATAAATGCCTCAGTGATGACTATAAATAAATGGCATAGACCCAGAGCCTTCCTCCTCTATTTCCCAACGTGAGGGCATCTCCAAACACACCTGCACTGTATTTAGGATTACTCAGTCCCAAGTAGAACATGTACATCTTGCTTCCTCTCCACATGGCTCAGAGAACATCATGGAAGAGGGAGGTAGAAAGACCTCAAGAGCCAGCAGTTGCAGATAATGGCTGTGAAAGTGCTGCCGGGGTAAGGAGAGTTAGTTCTCTCCAGAGAAGTGACCGGTGTTAGGATGCCAGTGTTCAATAGATTGTGCTGCATGTCCTCTGAGTGTGACAGGACTCACGAATTCACAAGGGCTGTGATTGCCTGCACAACACTGGTGCAAGATCAAGCTAGCCAAAATTCCAGCATGTATGAAAGAGAGGCTCATAGCCCCAGCCCTAGCTGAAAATCCTTAGCATGTGAAGGCTGCTGGCATGGGAAGTCGGTGTTTTCCATGGAGTTGGCACCTAGGAGGGTGCCTATAATCCTGTGGAAGGCCCTGCATCAGTGCGACCAGGGAGAACACTGGCTGAAGTCAGTGGTCTATGCAAAGAGGACAAGAAGTTAGAAGGGGGGGTTGTCAGGGATGATTCTGGTTTGGGTTGGAAGGGGAGCAGAGAATAGTTATGTCCAAAATGTTGTATGCGTGTACAAAATTCTTGAAAAATGAACTTTTTTAATCTTAAAAAAATGGGAGCTAGAGCAATGGCTCAAAAGTTAAGAGCATTATGTGCTCTTCCAAAGGACTTAGGTTTCACGTCCTAACATCCACGTGGCAGCTAACAACTGTAACTCCAGTTCCATATTATCTGGCGCCCTCTTCTGGCCTCTATGGGCATTCCACACACATGGTGCACAAGTAAAACACATAAAATAAAACACATAAACACACAAGTAAAACACATAAAATAAAAATAAATATTTTAAAAGAATTAAATTTAAGAATGTAAAGCATTTCTTTCCACTACTGGAAAAAAATATGTTCAAGTTAGGTGTCATCTAACTTAGAAAAAGTTAATTCTGTCTTTTTTAGAACAGACTTTAACTAGTATCCTGTTTTTATGTAAGTGGCTTGACTGTACCTTTCAAAAATGTCCTTGTCGGAGCCCTACCTTCTCGATGAAGCAGTATTGTGGATAGAGCCTAGTGAAAGCTGTTTCAGCAATGAAGGTAGAAGCTCATATCCAAACTCATGCCTTATTTGTGGCTTAGGTATCACGTTTGACTCCATTTTCCTTGTACATGCCCTTCCCCCCCCCCCCGGCATCTCCCATGTTATGAATCAGCACAAAGCTGATCGAATCAGGTGGAACTTTCCCGGTGTTAGACTCCCACTTCCAGAACCAGTAGCTTACACAAGCTTCCGTATTTTATAAAGTTTCCAGTCTCAGTTATTCAGTTACAGTGGTAGGAAATAAACTGCTTCCATTTCTCTATGTTTTCGCCAAGGCTTTGATGTCCTGCCAGGGTCACTTACGTGCAGGAAAAAAATCCTTAATGTCCATCTTTGGTTTGTAAGGGGTATCCGCTGAGGCAGCATGGTTGGAGATATTAGACCTGGAGACCTATCCTGCAGCAAAATGTTTCATTTCCAAACCCGTGTGCAGTAAAGGGGTCAATTCAGAGGGCAAAAAGTGCTCCACGCCTGCACACCCCAAATAAGGAACTGGACTTTGCTTACCTCTTGAGCTATAACCTTTATTCTACTTGGCTTTAACTATTGACCCGACACAGCCCGGAATCATCTAAGTTGGTCTCAATTACCCAGATCAGTTTGGCCTGCTGGAATCTGGGAGGAGGGATGCTGTGGTTTGAATGAGAATGGCCCCCACAGACTCATAGACTTAATTCTTGGTCCCCAGAGATTGGCACTATTTGAAAGGACAGGAGGGTGGCCTTATTGGATGAAGTATGTCACTGGGGATGGATTTTGAGGTTTCAAGGGCCCAAGCTGAGCCCAATCTCTCTCTCTCTCTCTCTCTCTCTCTCTCTCTCTCTCCCTCTCCCTCTCTCTCTCTCTCTCTCTCTCTCTGTTCTGTTGCCCGCAGATCCAGATGGAGAACTCTCAGATTCTTCTCCCCAGTACCATGTCTGCCTGCATGCCACCATGCTCCCTGCCATGATGAAAACAGACCAAACCTCTGAACTCTAAGCAAGTCCCAATTTAATGCTTTCTTTTAATAAAGGACTGTGGCAATGTCGTCCCCTCACGAAAATAAACCACTGACTAAGACAGATGTCTTATTGATTGATGTGGCCCGCTGTGAGCAGTGCCCAGCTGGGCAGATGTCTGCCTGTCAGCCAGCTAGCATGCAGCATCCTCCACAGTTCCTGTGGCACTCCTTTGGCTACAAACTGGTTTCTTGGTTGCAGATAATGCTGTGTAAAATAGGAGCAGGCCCGCCTTCCACTTCCTGCCTCGATTCCCTCCGTGGTAATTTTACAGCAGATAAATCATTTCCCTCCCTAGGTTGATTTTGGACCAAGTGTTTTACTAAATCAACAGAAATGAAACTAAAACATCTCTAATGTTTGGAATGATTGTCCTGACAAAGTGTCAAATAAAACAGGGACCCACGGCCATACTCAAGAGTGCATGCTGACTATCAAGTCAGTGCCTAGTACTATGCAGTTGGTGCCCTGGACCACACTGCAGTGGACTGTCCACTCCAGACACTGACAAATGATGAGTCAGTGGGTGTTCCATGCCTGTGCGACAAGGCCCCAAGGTGCATGTGCATTTCCTCATGGTTTTCAGTCTTAACTGTCAATTTGATACAGTTTAGAATCAAGTGGAAAGAAATCTCGATGAGAAATTGTTGAGACTGTGTTTCCCCGGGGGCATGTGAGGGATTTTAATTGAGTTATTTGAGACAAGAAGATCTGCCCTGAATGTGGGCCACCCAGTTTTATGGGCTGGACTTTAAACTTAATGAGATCCAAGGAGCATGAGCAAGCACACGTTCATTCTCTCTGCTCTTCACTGTGGATGTCAAGAGCAGCTTTGACATCCTGCCACCTTGACTTCTCTGCCATGGTGGACTTTAACCAAGAAGTAAGGGTCAAATAAACCCTTTGGCTCTTAAGTTGCTTTTGTCTGGGTGTGTTGTCACCACAAGAAACAGAACTAAGACATCAGGGCGTCATGCATGTTGCCACCTATGCTGTGGGAAGACGCCATTGGGTTCCATGACTTCACTAGAAAGGGACTGGAAACGTGCATCTGATCCATCCCACCCCAGCCCCAACCACTTGTCTTTGTTGTTTTCAATTGGAACCCGAATAAACCGTATGTGAGAGGAGAGTGGCTTTTTGAGTTCTTTGAGTCTTATTAATGAGTCATTAAATCTGAATGTGGTCTTTAGGATCTCAAGACAAAATCCACACATAACTTTATCACAAGAAACAGCAGGCATTTTTCTTTGCCCTTGTCAGCTTCACCACATAAAGAATAAGTTGATCTTTCTTGCTGAACTTGAAGGTTTTCCTCCCCCAATTTCAAATGTTTCTTTCCCCTTTTTTCTCACACCATCCTTCAAGTTTTCAGCACACTCAGAGATGAACAGAGACCTTTATGATGATGAACTTTCTTGTACAGCTGGACTGTACCGAAACAAGTGTCCAGAAAATTCTTAAAGCACACTTTGTGTGTCTGAGAAATGACTGCTTTGTGAGGGCTCTGACTTAATGAATGAATCATTCCCTTGATGTTTCCATAACGTGATTGCTGTTTTGGAAAGAGGTAAAAACTAGGAGGAAGGGTATAGTTGAAGAAAGTAGTCACAGGTAGGATGTCTTGAGGAACTGTATCCTGCCTTGGTCATTTTTCATTTCTTCTTGTCTCTGGTTTCTGACCACCACGCACGAAGTGAGCTGCTCTTTTCCTCCATGCCTTCCTACTCTGGTGAACCTTTGTAACCATAAGCCAAAATAAATCTTCCTCCCCTTGGGCTGTTTTTGTATTTGGAGAACACAAATGCAACAGTGATGAATACACCTTGGATACCTTTCATTCCCTCTCTTTTATCTCAGCAGTCCCCAGAGAAGCCACACAGAACATGTATGTTCAGCCCACAGTCAGCGGGGCAACACATGGTCCCCAGGACTCCCCTCCCAGCCCCTTCCCTCCTCCTGGCACAGAGAGCTAGAAGCTTCTCACATGACGCTCTCGTTACCTCCCCGACCCCTCGATGCTCCCTTCTCTTGTGCCATGAGTGACTTGTAGGGCTTTCCCAGGCTGGGGAGAGTCAGCTCTGCCTCCTGCAGGTCCAGCTCCCGTTGGGACAAGTGCTCAATGACGGCCGCTCCAATTGAGTCCCCCAGCACATTGGTCATCGTACGAAGTCGGTCACTGGTAGAGAACAGATAGATTAATGGAGGGATGAAGGGCTCCTTTGTGAACCACCTCGAACAGGCCCCACTCTTCCTCAGTTTCCCTTCCTGACAATATCATCCCTGAAACTGTCAGGTGTGGTCTGATTTGTGGTTCTTGTTTCTAAATATATTAACTTAGAGATGATTAGATATGAGTCTGATACAAACTATCAGACATTAGGATCTGATATAGGCTATTGGAAATGGAGGTCTGAGGCAGACAGGAGCGTCTGATGCAGACCGTTAGATATGAATACTTGATAAAGACTGTCACATGGGTCAATGTAGGTGTCGGGTGAGCTGGAGACTGCCCTAGTGAAATTTTAGACCTTCTGGACAAATGAGACTTGGCTTTGCTCACAGCTCCCACATGGGGATGAAAATCAACATTTTGGGTAAATTCCATGTCATCAAAAAAGAAATATGAGAGAGAATGAATGGTGAAAAGACAAAGTTATGCAGGAAGGAAAAAGAAAAAGAAAGAAAGAAAGAAAGAAAGAAAGAAAGAAAGAAAGAAAGAGAAGAGGGAAGGAAGAAGGGAGGGGGATGAGTGAAATAGAAAAGGAAAGGAAGGGAAGGAAGAACGGAAGAAAAGAAAAGGACAGAAGGAGGAAAAAGAAAAGAAAGAAAGAGAGGGAGGGAAAGAGAGAGGAAGGTGAAGGATTAGGGAGTGGCTCCTCCCTGCTGAGTGGTTCCCAATAGATTCTGTGAAAGGAATCTACCCTCTCATGAGCCCATGGCATAGTCTCAAGCCAAGACACACAAATGGCCCTGTTCCAACTTGGCAATTCACATATAAAACCATGAGTGTGGGAAGAAGGAGTCGTAGGGAAGAGGGTGACAGGCGTGAAAAGGAATTAAGAGAGAGTGGGAGGAATAATCAGAAGGCATTGCATATATGTATGAAAGTGTCAAAGAGCAAATTTAATTAGTGCAAAGGAAAAGGGGGACAGGAGAGAGGCAAGGAGAAAATGTGCCTAGTCATAGCCTTCAGATCATAAATCCACCAAAATCCTTTTGCCCATCATCACAGATGATTTTTAAGCCAAAATTATTCACTATTTAATACAACAGGTAACCTATGTTTTCTTCTTACTTCTAAAATTCTTTAAAATTAACATTTTCACTAAGAAAAAACTGTGTAAAATTTGAGTTAAAAAATATTTGAACACCTTTCTATAATTTCTACATGAGGTAAAGAGAAGTTGGCTTGCTGATGCACAGAGCCCTCCTTTTCTGAATTCTCCTCACTCCAGGTCCCCAAAATGATAAATCTATGGGCTTCTAAGCCATCATTAGCAGGACTTTCCAATGCCTCCCTCACCCTCTAACATCCTACAACTGTCCTTGCAAAATCCTTCAGGAAAAGCTATGAGAAGGGATAGGCCCACAGTTAAGCCAAAAGCACACTCACAGGAACCAATCCACAGCTATGATCAGTGTGATGTCCTCTGTGGGCAGGCCGACAGACGTGAGCACAATCACCATGGTGACCAGTCCTGCCTGGGGGATGCCAGCTGCTCCTACACTGGCAGCCGTAGCTGTGATGCTGCAAATGAGAAGAGAGTCAGGAATTCAGGAGGAAAGAGAGAGCAGAAGCTTGAAAGATCAGGCAGGGGAGGGCATCTTATATTAAATCCTCAAGCCAACATAGAAAGAAAAACACTACATGATCTCACTTTTGATGTGAAACTAAATTTGAAAAATTAAAATCACAGAAGCAAAAAGTAGAAACCATGATGCTGGGAAGACAGGCTGGGAGATGAAAAATGTCTGCAAAGGGTACAAAATGTCTAGCTAGCAGATGAGTGAGTTCTGAAGATCTAATGTGCAGGGTGTGGGGCTAATGATACTGTCTTTAGATTTGAATTTTTCAAAGAGATGGACCTTAAGCCTATTCAACAGAAAGAAAAGGGAGAGAGAGGGAAATAGAAGGACAGATAAGGGAGAGGAGAGGAGGGAAGAGGCTCGGGGGTTGGGGAAGAGCAAAAAGGAAAAAGAAAAGAACAAGGGAGAGAGAAGAGAGGGAGAGAGGGAGGGAGGGGGAAAAGGAAGATGAGAAAAGGAGAAGACATCAAGATTAGAAGGGGAGGTGGGAAAGGACCAAAAGACAAGAGCGAGGAAGAGAGTGGAAAAGATGGGAGGAGAAGAGGAAATTAGAGGAGAAAAGAGAAGCCACAGACAGCAGAATGGAAGAGACTGGGGGAGGAAGGAAGAAAATCATACAAGAAGATAAATGTACTAGTCAGTCTGACGGTGGTGATCATCTTGCAAAGTGCACATACATCAAAAAATCATGAAATCCACCTTAAATATATGCAACTTTTGTCAGCTATCATCCTGAAAAGCTGTGGCTGGAAAAAGCAGAAGTTATTTTTTGAAGAAGGCAAATACAGCTCACCACACTGGAGGCAAGGGCATTCTGGCCTATCTTGGGTTTTGAGCCTATTTCTTTCTTGAATTTTAAGTTGTTGGTTTTCTCAATTTCATATGTATGAATGTTTGCCTGCATGTATGTTGTGTACTGTATATGTACCTGACGCCCATGCAAGCCATTAAAGGGCGTTGGGTCAGCTGGACCTGGGGTGACAAACAGTTGTAAGACAACATATAAACAGTGGGAACTGAACACGGGTCCTCTGCACAGCATCAAGTGTTCTTAACCGCTGAGCCGTGTGTCCCAGCCCACTAAAAAACATTTCTTACTCAGATAATTTTTAAAAATTAAAAAAAAAAAAAGCTAGGGGTATTTCTCAGTGATCGAGCACTTGTCTAGCATATACAAAGCCTGTTTTCCCATTTCCAGTCCCACAAATTAATATGAAATTCAAAGTAGGATCTACTGGGTCACGGGTGACCTATGTTCAAACTCCAGCATCAAATCCAATAGCACATCAAGATGTGATGTGTGTTGTAAAGGCCACTAAGTTTACCAGAAAAAGTAGTAGTGGCATCCAGGTGCCAGCTCTCTTTCCCAGTAGCTTAGGAAACCCCTGTCTAGATCCTACAACCATAAACATAGAACAAAGGGAGATGATTTTCCCAGACAATGGCTTTATCAGAACGATGACTGAGCAGTTACTCACACTGGCATTAAATAATGGACTCTTGGGTGGGAACGTTCTCTTAATGAGCTTTACCCCTTGCACATGAACTGAGTGTTCCCTGCCTCATCAGGAGAATGGCAGGCACACCTTATTTTCTCATTGTGAACAGGAGAGAGCCAGGACTGTGCCTGCTCAGGTTTCATATCTGTTACTGAGATAAAATATCTGGCAAAAAGAAACTTTGGCAGAAAGGGTTTTGTTTTGGCTCACAGTCTCCGACTACAGTCCACCACTGCAGAAAAGTCACGGCAGGAACTTGAAACAGTCAGCAACATAGTCAAGAGCAGGAAAACAAATGTATGCAGAGCTATGGGTCAGGTCACACTCTCCTTCTACGCAATTCAGGACCTAAGCCCACTTTCTAAGCTGAGCCTTCCTGCCTTAATTAAAACAGTCAAGATCATCTCCCACAGACATGTCCAAAGGCCAGGCCTTCACTGAGGTCTTCTCAGGTGACTCCAGCTGCTGCCAAGTTGTCAATTAAAACACTCCACCCCGGTACCACATCACTACCCTAGGAAAAGGTTCCAGGCAAAAATGAAGTCTAGAGTAAAGATGCTGGAATGCCACGCCTGACCTGAGTTCAAACCCTGAGACCCATACAGGGGATGTGGAAAACTGAATCCTGTGAGTGGTCCTCTGACCTCCACATGTGCACTGAGGCACACACACACACACACACACACACACACACAAATAAATGTACTTTTTAGTTATTTAAAACTGGGTGGCTGAAGACATGGTTCAGCAGTTAAGAGTACTTAACTGCCCTCACAGAAGACCCAAGCTCTATTCCTAGGACCCACATCAAACAGCCACCTGTAACTCCACTTCCAAGGAACTTGAAGCCTGTTCCCCACCTTGAAAAGTATGTTCACACATGTGGCAAACATGTATTTACACAGGCACATATACATACACACAAAATTTTTAAAAACTTTAAAAAATACTAAGTGTAGTTTGTACTGAACATGTATCATGCTCACACTCTTATAAACTCAAAACATCATTACATTACACAGTGGGCCTACAATCCCAGCAACTCAGGATACCAGGGCAGCCAGCTGAGAGAGAGAGGGAGAAAGACAGGAAGTTTTGAGGAAGGGAAGGAAGAAAGAAAAGAAAAAATGAAGAAAAGAAAGAAGAGAGAGGTAAAATTGGGACAGAGCAAGGGAGGGAGAGAGGGAGGAAGGGAAAGATCATAAGTCAAACCATCTTAAATCAGGGTGTGTGTATGGCAGAATTTTTCAATGAAGAAAATACTTTCCTTCACAGAGTTAACATTTTCATTCTTGTGTGGTAGGAAGACTTATATGCAATGGGAATGAAAAAAAAAAAAATCAGCCTGGAGACAAATGCTATTGAGCATCCTACATACTTTGTCCAAAATATTGGAGACGAGAAATGTTTCACAGGTTGCTTTCTCTTTTCAGATTTTGTGATATCTACATATACATAATTATATATATCTAAGGCAGGACTAAGACATAATATAAACCTGTTTGTACACACGGCCTCTGTCCTGCCTAGCTGATGACATCATCATCATCTCACCTGATTGTGGTGATCTGGCCAAGGTTGAGCTCGTAATTGTTGACTTGCGCAATAAAGATGGCTGCCAGGGCTTCGTAGAGTGCGGTGCCGTCCATGTTGACCGTGGCTCCCACAGGCAGCACGAACCTGGTGATGCGGCGGTCCACGCCCAGGCCCTCCTCCAGGCAGCGGAAAGTGATAGGCAAGGTTGCAGAGCTGGGGGAAGAGAGCTCTGGAGGCTGAGAATGCGGGGTTTATGGGGCAGGGGCAATGGCAGCGATGAGCTAAGGCGGGCTCTCCTCTGGCACATGGAGAGGTTGGGATTTCAGCAAGGAGTGAAAAATGGGAGTGGGAGTCGTGCATGGGGAAGTGGGGCTCCTGATGCAGAGAGAGCTCGGTGGTGGGGTCCCCCGAGAGCACTGTCTCTTGAACCTGTCCAAACTTAGTCCGGCCCAGACTGTGTAACTTTGTCAGCCTAGATGAGAGTCTCAATGATGGCTTCCTCTGTCTGATTTTCCTATGGGACTTACCTCTGGGGCCTTGCCTCAGCTAAGGACATAGAAGACCCAGCCCACAGTAGGTGGCACCTCTACGTAGGCAGGGGTTTAAGAGTGATGTTTAAGAGTCAAGCTAAGTGTAACCAAGCAAGCGTGCATTTCTTTTCTGTTCCTGGGTGAGATGTGACTAGATGCTTTAAGTTCCGGGTTTTATTTCCCCACGGGCATGGACCGTGACCTGGAATTTTAAGCCAAATAAGTTCCTTCCCCTGCTAAGTTGCCCTTTGCCAAGGTATTTCGTCACAGCAATAGAAGTGAGACTAGGACAGAAAGGACAGTGTCTGTCTGCACAGACAACAGCGCCATCTACAGGAGCCCTCGGTCTCTCCCCAGCCACTTCCCACAGTGGCGTTTCCCTGACTGGCACATTTGGTGGAAAGAGTAGGCATGTCATTTGGGGTTGTTCTGTCTGCGAGAACTGGTCCTTGTGTGTCAGCTTTCTGCCGTGAAACTTAAAGCTTGGACTGACAGGACCTTTGTCCTCAGAGCCAGACATTGCCTACTTCAAAGCCCCCAGTGAGCTGTAGGGCTGAAGAGCTCCGTAGTGATCAGATGAATTTAACTCTAGGGGTAGCAGTATCAATCCCATTTAGTCACAGAGCAAAGATCAGAAGGCACATTCTCCGATCACCATGAAGACAAAACATTTTCTTCTATCTGTTTGGCTCTTGGAACACTTTCTCAAACTGTTTTAAATTTGGATGATGAGAGATAAGGGGGAGGGGGGTCACTATAACGCTCTAAAAGCACAAGCAGAAGAAAGCTCTGAGCTTGTGGTACTCCCAGAGCGCCATCTCACCCTAACCCCCCCAAGGCAGAAAGAATACAAGCTAAATCTTTTTTTTTTTTTTTCTGTATTCTGCCTGCATGTATATCTGCACACCAGAAGAGGGCACCAGATCTCATTATAGATGATTATGAGCCTCCATGTGGTTGCTGAGAACTGAACTCAGTACCTTTAGAGGAGAAGCCAGTGCTCTTAACCACTGAGCCATCTCTCTAGCCCCCCCTCCCCAGAGTACCATCTTAAACCCAGAATTGGCACAGATGCCAATTGGCACAAATGAGGAGAGCCAGACTCTCCTCATAAACTAGAGAAACAAGAAAAGAAGCAAGGAGGTCAGGGGAGTCATCACAGGACACACCCTATATCATCAAGAACAGTTCCCTAATTCTTCTGTACAGCTAGAAGAGGTGTTTGGGCAGGTGGAAAGGAGGGTACCTAAAGGAACCCATGAAAGATAAAGAATGGACCCAGGGAGAGTGTAGGAAAAAGCCATACCTGGAAGAAGTACCCATGGCTGTGATGAGGGCCTGTAGCATTCCCCCAATGAAAGGAAAGGGGTTCCGATGAGTAACAAGGAAGTAGATGAGCGGCAGCACGCCGCCAGCATGAAGGAATAAACCAACGATGACAGTCAGGGTATACATGCCCAGCTGACCTCCAAGGACAGCCATGTCTTCCATTTCCAGAATCTTCCCAGCAATCAGGAACAGGATGCCCACAGGTGCGTACCTGGGAAAGGCACATAACATTAGGGTGATCTTCCTCACAGGTCTGGAGCTGGAATTCCCAAGGCTTTGCCCATACAGTGTCCGGGAGCCAGAAAGTTCCTATCATGCAACCTCCAACTCCGTCACAACCTTTCCCAAGCATCAAAGACAGCACTAGGATGCTGGGGAAATAGCCCTGTGGTTATGAGTACTTGCTGTTCAATGATGAAGACCTGATTTCATGTACCACCATCCACATTAGGCACTCAAAAAAACACCTCTAACTCCAACTCCAAGGGATCTGGCACTTCTTTCTGGCCTCCGTAGACACCCGTAGACAAATCTGCACATCCACTTACACAAACACATGCACATACATACGCACATATAAATAAAATAAAATATTTTTCAAACAGCACTGATGTTAGGGTTTGCTTTCAAAACATTGCCCCCAACAGCTTATGTGTTCAAGGCTTGGTCCCTAGTGGGCCAGTGTTCTGAGGTGGAAGCCTGTGGAAGCTAACTGTTCATGAAATGTCCAACCTCCGCTATGAGTTATCCATTGATGGATTTGTAGCTGAATAAGCTTTTGGGAGTAAACTTTACGAAGGGCCTCGTTAAAGAAAGCAGGTCACTGGGGAGTGTACCCTTGAAGGATGTATCTTCTCCCTAGTCCTTAGTCCTCGATGTCTCCCGTCTCTTCTTCCTTGATGCTGAAGTTAGCAACATCATTGGCTGTATTCGTTCACCATCATGGCCCAGACGCAATGGAACTAACCAACCATGCGCTGAAACCTGCAAGACTATGAGGCAAGAAAAACCTTTCCTCCTTTAAACTGGATTTCTTGGGTATTTTTTCTAGCAACAGAAAGCTAGCTAGTAAATACAACTGGGTTCCATGGACGTAACCTCCTCCTGATGGTCACCCCATTGTTCATCTGATCAGAAGAAAAGTTCCTCCAATATCACAGCATGCAGCCTTCCAGGGTCTTTATCTCATTACCTCCATGAGGCCCCTTCCAACTCCATCCCAGATGACTATTCCCTTCAGAACCTCATCCTTAGACATTGCTAAGTGTGGTACTTTGAATGAAAATGGCCCTTAGAGGCTCACAGGGAGTGGCACTATTAGGAGGCGTGTCTTTGTTGGAGGAGGTGTGGTCTTGTTGGAGGAAGTGTGTCACTGGGGGCTGGCTTTGAGGTTTCTGGCGGTGCTCAGGCCAGGCCCAGTGTGTTTCTCTCTTCCTGTTGCATGCTGACCCAGATATAGAACACTCATGGCTCCTTCTCCAGCACCGTGTCTGATTGCACTAAACTTCTGAACTGTAAGCCAGCCCCAGCTAAATGTTTCCCTTTATAAGAGTTGCTGAGGTCATGGTGTCTCTTCACAACAACAGAAATCTTAAGAGACTCAGACATTCCCTATCTCTGGCCTTCCAAATGTCCACAAATTGTTGCCTGTGCTCGTTAGTTTGAACTTTCAACTTGACACAACCCGAAATAACCTGAGACTAAAGTTTCAGTGAGGAACTGGCTAGGTCAGGTTGGTCTTCATGCATGTCTGTGGGGGGCTGTGTTGGTTGCTAAAGGACACAGGAACGCCCAGTCCGTTATGGGAAACACCATGTGATGGGTTTGACCCTGGCCCGTGTAAGGATGGATGATGCTAGCCGAATACAAAACAAGCAGACAAGCAGTTAGGGATTCGTGTGTTTATTTGCTCTCCTCTTGAATTAGATGTGGTGTTTTAAGTTCCTGCTTTATCGTCTCCACAATAATGGACTGTCACCTGGAAGCATATGGCAAACGACTCCTTTGCTGCTTTAGGTCAGAATTTCATCACAGCAACCACCATGAACCTGGAACACTGACGGTTCGAACCCTGGACTTCTCGAGCTCTGCCTGCTCCCTTCCGTGTGTGCGGTATGCCCCTCTCCTCTTCGGGTCCTGTTAGGTTCTTCCTCACCGTCCAGGCCCAGTCCCACACCTCCCCTTCCCAGGCAGCCGTCACTGAATATGCTCCGCTCACCACTGGCTGCTCCGCATCCCTAACACTTCACTGCTGTAGCTCTCCTGTGGCACCTATTGCTCTGTGTTAAGTGTATGTGGTCTCCACCTGTTTCCTCCTCGTTTTAACAAACTTCCTCAAGGATGAGTTCAGTGTGTGTGTAAAGCCTGGGGAGGCATCTTCTAGGCGAATTATCTAGTGAAGGACTGGAAGGGTTTAGTAAAAATTAATGTGAAAAGAAGATACAGGCTTAAGGAGCTAGCTCAGTAGTTAAAGTGCTTTCTACGCAAGCAAGAGAAACAAAGTTTGAAGGCCCCAAAACGCATGAAATCCTGAGTAGGCACCGCAGCAAGCCTGAAGCTCCAGCCTCGGAAGGTGAAGAGGGGGTATCACTCAAAACAATTTGGTTAGCAAGCTCAAGTTTCTTCAGCCCTGCGTTTGTCTGAGAGATCCTTCCATAATGAACAAGGTGAAAGAACTATGGAGAATGATTGCCAACATCGTCCTTGGGCCACCACGCACATACACACCCCATGCAAAAATAACACACAAACACGTGCAAATCTCACCTCACTCCAATGTAAAAAAAGGAGAACAAGAAAACAGGGCACGAGTCGGACTGTAAGCAAATAGACAAACGAAATATCTGAAGGAGTGAATGAGAGAATGCCAGATGCATACAAGAATATGCAGGTCTGAGAGCGAACCCAAGCAGAGTGGCTTAGCGAGTAAATAAACAAATGTAGTCAATGTCTCAATGAATAGGGTTGAAACTACATAGTTCAGTGGCACAGCAATTGCCTAGCTTGCTCAAGGCCCTGGGTTCCGTTCTGCTCAGAATACAAAAAAAAAAAAAAGAAGGTACAGCTCAGTGTAGAATGATTGATTATCTAGTAAACAGACCTTGCATCAGTTCCAGCACTTAAAAATAATTATGGAGCCAGACTGGCTCCACAGGAAAAACACATGTTCTGCCAAACCCAGAGACCTGAGTGGATCCTGAAGTCGCATGGTAGGAGGAGAGAACTAACTCCTACAAGTTTATTCTCTGATCTCCACGCGCACTCTGTGCATGCACCACCACACGCGTGTAGCAGACACAGCGATAGACATCAGATAGAGAGATGTAATAAAGTAATAACAACTGTGAAATGAATCAACTAATGAATGGATTTATCAGTGAATTGATAAATACGTGAATAAGTGATTTAACTGGTGAATAGAAGAATAGATTAAAATAAAATGATGAAGTGGGCCAATGCTAGAAAAATGAGAGTGTGTGAGTGAATTAAAGAAATATATGAGGGGAGGAAGGAAGAAGTCACTAAAATTAATTGCAGAAAAGAAAGAGTAAGTGAATTAATGAGTTTATGGTTAAATTAATCAACAGGGAAGTATGCTGATGCATGCTTATAATCCTACTAATCAGGAGGCTGATGCAAGAGACCGGCAGGTTCCAGGCCATCATGGGCTACATAGGAAGAAAAAAAAACAAAATAGTGCAATGGACTCAAAGCATCTGCAATTGTCTGCACAAGCTTGACAGAAGATCAAGCCAGTCAGCATTCTAGCCTTCAGTGGCAGGGCCTCACAAGCCCCACCCCAACTGGAAACTATTTTGAAAGTTAATGGCTGCTGGGAAGGAAGAGTACATTTTCCTCAGGAATGTGCCATCTTGTAAATTGCCCCAACACAATGGATGGCCCCTCAACCATGCCCACACAGACAGCTCGAATAGGAATCAGTGGGCGACAAATACAAATACAAACACACGCACACGAGGACATAAAGTTGGGAGGGGAACATGAGCATCTGAGAGAAGTTAGAGGGAGAATGAAAATATGGATGTAATCACAACACTGGGTATACATGTGTGAAGTTCTCTTGGAACATATTTTTTTCTAAATGAAAACAGTGGGTTACCCTATGTGTAGAAGAATGAACATAGGCAAATGAATGAGAGAATGAATCACTGAGTCAATGCACAAATGAGTGAGTAAATAGAAGAATGAGGTCATGAGCAGCTGAATAAGTCACTACAGGAAGATATCAATGAACAAATGAGTTAATGACTAAATTAATGCCCAGATGAATGACTTGACCAAATGTCTGTAACAATCCCATCAGCCCCATCTCCACCGCTACCCTCGGGGCGCAGGGTCCCACCCACCACTCACCAGATGATGATGCCCACCAGCCTCATAATGGCCTCATTCAGACTGTCGAAGAAGTCCCTCAGGACACGGCCTTTGTGCTTCATGCCACCAATGACCAGCCCGAAGGCCACGGAGAAGACCACGAGGCCCAAGGCGTTGATGCCATTGGCCGAGCCAGGTACAGGCACAGTCTCCTCAAAGCTCATCACCTCTTGAAAGGTGCCCAAGGCCCTGGTGACATTTTCCAGGATGCTGGTTTCATTCTCTACTGAGGGTGGGGGAGGCATGGAGGCTCCCAGCTCTGACCCATTCTCTGTCCTTACAATCGTCCTGGTTACCATCCGTGTGCTGTACTGTGTCTTAAACTGAAATGCAGAGAAATTGGGGCCAGGTTAAGCGTGGTGGTTAAGTCACCTGCAGAAATCACTAAGACTGGACATGCCTCAGAAAAATAAAGATAAAAAACAAGAGCTAGGCATGCTTAGCATGCATGAGGTACCACGATCCCTCCTTGGCGTTTGTAAATGTGTATACACACACATACACACACGCACACACTACATCCCGGTAAGGCCACTGTTGAGTATATAACCAAGGAAATGAGTTAAATAACACAAAGAAATACAAGCTGAGCATCCCTAACTCAAACTCCATGGCAGACAAGGGAATAGAGAGGCTTTCGGCAGAGGCCGACAACCTAAGTTGGAACCCGGGCTCCACACGGCGAGAAGTGGAGAGCTGCTTCTGAGACTTGTCCTCTGACCTCCACAAGTGCGCCATAGCACACGACCACAAATATACATAACCACACACACGAGGAAATAAACAAGATGTAATAAAACAAGCACGTAAAATAACAATCCAACATCCAAAATGCACCAAAACTGGAAGCTTTTTAAAGTTTTTTTTTGTGTGTGTGTGTGTGTGTGTCTGTGCTGTATTGTCTAATTGGCATGATTTGGCTATTTCACCATATATATATTTCACATATATATGAAGAATACACGGGCTTCATAGACATTTGTGTTTTACATGTGATTTCTATGTATTCATTCACATACATTACGTAGATAGGAAATATGTGTATACTTCAGAGCCCCATCAGCACATACAGCGTATCCTGTTGTATAGCAGTTTGCTCTAAATTGAAAGATTCATTCCAGGAGGGAACTGGAAGGCTCATGAAATTCAGAAAGTGAACAAAGCTCACAAGATGCGTGAAAGCTCATCCTTGCCGTTCTAAAAGCATTAAATAACCGCTAGGCAGGGAGACTCTGGCCAACCACGTGCCAAGATTAGATTCTCAGACCTGCTGAGCTGCTTGAAATTGCAGAGAGCTCCCCAGGATTGCAGGACTGCAGGATTGCAGCTTTCAGCAGCTGTCACCCCTACTGGGATGGGCTTTTGAGTGATGCAGCTAACTTTGAGTCATCCCTGCCCCTGTAAGTAACTCCTCACCCACACGCCAGTTAGAAATCCTGCCAAAACCGCATTGGTTCGCCCAGCTGGACTTCAGTCTGTCCTGGGGCGAGCAGACCTCTGTGTTATATCACCCCAGAAAGCATCTCACACACAGCTCCTTGGCATTTGTGAATCCCATGCCCACAAACACATGCAACCATGGACTGAAAATACTTGCGAAGAAAAATTTGGGTAGTGAACAAATTTAGACCTTTGTCTTGTCATTGGTTTCTAAGCCAGTGGTTCTCAACCTGTGGGTCACAATCATCAGAAAACACATATTACCGATAGTCTTAGGAACCGAGACACCTCTCAGTAGTAAAATTACAGTTAGGAAGTAGCTACCAAAATAATTTTATGGTTGAGGTGACCACAGCATGAAGAAATGTATTTGAGGGTCGCAGCTTTAGGATGGTTGAGAACCACTGCTCTAGGTAGTTCTAAAGTAGAAAAACACTGTCTGCATCTCATTTACATGTGTTAGCTGTCCTACATCATCTAGAGATCATCTGCACAATTCCACCTATTTCATATAAAAGATGTGAGCAGCAATCTCTTTTTTGGATCCAGTCTTTTTTCTAATGCCAAGGGATAGTATAATTTTTATATATCAATTTTAAATTTCTTAATAAAACATATTACTAAAGAAATGAGCAATGGGCCAACAGCTCACAGCAGGTAAGTGTTCGCTGCGCACAGGCCTAATGACCTGAGTTGGATCCTCAGAACCCACGGTGGGAGGAGAGAACCAACTCCCAAAGTTATCATGTGAGCTCCACAACCACACTTGGCATGCATTCACACACAAACACACACACATAAATAATAAGAAGGAGGAGGAGAAAGAAGAAGAGAAGAGGAAGGAGAAACGGAAGGAGGAGCAGGACGGGGAGGAAGTTAGCAACTGATGTTTGCCTACTATAGACAAGCCCTGGGTTTCATCCCCCTCACAAGAGAAAAGAAATGAGTAAATGAATAGTGAGGGCATTAGAAGTGAAGGCATTAAAGAACAGATGTGTAGTCTGCATCTTTATGTCTATCCTTCAATAAAGCGGTTGATAAACACCCCCCGCCAGCCAAATCCAGCCCACCACTTGCTTCTGTAAACCAGTTTTAATGAAACCTGTAAGCTCTCTTCACATGTTGCCTGTGGCTACCAGCCCCAAGGTGATGCTCAGGCAGATTTTAGGATCTCTCTCTTTGACATTTATGATCAGACATCCCCTGCCTCAGCTTCCCAGTCTCCATAAATCCCATGACCTGGCAACACTTTGCATCACCATCACAGCCACAGGAAGTACACTTATTCTCCCAGAGTGCCCCCCAAGGGCTCCCTTCACCCACTCTTTCAGACCCTTCTCTCCACCCTTCTCCTTAGGAAGGGAGCTCCCTCCACCCTCCATCCCTTCTTAATCAAACCATGTGCTTCTTCCTAACCTGTTTGAAGCAGGCCTCCACAAGATTAGGTGGAAACATATTTCTGCACAAAAACATCAGAGAAAGGAGAGTGGTTAGACTTTGGAAGTGAGCCCAAGGATACTGCAATAATAGCAATGACAAGAGTAGCGGCAGGCAGGATAGAACTGCACGGTGTTGGCCAAGCGCTAAGCAAAGTGCCTGCCCTACACCATCTGATAGAAGCCCTACAATGACCCTAGAAGCAGATACCATCAATATCCTTAGCTTCCACACAAGGGAACCACAGGCCAGAAGACATCACCCAGAGCCGTAGAGCTGCTCATGGGTGAAGATGGAACTTAACATGGATTGATTACAGTTAGTCCCCTCCAAAAGTCAGAGTGGAATCTGATCGCCATAAAGGTGATGCTGCAAGGTGGAGCCCTGGACTGACGGGGTTTATAGAGTAATAGGAGGCGGCCTTGTTCTAAAGAGAAGCTCTTTTTGATATGCTTGCTATGGCTAACCATCATATGTTCTCTGTCATGTTAGAATGCAGACAGAAGGACCTCACTCCATGCTGGCACCAAGTTCTTGGACACCCTAGATCCCTGAGAGAATGAGATAAATATTTGCTCCTTGTTTTTTATTTTTGTTTTTATTTTACAACTAACTTAGCTTCAACTGCGTGTTTTGTTTAAATTTTAATACAGTTATTGGGGCCTACGTGTGCTACAGTCTACATGCAGAAGGTAGACAACTTGCCGGAGCTGGTTTTCTCCCTCCACCAAGTGGATCCCATTAAGTTGTCAGGCCTAGTGACAAGTGCCTTTACCCGCTAAACCATCCCAACTGGCCATACATTTTGTGATATTTACTTAGGAATGTGTATGTGAGAGAGACTGAGTGTGTGTGTGTGTGTGTGTGTGTGTGTGTGTGTGTGTGTGTGAACATGAAAAGACATCTTGTGGGGTTCTTTTCTCTCCTTCCAGCAGGTGGGTCCAGAGGCTTGAACTCGGGTCAGCAAGTACCTCTACCACTGAGCATCTCCTTGGCCCTCAGATATTGTGCAATAGCAGCAGAAACACCATAGTAATTCTTCCACTTCCAAGTCAGGAGCAATATAACTAGCTTTGACACTGATTCTGACAGGGGGCAAAGTCTTCTTGGACTAAAAGAATCATTTGCTCACCAAAGGAGTTTGGGAACACCTAAGCAAACAGTAGCTCATGTTCGCAGCCTCAGACTGCAAAGCTCCTAACTAGATTTAGCTTTCTTGGAGGATATGTGCAAGGATCCAGGGCAAAAAGTGAGCACCAAAAATGGCAACCAGTAAGTAGCAGCTTTCTTTTCCAGACTAGTTCCACCTGCCATGTGGTCTTTCAGGGAAAGAGAATTGTTGCACGTACTCCAGAAGTCCCAATAAAATGAAAATGTCACCTGACCAGGTCCATGAAAGCATCAGCTGTTGGAACAGTCTCAATGCGGCCCTCGCGGTGCAGCCCCTCCTTGGAGCCCTTCCCGGGATGTATGATAGTGACCATTAGGATGCCGATGAAGACTGCAATGACTGTGGTCACCATGTAGTACACAGCTGCCCGCATTCCCATCCGCCCCGTCGCCTTGTTGTCCAGGGAAGCCATACCTGGAGGAGAGAGAGCACAGTCCCTGCAGCAGGCCCATACTCCTCCTCCCCTGTCCCCATCTGCTCCACGCACTCCATACCATCGGCTCAAAATCACTGCACATCCCTTAACAGAAACCACGCGTGCACCTGCAGTGGCTGAGAGTTCTCTACACAACTGCTTCTGTGCTATCGTGAGTAAATACATCCTCAGCAGTTTTTAAGGGAATAAAGGGGACCGGTGAGGTAGCCCAGGAGTTAAGAGCACATACTGCTCTTACAGGAAATCCAAATCCCATCAGCAGCACAAACACTCTGTGCCTCACAACCACTCGTAACTCAAGTTCCAGGGGATCTGATGTCCCCTTCTGGCCTCCGTGGACATCCGCATTCACCTGCACGAACCCACATAGACACACGATTAAATAATAGTAACAAAATTAATATATTAAAAGTAAAGAAATGTTTTGCTTTGCTTTGAAAAAAAGTTGTCCAGTGTATCGGGTACGGTCCATCATCTAGAGATGATCTGAAGCACACAGCATGAGAGGCACAGGTCGCCTGCAAATACTGCAGCATTTTGTAGAAAGGGCTTCTGCATGCTCAGGTATTTGTAGCTGTAGGGATCTTGAAATCAGTCCCCTAATGGCTCAACCAAGGGATGATTCCATTTTTGTACCTCCGGCTAAAAGCAAATTTTCAAATAAAAACATTGCTTAAAAGGTGAGTAACTGGGCCAGCACCCTAGACCTGGCTCAAAATCAATTCCTTCACCACCATATACATGGTGGGGGAAGAGCACAGGCATGAGCACATACCGTTCCATCTGTTTACCCCGAAGACCCCCACCAATCACAGTGCCTCCCCTCTGCTTCACGTCAACCTTTCAGTTCCCACTCAACCCTCCAGTGATGCACCATAAATTTCCCAAACCCTCAAGTCCTCATCCCAAACTCTCACCTCCATCCAGCCCAGCCCTTTCTACAATCTCTGCCTCGATACTATTTGTGCTGTGCCTCCATACCCTCTGCCAGGTCGATACAACCATCCAGCTGCTCAGTTTACACAGAGGGACACTAACCGCCTGCACTCTCCCTTCTCCTAAGAGTAATTCTCAGCAGGGTGGGAGCTGCCTCCTCCAGGAAGGTCCCAGAGTCAGCTCTAGTCATGACTGGCTGGCACAGAGAGTCAGAGGAAGGCAGAGGTGGAGGGGAGAGACAACTCTTAATGCCGCTCACACTTCAGAGACCCCCACCCAATGGGCTCACACTAAGACACAAGCCTTCTCAGCACACATCTTTGCTCTGCTTCTTTCCCCGACCCTGTCCTTTTTCCCTCACTTCCTCATGGGTTTTTCCCTTGGTGAGTCTCTGTGACCAGATCCACACGTCAGGCTCGGCTTCTAAGTAGCCCAACATAAGAAAGCAGTGTTTTAAGCCTTGACCATTATTTCTGTCCCTAACCCCAGGGCTTGTCAAACACCACCTAGGGTGCACTGTTCGCTTTCGTAAAGTGTTACTGAAACACAACTGTGCTGAGTTGTTTTAGTTGTTAACACAATCTAGAACCATTTGGAAGAGGCTCAGCGGAGGACTGTCTAGACAGGTGGCCCTGTGGCCATAGCTATGGAGGGCTGTGGACTCTATGGAGGGCTATGTCTCTGTGTGCAGACTGAGAACGGGAGGCCCAGCTATTGTGCACGGCAGAATTCCTTGGGCAAAGGATTCTGTGCTGTGTGTGTCTACAGAAGGAGCTTGATACGAATAAGCAAGCACGTGTCCCTCTGTGTTTCTCCCGGCTCTTGGGTGTGGGTGTGACGTGACAAGCTGCTTTGAGTTACCATACTGACTTCCCTGAATGGTGAAGTGTAACCTGTGAGCTAAAACAAACCCTTTCTCCCCTAGGTGGCTTTTTTGTCAAGTATTTTATCATAACAACACAAATAAAATCAGGATAATAACCATGCCCATTTGTTGACACGCTGCCTATGGGTGCGCTTCTACTCCAAGATCAGAACTGAACCATTGCCATGAGGATCAGGCGGCCCTGGTGAACAAAAACATTTACTATCTAGAAGAAAACTTGCCACTTAATCCTTCCACAGCCCCTTCCCTTCCTCAACCCTCCATCCTGGCACCTTACCCTACTCACCTCCTGCATGCTCACCCACATCCCACCTTCTATTCATCTACCCCATATCCCAGCTCCCTTTCTGTCCTTCCCGTCTTTCTTTCCCCTCTGGATAACCCTGAGCTCTGGCAGGCTGGTATTTCACTTTCAAAAAGAAGAAAGTTATTGGAATACACGACTCATGTGACAGCAGGACCTAAGCAAGACCTGGGTATGGCTTGAGTGGATGAGTCTGGAAAGGCTTGTAGGACTGGGGTAGCCCTGGGTTTTTTCTCCAGCTCGGGCCTCGGGTGGATTCCGGAGATGCACGGTGGGCTGGGCGCTCACCTGTGACGAGGCTGGAGACAATGAGAGGGAGCACGAGCATCTGCAGCATCCTCATGAGCAGCTCACCCGGGAAAGAGAAGTACTTGATCTGGCGGTAGGAGAGCTGGTATGGACGCAGGGCAAACGCCAGGCTGACACCTAGAGCCAGAAAGAAAGGGTTCACGGGATGGACAACAGGTCTCAATCCCGGGAACGGTTCATCCGTCTCAAAGAGAGTATGGTACCGGGAGCAGTGAACATTCTATGAGTAAACGTTTGTGTGTATGGACATTGCGTGGGTTTGTGTACACGTGGATATGTGTGTGCCTGTGTGTGTGTGTTGGTAAGGGTATTTATGTACGCATGGTCACCCGTAAAGGGGTGTGTGCATGGCTGTGTATATCTATGCGCATTTGCCTGGGTATGTGTGTGCTAGGCATTAGTGTGCACTTGTGTGGCATGAGTCTGTGTACATGGGTATGTGTACGTGCCACGTATCTCTGTGTGTGCACAGGTGTATGTATGTATTTGTGTATTCATGCATATCTGTATGCTGTAGAAATGCACAAGCGTATATACCATACAAATGTATGCAAATGTATGTATTCTGTACCTATTTGTGCATGCATTTGCATGTATGCGTGACAGTGTTCATTAAGTTGTGACATAAATGGCTGAATATGTTGGCGCCTATGCAAAGATACGAGCATGCATTTCTGGGCATGTCTGTGTGACTCTTGTGTCTATGTTATCACTTTCAAACATGGAGGTGCATTGCAATTAGGCTCCTAAGTATGTAGATATGAATACATATATGAGTATGAAAGTGTCCACAAAGTCCAGAAAGATGGCTCTGGTATCCTTGAGTTCCACAATATCAAATTAACCAAGCACATATGGAAATTTTTAGAGGGAAAAATGTATTTGATGAAAGTAGAAGGGGGACTATTTGAGGAAAGGAAACGTACCAACAAGAGGTGGCTAGGTGAGAGGGGGAGAAGGAAAAAGTGTATGATCAAAGCACATTTTATGTCACTATGAAGATGTCACGACGAGACCCATTAACTTATTCGGCATATATCTAATTTCTAAGTTGTGTCTGTTGAACAAGCACAGTTATTTTTTTCTCTTGCCTGTATCCCTTAGGAAATATTATGACAACTATTGACCTAGCAGTTACATTGCTCTGGGTGTTACAGGTAACCTAGATAGCAAGAGAGCCACAGAGCCCATCAAACATTACCCTGTTTCATTTAAGGGAGTTGAGCACCCACAGATAACAAAAGCTTGTGAATAATCAAATCCTCAGATACCCAAATCAGTGGACAGTCAAGTGCCTTAAATAAAATGGAGTCGTGTTTGCTGGAACCAATCTCCCAAGGGTATGGGGGATAGTTGCATATTTATGCTCATGCGCAGTTTATGTGTCTGCACCGCTAAATTCTGTGCATCCTTCTCTGTGTGCAGCCATAAAGCGCGTGTCTGCGCAGTGTACTTCTGTGTGTGCATGCCCACGTCACGTTCGTACAGCTGTGTTTGCATATGCGTGTGCCCTCTCTCCCCGTGCTCTCAGAAGGCCTGGGGGAGAGGCTTGGAGATGAGTGCACCAGGGAGAGGAAGTGAGCCGTCCACCGAAGTCCCGCCCTCCAGAGGCAGAGCTCACCAATGATCACAGCGCTGACTGTGAGCAAGATGAAGGCGTTCCGACGCAGGAAGCGCCCCACGTGCTCTCGGGTCATGGTCTGCAGGCGCAGGCGCGTGCGCAGTGCTCTCTGCTGCAGGCTGTCCTGCAGGCCCTGCAGACAGCCCACGCCGCCCAGGCGCTGGCCGCTCTCCCTCAGGAACAGGCTGTTGCCGTGGCTGCTCATCACGTCCCTGCGGGGGACAGAGGAGACCAGGTCTGGTGAGGGAGGAGTCCCGAGAAGGCTCGGTTTAGTGTGAAGGGAGGCATTGCAGCTCCGAAGTCAGGGGAGGGACGATGCTGCTCTGCAGGTTTGTTACCTTGCCAGGATGCTTGAGACCCTGCCCCGATTGGATTCAGTTTTCATGCCTTAGCAGCATACACCAGAGGGGGTGGTTAGAGACAGGGTAGAAAAAAACACCAAATACTGCACACCTTTTTAAGGTTTTCTGCCGCCAGCCGCCCCCCTCGTTTCACTAAAATCATCTCAAGCCACAGAGGGCTGCTGCAGCTCTCAAACCAAAGTGCCAGGTCTTTGCCGAATGCCTACTGCATGAAGAACCCTTCGCAGGGGCCTTAGGCTCGTCCCACAAACCGCAGCCGTTGGGTGTCCGGCCTGAAGATAGCCATAGTTGATTTTTCACGAGGACAAAATCAGCAAGTGCCCGTCAGACAGTGGGTCCCCAACTAATGTGGCTACTTTGTGTGCATGACCAGGAGAGAGATGGGGTGCGAGAAGGATCGCTTGGGAAAGGACCGGTGACAGTACCGGTCCCAGCTCTTTCACGAACCTCTTCTCCAGTAAAGCCTCAGACTTTGCGTTCTTCTTTTACATTAGCCCGTATCTATTTAACATTATTGATTTACTTTTTTTTTAAGGTATCCAAAGTGGGATGTTGTGTTTTCCATAAGTAAGATAAAATGCGCGTAAATCTAAAACCTGACAATCTGTTTAACAACCAAACACTTGGAAGTTACAAAACAGCTTAGAAACTGTGTCTTTCAAACCAGCCCGGGGCCATACTGTAATTACAGCTACTCCAGAGGATGAGAGAAGTTCAACGCCAGGCCAGCACCTGCAGTTTGGTGGGACCCTTTCTCAAAAGCTAAAATTGGGAGCTAGTGGGCAGAGACTGGAAGACGGCTCAGTGGTGAAGGGTGGGTATTACTCCTGTACCCAATCAGGTAGCTCAAAACTGCTATAACTCCAGTTCCAGAAGATCAGTGCCCGCTCCTGGCCTCGTCTTACACTCACATGTACACACACACACACACACACACACACACACACACACACACACGAGTAGCCTAAAAGGAAAAGAAAATTCATTTTTAAAGAGGGCTGGACTATATTGCTCAGTGGTAGGGTACTTGCCTGATCAGCTCAGCTCCCCAAGTAGCTGGGATTCTAGGCATCCATCACCACGAGCAACCTTGCACTGTTTTGTCGTTGTTTTGCTGCCGCTGTTCAGACATGGTTGCCCTCCATATCTGTCTAAGTTACCCACCCACTGCGCCTTAAGACAGGCCATGGGACGAGGCTTTCCACATCATATATCCTTCAAATCAAAGCCCTGGTTCTCAGTCAGGATTTTGCTCCCAATGGACTGGTCCCCCGAAGCCTCAGTGTTGCTTCTCACCTTGCTGTGAACACTCACAGATCCAGGACTGCAAGCTATACAGAAAACGGGCAATCTCTCCTCTCCTCTGGGACACCACGGTCCCACTTACTGAATGATAACTCGAAGTCACCCATGAATCCCAAGAGCATTCAACTGGGTCCATAGCAGATAGGAGCCTGGACACTTGTCTCTTTCCTTTCTCTGCCCAGCAAGCTGTGCTGTACAGCTCAGACAGCTGGTTCTGCGTATCCAACAAAGGACATCCTCAGATAGAACAACATGGATTGGAAAATGCTCAGGGAATAAAGGTTACCTTCTCAGCACTCAGGAGGCCGAAACAGGAGAAACAGGAGTTCGAGGCCAGCCTGGGTGGCATAGAGAGAGTCAATCATCAGTCAATCAACCAACTCACATATACCTGAAAGAGCTATTGGCAGTTGATGGACTGGGGAAGGTAGGCCATTCAGTGCTTGTGGCCTGCGACACGTTGCCCGTGCTCCGGTGGATGGTGCCTTATACTCCTGGGCGTAGGAAAGCCACTAAATGGACTCAGTAAATTATTTAAAGGAAGAAGAAAAAGAAGGGGAGGAGGCAGCAACCTGAAGTTAGGAGGAGAATGTGAGGGGAGTTCAGGAAGACTTGAAGAAGAAAAGAAAGAAGGGGTAGATATGACCTAAATATATGTGTGTTTGTATATGACATTACCAAGGAAATTTCCTACCTCAGTGGTAAGGCTGGAGAGATGGCCCAGAGGTTGACAGTGCTTGCTGCTCTTTGGAAGGACCCAGAACAGGTGGCTCACAGCCAGAGGGTCCATCTCCTCTTTTGCCTCTAAAGGAACCTGAACTTGTGTGCACATACCCACACATAAATACACATGATTAAAAAGACAAGAAACCGTTTATTTTTACTGTATGAGTTTGAGTGCAGTGTGTGTACAGTGACCATGGAGTCCAGAAAAGGGCATTGGATCTCCTGGAACAAGAGCTACAGGGACTTCTAACTAGCCATGTGGGTACTGGGAACAGAATCTGGGTCCTCTGTGGGAGCAAAAAGCACTCGTAACTGCTGAACCATCTCTCCAGACTCAAAATAAAACTTTTTTTTTTAAATCAATGGCAGTATGAGATTAGCATTGCAATGGCTTGGGTTTAATTCCCAGCACCAAAATAATTGATAAAGTTATTTAGTTTGCATCTGTACTGGGTGTGAACAGACTTTTCCTCTTGCCGTTCCCTAAACGATAGAGCATAGCAACTGTATGCACAGGATTGAAGTTGGGCTAGGCAGGCTTATTAGTTATTCTCTCTCTCTTTCTCTCTCTCTCCCTCCCTCTGTCTCTCTGTCTCTGTCTGTGTGTATGTCCATCCTCGAGCACACAGGTATACCTGTGCAGGTCAGAGGACAACTCTGGGGAGTCCATTCTCTCCCTCCACCAGGTAAGTCCCAGGGATTGAGTTTAGGACTTAGGCTTCGTAGCAAGCACCTTTACCCACGGAGCCATCTGGTAGGCTCTGTGCTGAGCACTAAAAGTAAGGTAGAGAAGGGCTAACTGTAAGAAGACAGGAATGGCTTCTATGCAATATCATGCCTCTTCATGGAAAAAGACGTGCACATGTAAGGATTTTGAAGTCTATGCAGGATGAAGGGTGTGCCTGGAACAAATTCCTCGGGAGACCAAAAACAACCAGAGAGAGTGGGAGTTGACACGTGACAGTCTCTGAGGCAAATCTGGCTCTATATCCGTGTGGTTGCCATTTTCAGTCGTGGTGTTGGCACGCAGCTGTGGCCATTCACTGTGTGTTTCTGCAGGTGCTTTCGGCTATAGTGGCAAAGGTGAGTTGCTGAAATAGAGATCACAAAACTCAAGCTATCTACAAAAGTAGCTCTGATTTTACAAAACTAGGGGTGGAGAGGACCAGATGGCTTGTGGGTAAAGAGGACTGTTGCCAAGCTTGATGACCTGAGTTCAGTCCAGGATCCACATGATGAAAGAAGAGAACTAACTCCCATAAGATGTCCCCTGGCCGCCCTGTGCATGCACAAGGGTGTATACACACACACACACACACACACACACACACACACACACACACACTGAATAGATGTGATCATTATAAAAAAGGATGACTGTAGCCTAGTAAAGGCCTGGCTCTGGGATATAGCATTCAACAAGTGTATATGAGGCCCTGTGTCCCATCCCAACATTGGGAGGGAAAAAAAAAGACAGCCAGCAGGTAGTAATTAACAATTTAAAAAAAAAAATGTTTAAAGCAATTAAATGAGCCGAAATCCAACAGATAAAGGCTTGAGCTCCAAAGCAGGGCTCTCTTCCACACCTTCACTGCCTAGATCACTAAACTCACGCAGCTGCGGTCTGTCACGATGTAAATTCTTCCTTTGTATCTCAGTGGGCGCTTGATAATTGCTGCTCCTCACAGGACACAGTGAAATCTTCCAAAACATGAAGGCAGTGCGGGATGCCAGATCAAGTTCCTTGGCGCTTCCTTCAAACACCTGGCACTCAGTGCTGGGAGCATGCGAATGCCTGTCTTCTAACCTTTATAAAAGAATGAACTGTTGGACATTATCATCACCCTCCCTTTGCCCTGTCTCCCCCGTCATAATCACTCTCTACTCTTATTTGTTCAAGGTCAAGATTTGTAGCTTGCACACGAATGAGATCACACAGGATTTGACTTTGTGTGCCTCGCTTATAAAATTAACATTAATCATATGGGGAAATGCTTTAATGAAAACTAATTTTTGTATGCTTCTAAAAAACAGAGTAGATGTTTTAAAAACAACATTTTAAAATACGTCATATGAAAGCATCGTTCATGTGGGCCTTCCTGAAGCTCTTCGGCCCTGGAGCTCCCAGGCATCTCTCCTTGAGGGAGTTCTGGTTTCTCCTGCTTCTAGGTCCTCTCTGTGTGTCTGTCTCCTAAGCGACCTGTTCTGAAAATCGCCTTTCCAAGGATTCCCAACCTCTGCAAGGTAAAGGGCTCAAGAACGGGTCTCACTCCACACCAGCCACCCTTAGGAGATGCAGGGAAGACAGGAAGGTCCTTCTGACTCCTAAAGCTCAAAAAAGTGGTAAACTTTAAACACTCAAAGGCCTTTGAAAGTGAAGGGCTTGTCTCACTATACAGCTGATACCCAAAGTTAAGGTCCATCATCAGCATAGCCAGAAAGCAAAGAGGGGAAAGACGGGAAAAGATGAAAGGGGCCATAGTGTATTCAAATAGACCCCGTCGGAGATGGGATGTAAACTTCTTACAGTGACCATATGTTGGCTCCTGGTGTGCAAAGGCACCAGTAAAGCAGACATTATCCTGGGATGGAAAGTTCATCCCAAAACAGATCTTTATGAGCCAAGCCTGGTGGCCAATGCCTGTAGTCCCAGCACGTAAGAAACAACAGCTGAATGGCAAGTTTCTGGACAGCCTAGGCTACACAGGAGCACTTGTCTTCTGACACAGAGAGAGGGAAAGAGAGAGCGTGTGTTACTGATACTTCTTAACCAGAGCAGAATGAGATGTGATGTGGCCTTGGGGGTTAACTTCAGCCATCAGGAAGGGAATATGCAGAAAAGAATTTTTTGTATTTTTCATGTTTTCTTTTTCTTTGTTGATGCAGCCTGAAGCCATGCAAGTGTGTGTGTAAGGATGAGTTTATTTTTATCTTGTGTGTGAGAGTGTTTGACCTGCATGTAACATGCCTGGTGCTTGTGGAGGCCAGAGGAGGATGTTAGAACCCCTGACACTGGTAATCAAACCAGGATCCTCTGAAAGAGCTGAAAGCCCTCTTTACCACCCAGTGTCCGTCCAGCCCTAAAGCAGAGTATAAACGCTATAGCTAAGCCGCCCCCAGGTTTTTTCTTACACAAACAATAGTGGACTAAAGAAAGATTCTTTCTCTATGAAACATCACATATCAATGCTGTGCTACCTGGAGCAGGGGCAGGAGGGAAAGCAGGTGGAAATTAGTTTAACACACACATACACACGCACACACACACTTCAATACAGCTTCATATCTTGTGTGCAGTCGACACCTACATAATCTTTTATGGACACCCCAGTCCCACACAGACTCTCCAGGTTCTTCAGCCACACAACTTCAGAACTGCAGATCCGTGTGAGCTGTGCCAGACACAACTCCTCCACACAAGCCAACGTCTGCCCCGTGCCCATCAGCAGACACACCCTCAGAAACGCGACGTTCGGCAGCACAGCGATACACACACACACACGCACCGGCCACCACCGTGTACACCATGAGACCCAAAGCCACACACTCTGAGTCTCCTGCCCAAGTACCTCATGCAAATGAAACAACGGGGACGGTTGACAAGCGGGGACGGTGACATTCACACAATTCTTAGGTGCACAAGCGCACACTTGAGAGCACAAACCGTTCAAACACTGAGCTACGCACAGCTCCTTAGAAAAGCAATCCCACCAAAAAAAAAAAAAAAAAAAAAATCAATCACACACACACACTCAACCATGCACACAAAATCTCACTACCCAGCTCTTTCTGGAATGGTGGCCAGAGAGCAGACATGTCAGAAGTTGGGTTATGACTCCCTGGTACAGAAGAGAGAGCCCAGCCCAAGAAATCCAAGAAATCGGAGGCATCAAATTCAGTGTTGGAAATAGGAGCGCCTGAGAGTTGAGTTCACAGAATGGGGAGTTCGGGACCGGGGAGGAGACCCAGGGGTCTAGCCAACTCACCAGGGTGGCCTGGGGCAGAAGCAGGCTCGGCACCTGTAAAGGGACTGGGAAGCGCTGAGGAAAGGTGAGGAGAAGGTGGGGACGTGTTCACAGGGGATCCCCGCCTGACTCGGACTCAGAGCCAGCCCGGCGCAGGGGCAAGCGTCCCACTCACCAGCCTCGGGTCAGCGGGGCCGCCTCGCCGGCGCCTCAGCCTGCGCGCTGCGCCGGAATGCCGAAGCCAGAACCCACGGAAGCGCCCGGCTGGGTCCGCAGGGACCCGCCTGGGACCCGCGCTGAGTCCGCGTTCGGGGCTGGACGACCGAGGGACCGGCGCAGAGCAGGGAAGCGCTGTGCAATCGGAAGGAGGCGAGCTGGCCCTGCGCTCACGTGGGCACTGGGGGCGCGGGGCCGGGGCGGGGGCCGGGACCCCCTCGGGGATGTCCCCCTGCTGCAGCGGCGCAGGAGCTAGGGGACCCGCCTCTCGCTCACAGCCTCCGCCCCTGCGCCGAGCCGCGCCTCCGAGCCCGCCCCTGCCCCTCCCAAGTCCTCCGAGACCAGCAGGCCCCTGGGATGCCCGGGGTACCCAGCGCTGCTACGGCCGGGCTGGCGCCCACATCCTCAGCGCGAGGCCGAGGCCGGGGGAGGAGTGGCAGCCAGCGCCTGGTGGCCACAGCCGCCACGTGGGCTCTCTAGCCAGATTCTCCTGCGGGTCCACCTCTCTGGCTTCGGCCACTGTACAGTTGTGTCCCTCTCGGCCAGCCCCTCTCCCTCTCGCCCGGCCTCCTCGCTGAAGCAAGGGAGGTGACTCGGCCGACCTGAGAGAAAAATTACAGCTGAGCCGAGCAAAGCGTGCGCTCGCGAGCATGGAGACGCTCTCTGCAGCGGGAAGCGCTGTGCAAAGCGGAACCTTTCGTAATTGCTGTCACTGTTGTAATTAATAGTATCCCTTGTTGTCTGCTGCGTACGCGGGACAACGCTGCTATTTTTTTTTTCCTCTCAGATGACACCGAGTTGGTTGCGTCAAGCACGTTAGTTCTGAGAACCGAGCCTCTGTAGAGAGTTTGACACAGGGCCCAGCGGGAGAATAAAAGCCAACGCGGGAGACCCGGGCGAGATGGCCCACTGCTTGAGCGGCAAGGCTGGCCACCTGCGTTTGAAGGAGAAAACCGACAGCCCAAGTTGTCACTCTGACCTCCACTCATGTGCCCTGGCAATCTCGCCTGCTGCTGCTGTTATTGTTATTATTGGGCTACTATCGGTGGCAGCCTCGTGGGCCTGGCGGATTCCTTTACTTATATTTCATTTGCATGGCCTCACGAAATAGACAGCACCACCCCAGTTTGCGAAGTGGCGGGTGCCCAGCCAAAGAGCTGTCCCCCAACTCCAGTCTTGGTACCGACGGCCCTGGCTCTAATCGCCGAGCACGCTTGCTAAACAAGGTGGTTCTCAGTCTTAGCTGCAGCTTTCAAACACGAGGAAAACTTTTTAGAATCCTGATGCCAAATCAAAACTGCACCGGGATTCTACCCCCCTCCCCCAACCCTCAGTTAGCGTGGCTATCACCAAGAAAAACAGCAAGGAATTCTGGCGAGGATGGAGGGAAGGAGAGCCTTCATTCTGTGTTGGCCAGTGTGTGAGTGAGTGCAGCCATTGCGAGCGTTCCTACAGAGGGTCCTCAAAAACTGGAAACAGGAACATCACATTGTCCAACCTGACCGTGCTTGAGAACAGACCTAAAGGATTCCAACCCACAGATCCACACACCAGGTGTGCGGCTCATTCCACAAGTTCACCAACCCTTGAATAGATTAGAAACAATCAGTAAGAATATGTACACAAGTGAAATTTTACTCACCTGTAAAGAATGAAATGGTCGAATTTTCAGGAAAACAAGGTAGAACTTGGAGTCGCCATTTTACATATGTTTTTATTTATTCTTTGAGAATTTCATACATGCATACAATGTATTTTGATTGTATCCTCCTTCCAACCCTCCCCAGAACTTCGTGTTGGCTGATTTTCAACCCACTGAGCCCCACTTGTGCTGCTCCTCTGTGGGGGCGTGGGGCCATCCATTGGAGCGTGGTCAGCCTACCAGGGACCACGCTCCTTAAAGGAAGCTGACTCCCCCGGCCCAAGCACTCATCCTCAGCTGCTGTTTGGGGCTTGTGAGCTGGAGCGCTCACTGGCTAGATCTTGTGCAGGCGACCAGAGTCTGTGTGAGTTCGTGAGTCCAACAGTCTTGTCGTGTCCAGAAGGCATCGCCTCCCAACATGGGCTGCCAAAAACTCCTGATTCTGTTTGAACTTCAGACCAATCGGATCGCATCCCTGAAATGAAACCTAGACATTGCTTTATTTAAATAATCCTGCAGGTGATGGTAAGGTTAAGTGGATACCTACCATAGATGTAGGTGGGACCAGACCGCGCTTCCAAGCCACCCCTGCCTCCTCCGCACTCCCTCTGCTTCGCTCTCTGCCTGTGACCTGCTGTCCCTATCTCTTTATATCTCATTTTCACAGCCCTGCAAAGCAGGCATTGCCATTCGTGTTGGCAGACATGACTCCCCAGTTCTGATATTTATGTGTGCAACTCTTGCTCTGGTCCTGGAATACATTTGCTAACCAAGGTGGTTCTCAGCTCTACCTACCAGTGTATCCATAGAACCAAATCAAAACTGCACCGAAGCTGCCCGTGTAAGGGCAGTTCTGTAATTCAGATACGGCGTGTCTGACCCTGTGCTTAAAGCTTCCACTGCGGAGCTGCCAACAAGGAAAGTTTCAGGAACTGCAGAGACAAGAGGAGCTGAAGAGAGTGAACAACCCAGCGCAACTTGGAATCTCATAGCGGAAGGAGGCTGCAGCTCAGATCCGAAATTCTCCAGGGTCCAAACCTTCCATGGCCTACAGGATGTCACAGATGGAGATTCCATTCCTGACCATACCTGACAAGCCACAGGGGCACTAAAATTACTGTAGGCTAAGCATGGTGTCACACACCTATGATACCTGCATTTAGGAGTCTGAGGCAGGAAGATTGCAAGCCCAAGGCCAGCCTGGGCTACAAGTATGAACTTTCCTCTAAACAAAATAAAACTCCTATGTGAAATGGCTTCAGACAACTGGTATCAGGTGTGTGCAGCGTAACTGAATTTTGTGTTTAGACTAGAGTCACATCCCCAAGAGATCACATTGAGTACTCACCGATAATCCAAAATCTGAAAAGAAAATGCAAAATCTGAAAGAGCAGCTGGGGTTGTTAAAGAACTTGCCACCCAAGTATAAAAGCCAGGAGGGCATGACAGCTACCTGCCTTTTCTCTAAGTTCAGACTCAGAAAGTAGAGACAAGAGGATCTCCAGAGCAAGCTAGCTAAGGAGACAGGCAATATAGGTGGGCTCTGGGTTTGCTTGAGAGACCCTCCCTGCCTCAATAAATAAGGTGGAAGAGCAATTGGAAGATAATTGCCAACATCCATATTGGGTTTACTCGAACACACACACACACACACACACACACACACACACACACACTTTCTCCTTAGTTAAGACAGTCTATCCTAGAAAAAGGCTCTTTGAGATTAAGGAGGTTCTGAGAGGAGGTTCGTTAAAAATAAAGTAAACAATTTACAAGTCCCTGAAACTTTCACCAGGCTCCTCCTCCTTTATGAAAGCAGTAAGAACTGCTGAGGAAAGGCGACTCCCTGACTTTTTCAGCTGCCTCTCAGCCATGTAGAGAACTCTAGATTTTCTGAGTCATCACTCAAACTGAGAGTAACTCATATTCCGGTGAACTCACTGGTTCCCCAAGTCAGACGTTGGTGGTGGTGTGACTCTGATCTTTTGTCGTTTTCCTGTCTGGGGTGAGTAGATACTTATTTTGCATCTCTCCAGAAAGAGCGACGCAAAAGCGACAATATTAGGAAGGCTGAGGCAGGAAGACTGGGGATATCACAGCCATGACAGTCATGACCTCACAGCAGCTTTGCCTACTGGTCCTGGGCCCATACAAGCTGAGCCCTCCTAATGGTCACCTGCAGAGGGAGGAGGAGTTCACAGGACCCCACCACCTACCACTGAGCTATTGGAAACCAACAGAGACTAGGAGAGGGGAGGAACAGTGCCCAGTGCTGTTCCTGCATGTGAGCCCTCCCAGTTCTGATGGTTAGTCCCAAAGTCAGGGTCACACAGATGGGACGTTGAACAAACTCAAAACCAATGCTTACAGAAAAGAGATTTGTAAGGAAGGAGTAGGGCGTCAGGCGTTGAAGGGAAATAGCACAGAGTAAGTGTGAGAGTAACCAAAATATATGTGTGTGTGAAATTGTTGAAGAGCAAAACTTATTAATAACAAAATTAGATTGATCAAGGAAGATACTCATTGTCAATATCTGACCTCTGCATGTATTCACACACACACACACACACACACACACACAAATTACACACTTGAAAATGAATTATATTCAGTGAAAAGCAAAGCCCAGACAATGGTCACACAGCACAAGTTCCTATTTGAGCTGTACAGAATGGGTCCATCCATAAACACAGAAAACAGATGGGTGGTGGCCTGAGGCCAGGGGAGAACAGAGGGAGTTCTTAAACAGTGGGCGATGTTGAGGGGGTAGGATTTTCTTAAGTTGATAAACTTCTTCTGTAACTAGATGGGGTGATAGTCACCCAACATGGCGAATCGTAGTGAGGTAACAATACCAAATTAAATGATCCTTGCGTACAATGTGAATCTCATCCCCCCCCCATTAAAAAAAAAAGAAAGAAAGAAAAAAGCACTTGGCATTGAAGATACATATTTTAATGCAATATTTTTTCTAAGATTCAGTTAATTTAAAGAAGTGTAGGGGGCGGGGAAGGTGTGTACGGAGAGTGAGGTGCCTGCCGAAACCAAAAGAGAGTACCATAGCCTCTGGGTTATGGTTACAGGTGGTGGCTGCCCAAGCTAGGTGCTGGTAATCAAACCCCTCTGCAAGGGCAAGAACACTGCAAAGGAGTGTGTGTGTATGAGAGAGAGAGAGAGAGAGAGAGAGAGAGAGAGAGAGAGAGAGAGATCTGTGCCATACCAAACCTGTGTGTTTGCCAGAAACATCACCTCCTAGCACATTCAGTATTAGACACTACTTAAAAAGGATGACAAAGTATCCACACTGTCACCATGTAAACGTTAGCAAGGATCCTGGGTTTTCTTTCTGTCTCAGCCTCGGTGACTTGGTTCAACAATGTTCACTGATTGTGTCAACATTTTGATGTTTTGAATGATTTTATTAATTGCCATAGCAGTCAAGTTAATGTGGGGGCCACTTAAAAAGAAAAGGACATTCCTGACATCTTGCACACTGCATAAATATTCATCCCTCTTCTCACTGGTAAATCTCTCCTCCTGATAGGTTAAGGACACTGGAATTCTTTGCAGATATGTAAGGGGCTCAAAGTGGCTGTTAAGGCAAGGGTGTACAGGGGTGTGGGCCCAAATCTAGGAGCTGCTGTGACAGTCTCTGGCTCCAGCCAGCTGCCTCCTTGGGGGCAGTACAGCTTCCTTTAGGGTAGGCCTGAGCACTGAACAAGGAGCCAGAGGTGGAAGAATCCAGGCTAATTCCTTTGTGTGAAGCGCTCCCAATGAATTAATTGGGGCAGAACTAGCCTAAGGCATCCCCGAAGCCCCAAGAGTCATTAAGGGAGAGGGAGGGTCTCATTATGGGCTGGCTGCCTCTCTGCTGTTCCCAGGACTCCAGAGGGGTGGGGGAGGAGGTTGGGAAGATGGGGGTGTCTTTCTCTGTGACTCCCACAGCCTCTCCTCCCCAGGCAGAGCAGCTGGATATGCAAGGAAAAGATCTGACTGTAGAAACAGAATTTCAAGGGAAGAAAAAAGGAGTGGACAATCAGAAATATCACACACACACACACACAGACAGAGTTCCGTCTGCAATTTTTTTCACATTTTATTCCAATTATTTGATATATGTTAATTATTGGAAAGTCCAAATTATTTTTTTCTCTTGATAGTTGTGTGCCAGCATATGGTGATATTAATCATATGTACTGTACTTCAGATTTTCATATGCTTTATTTTATAAAGTTGACTTTATTTGCCTCACACTAAACTGAACCTCCTAAACTGTTCCTCTTTTTTCAGAGATAGTTTGAAAATAATAGTAATTAAAGCCTTCTGTCTTGATTCTAGATCTCATCAAACCATTTCTTTATAGTCCATGTGTACAGTAAAGAGTTTTATCAACCACAGCAAATCACTTTCCTATCTTTATCTTTAGCTTCTTGTACTTATTAAAAGAATTCATTTTAAAAGGAAGGCCTTGGAGCGAGGTGGCAGTGGGTGAATATAATCAAAATACATTGTATAAATTATACAAAGAATAAATAAATGTTACTTTAAAAATGAAAGGTACATATGTAGGTTGATGGATTTTTCTAGTAAATGAATTTATTAGGAAAATCCACAAGGACAGAAAGCAGAGTGGAGATTGCCTCTCAGAGGCTCCAACAGTGGTGACAGGGACACTGGAGTCCATTTGGGGGGTAAAAATCTAGGGGCCTTTCAATGACTTTTTTTTTTTAATTATGTCCACGTGTTTGGAAAACTCCCTTGGGGCTGGAGTTATAGGCAGTTGTGAGCTGAAACTCTGGTCCTTGTCAGGAGCCCCTAACTGCTGAGCCACCTCTGCAGCCTGAAATGTGTGGGGATGTTAGTTAGTTAGTTAGTTAGTTAGTTAGTTAGTTGATTGGCGTTGACTTTTTTGAGATACAGTCTCATTCTGTATCCCAAACTCGTCTCGAACTCGTAGCAATCCTTCTGCCTCCACCTTCGGGGTGTGAACCTGTTCACCTTGCCCAGCTCAAGTTTGTACTTTACGGCAGTCAAATTTATCTTATGTATATTTTACACTTACAAAGAAAAATCAAAGCCTACCATTACGGTGCATGCCTTTAAGTCCAGAACTTGGTGGGGCAGAGGCAAGTGGATCTCTATGAGTTCAACTCCAGCCTGGTCTGTACAGCAAGTTCCAGGCCCACCAAGGCAACATGGTGATATACTGTCTCAAAAAAAAAAAAAAAAAATCTCAAGGGATTGCCCAATGTATAATGGCGCTTGCCACCAAACCAGCTTCAAAAATCGTTCTCTGTCCTCCTCATGTGCACCATGGCATGCATGCATGAGCAAGAAAACACACACACATACGTGCATGTACATGCGTGCATCCACACATGCACAAAATGTTTTTAAAAGTCAATCTCAGTATTTGATCATGAAAGAAATGGGGAGAGAAGGAGAGAGAGAGAAAGAGACAGGGAGGAATCATTCCAGACTTGATGGTACGGGCTTGCAACCCCAGCTACTCAGCAAGCTGAGGTAAGAGGATCACAAGTTCAAGGTGAGGCTGGGCTGCAAAGTGAGTTCAAGGCCAGCCTGGACAACTTTGTCCAGGAAACTAAGGGCTAGAGATGAAGCTCAGAGGTGGAGCACCGCCTAGAGTGCATACAGCCCAGAGTTTGCTTTCCGGCCGGGAGGATGTGGGAAGAACGCAGCACAGGCACTTCAACTAGTGTTTAAAGTACAGTTGTTGAGAGCAGAAAGAGAGCGAACTAGCTGCTGGGGAAAGGGGGACTAGCAGACGTTGAAAGGGGTTGGGAAGATGAGAATCACCAAAACAAATAGTGTATGAAAATGTGATTACAAAGCCAATGACTTTGCGTACTAATTAAAAAAAAGAAACTACTTAAAAGGAGAAAATGTCTAATTTAGCCAGAGCTAGAGTTTTCAAAATGGACGGACGTAGTATCAAGCGGCTGTCTAAACAGCTATCCATACTCGTGGGCTAGCCCAGCTCTCTGATCTCAGGAGAGAAGCTGCTTTGTGAGTGTTAAGTCCCGAGAATAAGGGTCTGTGGAATGTCCAGCCGCAAGAGGGACACGCGCATCACACTCCTTTCCACCAAGGAAGATGGAGAGACTCCAAGAGCCAGAGTTTTAGAAGGTTTGGGGCCAAAGGGCGACTTCTGCACGTGACAAGAGTTCTGCCCCCGTGAACTCACGGGAGCTGTTGTCACCTGCTCCAGAAAGCAGTCAGCCTACCAGCACAAAGGGAACAATCGCACAGGTCTCCTCCCTAGCTGAGGAGCGACAGATAACCGGTGGCTGCTAGAGGAAGGAGAAATCGTTTTCCTGAGGCCTGCCATCCCAGCTAGGCTGGCTAACCAGCCTCACTCATGCGCTTAAAAGAAACACTAACTGAACTCAGTGGGACATAAAACGAGAACACAAATTTCGGGAGGGTGATGTAAGGGAGGGTCTGGAATGAACAGGAGGGAGTGTGAGAGATGAAAATTTGATCAAAATACATGGTATGGATATATGAAATTCTCACAAAATATTTAAATAAAATATTTAAATCCTATTTTACATGATAAAAACATGTTATATTGATAAGCTTTAATGATTTCTTTAATTTATAAAGATTCAATGTCCTTCCAGCTCATGATTATTTATTCAACTTTTTAAAATATTTTGTTTATTTTCCACTCCTGGGTGTTTTGCTTCCATGTATGGCTGTGTACTGTGTCTGTACCTGGTGTCCCCGGATGTCGGTTCTCCTGGAACTTGAGTTACACAGTTCTGAGCCACAGTGGGTACTGGGAACCAAACCTGGGTAGTCTGAAAGAGTAGCCAGTGCCCTTAACTGCGGAGCCATCTCTCCAGGCCTTACTCAACATTTATTAACTTCCACTTTATGCTGTGTTTGGTGGCATATATATGTTAGGAGGGAGAGGTCTACATAATGAGTTCCAGGTTAGCCAGTCCTACATGGTCAGACCCTGTCTCAGTAATAATAATAATAATAACATAATATAAACCCTCTACTTCAGCCGGGCATCAGACCAGGAAGAAGCCTGGTCCAGCCTGACCGCACGGGCAAGTGTGCATGAGAAACAGTGCTGGAGGCTCCGATGGCCTGCGAGGTCTCTCTGCCCACCCTCACCTGTCCTGTGTCCAGGCACACTGGTCCTCATGGACTGTGCCGATTGGCTCTACTATCCTCTGGCTTCTTTTGGGTTCAAAAGAAGTAAAGAAAGTTGAAGGAATGGAGGACCATGAGGCTGGAGCACTTATTTCCCCTCAGGCTCCCAGCAGATTCAGCCCTTCTGTAGCTCCTCCCCCAGGTCCATGACACCACCTTCCATAGCCACTCAACTCTGTGTGCTCTGTTTTGTTGTTAGAGTTTTGAAACCTATTGAGTCCAAAGTCTGTTCCCCAAATAGCCTTTTTTTTTTAAAGATTTATTTACTTGTGTACTTTTATGTTTATGGGTCTTTTGTCTGTATGTACATTTGTACACCAAAACAGGGCATCGGATCCCATGGGACTACAGTGACATGGATGATTGTGAGCTATCATGTGGGTACGGGGAATTGAACCCAGGACCTCTGGAAGAGCAGTCAGTGCTCATAACAGCTGAGCTATGCCTGCAGCCCTCTCCATTCTTGAATGGGGAGCCTGCCGTGGCATGTGGTCTATCAACTCTTAAAAAAAACTAATGCCCCATTCTCCTGGCAGCTATGAAATGCCAATTCCTCATCAGCTAGGAGTGGGAATTTGTGCCTTCCAAGCCCAAGCTGAGACTTTTGTCCAGTTTGAACCTGTACAAATCTAGTGTATGTTGAAATAACTGCAGTGAGTTCGTGTGTGCAGCTGCTCTGTGGTAATTTTTGTCTGCTGGCCAGGTCTTATTAAGAGTTGGTCTTTTATTACTCTGCCTCCAGTCAGAATCAGGAATTAAGTCAATATGCTTAGTTAAAGCAGCCTACAACTTTTCAGTGAATACTTCAGGGTTCTTTCCCCGGAAGCTGGATGCTTAGAATTACAGCAAGACAGAAAGCATCATGTCATATGGGGTACAGAGTAGACTGACTCCTGAAAATTGTCTTCTGACCTACATGTACACACACACCACACACAGACACATACACATACACACACACACAGCTGCACACGCATGCTTACACACATACAAATGTACAGAATAAATAAAATATATTTTTTTAAAAAATCCCCAGCACCTGCTTTAAAAAAGCTGGGCTCAGGCTTCACACGCCTGTAACCCCCCCCCCCCCCATTGCAGGGGAAAACAAGATCCCAGGAATCCATCGGCCTCCCTAACTACTTGGTAAGCTCCAGATTCAGCGAGAGACTGTTGTCTCCGGGCAGTAAGTCAGAGAATGACAGAGGAAGACAACTCAGTATGTGTGCACAGTCACATGTACGCAGAATACCACATACATCCACAAATATACATGACCACCACTAACGACCAACAACCTTGTAGCATAAATATGTAAATGAGCTTTCCCCCTTGGCTGGGGGTGGGGTGTGGGCAGCTGCAGCTGGAGCGATGGCTCAGAGGTTAAGAGCACTTGCTGATCTTCCAGAGGACCAGAGTTCCGTTCTCAGCACCCATGTTAGGAAGTTTGCAACCACGGTGACTCCAGTTCTAGGGGATCCACTACCCTCTTCTGGCCTCTGAAATGACTCACATATGTTCACCTAGACACACACAAACACATAAGTAAAATATAAAGTAAGGAGTAGGAAGGTGAGTGGAGAATGGAACTTCAGGGTGTAAGTTGCCCTATTGCTATACAAATGATTCTAAATTTACCAGCTTAAACAACACATAGGAAGTACACTATGGGTCCCAGCATGATAAGGATCTAGATATGGCTTAGCTGGGTCTTCTCTGGCTTGGGCTGTTTCACCAGCGGGCTGCTATTTCATGTCAAGAGTAGTCTGCAGAAGTATCTGTCTTTAAATTCATCCATGTGGTCATGAGCAGATGTTATATAATTTTTTTTCTGGGAAGATATGAACAAACATGTACTCCCCACAGATAAGTACCAATGACAGACCAAAGTGACAAGACCAACAAAATCCAACTTGATAAGCCAATGCGTTTATTTGGGTTACTTGCAAGAGTATGGGAGATGAATTACTTACGGAAGTATGAATTCCTCAAAGGCAGCTGTGTCATCAAAAATCCCATCCTAGCGTGGGTGACAAGGTGAATCTCTGGTATAAAGTGAGGACACGACCATTCCAAGACATCATACTGGGATTACAGGAGTACACCACGGCATCCAGGTCAAAAATCACCTGATTTTTGACAAAACTGTCAAAAACATGTATTGGAGAAAAGACAGTATCTTTAACAAAAACGGTTTGGAGAAAACTGGGTACCTGCATATATGTGAATGAAAGTTGATTCATCTCTCTCCTCCTACACACAAGTCACTTCCAAGTGGACCAAGAAGCTCAGTGTTAGACCTGAAGCTTCTGGCAGAAAGAACAGGAAGTACAATTCAGGATATAGGCTAAGAGAGGGATCTTCTGGGTAGGACTCTGGCCACCCAGGAGATAAGATCGACAACTAACAGCTGTCAGCTAATGCCATTAAAAGGCTTCCACGGTGCAAAGGAAACTGTGAATCAACTAAAGAAATGGCCTACAGAATAGGGGACAGATTTGCAAATGTAAATTTAATTAATCAGCAAAAGAGCAAGAAACACAAACAGCGTACTCAGAAAAAGAAGTACAGATGTCTGAGAAACACTTTTTGAAGGGTTCATCGTCAGTAGCCACCAGGGAAATGTAAATTAAAACTAACTTGAGATTTCATTTTACACCAGTCAGAGTGGCTAATAATAAGAAAACAAAACAAAACAACAACAAAAAAACTATTGCTAAAATTTTTTCCAGGGTTAGAGGTATGTCTAACCGTCCTTCCAAGATCCAAAAGAGCAGGGCACCATTCTGCCAGAGTTTACTCTGGGGAACCAATGAGTTGATTGGACTTCCTTACGGCAGTGTGGACACTCCTCCCCCAAACAGCGGCACTGAAAAGCCAGCAGGGATGGTGTCTTCCTACGAGCCTCACAGATGAAGCAGCCTAGTCTTCCTGGCACACACATGACCTAGCCCTTCTCCCAGGCCTGGTGCAGGGTTGCCAAGTGGTCGGAATCTGGTGGGTATTGAGGTGAGAATCCCCTACTTCACCCCTCTGTGTAGAGGACATTTATTTAGGACAACAAATGCTTTCAAGGAACAGGGGAACAGGAAACCCTATGCAATGTTGGTTGATGGGCAAATTGGTGGCGTCACTATGGAAATCATTGTGTAGAAGTCTCAAGAGGCAAAAAGTAGATGTACCATATATGACCCATGGGCATAGAATGCAAAGGACTCTATTTCCAAGTAGAGGCATGTTATCACCCAGGTTTCTAGCTCTTCCGTTCATAATAACTAGGACATATAATGGCCTAGATGCCCATCAATTGATGAGTGGGTAATGACAATGTACCTACACGCAATGAAACTATATTCAACTATAAAGAAAAGTAAAATATACAGGTAAATGGACAGAGCTGGGAAACATTATTCTAAGTAGCCCAGACCTAGAAAAACACATGTCACATTTTCATTCATTCACGTTTTCATTCATACCTTTAGGTTTGTGTGTTCAATTTGGAGTGCCTATAGAAAACAAGAAACTAGAAAAGGACCATTGGTGGGACTGGGAGGAGGGGGAGAAGCTCAAGGGGGGACGATGTTAGAACACAGACAATGTGAAGAGAAAATGGGGACCAATGAGCTAGAGGTTTAAGTAGGAAAATGAATAAGAGGGCAGGGAAAAAGTCAGGTTTACATTCTCCCCAAGCATGGTTGGATACCATAAAAAGCTAAAATGATACGCTCAGGTTGCGAGGCTAAGCACTGCACTCAGGGTCAGCCACTTTGGACCCAGAGAAGAGCATGTCTGATTGCATGCGGGTTGATGCCCCAGGTCCCGCCTCTGAGAAAAAGGTATCGGACGGTCTGATGCTCTTTGGGTGGATGACACCTAAATGAACATCGGTACAAAGTCCCAATTTATTTCTAATATCAGAGATCAGACCTCTACTCTTGCCTGATGCGTCTAAAACAAAAAGGGGGAACTGTAGAGAGCTGCGGAATGCTATGCCTTAAAGATGGAGCTGGTTTCCGCCTTCCACCTTCCCGATGGTGAGTGCTCTCTGTCACGAACAACTCCACATTTGGCTAAGGCCGAGGATCTGGCTTGCTTCCATGTATGTGGACCTATCTGCATTGCCCCCGTGGCACGCCTGGGTTGGCTACCCAGAGGCTATTTAAGCTGTGGGCTGGCTTTCCCCGGGGTCCGAGGATTGTTCAATGTTCCTGAATAAACTGCATTGAAAAGAAAAAAAAAAAAAAAGTCAGGTTTAGGAGGAATAACTAATGCCAAGGATGGTAGAAAAAAAGCCATGTGAAACCTACTATTTTATAAAAATTTCATATGTAATTTATATAAATGTGTTTAATTGACATTATCCTACACAGAGAATAATACCATTGCAGGAAGCCACAGACTGCCAAGTAAAAAGTCCAGTACCAGGTGTGGGATCCATCCGTTCAAACTGTTGGTTGAAGGTGACCCAGGGGCCCCACCAAACAATGTAGCCAACTGCTGTTGCTCTTGTTTTCTCGCTAGAACTTAATAGGAAGTCTCAAATTGTGGAAGCCACCAAACACTTTGCTCATAGAAACCAGAGAAATCAATTTGGTAAGTGGCCAGGGAACTTCCTCCCTGCTGCCTGGCTTTCATAAAACCAGAAGCTGCTCTGCAGGATGCTTGAGGGAAAAACAATCGTCAGCAGTCTTACCTAGCTGTTAATCCTGTGATCTGCAATAATGACTGACAGCAAGATTTGCCCATGGAGGCAACAGTGACAAAAACCATTACAGGGATAACCAGCTACCTTCTGATTAGATTTAAAGCCTGCTCTGTAGAAGGAAATGCATGCCTGGTGCTGTAAATATGAATAGGAACCCATGGCTGGGAAGCTCATAAGCCCCAGGCATGAACCTACTGCTGTTATTATGCCAAATAGACATAGTATCAAACCGTCCTTTTGTCTCTATACCATAGATTGGTGCAGCTGTTGGGCCTCATCAGAGAAATTTCTTTGTGCACTGCATAGTGGTTAATGCAAAATAAATGTCTACGGAGCGCCCAGCCACAAACGGGACATCTGTCATCTAAATCATCCCCAAGGCCCAGAAACAATGATTAGAGAGAGAGCAGAAAGACTGTAAGAGCCAAAGGTCAGGGAGGACCAGAGCACAACAGTGTTTTCTGAACATAACAGGACTGCTGCCCTTACTCCCTCAGCATCTGTGACTGCCTGCCCAAGTGAGGCCTGGACATCATGGAGAGGGAAGGAGGTCACAAGTCCTCACCCCTAAACTGAGGACCTATTGACAGTTGATGGCTTCCTCGGGATGGACAGTCAGTTTTCTCTGGGGGCTTACAGAGACAGAAGCACCAACCAAAGAACATGCATGGACTGGATCGGGGCCCCCAATATTTATGTAACCAATGGGCAGCTTGCTCGTCATGTGGGTGCCCTAGCAAGGAGAGTGGGTGCTGTATATGACATGGACTCTGTTGCCTGCTTCTTGATCATGTCCCCTAACTGGGCTGCCTTGCTTGGCCTCGGTGCATGAGAATGAGCTCAGTCCTGATCCGATTTTTAGGTGCTGGGGTAGGTTGGTGGGGGTTTTCCCCTTTTCTAAAAAGAATGGGAGGGGGAATAAGAGGAAGAAGGTGGGAGGGCAGGACCGGAGGAGAGGAAGGAGAGAGCTAAGATCAGGATGTAAAGTAAATATATAAATTAAAAATAAACTTAAAATAAAAAGAGTATGTATGGTCAGCTGGGTGATGGTGGTAGCATCTTTAATCCCAGGTTTCAGGAGGTAGAGGCAGTCAGATCTCTGAGTTCAAGGTCAGCTTGGTCTACAGATTGAGTGCCAGGACAGCCAGAGCTGTATACACAGAGAAATCCTGTCTCAAAATAAAAATTAATAATAATAATAATAATAATAATAATAATAATAATAATAATAATGTATCATCCATGGTAGTTTGACCACGGATAGTATATATGGGTAATGCAAATTTGACTTCTCAGGTTAAATTTTTAAAAGAAGAAAAAAAACATAAAGTTGGTTGTAAGGAGGTGAGTGGGTCCTGGAGGAGTTAGGTCAATCCAACCAAAACACATTACACAAAATTCTTAAAGGATTAATAAAAATACTATATTTTAAAAAGTGAGTCATTAGATTCGTGCTCAACATAAGAAGTTTCTACAGGACGAGCCGATGGGGAGGGCTTGGTGGTATCTTCAAGAACACTAACTCTTCCTGAAGAGCACTGCACGTGATGGACAGATGGTGAACAACTAGCTTTGAGGGATGTAGGGAAGAAGTAGAAAAAACATGGAAGAAGGTAAGGATGGTGTCACGGTTTCATGTCTGCTACTGTGATAAAACACCCTTACAAAGGACAACTTAGAGAAGGAAGGGTTTGTTTGTCTTATGATTCCACATTAATGACTGTCACATCAGGGAAGTCAAGGCAGGAACTTGAAGTAACTGGATCACTGTAACCAGAGGAGAGACATGAATACACACATGCTTACTCATGACCAGCCCCCTGTCTGCTCTTCTACAGGTCATGAGCCCCTGCTTAGGGAATGGTGCCATGCACAGTACGCTGGGTCTTCCCTCATCAACCAATAATCAAGACAATACCTCGCAGACTAACCAGAACTAAACAATCTCTTGTTGAGACTCCCCCCCCCCCATTAATTCCACTGTCGAGTTGGCACTTATACTAGCTGTCACAGGAGGGGACTTGAATTTCAGGTGCTCAACAATTTTAAATGCTACCTGTGGGTCAAGTCGGAAAATAAACAGTAGGGTCTGCTGAATGCAAGATGCCCTTATTGAGCTTGGTCTGAGTCAACTCAAAGGGCCAATAAAGTTGCAGCCTGTGGAACAATCTTCCTCACTCACTGACCTACATGGTGACCATCTTTGCAGGCGGCGGCCACAAAGCTTTTCACACAGCCTGGCGCTTCCCACCTCTCCTGACACCTCCACCAGGAAAGCGACCTCATTTCTCAAAGACAAAACAGATTCTAGGTCACGTCCCCTTGGAATGAGAGACCAATTGATGTGATTATCTCCAAGAGAAAGGGGGCACCTGCTAAAAGTAGAAACCAGTGCCCCAGAAGGGAGGACATCGGGGGACCTAAAAAAGGGTCTCTGATAATTACCTGCCAAGATTTCAGAGCGAAGGGCATTTCCATGTAATAGCAAAAGAAAAAGAGAAAAAGGGAGCTCGAACTTTTCAAAGGTTCTCCTCCTCCACTCCTCCACCCGGCATCTTCACTATGTCTTCCCTACTCGACACTCAGAATATAGGACAGCCTCAGCTAAGATGACAGAGAAAGGGAATTCTATACTGTGTCATTTATTATAAAGTTCAAAGAACTAATTTCTCAAAAAAAAAAAAAAAAAACAATTCCCTGTAGGTCTGAGCGAGAAAGAAGCAGGACATATAGGGAGATGGATATAGCAAAACAAAGAGTATGTTCAGAATGAGTGTCTCCGGATAGTAAGATTAAAGGTGAATCAATCCCATTGATTCACATACAGTCTTCATTGTATGTTTCTGTGTTTTCTACATTTTAAATATTGTGCGTACATTAGTGTCATAGCCTAACATCCAGAGGGCAGGGAGAAGTGTAGTGTGTCATCAGGACATGACATAATCATTGTTCTCACGTAGCTACTGCTGCTGTGGTTATCTGCTCAAGACCTAGCTGCACAGGACTGGACCCTCCTTATGGCCCCTGGCAGGCTGCTCATGCTCCAGTGGATGGACCCACATACATGTGTGTATAGGCGGCACGAATTATACTCAGTAGGTTATGAACAGCAACAACAAAAAGAGCCGATGTTGGGAGGCAAGAGGGAGATCCAGGAAGAGCTACGAGGTTGGGGTGGATGTAATCAAACTGCCTGTTATACATGTAGGAGAGTGTCAAAGAATACACCCTTTAAAATATTAGACCCATTAATATTTCATCTTAGATGAGAAAGGGGGCCATGAAGCCCCACCTCCCGGAAGGACTACTGCCTGGTAACTGTTGCTGGGGAAGGGATGTCATTTTCTTCAATGCTGTCCTGGAAATAACCTCCCTGAGTTTAGCTGTAGCTGAACTCAGCAGGTCATACACAAGGAGAAGACATGAAAAGAGGAGAAGGACTTATTAAGGAGATTGGGCCCGGCGGGATAGGGAGGAGGATGAGAGGAAAGTGGGGTGAAAGTGACTAAACTTGATTACGTAATTTATGAAAGTGTCAATTAATAAGCGGATTGATGTGCATATGGATTGAAGGCTGCTGACCTCATGGGCAGTCTTCCCTTCATGCCATGGAGGGTCCCAGGTCCTCTCAGATGCCAAATCCATGATGCTCAAGTCTCTCCTTTAAAATGGTGTGTCATTTACTGAAAACCCACACACACCGTCCTGTGGACGCACGATATAATGCTGAAGATGTGTGTGTGCTACAGTGCATCACTTGGTGGATAATGAGTTTATAAACTCAGGGGTTGGCAAGGTAGCTCCATGGTTAAGGGTTTGCCCAAAAGCATGAGGAGAGCTACGTAATTGCTAGGTGGGTGTGATGCCTCGCACCTGTAATCGCCTGACAGGCTGGCCGGTAGACCAGCCGTATCAGTTAGCTCTGGGTTTTGTTGAGAGACCCTGCCTCACTGAGTCAGGTTAAAGAATGATGCAGGTGCACAAAGCAAACCTACACGTGTGCTCACACGCACACCATGCGCACACGCACACCATGCGCGCGCGCGCACACACAGAGATGTAGTAAAGGGGAGGAGGAGGAAGAGAAACAGCTGCACGTGTTCAGTTCAGACATAACGCGTCCCTGCGTATTTCCTATCGGCTGTTTAGGTCCATGGGTGAGGAATCAGCACAGAGCTGGCTGGGAAATATTACGAAGCACTGGAGAGACTGAGAGCCAATGTCAGCGTGTAATCAGTTTCCTCTGAGATTCCCTCTGTCCACCTTGGGATGAAAGATCTGAGGGAGTGAACTTAGGGACATTTTACTTCGACTCACAAGTTCAGAGGTTTCTGGCCATGATCCCTTGTTGTGTGGCCCGTGAGGAGGCAGAGGACTGTTGCAGGGACTGCATGGTGGAGCATAGTTGCTCCCCTGGTGGCCGCCAGGGCAGGCAGAGGGAGGGACCGGGGACAGGATCTCCTTCAAAAGCATGCCCTTGGTGACCTGCTTCCTACCAGGCCCCATCTCATAAAGTTTACACGGTCTACTGATATCTCATTAAGATATTAATCTACCAACAATTCAATCGTTTAACAAATGTCTGACTGTAATTCTTCTGGGAAACAAGCCTGCCTCACACAAGCTTTTGGGGGCCATTTCAGAGCCAGGCCACAGTAGCCATCAACCCAGGTGTGAGCGAGATGTTTTAATGTAATCCGAGCAGACAGAAGAGATGGCTCAGCAGTGGAGAGTGGGCACTGTGCTTTCAGAGGACCCTAATTTGAATCCCAGCGCTCACATCCTGCAGCTCATGCCATCTACAGCTCCAGCTCCAGAGGATCTAATGCCCTCTTCTGGCCTCTGAGGAAACTGCACTCATGTGCACACCTCACTACACAGACATATTAGCATACATATAATTAAAAACAAAAATAAAATGCTTAAAAGTAGAGCAGTGGTTAAGAGCACTGGCTAATTTTCCAAAATACCCAGGTTAGACTTCCAGCACCATATAACCTGCTCATGAGCATCTGTCCCTACAGATCTAGAAGATTCAGGGCTCTTATCCGACCTCACAAGAACCAGGCACACACACCATACTGACAAAACACCTATACGCATGACACAAATATGTTTTTAAGTCAAGAAGATAATAGTTTGCCTATCTTCAAATGCAGAGAAGTTGGGCAAAAGAAGTGAAGGAAATCATACCTGGGAATATAAACCTGGCCAAAAGCCACTGCTGGTGGAGGTCCTCACTCTAGGGAGAACCCGGTGTTGTTGTTTGACTACAAGGGCATGCTGTCAAACTGCCTTCTAAATGTTATGCTTATGCCCGTGCTTCAGCACCACTCTCGGCTTTGGCCAGAGAAGCTCCTTATGCAGTGGGTGGCAGTTAATGAAGACACTGATAACTGGCCACTCTGCTAAGAATAAGAAATTGTTGAGTGCTCAGCCTGAAATAGGGCTAACGGCTAACCCCAGGCCTGAGACTCAGGAAATATCACAGAGGAGAGGACGTTAGAAACGTAAGGGTCAGAGGATAGAGAGGAGACTGTGAAATGCTGTCTTCCAGACGTGACGTGACCATGGCTGTTGTGGACTCACGTCAGCTGTAGTCACCTGCACAAGATCAAACCAACAAGAACAGTCAACATTCCAGCAGACAGCACTGATTGGACTCAGTGGGTTATTAAAGAGGAAGAGGATGAAGAGGTGATGAAGTATAGAAGGGAAACTGTTGGGGGGTTGGTATTCAAAGGGAGTAGAAAGGAAGATTTAGAAGTATCTAACTTCAAGATACATAGTATATGTATGAAATTGTCAAATAATAAATAAAAATAATGAAAAAGAAAGAATTAAAGGCACCATTGAGGCCACAAGTGTGGGACAAGGGGAGCTGGCCTGGAGCAAGAGTGAGGTCAAACTTTGGAAGTCAATCTGGCACTTTCTCAGACAATTAGAAATAGCGCTTCTTCTAGATCCAGCCATACCACTCCTAGGCATATATCCAAAAGATGCTCAAGTACACAATAAGGACCTTTGCTCAACCATGTTTGTAGCAGCTTTATTTGTAATAGCCAGAAGCTGGAATAAACCCAGATGTCCCTCAATGGAGGAATGGATACAGAAATTGTGGTACTTTTACACAATGGAATACTAGTCAGCAATAAAAACAAGGAAACCATGAACTTTGCAGGCAAATGGTGGGACCTAGAAATGATCATCCTGAGTGAGGTATCCCAGAAGCAGAAAGACATACCTGGTATATACTCACTTATAAGTGGACACTAGACCTGTAAGATAAGATAGCATAAACAACTAAAATCTATACACCTAAAGAAGCTAAACAAGAAGGAGGACCCAGGGTAAGAAGATCAATCCTCACTTAGAAAGACAAATGGGATGGACATTGGAAGTAGAAGAAAACGAGAAGCAGGACAGGAGCCTACCACAGAGGGCCTCTGAAAGACTCTACATAGCAGCGTATCAAAGCAGATGCTGAGACTCATGGCCAAACTTTGGGCAGAGTGCAGTGAATCATATGAAAGAAGGGGGAGTTAGTAAGATCTGGAGAGGACAGGAGCTCCACAAGGACCAAATATATTTGGGCACAGGGGCTTGTCTGAGACTGTTTCTCCAACCAGGGACCATGCATGGATATAACCTAGAACCCCTGCTCGGATGCAGCCCATGGCAGCTCAGTATCCAAGTGGGTATCCTAGTAAGGTGAACAGGGACTGTCTCTGGCATGAACTCTATGGCTAGCTCTTTGACCTCCCCAGCCCCCCGTGGGAGAAGCAGCCTAGCTAGGCCACAGAGGCGGACATTGCAGCCAGCCCTGATGAGACCTGATAAGCTAGGGTCAGATGGAAGGGGAGGAAGACCTCCCCTATAAATGGACTTAGAGAGGGGCAAGGAGGAGATGAGGGAGAGTGGGTGGGATTGGGAGGGAATGAGGGAGGGGGCTACAGCTGGGACACAACGTAAATAAACTGTAATTAATATAAAAATTTTAAAAAATATTAAAAAAAAAAGAGTGAGGTCAAGACATGCCCAAACCCTGAAAATCTCACCTTGAGACTGGCAGGACCATCCGCTCTCTGTTCTAGGCCTGCATGTCCCAGGGGCACATAATCTTGCAACCCCCACCTCCTCAACCACTGGGGTAGTCGCATAGCCTGGTGACTAGGCTTCAGGCTTCCTCACAAGAATATGTCCGGCTAGCACCTGGAATTCCCCTCCATCTAAATGAAGCATTCCCAGCACCTGAGCCCCAGCCAATGATGTACACTCACTCCCTAAAAACCCTACCCACTTCCCCGAGGTTTATATAGTCCTTATTCCCCCAATAACAAAGAACTGTGTCCCTGAAAGGGCTGTGTCCCTGAAAGAGCTGCATTGGAGAAGGATAAGCTTCGTTTGGTGTCTGGACTCCCCAAAAGGAAGAAGCCGGACCTGGGCCCCAGAAGGACAAATGAGAGGTGACTTTTTTTTTTTTTATGTGAATGAGTCTCATTGGTTTGAATGAGAATAGCTCCCATAGACTCATATGTTTAAATACTTGATCCCCGGTTGATGGAACTGTTTGGAAAGGATGGGTGTGACCGTGTCAGAAGGGTGTGGCTCTGTTAGGGAAGATGTGTTGCGGGGAGGGGGGCTTTGAGGCCTCACAGGCCTGCGGGCCCAGTCTCTCTCCTCTCTGCTGTCTCTGAGTCAGGAGGTAAAGCTCTCAGCTACTCTGGCACCATGCCTTCCTACCCCCTCCCCAGTCCCCCAGCTAACTGCTTCCTTTAGAAGAGTTGCCTTGGACATGGTGTGTCTTCCCAGCGACAGAGCACGGATTAAGATCATGGCTGTGAGTACAGGGAATCATAAGAAAGAAGGGGAGCTAGTCTGATACGGAAAGGATAGGAGCTCCACAAGGACCAAATATATCTGGGCACAGGGTCTTTTCTGAGACTGACATTCAACCAAGGACCATGTATGGATATAACCTAGAACCTCCACTCAGATGTAGCCTGTGGTAGCTCAGTAACCAATTGGTTTCCCAAAGTGAGGGGAACAAGGACTATTTCTAACAGGAACTCAGTGACTGGCTCTTTGGCCTCCCCACCCCCCAAGGGAGGAGCAGTCCTGTTAGGCCACAGAGGAAGGCTTTGCAGCCAGTCCTGAAGATACCTGATAAAACAGGATCAGATGAATGGGGAGGAGGTCCCCCCTATCAGTGGACTTGGAAAGGGGCACGGTGGAGATGAGGGAGGGAGGGAGGGACTGGGAGGGAATGAGGGATCGGGACACGGCTGGGATACAGAGTTAATAAAATGTAACTAATAAGAAAAAAATAAAATTAAAAAAAATATATCATGGCTGTGTGCCCGTGGGAGCACACACGTGCAGGTGCTTGGCCACCCATCCTTTATAAACCAACTGAAGCAGCCAAATTGATAGCGAAAAAGCAGAAGAGATGTACTCCTTCTTGTCATAACAGAAAAAAAGACAGAGATCCAGCGGCCCCAAGTCCATTTTGGGGGATTCTGAACCAAGGTTAAGGTTTAAGTAGAGTCCATAACTGTGCATATCTAAGTAGTCCTTACCCAGGTATGATCCTGACCAAAACTGGCCCGTCATTGCTCTCCTGTAAGGCAGTCTGAAGCGCTGTAAATTTCTTTCCTGAAGACAAATGTCTCTTTGTCTGGCCGGAGCCTGAGGCTCTTCCTCTTCTCCCTGAACGAGACTCAGGGAGTAGAGATATTCCAGTGTCTCGGGGTCCATCGTCTCAAAAGTCTCCTAGTAGAATGAGGCACACAGGTGTCTCTTTAGAACACTGCATCCCTGCCAGGCTGGTCACGAGGGGATGATGGAAAAGAGGAAGACATATGATGGGAGTGGGGGCAGGACAAGGAAGAGGGCAGATACGGTCAGAGTACATTGTATATATTTATGAAGGTAACATAATGAAATTCATTATTTTGTGCAATTAATAGACACTAGTAAAAGTAACATTTTTCTAAGAACAAGAAAACAAATCAGCATATACCCACATCCGCCATCCTAATGAGTTTCAGCAGCCATGTAAGAGCCAAAATCCTCAACCACAGGCCTGGCCCAGCAGAACTGTGGCGATCTGTTGTGGTTTGTTTTATGTCAACTTGACACAGGCTAGCTAGAGTCTGAACGGAGGGAACCTCAACAGAGAAAACTCTTCCATAAGATCTGGTTGTAGGGCATTTTTTAAATTAATGATTTTAATTTTAATGGAGTCCAGTCCATTGTGGGTGGTGCCATTCTTGGACTAGTGGTCCTGGGTGCTATAAGGAAGCACACTGAGCAAGCCATAAAGAGCAAACCAGGAGGCAGCACCCCTCCATGGCCTCTTCGTCATCTCCTGCCTCCGGGTTCCTACCCTGCTTGGGTTCCTGCCTTGGCTTCCCTCAGTGGACTGTGTGACTCAGGATATGTGAGTCAGATACACCCTTTCCTCCCCATCTTGCTTTCAGTCACGGTGTTTTATCAAAGCAATAACAACCTTAACTAAGACAGCGTCTCTCGGGTAGATTGACATTTGGATAGAATTCTAGTCCGCATTCAGCAAGCAGCACTCAGCCTACTGAACCCCTCTGGTCAACAAAGAGGAGTCAAGGCTAGAAGGGTGGCTCAGTGGGGAAATCGCTCACTAGCAAACCTGACAGCCCAGGTTTGATCCCCGAGTCCCACATGCTGGAAGAAAAGAACCAACTCCCACAAGTTGTCCTCTGCTTTCCACATTATAAGACTGTATATTTTAATTATATGTATTTGTAGGTGGAAGGGTCTGTACATATGTGTGTGCAGGTGCCCTTGGGGGCCAGAAGAGAGTGCTGAAGTCCCTAGATCTGGGGTTGCAGACACTTGTAAACTACAAGATGTACGTGCTGGGAACTGAACTCTACAAAAGCAGTACACACTCTTAACCCCTGAGTCATCTTTTCAACCACGAGTTTAAAAAAAATTCAAAGAAAGAGAACATTTTCACGAGTTCAGCTTCCCCGTCATACGTAGCGGCAAGAATTCTGGCCCTCCAGCTTTCACGTCAACACATGTCCATACAAGCAATGTTAAATACAATCAGCAGGGGGTGGATAATAAGGAAGTCATGAATTCGAGAGGGAGCATGGAGGAGTTGGGAGAGAGGGAGGACTGGGAATTATGTAAATGCAGCATTTCATGTATGAAATTCTCAAAAACTGAAAAATTAAAAGAAGGGAAAAGTAAGACATGGACCGTGAGAACAAAAAGCCTCACCAAGTGAACGGCCTCTCCTGAAATCCTCTCTGCAGCCCCTGGTTTTGGAAGTGCTTGCTCATGCGTTCATTCAGTGAATGGGGATACAGCTTACTGGGGAAGAGTGACATCTTGTCCCGCAGAGGACCTGAGTTCAGCTCCCAGGATCCACTCACAAACACCTGGATCTCCAGCTCCAGGACACCCACTGCCTCTTCCCGCCTCTGCAGGCACAAACACGCCCAAATACATACACATAATGAAAAACAAATCTTTAAAAAAAATAGAGCTAGTCAAGATCACCTGAGAGGGACATTACTCCCTTCCCAGGGTAGCCCGAGTGATCTAACTACATTTTATCAGACTCCACTTTTTAAAGTGTTTACTGCTGTCACACTAAGGACTAAACCTTTAAAAGAAGGGACACAACAGTAGCCAATCCAGCAGAGGTACCTGTTGACTATCAGACTCCCTTTGTAAGCTTTGTATACTTTGCAGGAAAGGGTCCAGGCCCCCACCTGAGGAGCTCCAGCAGCCAGCCCAGGCCACCTCAAGTTTTGTCCCCAGGCTTCCCTTGCATCATTTCCCAGGAGCCCCCTCTTCTGCTCCTTTGATTGCCATTCCCTTGTGGTCCCTGAGAGGGGTCCTCAGATCTTCAGGTTGTGCTGAGGGTCTCTCTACTCCCCTGGAGACCACCACCTCAGGACTCCAGAGCTGCTGAGGCTAACTCTCCACAACCCCCACGACCTGAGGTCAGAGGGCTGGAGAAACTGAGAAGCTGAAGCCACAGAGAAAGCAGCAGCACCTGAGGGGGCCTCAGTGTGGCTGCTGTGACAGGGAACTCAGGAGAGGGAGACGTGTCCAACTGGAGCTAGTCGGGAGCTCCGAAGCCATCTCCCTGGCAACAATGTATAAACTAGTCCTTCCTCCAAAGCAGGGAGCTTGACGGTCTGATACTGCCAGCCAGGGACTAGGACCAGGAATCTGACCCCTTAGTACAAGTTCATAGTGTAGTAATGGAAGATTGTTTCTGTTTAACCTAAGAGTTCACATCCGTGTAAACCCCTTGAGACATGAGTCAATAGGCCTCTCCCCCACACCTCTCTAACTGTCATAATGGCAGTTCTGGCCTCTGTCACAAAGGCCATCTCCAGCCCCTCAGGGGGACCCCTCTCAGACTTATGGTAATTTTAGGTGAAAAGTATGAGCAAAAACCCACCAATCTCTAAGTGCCCCCAAGTTCAGGACTTGAAATCCCACCAATCCTCATCTGGAAAGCTCTGCCCTAGAAAGCTCTACCCCCTAAAAAATCCTATATAAAGTTGTGTTTGCTCAGTTCTCTGCTGTCTTAACCTGGAAGCAGAGGCAGCAACTCCTGGGTTTGTCCCTCCAATAAATCCCTTTGAAGAGATTTTCTGCCTGGTGTGACTCATTAGAGGAAGCTGAGAAGCACATAAGAAGCAAAGGAGCGGGCTTAGTTTTCCAAGTTCCTCAGCTCCACTTCGGTTATGGAAAACTTCCCTTGGGGACTGCAACGGCGGGATAAGGAGTGGGGCTCAGTCTCCTGAGCCCTTCAGCTTAGCTCAGATTGGGGAAGCCCTCCCTTGGAAACTGCAACGCCTCTGCTGAGGAGGCCTTCTCCCAGGGATGTGCAGTTCCTGGGCTCCCATGTCTCAGGGAACCCTTTCCTGCGGCACTGTCCCACCCTCGGAGCTGAGTGGTTCCCAGGCTTCAGAGTTGTGGGTTTCCTGGGCACCTTCCCATCTGAGCACGAAGGCCAACAATACCAAACTTCAAATAGATTTTAAAGTACTGAGGGGGAAAGTAACAAGAGCAAGTCCCTGGAGCAGAAACCACCTAACACATCAGAGGAACACAAAGATAATGAAGGAGGCTAAATTCCGTGATTGGGGCTGAAGTTGGAGATAAAAGGTGAATCAGTTCAGGGAAGAAGGTTTTAGAGTTTTTTTTAATTTGTTTGGTTTTCTTTAATGTGTTTTGGTTTGGTTTTTGCTTTTGTGTTTGAGTGTTTTGTTTGGTGATGCTGGCAAGTTAGGCTCTGGTTCTTGCTTCTTTCATCTTTTTGGTTGGTTGGTTTCTGTTGTTTGCTTTGGTTGTTGATTGTCTTGGGTAGTTTCCTTTTTTTCTTTTCGACTGTCATCTAAGACGCCATGTTTTTAGTTTCTGTAGACTGGGACAGAAGTCCTGTGATAGGAGGGTAAAGCTCACAGTCATCACCGTAGAGAAAGGATCCTTTCAGATACACCAGCTGGGCTCTGATGACCAAAAAGAAGTACACCGCAGTTGGCAAAGGAGAATTCTATGAAAGGAAAGAGTTCTGAATTCAAGCTAAGAGAGAACTTAGAATGTCCTAAGAGCTGGGGACCATTACATATTTTAGTATTTTTGATGCTATTAAAAGTGGAATTGTGCTTCATTGTTTGTTTAAGGTATGAGTGTGCAGGTACAGGAAACCTCAGGTGTCTGTCTCTAGATAGCTCTTCCACTATTATTTTTTTTAAGTCAGGGTCTTTAGCCAGGAGCTGGCCAAGCGTAGCTCAGCTAATGGCCAGCCAGCCAGAAATCCTCATTTTAGCATCTCCGGTGCTGAGATTACAATCCCAGCACCAAGCCCGTGTGGCGTGTTTTCACGCAGGTTCTGGGAATCAAATTCAGATCCTGTGCTGGCAAGGCAAGCAATTTACCAGCTGAGCCATCTCCCCAGCCAAGGAATCTTAGGAGTATGCGCACATGAATGCAAGCACCACGCAGGACAGAGCTGTCAAATTCCTGGAGGTTACAGGCAGTTGTAAACCACCTGATGTGGGTGCTAGGAATCGGACTCAGGTCCTCGGGAAGAGCCATATGTGCTCTTAATCACTGAGCCATCTCTTCATCCCAAAATTGTATTCTTAATTCAGTTTTTTTTGTTTGTTTGTTTGTTTTTTATTTTTCTTCCTTCCAAGGGTATAAAGACCTAAGTGGAGGTCGACAATATGGCTCGGATGAAGGCACTTGTCCCCAAACCGGACTGCCTGAGTTTGATCCTGGAACCTACATGATGCCACAGGATGTCTTCTTACCTACGCACACACTTTGTGGTGGTAAACACACACACACACACACACACACACACACACACTACATGTATACGGACGACATTTGTGTACACTTCAAAACAACTAATATTAGTACTAGTTCACAGATTCCTTAGGATTCTCCAAATGCAAGACTATATCATCAGCTAGCAGGGATAGGTTGGTTGACATCTTTCCAAAATCAAGAGAAACAACGAGGGAGGAGTTCCAGGAGAGCGGCTTCCGCAAGGAAGAAGAACTGCATTTCCAGGCAGCGTTCTCCGGCTCGCTCTTCCCCTCCCCCGGCCCAGAACGCAATGTCAGCGGTTGTCCCCGTTGCCATGGTGAGGGGAGCTCTGGCGCATTTCTTCTAGCAACCGCGAAAGAGTGGTGTGTGGTTCAGGGGTGGGTGGACCCCTGTCCATTCTGCAAGGGGATCCCGGGGCCGGATCCGGGTACCGAGCTAGGAAACATGCCTGTGTTTCTCCCCACCGCCGACCGCAGCCAGGAATCGCGCGTCGGGGCTCCCGAATGGCGCCAGGAGGCCTTCAACACGTCTCGCAAGGCGCACCTCCTGACCGACCGCTGTGGCCAGGAGGCAGTGACCATGTGGCAGCCCAAGGACAGTGTGCTGGACCCGAACGTGGCGCACCACCTGGGCCGGGCTGCCTACATGGAGCCCTGGCGCTTCCGGGTGGAGATGCTCAAAGGCGGCGGCACCCTGGAGAGGCCACCGCCCGGCGAGGGCGTCACCCTGTGGAAAGGGAAGATGAAGCCCCCGGCCTGGCACGCGCGCCTGCCGCTGCCTATGCACCGCCTCGCGCGGGCCCAGCAAACGGCGGAGGTGGTGTACGCGCACGCGCGCGGGGCGCGCCTCACCGCCGCCCGCCTGGGCCGCGCGCAGCACCAGGTCAATGGGCAGCTGCGCCTGCTGCTCCGCCAGCGCGAGGCCAGCGACCGCAGGCTCAGCGAGGTGCGCAAGGGCCTGCTCATCAACCAGCAGAGCGTCAAGTTGCGGGACCTCCGACCCAAGCCTGAGAAGGTGCGACCCTCCCCGTCACCGCGCCAGAGGCTGACGTTTCCTGGGCTCCGTCTCCTGAAAGGGCACCCCCAGGAGAGGGTGGCCACCCCTGCAAGTTCCAAACCTGAGTCCCTCCAAAAGTGTTAGTGAAATTGAGGTCACAATCTGTGCTTCCAGGAAACCACGTTTGGCCACTCGTCCTCTATAAGCCAAATGCAACAGCCAAATTAATAATAAAAAGCAGAAAGGGTATTTAATCAATGAGATCACATGGCGAAGAGGGACACATCCATCCAGTGACCCTATTTCTTTCAGTCCACTTCCGCTGTCCTGAGTGAGATTAAACAGGGAGCCACGAAGTGCAGCCCGAGTTAGGGCGTGGTCCCGCCCACCTCTGACCTTTGGTCTTTGCGTGGTCTCTCCAACAACAAGGTCTAGCCAGCAGTCAGCACCACGTGAAACCCCTTTTTGGGATGAAAGTTCCTCCTCCAGCAGGAGATATCTGCGGGGAATTCAGTTTCCTGGGGTCTGTTGGTAGTCAGGTTGAAGGACTTAAGTGTCTCTTTACCATATCTTTGTTCCCGTGAGGCTGCTTCCAAAAGGGCAACCCCGGTGCCTTTCCCCAACAGGCAAACCGTTACAAGTCCCCCTGGCCAGGACGGTAGACCCCTGAGTCACAGGGCATGAAAATCTTCCCTCAGAGGAAAATTCGCAGCCCCAGCACTGATGGCTGGAGACAGGTGGCATCCTTCAGTGGGCAGTGGGCAGGCCGCCTCGGGCAAGCAGCTAACTTTAAAAAGTCCACACACAGCTCCTCAGCAAGTCAGCAAGTGATAGACACTTAAAAAAAAAAAAAAAATCCCCGACCCAAACCTCTGCACACGAGGACCTCCTGGAGAGATCAGTGAGTCTCCTTGAGTCCGATTAAACTTGTCCAAGCACAGTTCACAGGGAGGTCGAATCCTCTCTACCCCGAAAGATGAAATCTCCTGCCAGCCTTCTCCCCTTGTTTTCCAGATCCCCGACAAGGCGGACAAGATGCTGGAATGGGAGAAGCAGGAACTGAAGATCATGAAGAGAAAAATGGAAAAAGACATGGAAAAATCAGAGACCTTGCTCAAGGTTAGGGGTGCCAGGAGAGGGACCCCGGGACGCCTAACGAACAAACCACTCTGACCTAGGTGGGGATGGCTATGGTGCAAGTACATTTTGTACAGTTCTGAAAATGTCACAAGGATAGTCATTGTGTAAAATTAATATATACTAGTAAGACATTTATTAAAAAAATAACAGTAAACTCATAAATAGCCCTCTTCTCTTGACAGCTGCTAGTCAAACCTGTCTACAGATTCCTCTCGGTGGGAACTGAATCTGACCATTTTGTTCCTGATAACTGAGCACCAAATCCCCAATCTGTGGCACACAGTAGGGACTTGATTTGTGTAGGGAAGACATTTTATTCAAAGTACCAGGGATTGAACACAATGAGTTTCATCACGGGATTATTTCTGTAAATTCTTTTTAATTGTGTGTATATTGGAAGAGGAGGTTGTCCATGTTTTCTAGGGGCCCCTAGAAAACCAGCGGTGTCAATTCATACAGACGGAATCACTGACAGTTGTGAGTTGCCCAATATGTGAGTCCTGGGTATGGAACTCGGGTCATTGGGATTAGCTAGCTGCAGGTATTTTTACTGCTAAGTCATCTTAGCAGTCCTCAGTGGGCTTTTTCTTAATGTCAGATGACAAATGTCTTCAGCCTTGTGTTCTGTATAGTGTTCAGTATAGTGTGTCCAGGAATAGGCTTATAATTGTGCCTGATTAAAATAAAAAGCCAGGCAGTGGTGGCACACACCTTTAATCCCAGTATTCAGGGGGCAGAGGCAGGTGAATCTCTGAGTTCAAGGCCAGCCTGGTTTACAGAGTGAGTCCAGGACATCCAGGGCTATGCAGAGAAACCCTGTCTCAAAAATTAGTAATAATTAATGGTAATAACAAAATAAAAATTGAAGCAGGTTGCCTATCTATGGGCTGTAGTTGGCTAACCCTTTCGAAAAACATGCCAGCTTGGTTGAGTAGGCACAGAGGCTCCAGGAAAATGCGTGGGTTACTGACTCTACACAATCTAGGTGAGAGGTGTGTTTACAAGGGTATACATAAGCAAAAAGACTTCCATTTTGATGAAGCGGGGCCTCAGTACAACAATGAGCTGAGTCAGCTTACTGCTGGCCGAGGGTTCAGCCCTGCCCGCAACCTCCAATCTTATTTTCTGCCTTCTTTCTCCACCCCCAGGCTCTGGCCTCCTGCAGGGATACTCTGGACTTCTACTGCCAGGAAAGGCTGCAAGCCGTGGAACTCATGAACCAGCCGCTGGACAAGGTTCTGGAGCAGGCTGGCCGCCACTCGTGGGTGGACATCACGCGACCCCCAACTCCTCGAACTCAGGGCCAGAAAACGCCTCCCCCTGACCCCATTGGCACATACACCCCAGGCAGGTGTCTGTTCAAACTACAGCTCCCTTAGTCAGCTGTTCCTGAAGTACACAGCCTTGCTTGGCCTCTCTCCCTGGACACTTCCGACAACACCCATTCATTCACAAGTTCTACTTAAAAAGAAGCAAACCCGAGGCACAGTTTGAACTCTCCTCACTTCCTGTCCCTTCCCTGGGCTTTCTCCCAGTCTGTCATCCATGACCCATCACCCCTGGCCCACCACCACCATAGAGAGGGCAGATGGGGAGGAGACAAAGAGGTGCCCGTGGCCCCCATGAAAACCCTGTCTTCACAGCATGTGCTAAGGCCTTGTTTGAAGCCAAGCGCTTGTTGATGGAGTCCAAGGACACCTTAGCAGAGATGGCGAAGAACGAGGCAGAAATTCAAAATCAACAGCAGGATATAAGCGACCGCGTATGCGCCAGCCTATCACAGAAGATGCGGGAGACCTTGGAGCTGAAGGTGCCCACACTGTCTGGCTAGGCTCCAGAGGGTGGCCGCTGCTGGGGTGGGTGGGGAAGGAGGGGACAGTGGCCCAGGACCAGACCCTGGGCTCCCCTGTCTCCAGGAAAGGATGACCATGACGTTAGGGCTGATGAGAGGAACTCTCCACCGGTGCATGAAGTTCAATCAAGAGATGTACGTCACCCGAGGCATTATCAAGGTAAAGTCTGAGGGAGAATAACCTACGGGAAGGGGCGGAGGAGGGGCTGGTCTCTGGAGCCTCACTGCTCCCCACAACGCACTCCTCCAGGGTCCCCTGCTGAAAAGAGACCTGGAGGCTCGAGAGAAACTGAACAGACCCATGGTTCGCATGTATCAGAGACACGTGGGAACCCAGCTCCCCGAGGCCACACGCCTTGCCCAGGTACGTCCCCTCCACGTCCCCTACGTGTGACGGCATCCTGGCACAGTGCCTTCCCCAATGAAGAACTGCTTACTGCAGATCTGCTTCTGCGGGCAGACTTTTTCCAGTCGGTCGGGTTGCTAGGCCACGCCATTCCTTGCCTGACTCTCCCAACAACCCAACTGGAGAACTCAGCATAAACTGCTCGGATGTGGTCCACCATTCCCGGTGCGTCTTGCTGCACGCGCATCCCTCCCTCAGCCATCTGAGTCAGTGGTGTGTCTGTTTTGTTCTGTTTTTCTCGCAAACCTGGCGCAGCTTTTTTGTCCAGGACCCCTGCAACAGAGATCTACTTCTCCCCTACGCTTTTTGGCAAGTGGGGCCGGGCCCTTCCTGGTGCACACCTGGCCCCAGTGCTAATACCAACTCTCGGCCTCTCTTCACTGTCTCTCTTCACATCTACTCTACACTGGCCCAGACAGCACCAGCTCCAGGCTCTGGGTTTGGCCTGCCAGTCCCCCAGCACTGAATACTCCCTTCCCAGCAAGAGCCCTAACCTACCTCTCCTCAGCAGGATCCCACTCCTCCCCAGCACAGCCCGCCCCTTACCAATCCCGCCCCTTCTCCTACAGTACAGCTCCGCCCCACCCAGAACAGCTCCACCTCTCCCAGCACTGCTGCGACCCTCCCCAGAAAGACTTTGCTAGCTCCACTAAAAGTTGCAACCCTCTGCAGAACGCCTACGTCCCTCCCCGTAGCGGCCCCGGCCCTTCTCCCCAAGGTCTGATCCTCCGCACAACAGCCTTGTATCTATTAAAGAACCGTCCCTTCCCTGCAAGGCCCTACGCTCCTTTGCCAGGATCCGCCCCTCCCAGCTTAGCCCGGCCTCTTCCTCGCCAAGGTCCCGCCCTTCCCAGCAAGATCCCCGCCTCCTCCCTTTCCAGGGTACTGACAAGCTGATGCGCCACAACTTGCAAATGGAAACGAACTTAGAAGAGCTCCGTTCAACGCACGACAACCTCGCCTGGAGCCTCAACTGCAAGAGGATCGGGCATGACGTGGACTACGATGTGGTGCGCCTGCGCCTACGCCAGCGTCACCCACAGGTGTGCTATGAGCAGGCGCAGTGCGTGGTCAACGAGTGGGGCCCTCGCCGCCGCCCAGCCAATACCACCGCCAAGTGACCGCCTCTACTTGGGCTCGGGCGGTTGAAGAGGATGCCCCGAGCTGGATGGCCCTTCCTCCCCTCTGACTTACCTTCTCTCCAAAAGGCCTTTAGCAGAACTACAATTAAATATATTGACATTTATTAGGCACCAACTGTAGTACAGTAAAACCTAGTGTCTCCTTGCCGTCAAATTGTTAGGCTTCAAATCCCAGGTGCTTGGGTCCAAGCCGCGTGGCCTTGGCCAGGTCCCTGCCCTTCTCTGACCTCAGCCTCTCAGGCCTGTAAAATAACTACGACACACCTATTTTGAATGACTATACAGGTAGTGGGTCTGTAGCGCTGCTGTGGCCGGTGAGCAGGAACACAAGCTGTTGCTAACAGCTCCGCGTTATAGGCGAGGAAACTGAGGCATAGAGAAGTTAAGCCACTTACCCAAGGTCACACGGGATCTTCCATGGCTGTATAGCCTGCCCTCTTAGCAGAATGCCTCTGACCCCGTCTTCTGTCCTCACCCCACAAAAATCACCAGGCCCTGGACTAGGCAGGTTGCATCCGTGAGCGCAGCTGATACGGCCGCTGCCCTTGCGAAGCTCACAAGTACATTCCCGGCAGCCAGCAGGGTTCTTTTGAACAGAGCGGCCCTGTTCACATCCAGTCGTAGCTCAGTTCCTCCTGAGTGCTCCGGTACCCTTGAACACCAGCGAAGAACCAAGCCGTGTGTTCTCCCTAGAACCCAGGGCCTGGAACACCCAGACAGAGGAGAGGGTGGTTTTTGCAGTCTCACTTTGGCTCTGAATTCACGGTTTCAACCACTGTTAACGTGAAAAGAGTCTCCTAGGGCTCAGACTTCTGCATCGGCGTGGAATTTTGGGGATTTTTTTTTGTTTTGTTTGTCTGTTTTTGCTTGCTTTTATTTGTATGTACTGGTGTTGGGAGGGCTGTGCAGTTGATCTCAGAGGCCGGAGGAGGGTGTTGGATCCCTGGAGTTATAGAGTGTTGAGCCCATGATGGGAGCTGAGAGCTGACTTCCCACCCTCCGCGAGAGCAGTACACACTCATAAACACTGAGCCGTTTCTCCAGCCCCAACCCAAGGTAAAGACATGATGGCTGAGTCTCAACAACCAGATCCCCTATTTGTGTGTTCCCCTCCTCACTAAGAAAAAATTTGTAACCACCGGTCAACACTGATATTTATGTGGTCATTTGCAGACAGTCACAGAGCGGTGAAAGTTTCCAGCCGTTCTGACTCCACAGCCCCCCCACCAGGAGAGATGAAGCAGGAGAGGCCCTTCCTCCTTGTTTCAGTCTGCTGACAGGGAACAAGTGACCCCCTGGGATTCTACGTGGCGCCCTGTGTTTTGCACTTCTCGTGGTTTTAGTTAATGGTTTCACTGTGTCAGAAGTCCTCCAGGAGCAGTGCTGAAACACTGTCTAAAGTCCCTAACCCAAAAAGGTCGTGATGTGTCTCCGAGAAAAAAAAGCATGCTGGCACAGATCTGTCATCCAGCATTCGGGTGGAGGCACACTAAACTGGAGGTCAGCCTGAGCTTCAAGAAACCTTCCCTGGTATAAACAAGCATTTACACCACCCCTCTCTCTAAGGCCCACTAGGGGTTGCAAGATTGTAAGAGCCAGAAAAGAGGATAAAGGGCTAAAGAATGCCATCTTCTGGACAGGACGGTTTCATTCACGAACTCCTATCAGCTGGGGCAGGCTGCTTCTGGGCCTACGCAACACTGAGTCTGTCAACAGCCAGATAGGAATCTGGGAGGGACTCACGGGGCCCTACCCCATCCTGATGAACTAGTGGCTCCTGATAATTCATGGAGAAGGAAGTCAGTCTTAAATTGAGTAGTCACTGATAAATCCACCAGGCCCCAGTGGATAGTTCTAATCTGGTGGTCCTACTGACATCCCTGGTTAAATTCAGTGGGTAACAAAACAAAACTACATCAGTCTACAAAGGGAATTGGATGGGATGGGAGGGAGATAGTGGGGGGGGGTGATCAACTGTATCATATACATGTAAGAGATCGCTAAAGGACAGACTTAATAAAAGGGAATCTGGGGAGAGGTCTCAGTCAGAAAGATGAGGACTTGAGTTCAGACCCCTCACACCCAAATCAAAGCCGGGCCTGGCAACCTCTATAACCTCAGAGCTGCAGCCCTGGAGCTTGCTCTTCAGCCTGTCTAACCTGGCTTCAGTGAGAGCGTCTGTCTCAAAAACACAAGGCGGAGAATGACAGGAAGCCGCCTGATCTCAGCCCTCTGGCCTCTACAAACACACACATGCACATGAACCTAACACATACGTGTAGATGCATACATTCATATACATTATACTATATCCCTCTCTCTCTCACACACACACACACACACACACACGCTGACTCGTGTCATATAAGCTTCATTCAGGCATTACAATGTTGTTTACTGTAAACATCAATATCCAAGTCCTAAATAAAAAAGTGCCTTTAAACAGAAGCTGAAAACAAGGGTGAAATCAAAAACTATTTGATTAAAATGGGGTCAGAAGTTCACAGAAGTATCGCCTTTCATTTCCCGAAGGAGCCGTGGTTCAGCATTCCCTGATTCAGTGCTCACAGGGGCTTTCTAACTCACAGCCACGATAACTAGCAAAACCGTTTTTACAAAGATGTGAGCTGTGTGCCAGAAAGCATCCTGTTGATAGTGCAACCTGCTGCGGTTTTTCCACAGGTGGGTCTCAAGGACCTAAAGCAAGAAGCTGTTGGGAAACTCCGCAGGGTGGACCCCACTGGCTGCCGTTCCCTGTAGGTGGAACCACATGTGTTTGAGCCAGGGCACAGGGCACTTCCTCCCCTGCACACAGGTCTACTGGTTGATTCTCAGGAACCGTCCTCAGAAATGCAAATGCAAGTGATGCCTTGCCCAGTGTCACTACCCTTGCCCTTGCTGACACAGCCCCGTTTCTCACCTCCCCTTACACAATGTTCCCAGGCAGCATTTGCACAATCCTCTGCCTCAGAGCTGTCATGTGCTTCCCTGGGGGGTGGGTGGGGGGTGAGTGCCAAGGGACTCAGCAAGACACTTTCTCTGGGCGGCCATCAGGTGGTGTCAAATCCACACGTTAGAGGAGAAGGAATCCTCTGGGGCTGGAGGCAGCGATGAGACTCAGATTGCCACTCACTCAGCAAGTACAGGGCTCTGTCTGTTTGCCTCATAAATACTGGTGACGAGCAAGAGTTGGCCAGAGGGTTATGTCAATGAAAAGCTTCCACACAGTAAAGGGAGCCATCAACAGAGTGCAGAGATGCCTCCAGGGTGGAAGAGAACGTTTATTCCATCTGAATGAGGACTAGGCTAATGTCCAGAGCAGAAGTTCTCCACCTGTGGGTTGCAGCCTCTTTGGGGATCAAACAATGCTTTTATGGGGTCACCGAAGACTATCAGAAAACACAGACTTTATATTATGATTCCTAGCAGTAGCAAAATTACAGTTATGAAGTAACAACAATAATAATTTTATGGTTGGGGGGTCACCATAACATGAGGAACTATATTAAAGGGCCGCAGCATTACAAGGGTTGAGGACCACTGGTCCAAAGTATACTTGAAAGATCTTAACTCCATTGTGAAATTGGGAAATGAGCTAAACATATGCCTCTCAAAAGAAAAAAGAAATGGTCCAGGTCTGCAAATCATCCTTCCATACTGAACACACGTGGGTCACTTGTTCAATGACTTATTAGTCTCACTTTGAAGTATCTGCTGCACCTATGAAGATGGCACCACACACGCTTGTATAACAGTTTCTCCTGAGGTTAAAACACTCTGTGTTACAGGGAAAACTCTTAAGACAGGATATAAAGCAAGAGTGAAACATGTTCTTTTAGGACAGAATGTTTGCAAGGAAGTGAAACAACAGGTTGAAACAACTAGGGGAGGTGAAACTCTGCACTCTAAAGGGATGTCCCATTAAAACAGAATTGTACAACTCAAATTAGCGTCAGGAAGTCCCTGAAACTGAGCAGATTTACCAGTCCCCTCCCTCTGCAATGTATATAAGCAATAAAGACTTCCAGAGTCATTCTTAGACAAGGCAAGCTTCCTGAAAGAGGCTCAGGCCAACTGAACCACCTGGGAAGGACAGCCTCTAGCCTGCTGAGTGGCTGTAGATTGTGCGCTGTGCTCCAGGTTTCCAGCTCTCATTCTGCAGTGGGTTTTGGTGATATAGCCATCTTTGAGTCGTTTTGGGTCTTATAAGTAACCTCTCACCCACATTCCTATGAGTAACTTCAATAAAATTAGTCAGTTCACCAAGTTAGACTTTAATGGTATCCAGACTTTGGTCTGGTCTGTCACTGGTTTTCTGTCTGGGGTCAGCAGAAATTTCTTCACACCTCCCCAGGAACAGTGTCACACGAAACACACATGTGTGCACACAAGCACACACACACACACACAAATGAAAAGTAAAACAATGCATTGTTAAGAATGAGAAGTGTTTGCTTGCTTTGTTTGTTTGTTTACTTGATTACGTACTGATTCAAGGATCTCATTATCTAGTCCAGACCGGCTTTGAACTCAAAATCCTCCTGCCTTCGGCTCCTTGTAATGGAGATTACAAGTATGTGTTACTAGACGTAGCAATTTTGTATGCAAAATATCCTATTGATTTGACTCTTTTATCCACCCATTTTTGTTACTATAGCTAAATTTCTCAGGCTTGGTAACTTTATATAGAAAAATAACTTATTTATTTCATACTGATGGAGACTCAAGGACACGAAAAATGGAACAAGGTCTGCTCTGGTAAGGACCTATGAAAGACAACACGTACGAGCATGAGAGAGCCCACCTGTGGTCTCTGAATTAGAATAGCCCCCATAGGCTCATACACTTGAGTGCTTGGTCCCAAGTTTGGGCAACTGTTTGGGAAGGATTAGGAAGTATGGCCTTGTTGAAAACCGTGTGTCACGAATGGAGGTACTCTTAGGTTTCAAAAGCCCGTGAGATTTCACTCGTGTTCTCTCTCACACACTCCCTCCCTCCCTCCCTCCTTCCCTCCCTCCCTCAAGCTTGAGAGTCAGAAGTAAGCTCTCAGCTAATGCTCCAGCTGCCTACCTGCTGCCATTCTTCCCACACGATGGTCATGGACACGCCCTCTGAACCTGTAAGCACCCAATAAATTCTCCTATAAATGGCTTGGTTATGACATTTCATCACAACAAATGCAAAAGGAGCTAAGACATCATCATCACAGGCCGAGAAGACAAGGATGGACTCAGTGTCGGGCTTGTTCTTACAACTCTCACTAGAACTAAATCCTAGAACCCCTTCTCCCCGTGTCTTGCTTCATGCCTCTTTTTGTTAAGCAACCCAGTGGAGCTGATTAGTGCTGCTCATGTGTGCATAGACACGCAACCATCTCATGGTAGGTAGACTTCACCTCTAAAAGATCTCCCCAACCGTTGGCACCTCTACGCTAGAGACCAGGCTTCCAGTACGGAGGGGGCAAACCACACTCAAATCATAGCACTCCTAATAATCGTAAATACTTGTTTCCTTCCAGCCCCACTCAGCTTGTGCCCCATGCTGCAATCTGCCTCAGGAAGCCTCTGAAGCCTCCTGCCTGGCTGTCTGTGTCAGTCACTTTTCTGTTGCTATGATAAAAATGCCATGGCCAAAAGCAGCTTAAGGAAGAAAGGGTTTGTTTTAGCTTATGGTTTCAGAGCAGTAGCTCTCAACCTCCTTCTGCTTCCTAAACTCTAACACTTTAATACAGTTCCGCACAGGGTGGTGACCCTTGACCATAAATCGATTTCGTTGCTACTTCATAACTCTAGTTTTGCTACTGTTATGAATTGTAATGTAAATATCTGTTATACAGGATGTCTGATATGGGATGCACAGGCTGAGAACCGCTATTCCAGAGGGACAGAGTCCGTCCTAGTGGGGGACGGAGGGCAGCAAGAGTAGGAAGCTGGCTGATGACATCTTTATCCACACATAGGAAGCTGAGAGCCTGACCATAATTACGTACTTCCTCCAGCAAAGCTCCCCCTCCTAAAGATTGCACAACCTCCTCAAACGGCACCACCACCTGGCAGCTAAGTGTCCAGGTGCATGAACCTGTGGGGGACGTCTCTTGCTCAAAGCACAACAGCGTCTGTGTGTGCCTCCAGCATTTTCGTCACTCAAAATGGGGCTGCTGAGAGGGTTGAGTAAAGAGCTTGCCATTCAAGCCCAATTCCAATTCCTAGAACCCCAACCAAAATGGAAGAAAATAAGTGCCTCCACAAATTGTCCTCTGACCTCCACATACACCATGGCATATGCATGCCCCTCCACACATCACAAACGATAGTAATAAAGAAGAAAAGATAGAAAAGGTTGATTCGGGTTTCCACAGGCGCATTCACACATATACACTCATAAACACGCCTTTGCGAGCGTGTGCACACACACACACAGAAGGATGAACTTACTAGGCCGACTGCAGACTTTCTGTGGATTGGAGACAAAGTGCGTTTTCGCACATTCCAACTTCTAAAGGCTACCAGCCTTCCCTAGCTGTGGCCTCTCCTTCCATCAAAGCCAGCTAGTTGTAGCATCTTCTCTCTTCTCTGAGACAGAGTCTGACAGTGTCCACCCAGACTGGCCTGGAACTAGTAATTCCCCTTCCTTAGTCTCTAGATCCTGGGATGACAGGAGTGAATCACCATGCCTGTTGGTGTCAGTTACATTTTTAATTCCCTTTGTTCCTCTGTCACTGACCTTCTTGGCTGTAGCTGAGAAGGAGCCTTGGATTATCCTGGACTCACTTGTGTAACCCAGAGCACTCTATCCATCTTAACATGTTCACAGTGCTGAGATTAAGTGACTAGTGCTCAGCCATAGACGGAGCATGCGTATCAACTTCTTCCTTCCCCAGGTCTCAGGGAACATCACAGAAGGGGCAGAAAGAATAGGAAGAGACAATTGTGAAAGGTGGTGGCAAAAGATGGTGAGGAAAAGATGGGGAGGAGAGGATGGGGAGGAAAAGTTGGTAAAGAGAGGATGGTGAGGAGAGGATGCAGGGCAGATGGTTGTGGTGAGGAGAGGATGGTAGGAAGTTGATGGCGGTGAGACCACAATATATAGTGAATTATGGGGAGAGAATGGTGAGGTGTAATTGTCAGGCCTCAATGACATCCCTTGCAGAAGAGTATCATGCCCCTCCCAGTTCTCCCTCAAGTCTCTGGCACATGGACAACATCAAGTCAATGTTTAGTAAAACATAACTGAAAAAGCCAACAACTTAACCTGAAGTTCACAAGTTGTTTCTGTGTGCATTGTGTGGTCAAGTCTTCATCTTCACTTTGGAAAGTTTCCTTTGCAAGTAACCACTTGACCCACCAGCATGGTGGTGCATGCCTGTAACACCAGAACTTGGAAATCTGAGGCAGAAGGATTGCACATTTCAGGCCAGTGTGAGCTTCATCAAGGCTTGGCTACAGAACAAGAGCAGGGGGTGTGGGATAGGAAGAGGCAGAGGTTCGGCTGAGGAAAGCCTCACTTTCTTCCTGGGTTGTCTTGCTGTGTACTTAACCTCTTTGTGCTGGGTTTTTCTGACCTATAAAACTAAGGAAGATTTTTTCTAATGCCTCTCTTGCCAGGACGCTGAAGCCATACTGTATGCTACTTATTCCAGTGCCTAGCATGTTGTGAGGACTCCATCAACAATAGTCAAGAAGTCTCATGGTTTCCTTTGTTTTTTTATGAAGAGATGCTATTCACAAAACATAAAGCTTCTGGTGTTTTGAAGTTACTGGCTGTGATAGTTTGGATGAAAAGGGCCCCCACAGGCTCATAGGGAGTAACATTATTAGGAGGTGTGGTCTTGTTGGAATAGGTGTGGCCTTCTTTGAGGAAGTATGTCACTGGGGACAGGCTCTGGGGTCTCAGGTTATAAACCCAGGCCCAGTGTCACTCGCTCTTCCTGCTGCCTGCCAATCCAGATGTAGAACTTTTGTTTTCAATTTGTTTATTTATTTTTTTATTTACATTAGTGTTTTGCTTGTACATGTCTTTTGAGGGTGTCAGATCCACTGGAACTGGAGTTACAGACAGTTTTTAGCTGCCATGTGGGTGCTGGGAATTGAACTCGGGTCCTCTGGAAGAACAGTCAGTGTTCTTAACCCCTGAGCCATCCTCTCTCCAGTCCAATGTAGAACTTTTGGCTCCTTCTCCAGCAGTCTGTCTGCCTGTATGCCACCATGCCTACTGCTGTGATGACAATGGACTAAACTCTGAACTGTAAGCCAGCCCCAAGTCACTGTTTTGGTTTTGTTTTTTAATAAGATTGCCATGGACATGGTGTTTCTTCACAGCAATAGAAACCCTAACCAAGACACTGGCAATTAGTAGCCTTGCAATGTTGTGAAATCATCACCTTTACCTAATTCCAAGGAATTTTATCACACTGAAGAGAAGACCCCGTCCCCATAACCCAGCACTCCTTATTGTACTCTTAAAAAGAGGCATAATCCCCACCCCCACCATTCAATAAGGACATTGCTCAACTATGTTCATATCAGCTCTATTCAGAATAGCCAGAAGCTGGAAACAACCTAGATGCCCCTCGACTGAGGAATGGATGCAGAAATTGTGGTACATATACACAATGGAATACTACTCAGCAATTAAAAACAAGGAAATCATGAGATTTGCAGGCAAATGGTGGGAACTAGAAAAGATCATCCTGAGTGAGGTAACCCAGAAGCAGAAAGACACAAATGATATATACTCACTTATAAGTGGATACTAGCCCTATAATATAGGATAAACATACTAAAATCTATAGTCCTAAAGAAGCTAAACAACAAGGAGGACCCTAGGGGAGGTGGCTAATCCTCATTCAGAATGGCAAACAGGATAGACATCGGAAAGGAGAAGACAAAGAACAGGACAGGAGCCTTCCACAAAGAACTTCTGAAAGCCTCTACCCATCAGGGTATCAAAGGAGATACTGAGACTCATAGCCAAACTTTGGGCAGAGTGCCAGAATCCTTATGGAAGAAGAAGGAGATAGAAAGACCTGGAGGGGACAGGACCTCCACAAGGAGAACAACACAGCCAAAATACCTGGTCCCAGGGGAGCCTGCAGAGACGATACTCCAACTAAGGACCTTGTATAGAGATAGCCTAAACCCTCTGTTCAAAGGAAGCCCATTGGCTACTCAGTTTCCAAGTGGGTTCCCTAGTAAGGGGTACAGGGGTTGTCTCTGACATGAACTCAGTGGCTGGCTCTCTGATCACACCCCCCACACACAATGGGGTGTGCAGCCTTGCAAGCCACAAAGGAAGATGATGCAGGCAGCCTTGATGAGAGCTGGTAAGCTAGGGTCAGATATAAGAGGATGAGGACCTCCCCTATCAGGGGACTAGAGAAAGGACAAAGAAGGAGAAGAGGGAGGGTGGATGGGACTGGGAGGAGATGAGGGATCGGACTGCAGTGGGGATTCAAAGTGAATAAATTGTAATAAATAAATATATAAATGAGATTAAAAAGAAAATGAAAAAAATGAATAAATGTGAAGCAAATGTTGCATCTAGCGCGCATGCACACACACACACACACACACACACACACACAAGAGCCATATCTTTGGAAGGAATGTTTTGTGAGGAAAAGAGCAGTCATGCTCAGGGTAGGCTTTTCCAGAAATGTGGCACCTGAGAAGTAAGATTAAAACACGAGCAATGAGTTCTAGAAACAGGCCTTAAGTCCAATTAGACAGCTGTTGGGTACCCCATAATATTCATGGCACAAGGCACCAATGGGTATATCTTGCCAGGCCAGTAATTAAATATGCTCTAAACACATAGCACATTTGTGTGAAATTACTGAGTATTAAATTAATGAATGAATAAAATCAATGTCCCTGGATTAGGTGTGTTATGGGACCTGGGGACATTGGGCAATATCTGAAGACATGTTTGGCTGTCACAATAGCAGGGTGGAGATGATGCAGAAATGCAAGGAGTCAAGAGAAGAGACACTGCCGAATGTCCTACAGTCCACTGGACGCCCCTCCACTGTGACAGAGAAGCTCGCGGCCAGAGACCTCAGCCCGACCATTCATACCATGAGTTAGGTCAAAACCGGTTGCTCAGAGGGCCATAGTTCTGTTAAATGGTCAAGCTCTCAAACGTCTTCTAAATATGTATGGTTACAGCCATAGACCAGTGCAGCCCTCAGCCTTCAGATCTCCTCTCTGCGGGGGCCACGGTTAGCACAGAGACTAAACACTAACCGTCACGGTGCTGAGGGTTCAGCCTGAGAATCAGTCCTTATCCCCACCCCCCTCAATTTCAAGGCTGATGGGACACTGAGGAGGAGGAGGAGAAGAGCCAAGTTAGAGACAAAGTGCTGAGAAATGCTGTCTTCTGGACAAGCCACCACTGCTGCACTTCCGAACTCACTCCAGCTGTGGACATCTGCACAAGGCCAGCTCCGCAGACTGGTCGGCATTCAGCAGGCAGCACTAACTGGGCTCAGAGAGAGGAAGAGGAGGAAGAAGAGGTCATGTTTGGGACCGTCTGAGGGGTTGGCGGAGGGAACTGGATGGAATGAAGCTATATACATTGTGTGGAATTTCAAGGAATAAATAAAAGATGTCTTAAGGTAAACAACCCTGAAGTAAACTTGGAGCCTCTCAGTGTCGACCTGGAATGGAAAGATGCTTTTTATTAACCCACATGAACTGCACACGACGACGACAGGATTCAGTAATACTGCCAGACATGCGCACATGAGCTCGAGTCTGAAACATTCCCCCACAGGCTCCCGCGTCTGAACGCTTGATCCCCAGCTGATAGCAATGTTCTGGTTCGGGATATGGACTCTAGGCGCAGAAGTAGGTCACTAAGGCTGGATCTTAGAGGGTTTCAGACTGCTGTAGACTGACATCTGAAGAAAGCAGCTGCCGCCCTTATCAGATCGGCCGTGCCTACTCACATAAATCCATCGGGATGGGGCTTCTTGAATGTTGACATTCCCTCATAGAAAAGGTGTAGGGAGGGCCACCGAACCCTCGCTTAAATCCAGCTGCTCCTCCAAGTCCTTTGCATGCGATTCTGCCTTACCTGCATGTGGCCTTGAGGTCTCTGAGTTGCTGTAGCAGAGAGGCTGGGGAAGGCTTACTGAAGGGCCTTCGTCTACGAAGCTGTGAGAAGCCGTCATCCGTGCCTGGTAACGACTTTCCAGTGAAGCTGCTTTAGGGTCAACCATGCTTCTGTAGGCCCCCCATGCTCTGCAAGAACACCCATCGACGTTACTGGCTCCCCAGCATCCACTCTGAAAGTGCGCTGCTGGGGTTTGTTCTTGTGACTTTATAAAGACAGGGTCTCAGGGGAGCAGATGAAGTCCCGAGTCAGTGTGTATGGTTGACATAGGCACAACCATTTCAGGGAACCCAGTGCCTCAGACAATGTCAGAGCTTTCCCAGGTCAGGCTCAGAGGATGCGCAAGGCCTTCCTCTGGAGTGTGCGCATGTGTTGACAGCATGTGCGAAAACTAGCAGCTGCAGCTCTCCCCTCCTCAGTGACCGCCACTTGACTCTGCTCCGCCACAGGGGCCTTCTGCATGGACAGCTAACCCCTCCTCCTTGCATTGTATGTAATAGCACACTGTGTCTCCAGGTAGCAGAGTAGGTGCCCTTCATAAGAGAAAGTACTGCCCACCCACTCAGTCTAGGGCCTCCAGTGTTGCCTCTACAGATCCCTTTGAGATTCAGGAGTTCCTGTTGGAGAGAAGGCCCGGGGGAACAGCACTTGCTGTATGTTCATGAGGACCAGAGTACAGATCCCAGCATTTGCACAGGACACTGAGGGTGGTCACATGCACACCCAGAGCTGTCGGTGGCAGAGACAAAAGGCTCACTGGGATTTCTGGCTGTCAGCCGAGCTCCAGGTTCAATATGGAACCCTGCGTCAAGGAAGAAAGGTATTGAGAGTAAAGCAGGACACACACATCCTCCTCTGGCTTACGTATTTGTGCACACACATACAAACACACACACAGAGCGGGGAGGAAAAGAAAGGGAGAGGAAGAAGGAGAGAGGGAGAGAGAGATCTTATCAACTAAATAAAAAGTGAGAGAATTTCTATGCAAGGCAAGAGGGATCAACAGGGAGGGGAGAAGGAAGAAGAAAGTGTTATATGGGTAAAGAAAGACAAATTATCACATTATCTCCTATGAGAAACACACACACACATCTACGATGATTGTTCTTTTATCTCTACCTCATGCCTCATTAATAAGTACAACTCTAACAGCTATCATGAATTGCTCTGAAGTCATCTCCTTGAACCATCCTGGAAGACCCATCTCAGCATCTGCCCAGTACCAGCCTCTGGCCACCTATCCACCTTATCCAACAAGGACCAAGGCGTGTTCAGAGGGAGAAGGAAGTGTCTTGAAGGCACAGAGGTCTTGTCTGCATCAGTCAGTTCGAGTCTAGTGGGTGTGTAAGGCTGCCTGCCAGCTCATGGGTGGTAGTCATCTTATGTAAGACAGAAAAGTGGTGACACAGAGGAAATGATGGATTCAAGAAGCACTTTGAGTTGGGGGAGATAGCTTGGGGGTTAAAGCATTTGCCACTGAAGCCTGAAGAATAGAGCTCTGGTCCCCAGAAATCCACATAAGTCAATGCTGGACTATTGGGACAGCCCAACCGATATTCTGGTTTCGGAAGGCAGAGACAAAGGGTCCCCAGAGCAAGTGGGTGAGCAACATTGGTCATCTGGGGTAGCTCTGGGTCTGACTGAGAGACCCTGCTTCAGTGAATAAGGTGGAAGAGTGGTGGGGGATGGTAGAATTTTGGGCTTACACACGCGCATGCGCACTCGCGCACGCACGCACGCACGCACACATACACTGTTCTTTCTTCTCTTTACATACGTGTGCGGTATATTTATGTGGTATGTGCACACATGTGGGGTGGGGTGCGTGCAGCTATGCATGTGCAGAAGCCAAAGAACATTCGACATTTGGCTCTATTACTTTCTGCCTTCCCTGGAGACAAGGTCTCCTACTGAAACTGGAGCTGGGCCGTCGGAGAGCAAGCCCCAGCAATCACTGCGTTTCCACTTCCCGCAGCACAAGGCTACAGCGTGCATGCAGTTGTGCCTAGTGTTTTATTTGGGTGTTTAGGTTTAGAACTCAAGTCTTCATGCTTGTGCAGCAAGCTCTCTTACCCATTGGGCCATCTCTCTAATCCATTCCCCCCGAATTCACCCTCCTTTCCCTTTTTTATTTTTATCTTTTTTATGTGTAGGACATGCTTTGCTGGCACATGTTTGTGTATGCCCTTCCTGTAGAAAGCAAAAGAGGGTGCTGGATCCCCTGAGACTGGAGTTACAGGCAACTGTGAGCCACCACATGGAGGCTGAGAAATGAACACAGAGCAACGTCTAGCCCTAAAATACATCTTCTTTTATTTGTTTGTTTGTTTGTTTGCTCACTTTACAGCCTGATCCCAGCCCCCTCCCTCTTTTCCTCCGAGTCCCACTCGCACTCACCCTCTCCTCTTTCCCCTTTCTCTTTACAACAAATTAGAAAAACAGAGATGGAAATAACATGAGTCCGGTCATAGGTGTAACAATGAAAATCATAGCTATCGCCACGAAGGAAGGCGAAGGGTCAGAACCAAGCTCTCTTGCCTTGATCTTTTTGGGTTCCCCGGAGCTCAGGACCTTTGGTGGAGCTTTTTCAACGTGAACCTGCAGGGGCCAAAGGCCTTCAGGCTCTTTTTCTCACTGACCTGACCTCGACACTGTGGGGCAAAGGAAGTAGGAACAGACAACTGTGAGACAACTGCCTTCAGCACCCGTGTCATCCCCTCAAACTCACACAGTTGTTTTCTGAGGAAGTTGTTGCAGTTGTTAGCAGATTTCAAGTCCTGGTGTTTAAAATTCTGAGAGGGACAAAAAGCTTCCTCTGGTAAGTAAGGGCCAGGTAATGAGAGATCCACCACTAAGAGCGCCTGCTTCAAGCACGAGGTCCCGTGTGAGCACCCACCTCAAAAAGCCAAGGATGGCCAGGTACCGCTGGCACCCCTAGTGCTGCAGGAAGCAGAGACGGAGGGGGGGGTGGTCACCGTGGCTTCCTGGCCCCCAGCCTAGCTAGCTCCAGGCTCCATGAGAGACCACGGGGAGGAAGGTGGAGACTCGGAGACTCTTGGAGTGACAAAGCAGACGCCCCTCTGGTCTCCACATACGTGCATATGCCACATACCCACTCACACACAAAGACATACCCATCCTACCTCAACTGTAGGTCTTCTGCGTCCTTTACCAACTCTAAGTCATTCGTTCATATTGATCATTATATATTACAGTCACATACTGACATGTTGTAGCATATACTTATACATTATTGCATGCCCACAATGCATACCATGTGCTTTCATAAAATATGTTTATGTGTTCTTCTCCATGATGAGACATCAACCCATCTCTGCAGAAAACGGAAATGAAATACGAGAAAACAAGCAACTGAAAAACCAAGCTGTTACACCTGGCCAGATAGCTCAGGCCTGTGATCCCAGCTGCCCTAACAGCTGAACCGAGGGGATTGTAAGCCTGAAGGCAGCCTGGGCAACTCAGAAGGGAGCTGTCTCAAAAAGCAAGAGGATGTCGAGATACAGCCTGCTAGTGGAGTGCTTGCCTAGCTTGTGTGAGACCCTAGGTTCAGTTCCCAAAACTGAAAAAAATAAATAAGTATTTTCATGGCTGAGGACATGTTCAGGGTCCTGATTAACAAGTGAAAAAAGAAACAGAGAGGGAAGGGGGTAATAAGGAAGGGAGAATGACACAAGATACAGGGAAGAGAAGGGGGAGGGGAGAGGAGGATGGGGGAGGGGATTGAGCCAAGTTTTTTATCCAACAGTAAGAACTTCTAGTACTAATATTGCTATCAAATCTAGCTGTACTTTTACGTAAATATATGTGGAGTATTTACAAATAAGATGAAGTGTTTCACATGAGGGCCTGAAAACTCACAGCCGCATAGCAGCTCTTCCTGTTGACTGTCGAGCTAGTGTCTTGCAAAACTTCCATGTGTCCCAGGAGGACGTGAGTGCCTGGGGCGCTTGGGCGTCTTCCTGGACTGTGGCTGACAAAATCCTGCCTAACAAGACACTACCCCATCTTGCCAGCGCTGTGGCTGTGCAGAAGGACTTGTTTACACTTCAAGGCAACCTGGG